>NW_024543071.1:28175000-29375000 GCF_018167655.1 Microtus oregoni | reverse complement strand
ATTTCAGTCACAATAAGGCTGACACTTCCGGGTTCTAGTGCCATGCTTGTGCAGGCAAGCCCTCAGGTAGAAGGGCCAAATGAATGGCCCCGAGATATTAAAGGGCCCTGTGTGACCCTTTAATGTATGACTCAGCTAAGTCCTTGCATACACATGTGTGAGCCTCGTCATCTGAGTATGATGTAGTCATGTCAACCCTTGTGCATATGCACTAGGCAGCTTTTAAAAGCTGGACGCACCATCTCCTGCTCTCTTTCTCTGCATACCGACCTTCACCAGGCCTGTAAACTCCCAATAAACTCCCAAGTGGGTTATTTGCATGTCCCCTGTTTTCTTCTCATTTGCACTAAGTAATTTCACCTCTAACACTGGTGCCATTATTGCACAAGTAGGCATATCTCACTGTGCTGGTTGTTATTGTATAAGTATTATATAATATATAACATTATATAATATATAATAATAAATATATAGATATAATCTATATATCATTCTATCACTCTGTGTAGTCTAGAGGTACTAGATGCTGATCATACTAGTACTTAGGAAAAAATCAAGTTAATGAATAAATAGGTAGCATATGCACCCCTCACAGACAAAGACGTCACAGGTCTAGATTTCCTATTCTCATTCAGTGAATAAGAACACATGCCACACACAGCTCTGGGCTCTTTATGTAATTCTATACTAAAGCAGGACTCTTGAAAAAAAAGTGAGGCCAGGCTATTTAAAAAGAACCTGGTACATATGTACCGTAAGAAAAGTATCAAGAAATAAGTTGCATCATGTCAAACAGCCTATGGAACTAGGCTAAATGGATGGGCCACACCTACTTAATGTGGTGTGACCCAATGGGTGAGTCACCACAGCTCGATCTGAAGGTCAGAGCAATAATCACACATGGAGTAAGGTAATAATCTGTAAGCAGAGGGTGATAATTAACGGAATGGAAGAACATCTATAATGGTAGTTTTCTGCAATCTCATAGAAGACAGGAAAATGCATGCTAACTTGAGAGGCATGCCAGCTTGGCCAAGGAACCATACAACCTTTCTGCAGACTCTGTATTAGCTACGAGGAAAAGAAAGCTCCATCCTCTTCAGCAGAGATGAGGAGTAACCCTATAACTGAGTGGTAAAAATTGAATTAACATCGCCAAGAAGGGACAAACATGTGTTTTCTCTTGTGTGTGATGCCCACAGGGCCAAAATATTACTTATATGATATTCTCTCTTATCAGACTGACCCAAATGAAGTGGCCTATCTTTGTCAAATTTCTTGAATTTGGTTAGCTATTCACACAGTGCATAAATAAATATTCTTATTTTTAACAGATACACTTTGGGGGTTTTAGGAACAAGAGGATATATGCTTAAATTATAGTCACATGGTGCAGAAAAAGATTTTTATTAATGAAAAAAGTATAAACGCATTTATTTAACATATTATACCAATATGTTAAAGGGGAGAAAGACGATCATGAACCAACTGTGGAAAAATGTCCAAACTGAAAAAACAATATGAAAATGCCTTATGCATTAATCTTGCTACTTACATGCTAATCTAAAACAAATAAAACTCTGAATGAGACACAGTAAGGATCCCCGAAGACCAGCGAACCTTTCAAATTTGAAGTCAAATAGAATCCAATCCTCTTTTTTAAATAAAAATTAAAAAGCACAATAGATGTAACAAATTTGGAACTGTTCATCTTTCATCGTCTTTGCCTAGACGGCATCTTAGACAAACAAATTTTAGTTTCACTGCTCTTAGTAAATGAAATTCATTTTCAAGAATTAGAACAAATTGTATTGCTTCCATTTCTTTATGTTGTGTGCATATGTTTAGGTGCGCTGTGTGCACACATGTGTAGAGGCCAGACATCAACTCTGAGGGTTGCTCCTTGGGTATCATCCACCTTGACGTCTGAAACAGTGTTCTCGGTGACCTAGAACTTGTGATCCACCTGTCTCTGTCTGTCCTGTGCTGGGATGACAAGTGTGAGGTACCACTTCTAACTTTTCCCATAGGTTCTGGTAACAAATCTCGAGTCTCAAGCTTGTCCGGCAATTATTTTACAGAGTGAGCTGTCCACCACGCTCCATTTTGTCTTCTTCATGTGCTGGTATTCTATCTACACCAGCCATTTCCAGAGTGAATCTTTTTAAACAGAATCTTTCCCACATTCCTTCAACAAGGTTCTTTACAACCAAGGACAAATGAGATTCCATTATTGAGTACTCATATAAACTGGGATTCAAAAATAAAATGGGAATTTAAAATCCAGCCCAGCCCGAAGAAAATAAGCAACCAAAACATTTGCTTTAGTGCTTGCTTGCTGTTCACCTCCTGTTGACGTGCTTGTTTCTTTATGCCTGCAGGTATATTTACTGATATCACTAGACTAGAACATATCCTTCACACTCAAGTTTAACACAAAATAAATCCACATCTAATTTCCTGGGCAATTTCACATCCATCCCAGAGCTCTTTATACAAAACATTCTGATGAGATACGAGCAGTCACTGAAGACATGGATTTTGTTTTATTTTTTCCTCTCATTAATCTTATCCTTGAATTTGTCAGTTGGACCACATCTGTGAAGTAATTCAAAGTGGCAATTTCACATAAGTAATTTCCTGATTAATCATCTTTGAGTTTATTACTTAAACATGAAATTGTTAAAGAAAGCATCCTCTGTCATTGTTTAACCTGAGAAATAATTTTATGAAACACAGTGTGAGCCTGTTTGATGTTTTGTAGATGATATGGTTTCTTGGACTTTCCTTCTTCTTATTTCTTAGTCAATGCTACACTATTCTTTCCATTAGTAAAGTAATTGTGTAAGTGGTCCCAAACAATTATTTAGTGTCAACTCCTAAAACACTATCCTAGGTTTAGTGTAAATTCATAATAGGAAAAATGCAAAAACAGAGTTTCAGTCATTTTCATAAAAGTTTAGCTTGTGGCAAATAATCCCAAGCTAAGAAGATTGGGGTGGTTTAGTCACAGTGTGCTATGGAAATTTAAATGCATATAGAGAAAGAGAAACGACCAGATCAAATTATAGTGTATCTGTTATTAAGTTTCAATAATGATTAGTTTCTGAACAATCTCATTTTATACATCTCTATATGCTGACCACCCATGATATGACTCAAAATAAAGTTCATATTAAAGACATGAACTTTGTTGCAAATATTTGAAATGTACCATAACTCTAGTACATACATGTTTTATTTGCCATAACAGCAACAACACTATCATTCTTGAATAATTCATCCTTTAATTTCATTATGGATTATATTTTAGAGGAAATTTTGAAAAAATGAACAACTAAAATTGATGTTTAAAAAAATATAAGATGCAGTCTCATGATTTGTTGTGGAATATGCTACGTACCACCAGAGAAAACTCCTAAGTACCATTAAGTGCTTGTCTGTGGATAGATCAAAAGGCTGAAGGTCTAAGACAGAGGAAAGAATGTCACACTTGTTTGCTAGCTGGAATAATGGTATTAAGCACACTGCACATAGAGAAAGTGTGAGATGATGATATTGAAGGCAGCATTGTGCTGGGGCTGCCACAGTAGTCTGACACGCGTGCACATCCCTTCCACCTCCCCAGCCGCTGCCATGCTAGAAGGATATGCACCACGGAAAACGGATGCTCACCACATCTGTCTCTCCCACTTCAAAGACCACCCTGAAAAACTGGGGCTACGTTACAGACTTCCACACTGAAAAATCCAATCCAGTAATTCAACATGTATTTAAAGGATACTAACACTGGGATGTATTTTAAAATGGGACACTGCTGGAGTCTTCATGGGTGAAGATCACTTTTGGTTGGATAACCGTAAAAAGTGTTGAGAACTCAGTCAAACTATACCAAGAAGGATAAACAAGACTATATAAATGAATATCAGCTATAATATGAAATGATAAAAAGACATTTGCTAGGAAAGACTTGGAAAAAGAACCATCCCAGGTCTTGAAAAGATAAGGATGCCTTAGATCTTCCAAGAGATGAGCAGGCCTCTAGTAGATATATCTACCTGACTGCAAAGGTTCTTTTTGTGGTAGTTTGAGTGAGAAATGACTCACCCACACACACAGGATCTGGTGTTCAAACACTTGGTTGCCAGTTGGAGGCACAGTTTGGGAGTGGGGGAATCATGGGATGGAGTTAGATGGTGCAGCATTGTTGCCAGGAAGTACATCACTGGGGGCAGGTTTTGAGATTACACAGTTCTGTCCTACTTCCTGTTCACCCTCTGCTTCCTGTCTGAATTTGGAGATATGAGCTCTTAGCTCCTAGCTCCCTGCTGGTGCCACTGAGCCTGCTGCCTCCTGCCATGCTTCCTGGCCTCCATGGACTGTAATCTTTTTTCTACAAAGTGCCTCCCTCAGTCCATGGTGTTTATCACAGAGTTAACAAGAAAACAGAAGACTTTTCACTGGGAAGGAATCAGCTGAGAGCAGACTCTGGGACCTGACGGTGAAGCTGAGATCCAAAGCAGAACTTCTGCTTCCCTGGGCCCATAAGGGTAGTGGTTTGATATACTGTGATATAATTCACATGCAAATAAATCTAAATGATATGAAATACAAGTTAGAAAAAATCAGTTACAGTGAAAATTACAATGGAAGAGAATTGAAGAGAAATACTATAGAATCATCCATAAAATTGCAGGATCAAAGATGGAAGAGGCACAGATACCCCAGATCAAAGAGATGGAGAGACTGACCTTAAAACTGAAGCCAGGGTGACAAGGACCATAAAGGTGTGCTTAACAGAGAAACTCACAAAGGAGAATGTGTTAGCGAAAGATAGACAGACAATTTTCCCCCAAGGCTGTTGTCCAGTGGAATTTTCCTATTAGTATAGTCATCTCTTAGGAGAGATGCAGACATCCATAGTCCACTCTGAATCATGGCAAAAATAATAAAATTAAAAATACAAGCCAGCTCATCAGCTGCTTGTGAATGATCTCCCGTTTTCACACTTAGTCTTCCTTTGAGCAAAATCATTTCGCTGAGCAGCATTAGGGACTTTGGCATTACTAGAAAAGATTTTTTTTTAAGTTTTATAATTAAATTTGTAATGACTCCCCACTTTAGCAATTGGAAAATTAAGGAAATTTTTGTAGTTACAGAATAATTTATATTGTTTCTAATAAAGTAAAGAGTAGAAAATATTAAAAGTAAATGTGGAATATGGTAGGTAGTCTTATGTACGTGGGAGGTGAATCAACAGCCTCAGTGCTGGCCACATATGAATAGGGACATGGTGGCAATAGTTGGCTCACAGTAGTACACAGAATAATGTATATAGGAAGGGAGAAAGCCACAAACTATCAATAGTGCTCTGTAAGAAAGTTTCTAAAAGTTTCCATGTTACAAAGTCATTTTTATTCTGGATTAGATAGGTTCAGAAAGCTAGAAACACACCTTTTATATTGTCATACACATGAAAAATTATGATTTTTGGAAAAATTCAAAATTCTAATATTAATTTCAAGTGAACATACCATATGTACAATTTTGTTATGTGGTAAAAAAAAATAAAAGTTTAAAGGAAAAAAATTAGTTCTCCAGGATGAGAAAGTCATATATCTAAGAAAAGTAAGTTCATAGCGCAAATCGAAAAAAAAAAAAAAACAACCTATATTCTTCTTATGTAACATTTATGGGAAAATGCCTTTTCAGACCAACATGTTTCCCCACATAGAGAATAAGAGCAAGAATGTTATGGAATAGAGGAGGGAAGGGGGATAGAAGGGAAAAGAAAGGTGAGGGAAGGGAAGGAAAAAGGGAAACAAGAGGGGTGGGAAAGGGAGGGAAGGAGAAGGGAAGAAAAGGGAGGGGAGGAGAGAAGTGGGGAGGGGAGGGAAAGGGAGGGAGAAGAGGAGGAATGGAGATGGGAGAGGAAGGGAGGGGAAGAGAGGGGAATGAAAGGGAAGGGAGGAGACTTATCCCGTAAAGATACTCAAAATTATTACTTCACAAAAATCAAGCTTTTCAATTAAATTTCTTAATTAGAAATGTAATTTCATAATGAGAGCTTTCCAAGTCTCCAGTGCATCGAACAGTAGAGGCAGTGGTGGCTAATGGGCCCCAGGGGAGTTAGTTCCCTTTACCTGCTTGAGTACCTCAAGGATACAATTAATATTTTAAGTGAATTTTAATAGTTTAGTAATGAGACCTGAATCACATAAACTGTACATATTTGAAGAACACAAAGTGAAGACCATTGACATCTGAAGACACTCTAATTAACACACAATCAATACAGTGAACATGTGCGTCACCCCAAAGGGTTCCCAGTTTCTTATAAGATCTACGTTATGTCAACTCCCATCCCCAGGTGTGGTACGCTTTGTTTATCTATGGATTAATTAGTATCTTTAGAATTATAGCTAAATGGAATTAACAATGGATACTCTTTTGTTTGGCCTCTTTCCTTCATTACAATTATGTTACCAGACATCTAGGTTTTTGAGTGTATTAACACTTCATTCATTTTCCTGCTGAGTACTATTTCATTGTATGTCACGTTTATCTGTTCGTTCCTTTACTGATGAATGTTTGAGTTGTTTCAAATGTGAGGCTATTTGCTACTAAGAACAAAATTCATGTGTGTGCACATGTTTGTATGGACCCCAGCTTTCACGTAAGTACCTAGATTGTCTGGCAGGAGGTATACTGAATATATTTTTAATTTAGATTTTGAAGAAAGCAGTCATTGCACAAGTTTACTAGACGCCTATCAAAAGCACATGAAATGTCTAATGGCAACACGCACCCCCGAATACACAACATGGCCAGCTGTTTTCATTTTAGGTATTTCAATTTTTGTGTGATGGTATTTCACCAGATTTATTTTTTATTTCTCTAACATCAGTCATCTTTAATATTTCCATGCTAACTTGCCATGAGTTCTCTAAACTGTGGGCCCAGATCACTCACTCATTTAAAACATTGGGCTGTTAGCTTTCTCATTGTTGATAGTTAAGAATTTGGAAAACTGGGAACAAATCCTCTCTTGGGTATGTGATTGCAAAACAAATATTTTCTCCAGTATAAGAATTATCTTTTTTTTATATATATAACTTACAGTGGCTTTCACACAATAGATTTTGTTTTTCAGTGCTGGGGTTAGAACTGAGGGTGGTCATGCTAGGCTCTATCCGTAAGCTACCTGCCTACCTCCTAGAAGTCCTTAGCTTTAATGATGTCTAATTAATCATCTTTCTTTCTCTAAGGAATAATGATGTAATGTCATTGTCATTATCTAGGAAAAGTTTTATTTTTTTGAAACAGAATTTCTCTATGTAATTCTGGCTATCCTGGAACTTTCTCTGTAGACCAGGCTGGTCTTGAACTCAGAGATCTACTTGACTCTACCTCCTGAGTGCTGGGATTAATGGAGTACACCACACTGCCCCTAAAAAATCTTTTAACCTAACCAAAAGTTAACAAATTTATAATAGATTCCTTTACCTTAAAAAATCTATGAAATTTTATTTGATATTTAAACATGCAAACCATTTTAAAATTTCCTATATGGTATGAGAGATGCACATTATAGATCCAAATTATTTATTTGTTTGTTTGTTTATTTAATGAGGAAGAGACCTGGTCAGTCATCCACATCAACTTAGATCATGAAACCTAATATGGACAAGTTCAACAGAACCGCTGTATACGGGCTGTCCATGCATGCTTTCAGCATTGCCAGGGCATAAATTTCAAAACTTTTTTTAGATTTTTAATGTATGTCTAATGGGGTCAACACCATTTGTGGGAAAGAGCTAACATTTTTTAAAGAAATTAACTTTGAACCTTTGTTGAAAATCAATCAGCAAATGCTATGAATTGAATTGTGTCCACTAAAAAAATCATATCTAGAAGCTCTCAAACTCACAGTATTTTGGAAATGGAGACTTTGGATGAGGAGGCTGTTTGACTGCAGTCCATGTCATGGATCTGTGACTCTTGTAAAAAGAGATACCCAGAGTTGCAATCACTCTAACTACACATACTAAAAAGTCTTCAATCAAGGAAGATGTCACTAGAATGTGACATGACAGCCCTGATTTTAGACTTACAGTCCTCACAACTATAAGAAAGTTCATTTCTTTTGGCTAAGCTACCTATCTATGGTATTTGCCATAGCAAAACTTATTGGCATGTAGGTTAGCTTCTGGGCCCCTCATTGTGTTCCAAGATCTATTTGGGTATCTTATCTTCAGAACACACTCTCATGTTTGTCATTGCTTTAAGGCACATGGAAGGTCAGTAGGATTCACCTCCAACTTTGCTCTCTTTCCTGGCCAGTTTATCTCTGGTAGGGCTTTTGTATTTTCATTATAATTTTAAAATTAGCCTGTACATTTCTTTAAAAAAATTATTTTGGGCATTTCGATTAGGATTGCAATTTCTCCAGGGTATGTCATATAATTTTTGCTGGGTAAGACTGACATATCTTTCTCCATGTTTGTATCTTACCCTTTCAGAGTTTTTTTATGATGTAGTATATAATGATTTTTATTTCACTTTTTAATTGATTGTTGTTTGTCTGAATCATGGGCAATCAAAAAACTTGTTGATGTCTTACAAAATGATTCTAGCAAGAGTGACTTGGTTTGCATCTGTTATATTCTGCTTGAATTATTCTAAAATATAAATCTTGTGATTTTTCCAGTTCCTACAATGTGGAATAAGACAATTACCATGTGGTATATTTTTTCTGACATATGTTTCACTTGTTTATCAATGTATAAAGAATAAGAACCGTGTGAAACCAAACCCACCTGCAATGCTGATCTCATACGGACACAATCTCAATCTCAGAATAAGCAAATGATGTTTCAGCTGTATAATTTTGACAAGAATATTCAGAGATAATTTTCAAACATCTAAAATACTTTTCCAGGCATCACAAGTGGTTAGTGCAATAACAACAAATCTAGCCAATTAGTATCTGTGTTTCCTGTCCAAAGGATGATTTATAATGAGCCATTTATCTTCTACACTATAGAAAAAAAAATTAAGAAGCAATCATTTAGATTTGAAAGAAATAAAAATGACAAATACAAGATGCTAGCAGAGTTCATTAACAAGAAAATTAGCTTCAAACGAAACACTTTTGTTTTTGAAGAGATTTTTCAAATTTACATTTTTTCTTATCTTGTGGCACCTGAAGAGAATGATTTGTCTGAATGATATGTTGGAGAATAACAATGAGGGATTAGATTGTTTTCTTAAGTAGTCAATTTCCACCACTGACAATGACTGTCTGCTTAAGGGAGCTTGGATAAGGAAACTATTTGATACAAAAAAAAAGTACTATGATATCTCCAGCCATCCATGGGTATCGGATCCTTTTTATGAGAAATAATCACTGAATCACCAAAAGCACCTTTCTAAACAGAAGCGCCTCTTATAAATCTTTCATTCTGCTATACAGAAAACCTTGAAGATCCTTCCAAACTGATAGAGAAAATTCATAAAATTGTAGAATTTAAATTCAATGTGCAAAAAATTACTAGCATTTACATTTATTAACAATGAATATTTTGGAAAAGAAATGGATAATGATCTCATTTATAATGGCTACAAAAAGTAAAATAGAAAATCATTTAGCTGAGGAAAACAATTGATACAGTGGAAACTATAAAACACTAATAGAAATTTAAAAAGACACATAAAAATACATTACCTATCTCTAAAGTGGGGAATTTTTTAAAGTCACACAATTCAAAGCTATCTATAGATTCAAATTATTTCTCGCCAAAATTGTACCATTTTCATAAAATTGAAAAAGATCTAAAATTCATATGAAACCACCACCAAGTAACCAATAATAACACAAACACAAACAAGCTAGTTTCTGTGAACATTGATATATTCCCTGTACTTGGGAGGCTAAGACAGGAAGACAGTGGATTTAAGACTGGCATGGTCTACCCAGTGTTTTCTTTACCAGATTGAGCTATGTATGTAGTAAAATTCTGCCTTAAAATAAATAAGTACCCCAAGACAGTTATAAGCATAATGAATCAAGAAGAAGGTACCTGATTTTAATCTGTACTAAAATGAATGGTAATTAAAATGGTATAATACCTCCATAAAAATCAACAAATAACAAAGTCACCGAATGTAGCAGAATAGAGAGCACAGAAATTAAATCAAATTCACAAATCCACATTTGTTTTACTTTTGATGAAAGCTCCACAAACCTACAGTGAAGACATGTTCTTCAACATATGTTGGCAAAACTGTATATCAATATCTAATCAATTCAGTATGAATGGATATTTAAGCATGAGGTCTAGAACTAGAACTAGACAAAAATAGAATGAACAGCTACACAACAATGGCCATACAGTGACTTTTTTTAGTTACTATTCAAAAGCACGGGAAAAAGAAAGCAAGTGTAAATAAACAGTGTTTTCCTTTTAATTGCTGTGATGAACACCATATCCAACAAGCAGCACGGGAGGAAAGGATCTGTTTCCTCTTACAGTTTACGGAACTGGAGTAGGAACCTGGAGACAAGATATGGAGTAGAGACTACAGGGGACTGCTGCTTCTTGGCCCATTCTGGCTTGCTCAGCTACAATTTCCAATGCAGCACAACCTATCTACCTAGAGATGGTACTGCCCGTCATGGGCTGGGCCCTCCTGCACCAATCATCAGTCAAGAATATGCCTCAACAGACATTTCCACAGTCCAATTGGGTGGCAGCAAGTCCTCAGTTGTGTTCCCTCTTTCTAGATGACTCTAGTTTGTGCCAAGTTGGCATAAACCAACCAGTACCAATGGGGCTAGAATCAAAAGGAATGATGAAAAGAGGGAGGAGAACCTACAAATTAGGATTCTGTTTGCGAACTGCACCTGATGAGAAATTAATTCAGACAAGGAGCACAAATAACTATTTAAAAGGATCAAGAAAATGTCATTAAGAAATGGCAAAATAAATAAATAGACACTTGTCCAAACAAGATGCAGGAGTGGCTAACAGAGACAGGAGACAAAAAAGCTCATTGTCTCTAACCGTTGAGGGAAAGCAAATTGAAAAGAGAAGAAAATGTCATCTCATACCTGTTATAATGGCAGTTACCAAAAAGGCAAAAGATAACATGTATGGACAAGGGCGTGGAAGAGATAATTACACATGGTCGGTTAGGATGTAGCTTAACCATTATGGGATATAGTACTTAGCCATAAGGCACATTTTGGTGAGATAGACTGGAGTAATAAGCTTGACTTATTTGACTGATTTGAGCTACGATGCAGTGTACTGAATATAACCATGTTTCCAATAATCTACACATTTCAATTTTGCTAAGAGAGTTCATTTCAAATGTTATCATTACAAAAAAACTTAAATATTTGAAGTAATGTTAATTGACTTGATTTAATTATTCTATATGGGCTGGTGGTGGTGGCGCATGCCTTTAATCCCAGTACTTGGGAGGCAGAGACAGGCAGATCTTTGTGAATTCGAGGCCAGCCTGGTCTACAAGAGCTAGTTCCAGGACAGCCAGGGCTATTACTCAGAGAAACCCTGTCTTGAAAAACAACAACAAAACAAAAACAAAAAAAGGATTTGACGAAGTATTAAAAATCAGAACAGCACTTTTTAAGCTACAAACACACACAGCTACAGCTGTCAAAATGTAATTTTTCCAAACTAGTACACACAAACACACATACACATGCACACACACATAGCTTAAATGGGGCTGTTGGATATGATGTCATTTGTAAAACTGTATACTAAATCAGAGACATACTGCTACATGAAGAAAAGATAAGCCTTATAGTTAGATACAGGTTTTAATAATCTATGCCCTCATAAAGCTTAACATGCACATTAAAGTCTACTATAATGATGATAAATATTTATCTACGGATAACCTACGTCTGTTAAGTTGAGCTAAGTTTATACTGTTGACTGCTAGTTTACTAACTAGATTACTGGATGAATTCAAACAATTTCACAACAAACTTTATATGCCATATCTTAATCTTTCTTTACCTAAGTGCAGAAAACAAATATGCCAATTCTGTTCATGAAGAGTCATCTTTGTGGGCTAGAGAGATGATGGCTCAGCAGATGAGAGCACTTCCTGTTTCTCTCTCTCTCTCTCAACTTTCTTTTTCTTATTAAATGTTTTCAATACAATCTTTTCTTATTTTACACCAGTGGCACAATTGGTTAGTGCTTAGCACGTGGTACTCATACAGCACTTCCTGCTTTTATAGAGGACCCAAGTCTGGTTCCAAGAACTCACAATGGATGGCTCACAACTCTTTATAACTCAAGCTCCAGGGTAGCCAATGCTATCTTCTGGCTCCAAGGGCACCCTTCCCTGCTTCGACAAACACATAGCATAAACTCACACATTTACACACAAATAAAAATTATGAATTTTTAGAAATCATTCTTGCTGTTGGGTATATAATCCCATCCAAATGCTAAAATGCTCGTATAACACTCAACAAATGAGATGCAGAGATTGTCTGTCTCACTATGTATTCTTCAAAACCTGAATATATTTTCATGTCTCCTCCGATGGTTATCTTGGTGTTAAAGTGAAGTGGTTAATTGTATCCTTGATAATTTTATATCAATATATAGCAGGATATGTAAATATTGTAAGTGTGGTCAGTTACTTCTATATTCCTAGGTATTCAAGTCCTGTATGATGCTGGCAACACAGTTCTAACTCTTGAGTTGGAGCTTGTTAAAGTTAAATTATTCATCCATGCAGGAAAAGCCAGGCTTAACAAACGATCATGGGAACTGAGTGTGTGAAAGTTAAATATGCCATAGATAAGATGACAAAAGCAATTTTAGTATATCTAGAACATGTGTTATCAAGTAGTGACTGCAGTGATATGGTAGCATATTCCACAACAGGAAACCTTCCAGAAGAAAAGTGAAATGGCCCAGTCTGGTATGGAGTATTGTGTATCAAACTGTTCCCTCAGTACCCAAATCCCATGTCTGAGCATATGACTACATTTGAAAAGAAGGCCTTTGCAGATGCAACAGAATAAAAAGGAAGTCATAGAGGGTTAGAGCAGACCTGAAAGCCAATAAATACATTATTTGGAACCGAACAAAACAGTAGTCTGCACAATGGGAAAAGAATTTCACCAACTCCATTAGACAGAGAGGTAATATCCAAAATATATAAAGAACTCAAGAAGCTAGACATCAACAAATTAATTGATACAGTTTTAAAATGGGGTACAGATCTAAATAGAGAATTCTTGTCAGAAGAATCTCAATGGCTAAGAAACACTTAAATGTTCAGCAACCCTTAGGGATCCATCAGGAAAATGCAAATCAAAATGATTCTGAGATCCATCTTACACCTGTCAGAATGGACAATATCAAAAACACAAATGACAGCTCATGCTGGTGAGGATGTGGAACAAAAGGAACACTCTTTTATTGCTGGTGGGAGTGCAAACTTGTGCAGCCACTCTGCAAACCAGTATGATGGTTTCTCAGAAAATTGAGAATCGATCTACTACTTTAACCCAGCAATTCAATTCTTAGGCAAAAGATGCTCCATCTCATTAAAAGGACACTTGTTCAGTCATGCTCAGAGCAGCTTTATTCATAGTAGCCAGAACCTGGAAACAACCTAGATGTTCCTCAACTGAAGAATGGATAAAGACAATGTGGTCCACTTATACAACGGGGTATTACTCAGCTGTTAAAAACAATGACATCATGAAATTTAAATATATTTGTCCTTATTGTATATAATTTTGTATTAGGCTTAGAACTCTCTAAATAAGAGAATAACAAAAGGGAGAGGTGCTGTAGAAAATCCTACAGCCAATAGCCTTCAAGTTATCCACCCACTGGGGCGTGGCCTCTTATACTATTTATGCTGATATAGAGCATGCATTTGGCCTCTTTTCTGGCTGTGGGATTTGGTTTCTGTTTTCCATTCCAGCAGAAGATTCTGATTTGCGAGTTTACCCCTAAATAAATAACTGTCTTTTATTCTAAGTTCTGAACTAGTGTGCAATTTCTTTTAAGCATCCTTCTTCAGTATAATTCTGTTTTTATTTTAAAGAAAAATACAGGAAACCAGAAAGTAGGTTCCAGAATATTAAGAAACTTTCTCATGCCCATGCCCCTGAGGGAAGAGTCTAGAGACATAGAGACTTCTGAAAACCTGACTTTGACTTATTACCTTGAGTATAAACGTTAACAGACTTGTCATGTGGCTCAGGTCTTCAGAATAAAAGGTAATAGCTGAGGTCGTTTCTGGATGGAAGAACCCTGATGGCAGTGGTCTGGTATTAAATGTCACTATTTTTGCCATTCATTGACAGCTTCGGGGCTACATTTGTGCCCGGAAATCTGTTCCAGCTGTAAAGGGATCAAATCTCATTGAGTCAAAGGTTGTGATCTAAGAAATCAGAAATTACTTCGCTTGATAAGCTTACTGTGCAGAATCAGAAAGGGATGAAACAGAGGTTAGTTAGCCAGCTCGCCTGGAGTTACAAACGAACGCGGGACTCACTTGAAATCTTGCTATCCGAGTTGTAGCAAGTGCTCCACATTTCCGTTAAGGACTAAGTAAAGTAGAAAGGAACATCTTTCGAATGGTAATAATGGAGGTGAAGGCCAAGGTGCAGATGTGGTAGTGGTGACAGCAGGCCACTTTTGGGAGGCACTCGGGTCATTTCTAGGAACTTGCCCAAATGCCTCCCAAGTCTCCCCTTGGTCAACCCTCACGACAACCCCAAGGTAAGATGTTGTCATGATCTTCATGGTAGATGAGAAGAAAGCCTCTTGCCGCCTCATATTTAGTAAATGATAAAGTGGGGTCCCACCCAAATCAGACACCTCTGCTGAAATATTTGAGCACATGCATGGTCATGTGACAGCAGAAATGAAGCTGGGTGGCAAGGAGCTCCATCCCATCTAATTCATCTTGGTCTTACGTCGTTCTCATTACTTGGCATATACACCGCACGGCTGCTTTAGAAGTTGTCATCCAATGCTCACCTATGACCCGCATGGTTCAGGTCAGAGAGAGATATGGAAGAAGGATAAGACAAAGGGTAAATGAATTATTTCACACTGATCAAATAATTTCAACCCAAGTGTTATTTTTATGCCCATAGGGAGAAACTTACACAAGAAGAAAAATATTTTCATTTTTCTGGCATACAGAAGCCATTATCAAAGGACAAAAAAAGTGATTGAGTCAGACAATAGTGCATAATTTGTTTTATACAAAGCAATCAAAGTGAACATATAAGTGACTCCAACTTCCCCAGTAACAGTAAGCTATTGGGATGGATGTTAATAAAACAGCCTAAAAGATGTCTATAGTTAGAATTCTAATGCTTCCACTACAATGGACCTAAAGAATGTTACCTCCAGAGGCAGACTTTTACAGTGGTCAGGGGCTGAGTTCCATAGACAAGATATAAAATTGATAATAAATATGAAATTTTCTCCCATGTCCCTAATCAGTGTTCATATTAAGCTGTCTAGATTTTAAAAAGAATTCTCAAGAGTATATTAATTTTATCTAAATACAAGCAGAATTAAACAAAAATTCCCAGTACAAAGGAATTTTTATTGAAAGCAAACCACTCATCTGAAACGGTGTTTGATACATGCTCTGAATGCAAAACTGTTTCTAAGGCTAAAGGTATTATGTGGTTTGCAACTATTAGCCAAACGATACACAGTTGCCCATAAGACTTTGCATCTTGAAGTTACAACAACTTTTAAGTAACTTAGAAGTTGATTTGAGTAAGTTGAAATTTCTTGTGTGAAACATTGAAATTTAAAGAAAGATAAAGAATATAGATTCAGGTTGAAAAATCACTACTGACGGACTGTCTTAGGGTTTTTATCGCTGTAAAGAGACGCCATGACCACAGCGACTCTCAGAAAGGAAAACATTTAACTATGGCTGGCTTACAGTTTCAGAAATTTATTCCATTTTTGTCATGGCCGATAGCATGGTTGTGTGCAGGCAGACATGGTGCTGGAGCAGGCAGCAGGAAGTCAATGTCACACTAGACCTGACCTGAACATTTGAGACCTCAAAGCTTGTCCCCTGGTGATGAACTTCCTCCAACGACGTCACACCTACTCCAACAAGGTCTCGTCTCCTCATAGTGCCACTCCCTATGAGTCTGAGAGATCATTTTCTTTCCAACTACTATACAGAGCTAAGATACTGACATGTCAAAGCATCAAAACAAGGGACTGATCAGGCCATGTTTATTTCGGAGGCTTTCTTCAATTAAAGTCTTAATGTGATATAAGTCATGTAAAGGATATTTTAGAGAGGTATCTCTAATTGACAGAAATCACCTAAT
This sequence comes from Microtus oregoni, assembly GCF_018167655.1. NCBI lineage: Eukaryota > Metazoa > Chordata > Mammalia > Rodentia > Cricetidae > Microtus > Microtus oregoni. Next base: position 29,358,610 of record NW_024543071.1, on the reverse strand, counting down.
TGCAACCCACGAGCCATTCTGCAGAAGTTGTTAATTAGCTTGCAGATTTGTGCTTTCTAATCAAGATTAGAAATCGAATTTCATATCCTACTCATGTTTTCTTTTTAATAAGCTGAGGTCACATCCTTGTGGAGTAGGCTCACGTGGGAGTTCAGCAACTGCTCTCTTCATTACAGAAGGCTTTGCAAACTGCCTTCTTGTTTTACCCGCTGTCTTAGTTTCATTTCCTGTTGCTGTAATTTAAAAAAAAATCACCCTGACAAAGGCAATTTAGAGAAGAAAGAGTCTATTGTAGCTCACAATTCCAGGATAACTCCACTGCTGGAGAAACATGAAGCAGCTAGTCACATCTAGTTGAAAGCAGAGGAAAAAATGAACACGCGCACACTTGCTGCAGCTCAGTTCTTTCTCTGCTCTTGCGTAGTGCAGAATAGTCTCTATCTAGAGAAGGGAACCATCAAAACCTTCCCACTCATCAACATACTCTCTCACAGATTTGGACAATCCCTTCTCAAGACTACTAGGCAATTCTAAATTGTGTCAAGATGATATGAAAAAGTTACCATCACACTCACTATGGTACTTTAAATGAACATATTGCCAATTTTTTTTTCTAAATTTTTATATTTATATCCACAGACTAGTGCTACCATCAACCTGGGGCAAAGAAGTTCCTTTTTGCCGAGGGTAACAATGTATTGACTTATGTCTGGCAAAGGTGCTAAGAATGAATGAGCGCTCAGCCCTAACTAGGACATCCGTATGGTCCCTCATCAAAGGCCCAGGGAATTCGGAAGAAGAGGAGGTAGAAAGAATATAAGATTTAGAGGACAGGAAGGAGTTGCCACGAGTCACTGCCACCAAGAGACTACTCAGCAGTTGGAATCAGGAGCACACAGACAGCAAGGGATACCTGCACAAGACTGTGCCTTAAACATCCCACCATGTCGAGGACATGACACATATCCTAAAGACAGACGTTTCCCAGGGAACTCCATGAGGCCCCACACTTCCTAAGGAGCTGTTGACTGTTAACTGTTGCTACAAGAGGTGGAATTATTTTATTTAATGGGGAATTCATTTGGGGAGAGAAGTTAGGAAGAAGGGGTTTAGAGGAAAACGGTATATGAAAGAAGGAAGTGAGGGATGAATAAAATCCCAATGTATCATATATATATGTATATATACACATATGTGCAAATGTTTATGTATACATGAAACTGTCAAAAATTATTCAAAGTGGATACTAGAAAGAATGCAACTTGGAGTTTAGTAACATAAATTCTGATATCAGAACAAAACTTGGTGAAATTTTTATAGCATTGTACTTTCTAGGAAGGTATTTTCAACTATGAAAGCCATCTGTGTTGGTGCCTGATCCCATGACAATAAACTACAAAAGACCATCTTTTGATTTCCATTCCTGATTTATCTTTCAGCATTCAACTTGTGATTTTAGTTGCAAATGATTAGAAACGCTTCTGGGGTTTGTTTGTCTCCTTTGTTTTCATTATTTTCTCATTTGGTTTTCTCTGTGGAAATAACATTGTTTTCAACAGAAGCAGACGATTTTTAAACCACTGAAATGACGCAGCATCATTGTATAGAACCCTACACACATTAAATAATCGGAGAAAAGGCAGATATGGCATGAGTTTCACAGGCTTCAGTCTAGGGATACAATGCTTGCTGTGTCCTTTTGGGAACACACTGTACTTGCTTTCTTCCTGTTTGGAAATTGGGAAAAATCTAATGGCAAATGCATGCTCACCAGACAAGGAGCCAACAAACCCATTGAAAGATAAATAGAAAGTTACTGTAGTTCATTCTCAATTCCCCTCCAGTGGTACTGTCCAACTAAGGACTATAGAGATAACCTGGTTCTGTTACTGTGGCGTTGAAACAAGAAACAGAATAAAACCTGCCCCTTGACTGTGACACCAAAATCAAAACAGCCTAAGCAAATTTTACAGTACTTTTTGATGAGTGCTTATAATCTTAAAATGATATTCTAATCAGAGTAAATTCTATCCCAGTGTTATAGAAACAAAAACAAAGTTTTAGTTGGCTCTTCTTCAAGTTCTGCAGATACATTGAAACTAAAATCTCAAAAGTATCATATTAATTGATAAGGAAACATGTTGCTTATTGGTAGATAAAGGCCCCCAAATTATTTGCCATGGATTCTGTAAATGCAAATCACAAAACCAACTTGGCTACTCTTCCATATGATTTAAGAAGAACTCTCAAGTTCTTGCCATGTTCCCGAAAGCTGAATTGAAAAAGCAAAGTTGGAGTCATCTTAACGTGTACCTCCACGAACCCAGGATTGGGAGCTTTCCCACAGTGAACTCAGGTGTGTGCATCTTGCAGTGACAACAGTCACCAGAGGTGACCATCCTTCTGGGAAGGCTTCACTGCTGATTCACTGATGGTACCGTTTAAGATTTCAAATTCCTTAGTTAGCCCCCTTCCTCTAATTCCAAGAAAAACTGTTTGCAGTAAGATCAAGAGTCCCAGCCCTCAGACAGCAGTGGTAGCACATGCCTTTAATCCCAGCACTCGGGAGGCAGAGACAAGTGGATCTCTGTGAGTTCAAGGCCAGCCTGGTCTACAAGAGCTAGTTCCAGGATAGGCTTCAAAGCTACAGAGAAACCCTGTCTTGAAAAACAAAAACAAAAACAAAACAACAGAAAAAAAATCAAAAACAAAAAAGAGTCTTAGCCCTGTTGTTTCAGTTATATAGAGAAACTTCACTTAAGGAACACAGAACTGAAACATGTTCTGGTTAAGATCTCATGTTTATGTTAGAAGCTTACTCAACCCTACAGCCGATATAAAGAGATCACAAACCCAGCTGGAATTTAGGAAATACAACAGCCAAAGGTCTGTGTCTGGTATTAGCGCGGGCCCAAGGAGAAGGGTCTATTGTATCAGAAGCTCAACTTTTCAGTAAGCTGTATAGTATTCAAACAAAAACTGTGCACCTGTGATCACTTACCCCTGCAAGGCCTTCTCCCCAAACCAGTCTCCCTTCCCTAAAGTTCTAAGAAAGACTGGGTCTTCACTTGGTGAGTCTTCCCGAGTGACATTCACCTACAAAGAGAGATGAGCATTTAAATCAACTGCCTGCATGCAAATCCCATGCTTTCCCAAGAATTTATTCTACATATTTCATCTCCTTTTCAAAAATGCATTGTTAAGAAATAAGAATTTCACTCATTAGTACTCTCGATTTTATTGCCTTCAATGAAACAACCATTTTGATGAATTTAATGACATATTCTGTCAATGTTTTTCCTTTGTTTCTCAATGGTGTTTCCTTGTTGTTTGGGGAAAATATAATTACCCTAAATACTACTTTGCATTCATTCATTTCTTCAAGATATAGGAATAATAATACTACTACCGGCCATCCAGAAAGGTTAAATAATTAAAATTCACCTTCCTGAAAAATACAATGCATTAGAAAACTAATTTATTGAGACAATGCCAAGCACTTAAGCACATTAAAAACAGCATGCTTCAGGCTTCTCAACCTAGACACTGGATGTCAATGACCAGAACTTTTATTACTATTAGGGAGGTTTGTGCAAGGTAAAGGAAATTCAATTATTATTCTCCACTGATCCATTTGATTACCCTTCTACATGGTGTTTCAAACCATGAAAATTCCGTTTTAACTGTCAGTTCCCACTAAGCTATATCATAGAGATGCTAATTTGCATGTTGATGAGGCTTTTATAGATGAAGAAGTTGCAGTGGGGAGTCGTATTTAAAGTAGGAGTTGCTGGTTCTATACTCTCAGGGGTTCTGATTTATTCATGTTAATATGAGCAGCTCAAGCACATTTCCTCTATTTGCATTGCTGTCCCATTACATAAATAGTATACAGCTTAGCAATTCCCTAGACGCAACTATAGCTCCCAGTTTTATTCTTATATGTCGTTACTATGATACTATTAACAAATTTTCTACTGATTTCCCCGTACTTGTGTTCTGGCCCCCATGAGTCAGGTTTCAGTGGGTTAATGCTCACACAAATGAAGAACAAGTAAGGACTAAACATGTTCAGTGTTTCAGGTGCTGATGCTGACTCATGGAAGTTCATAGATATTGTGCTGTCATTAGCACTTACCACTGTAAGGTGGTAGCTTTCTAGGAAGGCTGGGCTTAGAGAGCATTGTCCTGAAGCTAATAAAGGAGGAACATTTTTTTTCAGATTATATTTGGCTTGGATGATTATATCCAATTATCCTTGTTGACTAGTTTTCTATTGGATTGGCCTTTGCTGTAAACATTGATGGACATGTTTTTGCAAGAACTACAATTTCATTCCTCTAGAATCAATAAAGAATAAGGTTGCTGGATCATATGGCAAACATTTTATTAACTTTTGAAGAAGCAGTCAAATTGTTTTTTTCAGAATAGTTTAATTTTGCCATCTTAGTCAATAGTGCCTTAGAAGTCTCCTTGTTTTGCTTTTCAGAATTTGATATAGTCAACATTTCCCTCCCATCTAGATGCTATTAACCATGTAGTTGTGTCTCAGACTCATCACTAAGGTTGATTTTTTTATTCATTCCTAATGATTTGTGTTGGGGAGTGGGTATGTGGGGGTGGAAGGTATGTGCACATGGGAGCAGGTGACTTAGAAGTCAGAGGCGTAGGATCCTTTAAAGATGAAATGAAAGAGAGTCCCCTGATGTGTTGTGGGCACTGGGAACCAGACGTGTCCACTCCAGAAATGATGGAGGAAGGTCATTGGCTAATAAAGGAACTGCCTTGGCCCATTTTATTGGTTGAAAGATAGGTGGGAGGAGTAGGCAGAACAGGACGCTGGGAGGAAGAGGAAGTGAGCTCAGTCTCGACAGCTCTTCTCTCGGGAGCAGACGCCTGAGAGAGACGCCATGCCCCGCTCCCGGGATAAAGCTCCGACCCAGGATGGACATAGGCTAGAATCTTCCCGGTAAGCACACTTTGGGGTGCTACACACAGATGATTAGAAATGGGCTAAATTAATATGTGAGAATTAGCCTAGAAGAGAATGGGCCAAGCAGTGATTAAAAGGATACAATGTCCGTGTAATTATTTCGGGGCATAAGCTAGCCGAGCAGGCGGCCCGGGTGCTGGGAACGCAGTCCCGCCGCTCCTATTACTACAGAATGGCACCCAACGTGGGGCTCGAACCCACGACCCTGAGATTAAGAGTCTCATGCTCTACCGACTGAGCTAGCCGGGCGGGCAGCTGGGGTGCTGGGAACGCAGCCCCGCCACCCCTACTACTACTACACAGTGTGCTCTCTTGACAACTGTACCATCTCCCTAGCTGCATATTACAGGGCTTTAATTTGAAATGTAATAATCCTGTTCAATTTTGGAACATTTCATTTACAGAGAGATAGGGTGTTGATGTAAGACTGTTGGGGATATTTGCAGAATTCTTTGATGCTTCCACCCTGTGTTGAAAATGCCATGTTCTCAAAGAACAGGACTCTATCAACTAAAGAACAGAGAAGGAACTTAATGTCTAAGTTACACATTGCTGCTGCAAGTATCAAACTCCAAATTTCAGAAAAAAAAATAACTGTAAATTTCCATTGAGAGAAAAAACAAATTTTTAAAAGTTTATATTATGTTTCTCTTTTGTGTGCGTTCAATTGATGGAAGAATAAAACATGGTCTACAGTTAGATAAACAGAACTGAAGAAGGGGAAATCGTTTGTTGCTCTGTGACCACTGTTGTGCGCCTCCTCCTCACAGCATTTTTTTTTTCAAAAAAAAAAACTTCTATTTATCACTATGGTGGTTTGAATATGAAATCCCTAGAGGCTCATGTGTTTGGGTCCCTGACCACTAACTGGTGGAACAGTCCGGGAAGGATTAGAAGGTGGGACATTGTGGGAGGAGATGTGCCACTGGGGCCCAGCCTAGAGGCTTCAAAACACTTGGGCCATTCTCAAAGTCTCTTAGTTTCTCTGCCCTCCAGTTGCAGAAGAACCTGTAAGCTCTCAGCTGCTCCTACTGCCACACATTTTCTCTGTCACCATGGACTCCAACCCTCTTAAACCATAAGCTCCAAATTAAATGTTTTCTTTTATTAGTTACCTTGATCATAGACAACGAACTAAGGCAGGTGTTAACCAAGACAGTATCTTTACTAGGACTCAGTGAGGAGAGAAGCCTGATAACCGGGGTTCAAACCTGACACCCACAGCATGAGTGGAGAGAACTGACCCCTGCAAACTGTCCTCTGACCTGCACTCTGCAGCGCGGGCGCGCGCGAACACACACACACACACACACACACACACACACACACACACACTGTGACACATGCATCCTCATTCTAGCATGAACTCCCACAAAATAAATAAAAATCGAGTAATATATTTTGGAAAAATTCTTTACCAGGGTTGGTTTTTATAAATTTTATATATGCATGGGGAAAATTTACATTGGTTTATTTAGAATAAATAGGTTTTATAATGAGTTTATTTACAATTCTAATTTCATAGCTTATTTACCTTGGAACCACTATTTTCTTTCCTATTCCATACAATGGAGACAAGTGTGAACACCTTTTGCTTCTTGCCCTGATTTTAATGTATCATTATAGAATTAATATAATGAATGCAACAATTGTCAGAGTTGTGAATCATAGCCACTAACTTGTATGACTTGAGAAACTAAGAAACATTCTATAGTTGGTTTACTGAAAAACTTGACTGTGTCCAAGGAATCTAATACATTATGACTGTGTCTCTCTCAAAATTCTAATATTGCACCAAAGTACTGCCAAAGTAATTGGCTCTTGTGGTAAAATCTCCAAGTGCTTCTATTTATACAGGCTACAGAACTCATAAAACAGAACCTCTAATGCACCTGCTTCCAGCTAAAATAGGTTTCAACCGTCTTGCTTCAGGCAATACTGGCAATTTGCAGTAAATGGGACAGTCATAAGTGATTGTAGGGTATCCTTCCTAATGGTTAAGCACAGCTACGCCTTGGCAGCAAATAATTAGAATTTGGAAAGATAACAAAGTCAGACTCCAGTATAAACTGTCCTCCTGAGTTCATCAAGTGGTACATTAGCAGGAGAATTTTCTATCCCGGATTCTTTAATCAGCTTTAGCTAACAAAGAAGACAGTAAGTAACAAAGTTTGCCAGTTTGTTATGTAAACCACAGTATATTAGCATTTCCTGGCCCCTAACACAGGAAAATATAAGGTATGATTTTAAACATAACTATATTTAAACATGTCATTTTATTATTTCCTTCATTAAAAAAATACTACATTTTCATTGTGTGAATATTGGCATGTAGATGGATATGCATACTCTATAGATCCAAAGTATCCAGATGGAGGTCAGAGGACAGTTTGCAGGAGTTGATTTTCTCTTTCTACTGTGTAGGTCCTGGGTATTGAACTCAGATCTTTAGGTCTGTTTGCACTTGCCTTTTCTTGTTGAACCCTCTTCACTGGCCCCTTATGATGTCCTTTATGAAATCAGTCTATGATGTATATTTCTATTCCAGACTTCCAGATATCAATAAGATGAACAAATACAATAAAAATGCGTAAGATTTGTATATTTTAGTATGGTATGTCATTGCTATAAACATTGAGATATGTGTAATCTTGATTCAGAATTAATACACAAGAATCAACTAAAATTTAAGTCACTAAAATTTAGAGTCTCCTACCTTTCCTGTTTATAGCATTTCTGTAAGTCTTCTGGTATAAATTCTACAGTATAAAATTTAGTCATTTTGTGCAATAGTTAAGACATAAGTTGACTAAATACAATAATGAAACAGGCACGTAAGTCTTCTCTAGGTTTTCCATTTTCAAGCCTTTCCCTCCCTATCTCTCATCAAACCTGATATATAGAAAAAAAGAAACTCTCTTTAAGGATAATTTACAATGAAATGTTAAGTTCTAGTATTTGGGTAATATGAGGTTAGAGGACTGGTGTAAGTTTACCTAATTTCTTTTATTTATTTATTTATTTATTTATTTATTATTGAAAATTTCCACCTCCTAGTTTACCTAATTTCATAGTTCCAAAATAAATACTATAATAGATTCACACTGATTAAAAACTAAAAGAGCATAAAAACACAGAATGATTTTTTTCATTCATAATAATATCTGCTTTTACCCTCCTCCTATACTTTACTACTTTTAATAGCTTCTTGGCATTCAATTAACACTCTCCATGAAGCTACAATACAACATACATATATTTATATCAGCATTGCCTTTAAGACATCAAGGCATTGGCCTAAAATGAATAAAAGACGTTAATTTTAGAGAATCAAATTGGGGCCATCTGATTCCAAAGCCCAAATATTTCATTATAAGTTGATGTGGGAGTGTCATATATCAATCTGTTGATTTCATTGACTAAGTAATAAACAAACTGCTTGGGCTCATAGCTTAGAACATAGGTGGGTGGAGTAAACAGAACAGAATGCTGGGAGGAAGAGGAAGTGAGCTGAGAGACGCCATCCTCTCCTCTCCTGGGCAGACACACGCGATAAAGCTCCGACCCAGGATGGACGTAGGCTAGAATCTTCCCGGTAAGCGCACCTTGGGGTGCTACACACAGATGATTAGAAATGGGCTAAATTAATATGTGAGAGTTAGCCTAGAAGAGGCTAGATAGAAATGGGCCAAGCAGTGATTAAAAGAATACAGTGTCCGTGTAATTATTTCGGGGCATAAGCTAGCCAGGCGGCCGGGGTGCTGGGAACGCAGCCCCGCCGCTCCTATTATTACTACAATAAGTAATTACTGTTCTTAAAGACTAGATAGATTTTAAATAGTCATGTGTATACTTTGGCTGATGGATGTCTTTCTGTTTATGTGACTTAGCAGTAGCAACTAGTGTTGTGGTTGTTAATATCCAGACATAAAGTTACATGCCTTCTTTTTTTAATCCTATTTTGGAAGCTCCATTCTCAGCTAGAGAAAGGGTAGCTCACGCAGGACAAGACTCAGTGGGTGCGTTCTTGTAATGTGCTGCTCACGCTTACCTTCCCTTTGCTGATGATGAAGAAGGTGTCTCCTCTTGCCCCCTGCCTGATGATATATTCTCCATTTTCATAGTGTGTCTGAAAAGTAATAACAGTAACATAAAAACGAGACATTAATAAAGGAATTATATGCGAAAAGGAATGTGGTTTTTTCAAACACCAGCCCTAGGGATGCATTCATGCTGACATGACTTTACCCGTATTCAGATTGTATCATGGTTTAAGAAGGGATAACAGTCGATCATATCAGGAATGACTATCGTGTCTATAACATTTACTTAAAAACCTGTAGTGAGTTTCATTTTTGTCCATAATTATATTTTTATCTTTAAGTTTATTATTTCAATTGTTTGACAAAACCTGTTCTCCTATCAACTAAGCATGAAGTAAAACAGCACTGCTAACTAAGCTCATGTTTGGAAAGTACTTTGTCATTTCCATTGGTTTCTAGTAGTTTAATAATAGCAGTCTTAAAAGAATAAAGAAATTACTGTGATACCCAGAGCATCCTTTAGTGGAGGTTAGCAGTCTCTGAACACTTTTTAAGGTGCCCATCATCCCTTAATATCCTTACTTGAGCAATTTGCATTTGGCCTCACTAAACAGAATATCTTAATTTTGTGGTCAGAATTCTGGTCCAGGATCTTTCTAGCATGAACTACCAGATGGGGAGAGAAGTAAGACCAGAGGAGAATTATCATAGTCAGTGGGTCAGCATCCTGAGGAGAACCTCCCTGCTAGCTCTGGTCCCAGAGTAAAGATTACTCCTGCAGTGAATAAAACTGATTCCATAAGGAGAGGTGGGAGAAAATTTATTGCTCGGTCAGGAGGCAAAATGAGTCCTTGCCATCTGGCTCTATGCTCCTCCGCAGCTTAACAAGGGAGCCATTGGGAAGGAAGATATTACCTTGCACACTCCTTCCTGGACTACCCAAAATGCCCAGTATGCTGGTGACTGCAATTCATCCTTACACTTTTTTTTAATGCTATTTTTCTTAATGATTATTATATTCTGTCTTAAAGTCACCTTTCATTAATACTTGCCCTTGAAAGATACCATTCTTCTCTCCAAGCACCTAGAAACTCAACAGAGCATCTAAGCTGGTGCTTACTAGTTCTCACTCAGACATAATTTATTTTCCTAGTAACAAGTTTCTTAAGTAACAAAGCTTTTCCTTATTCCTTCTCCCATTCTCAACTAGCAGATGGCACAAACAATCTGGTATGTGCCTTTAAAGACTATTTTCCTATGTTCGCACACACATAAATATATGCATGTATGTATATATATATACATATATATGCATACAAATAACTGTCTCTAGGGTTGGAGAGATAGATTGCGTAGTGGTTAAAAGTGTAGACGGCTCTTGCAGAGGAACCTAGCTTGATCAGGAGCTCACAATCATATCTATAACTAGCTCCAGGGCCATCCACCCAAATTCCTAATAAAATTAGAATATATATGTATAAATAATATGTTATATATTATATGTAGGTGACATTTATACACACACACACACATATATATATGTGTGTGTGTGTATAAATGACTTTGCTCATATATATATATATATATATATATATATATATATATGAGCAAAGTCATTTTCTTCATTTAAAAAGATCATCGGTTTGGTTTTCATTTCTTGGAGCACTCTGTTGCTTCTCCTGGGAAGGTCCTACTCCCATCCAGGAGAATCATGATCCTGTCTGTGCTTCCGTGACATGACAGGAAAATTTGATCCATTATATTGCTCAGTTTGGAAGTCTGTTCATCTCTCAAACCTAACAAACATCCCCTAGCCCAAACTTGATTAGTAAGAATGGTAAAACATCTTACCACCATTTATCACAAACTTCAGCTTATTTCCCGCTTAGTTTCTAACAGAAGATGAATCAAAACACACAAAGTAACATGGTGTGTATACTTTCATGTCCAACATAAGTAGAAGGCTTGTACAAAACCTGTGTTGGAGAAAAATCTTTCTCCTCAGAAGGAGGCTTCAGTTCCAATTGGAGGATCAGAACAGTATCGGTGAATGTTTAAGCCGGGAAGAGCCACTCAGGAATATGAGAGCTCACAGCCCATAATAGTTATATAAGAGTAGTCAGAGTGTGTTTAGGGAAGAAACGCACAAACTCTAAAGAATTTCTCACCCACCTGAGATATTCCTCTTGTCACTAATTTAAGACATACACTTGCCAATGGGATGGATACTTTTCTTTTTCAAGCGATTTGTAACTCACATTACTTTAATACATTTCTTCTTAATTAAATAAAACAAATTAAACAAAACCCCTATATATAGGACAGTTGTTGCCTCTCAACAAGTAAACAATATTCATAACATATCAAAAGATAAACCGAACTAATACAGCACTGCTGAAATTTCCCATGGGTCCTGTCCTGCATACCCTGTACTGACAGGGGGCATCTGGCTGCATCTGTCTTCTATTGGCTGGATGCCAGCAGCACCTTAGTCCCAGCAGTGTAGGCAAAGAATCTCCAGACACACCCATTATGGAGGAACATCTGCCCTCAGCTGAAAATAGGCACTATCAATCTTTCACATTCAGAATCTCCTCATTTGAGTTGAGAGCTCGGTAGGAGAATCCAGACACAGTTCTACTGTTAAGCTGTAGGAGTCATCTGAGTGTCTTAGCATCGTCTGATCTGGACTTCTGTTGAGGCAGCATCACAATTGCCATATGTATTATTTGAGTTCACCTATACAGACTTTCACTGGACATGTGTTTCAGCCCACATGTGCTCATAAGACACAGGGGTCCAGAAACGAGCCTACTGGGTAAGTACTGAGGCATGACACGTTTGGAAAAGATAACATTGCCACGTCACAACCCAGGGACTATGATGACTACGTTATCCTGAAATGTTCAGCTGTACTTGAGGAAGAGGAGGAGGAAGAGCAGGAGGAGGAGAAGGAGAAGGAGAAGGAGGAGGCATGCTGATCCTTTGAGAGTTTCTCTAGTTATGTGAATCAGATGCCGGAAAATTTAGTGTTTTATAAAGACCATTTTATTGTGCTTCCTTTTGCAAACTTCAAATTAACTCTCGGAAATAATACAGAACTACGAGAGGGCAGAAACAACAATGAGAGAGTTTCCTTTAAAAATGTTTCCATGCTTAAAATAGAATTAAACGCAGCTCCCTATCATGGCCTTTACTACAGTAAATGGTCTGCTCAATGCTGCTGTTTCCAGCTCCTTGTCACCTTTTCCCACTTTGTCCCCCAGCCTGCTGGTTCCCCAATGTCAGGTCCTCAAAGTGCTCCACACGAGGGCTATAGACTCCCAGGGCTGCATGCCAGCTAGTCTCCACTCCGATGCTCTTACTGACCTCCCATGTGATCTCACACGCATCATCATCATCATCACACGCGTGGCCTGGCTAAATTAGGTCTCTACTATATATGCTCTTATAGTCCTTCATAATTCATAGACCTCTTTGATCTTATACTAGTAATTTACTTCTACGACAATTCTCTCCAGATTATAAGGCAAAGATTGGTTCTTGTTTTGTTCAGTTTGTTGATTTATCTCTCACACCTAACCCATTTCTTGGAACAGAACAGGTATTAAAATGTTTTAACTAGATAAACTGCATAGATTTCCGTAATGCCCACCTTTGGCATTGTCCATCTAGCCCAGTCATGGCCTCCTATTGCATCCATTCTTATCACTGCAACCAAAGTGATGCAGAACAATTGAAATTATTCCAGTGGTGCATTGTTGCAATGACCCCAAGCAGCATCTCACTGTGGTCTGTGAACATTGTCTGTATTCTGACTCCTACTTAGGCTCCATCCTAGATTTACCCTGTCTCCATCAGTCACTCTCTTTCAGATACAGTAGCTTTGTCATTGTGCCTTGTCTGGCCAGACCAGGTCCTCAGGTTATAACAATCTTCCCCAAGATCTTTGCTCTTATGTTGTTCCCATGTCTAGAGTCTTGACACACTCTATCTAATTCTTAGTATCTACACTTACTATCTAAGTTATTACATTCTATCTCTACCATTGGGGCTGCTGGGATTATTTACTAAAGATAGACATTAATGGGACATATTATCGGAAGGGTCTGTATCACAGCCTTACCATCTTTGCACTGAGTGACCCAGAGAACAAACAGTTCAACTTTGGCTCAACACAGTGCCAGAGCTGATTATGACAAGCTCCCATGCTGCTGAAAACAGTAAGGAAGAATGTCTCCACAGTTGGGAGCACTGGGACCATAGAGGTTTAACCTTGAAAACCAACATATGACTAGCACCTGGACCACTGGCCTGTCGGGCTGGAGGAAAGGCAGACCTGCCAGACGGTGCCTCTCAGACTTGGGATTGATAGAAAGGAATGGGAGGGGCTTGGAAACGAGCACAGACATATCTTATTAAAGGAATTAGTGGTATCGTTACCATAATGAACAGTGATTCTTTGACACTTTCCTGAAGCGTCTAATAGACCCAGAAATATACAACCCCATCTGGGAATAGGCTCCACTTTCCTTACTCAATTCAGCTTTCTCATGTGGTTGTGAGATCTGTTTAGGGGGCTGCAAAGGGCATCTTTTATTAATGGGATAGAAAGCATTGAGTAAATCACACATAATAAGGATAACCATAGACCATAGAAGTTTTGTATGTGTGAATAATTACGTAGATGCTGAACCCTGGTGTGAACAGCAAGTGTTATTTAATTTCATATCATCTTAAGAAAATTTTATTGGTAGTAAAAATGATTACCATGGATTTTCTTCCTTTTGCTTCTATTTTTTACTTTGAAAATTATTTTACTTTGAAAAGGTGCATATGGGAGGTTGAAGCCCTTCTTTAACAGGGTAGACAATCAGGATTTATGCAAACACTTAAAAACTGAACTTTCTTCTTTGTCATCCCCCCTCACCCGGGCTCCTTTCTAGCTCCTAGTGCTTTTTTCCTGACTTCTGACAATATACAACTACATGTACTAATTTTTTTTTAGTTGAATGAAGCAAGATTTATTTTCTGCTAGATGGGGCTATCTTCCTAAAGCAAGGTTTGAGAAAATAGCTTTGAACATAGGAAAAAGTAGGGCTTATGAAGCCCCGAAAATGGCAAGGCTAGGAGGGTTCTAAGGCTTGGGCAACTTGGCATAACATCTTACCTTCTCAGGGTGGAGGTCAGGGTGGAGGGTGTAGAACATATCAGAATCCAGAAAATGGGTCGATACATGGTCAAACCCAAGTTTTATAAAAAATAGGAATGAACTTATTTTGACCTTCTAATAAGATGGAATCAGGCTGGTTCATCAGGGACTGGGTGAGATGGAAAATATACGATGTTCATACTGACATTTGGTACTACTCCCAGAGAGAGAAAAACTCCACAAGCTTGTCTGTCTCCCAATGTCAAACATCCCAGATTTCTTTGGAGCTTAGATCACATCATTTTCCATTAAGTCTTTCAGGCACATTCAGAATTTATGATTCAAAGACAACAGTTGGCCCAGCAGTAGCCTCCTGGACTAACTGAATCCTTACCCAGAATACCAGACAGAGGAGGAGAAAGTCTGAGCTAAAATTCCACAAATGCTTGGATTTCCTTTGATGTTTAATTGAGCTCTTCTTTGGTTACTCCATCCTCTGAATGGATTTTCAGTCTCCTGGTTTTCGTTGCAGGGATTCTGAAGTAACCATTTTCATGTAACACAGTGATTCAGAGAGAGAGCAAGAAAAGCACACAAAATGCTGAGAACTTCTAAGAGAAACAGGCTCTTTCAGCCTCATTCATTTCAAAACAGAATGAAATCATTTCTAGGGTAGACAAACATGCATTCTCCTTCTGCATAATTAAACTATAACTCAAGTTTAACAACTTGATCTATACAAACAATTAGCATCGGCAGAATTTGGAAATAGTTTGTCTTGACAGCATATGAAATGCGTCATGGGGAAGCAAACGATGTCATGTCTGAGAGTCACCATTTGAAGAATAAATACTGTTTGAAATTTCAACCAAAATAGATGCATAGAGGAAGAAAAGATTAGTTTTCTCCTGAGCTCTCTACATCAAACATAGGTATAATTTATTCAATATTTTATTGTTTCAGAGAAAAAGCACTTCAGATTTCTCTTTGACAAAGAACCATTTAGTCTGGAGGATGTTGTGGGCCACTGAAGACAACAAAGAAGGAAACGCAGAGAGAATTTAGATTCCAGAGGTGGTGAATGAACCTTTTTATGCACTAGAGGATGTGGTTCTCACGTGCTGGTGGCTTTATTATCTCTAGAATATGCAGAGAGAAATACTAATCAGAGTTGAGGTTATAGAATCCAGTGTGATCCTTCTTCCTGTTTTAATCCACAATATGACACAGAACCACTGGACTGGGTGAGAATCTTCTCAAGTATTAGGAGTCAGGAGGTTGAGGCAGGCATATTACCAGTTACAGGCCAGCCTCAACTACATGGTGGGTTTGGGACCAGCCTCAGTTCTTACATACTGATACTTTATCTAAAGAAATGAAAATATAAAGCCGGGCGGTGGTGACGCATGCCTTTAATCCTAGCACTCGGGAGGCAGAGGCAGGCGGATCTCTGGGAGTTCGAGGCCAGCCTGGTCTACAAGGGCTAGTTCCAGGACAGACACCAAAACAGCTACAGAGAAACCATGTCTCGAAAAACCAAAAAAAAGAAAAAAAATGAAAATATAAAGTTAGAAGTCAGCTGAAGGACTGCTAATCCCAGCACGCAGGAGACTGAGGCAAAAGGATCACAAGCCTGAGGGCATACTGGGCTAGACAGGGAGTTTCAGGCCAACCAGAGCCACACAGCAAGAGCTAACCTAAAACAAATCAAAAGAGACAAAGGCTGCCTCAAGGATATGACATTAGGGAATCAGCGCCAACATACGATAAGGAGTGTCTATCACTTTAAGGGCACTAGCTGATCAGGAAGGGCACAGGTTGACACAGGGTTCTGGAGAACACTCTGAGATCCTGGAGGAGGTTTAATAGTTAGAGAATGATTTGTTGGGTCTCTGGGCAGTTTATTCATTAGAGGAATAAAGCTATTTCATCACGTTAACAAATGTGTACATTATTGAAATATGCCCTTATGCCACCCTTTCCTACCTTCACATCACCAGCCCCTCAAAAAGACCTGCCAAACATATACATTAAGTTTCTGAATTTATGAAGACTATCACATAGTAACAGTAGTTACACCAATAAAATTAAAGATACCTTAAAGTAACTAAATCTGAACAGAATTGAGGGACATAAAACATTAAACTCCAGAGGTTCTGGCTAGAAAGAAGGAGGAGGAGAAGGGGGAGGAGGAGGAAGAGGAGGAGGAGAAGGAGAAGAGGAGGAGGAGGAAGAAGAAGAAATAAAGAGAATAAAGGGGAAAAGCAACATCACAAGTAGTGTGTCTGCCAATAAAGCACACAGATAAAAAGTTAATGAGGAAACCCAAATGAACAACGTGTGTGAGGAGGTCAGACTGGGAGGTCATGGACGTTGTGGTGACCAGAGGCCACCAATGTACTCATCATCCTAGAAGAACTCCATTCTTTGGTGAGCCTCTTATGTGCTTACAACAGCTACACATCCTCATGAGATCCACAGCAGACAAGAGACTGACATTGCAGCTCACAAATTAGTATCAAGGGAACAAGTACACTACACTAAGAGTTGAGCTACTGCACATATGCTAGGAATATGCATAAGACTGTTTCTTCTTCTACTAAGATGCAGCCTAGATTCTAAGTGTCTTAAAATCCAACAGGGCCATGCTACCTTGGCAACCATCCTTACTGATGAGGGCCTGCCTTCCTGCCTCTTTCAATTGCCTGCATCCACAGGCAGTGTCATGGTGTCTCTGAATATAGCCATTGCTACAAAGAAAAGGCAGGATCTTTGCCTTGCCATGGCTCCTCATCGAGTTCTGCAAGCACAGATTCTCATGACATGATTATTATCAAATCCTATGTGCATCTAAGTGGTATTTGCATTCCCGTGGGTTTATATTCCTATTTTCAGCAAAAGAGGGGAAAACGGATTTTTTTTTTTTATTTTATTTTTCGAGACAGGGTTTCTCCGTAGCTTTTGGTTCCTGTCCTGGAACTAGCTCTTGTAGACCAGGCTGGCCTTGAACTCACAGAGATCCGCCTGCCTCTGCCTCCCTAGTGCTGGGATTAAAGGCGTGCGCCACCACCGCCCGGCTTGGATTTATTTTTAAGAAATTATCAGCTGAAATGTCACTAATCTTTATGAACACAATAGAACTAAATACAATGTCAATAAAAATTCACTTTACACTCCATTGACAACTCTCATCATGAAATATGATGGCTATTATTAATGTAATGGTCACGAGGTGCTCAACAACATGTAAAGAACAGCTTCATTAGGAAAATGACCCTTCAGTTTAAACACTCATTTCTTGTAGATCAAAAAAGAAGCTTAGGCAGTGTAAATAGATTTCCAAGGTCATGGAACAAGTAAATTTAAGAGGCAGAATTGGAATCCATGTTAGCTTTAGAAATTGATTTCCAAACTTTGATTCTCACTGATCTCACAGAAAACCAATCTTCCTTAGTCTGAAAGAAACTGTGCTTGTGTGTTTGTGTGTGTGTGTTTCTCTCTGTGTGTCTCTCTCACACCTTCTCTGTCTGTCTCTCTCTTTCTCTCTTTGTTTCTCTGTCTTACCTCCTTTCTCTCTCTCTCTCTCTCTCTCTCTCTCTCTCTAAAACACACACACACACACACACACACACACACACACACACACACGCCAAACTGGGAACAATTTAACAGAAATACAGAAAAGCTGTATAGACATTTATTTTATTTATTTTATCCCAAAGAGCCAACTGTAAACAGGGCTCTAATGCTATTGTATCTATTTAAAACCCTTGATAGCTCAACCCTGAGAACGACACATTCAAACTCTTTATTGGGACATTTTAGACCCTCTAGGATCAGGCACTGGTTTGAATAGTCCCCTCTGTACATGGGTCATTCCAGGGCAGATGTGTATTCCATGAAATGCTTTCCATCGGCTACCCACCCCCCATGATGTTCTTTAATATCGTGTCTACTTACAACACCCACTTCTTTCCTATGACTCCCTGGATCCTCCAGATCACAGCCACCACAGTACACTTTGTCATGGTCACAGGTTCGATCATTCTGTCTTTCATTATTAGTTACAATTTCTATATTTGCTTTATACGTAAATGAGATTAGAGTCCACATTGTTTTATCTTCCTACTCCAGCAACAGTACCTATAATGCCTTTTATATAAAAGAACTCAACAGAATTAGGTTAAACTCAATGGGTTAAACAGAATTAGCATAAATTTGCATTAAGGTACTTGGTTTACAATACTTTTCCAAACCCAAAGAATAGGTTTCAGTTAGTAGCCCAGGCTGTCTTGGAACCTATGATGCAAATTAGGCTGACCACAACTCTTGAAAATCTTCTTACTTCAGTCTCCAAAATGCTGGGATTATACAAGCCACCATGGCTGGATGGTAAATCACAAATATTCTTGAAAAGGTAATGTTTTCTGTATTCAGTTAAGTTATTAACAAGTTAGCATTGTATACAAATATGTTAGAATGTATGAAGAACATATAAACATACCACATATAGATACAACACATGTAAATTTATCTCACTGCATGAATGGGATAACTAGTAAAAATTTTTCAGATGAGGAATTAAAATTAAAAGTAGTTAGCTCTTTGAAACGTCTTAGCTAATTTAATTAAAATGCAGCTACAATATTGTGCTCATTTTATTTTTTAAGCAACATTCATATTTAATTCTTTTCAATAGACCAGGATTCATTATTATCTACTCACATTTTTTGATTGTCAGCCATAGTGTGGCCATGCCCTATAGAACAACTGAGGCACCAGGACCAGACAGCCTTACCTGGCTCTGTCTCATCACTGACGTGTCTTTAGTTCCTTTGTTTCTTTCTTTGCTGCCAAACCATTAGCCCTGACTTGCTCTGACCTTCACTATCACTCTACTAGCAGTATGCCAGTATGCCATTATCCCGAATCAGTTCATCTCAATAAGCAATCAAGTGAACAGGCACACATCTAAAGGCATGCTTTTATGAGTTATAGCGCAGAGAGGTGCATTAGTGAAATCAGTCAACTTTAAAATGCCATAAAAAGTGTTTTGCCTAAATGTGTTATCCAACATAAAACCTCAATGGCAGGAGGGTTTGAAGAATGATGCCCGGAAAAATTGGGATGATTAATAAGAGCCTTGTGGTGTAAATAAGAGTCAGCCAGATGAAAAGGCAGCTGTGGGGAGAGAAGGACAGGTGTGAGAGGATATCCTAGCACAACGACCACAGAGAACATCGCAGTTCTCAGGATTACTGGGTACTAGGTGAGGTAGCAGGTGAGGGGCCCAAGGCTTGAGTCATTAGGGTGGCAACTTCTCAAAGATTTGTTGAAATCATGCACATTACCCACAAACAAAGCAGGCTCAGTAGACAGGGAGCAGATGTAGTTCAGAGAGCAGATTCCGTCCTGCATCCTATTTTACAGGGCAGATGTTGTCTTAGTCACTGTTCTATGGATGCTAAGAGACACCATGAGCAAGACAACTCTTACAAGAAAAAGCATTTAGATGGTACTATCTTACAGGTTCAGAGTCTTAGTCCATCATCATCATGGCGGTGAGAATTATGACAAGCAGGCATGCTGCTGGGGACCTAGCTGAGAGCTACGTCCTGATCTGCAAGCAGAGAGAGAGGAGAGAGAGAGGTGGGGAAGAGAGATGGGGCCCGGCATGAACTTTTGAAACAACAAGGACATACCTACTAAGCCTCAAATAACACCACTCCCTGGTGACTAAGCATTCAAATATAAGAGCCTCTGGGGACCACTCTCTTTCAAACCCCCACAGATACCTAAAAGGTCCTGGTCTAAGGGTCCCCAGATAGTCGCATGCCTGATTCTAATCATCGATGGAAGGGAAAAACCATAGGAAAAGCAGTATAGTTCCTGCCTTTTGCAGTTCATTAATGCCACCAGGGAGGATTTAAGAGACTCACTGTCTTAAATTAGATACGTAAATATGGTCTCAGGGTGTACTGAGGTGCCCTAAGCAATTTCAATCATCACTCCCTTCTAAGAATCTCAAGGTCAAAGCCCATGAACAGGAGAGCGAGGGGCTCATAAATAGCTATTTCCTGCGCAGAACAGGAAAGGTAAGATGCTGGCGCTTCATTCTTCTTTCCACTGATTCGGCACGAGCATGTTTCATGGCTGAAACTCTTCTGTCTTCCCCTCTAACAAGACCTCTCTGCTTTACACAGAAGCGACTGATTTCTCTCGAAGCGTCCCCCTGTTACCCGAGATTGCTGTACAGGAGATTTCTGAAGCTGAGTGAGAGGAAATCAGTCTATACGAGATTCATTAGCAGACACATAACTCCTGGGTAGGAAGAGAAACAATGTGGGTGGCAGAGAAATGGGATGATTCTTTTCTATTTGCGAACAATGTGGTACTGGCTGTCAGCTTCTGCTGAACAGGGAGGGTGCGAGTCAAGGATACATACCTCCTTCCAGGACACCAGCAGCCTAGAAACAGCACCTGGGGCACAGAACACTTTTTTGACAGTTCCCAAAGCAGTCTGCTCTTAATGACACTTAAAATTCAGATGATTCCTGGTTTCTAATCAATGCCCTTGTGAATAGCAGAGTCTGTTGTACAATATTATTTTTAGTAGTAGCATTACTATTATTTAAGCCTGAGATTTCACTGCAGAGGTTCCAGAGACCTCCAACAGTAAGGATGGATTTTCTCACTTGTTTAAGGAATATTTTAACACTGTTGCTAATTTCTAACGATGCATTACCAAGCATCGAGCAGCTGTATTGCATCAATATTCCAGAATCATGGATGCTGTGTCAGATGTAGTTGAAAGAAACAGTCTGTCGGGGTCAATATATCAAAACCAGTTCTAGGCAGACACTTACAGTTTGCTGAAGCCAACACATCTTAGGGCAAAAATAAACTAAATGCTTGAGAACAGTACAACTGGGATCTATTTAACAGAGGCACACATTTACAAATAGCCCAAAGTAAACTTCAGGTACAACTCACACAGCACAATGAGATAAAAGTTTTCATTCCCTGCCAGAAGTTATGCCTAAGGGGATGAAAGCACACTGCAAAGGAGCTGGCAATAAAAATCATGTTTTCCAGAAATGGTATAGCTCCAGAGGAGGAAGGCCAAGGAAAAAGGCAAGCAGAAGGGCAGCTCACCACTTAACTTCTCATATAGTGCACAGGAGAGATGCGCACAAGCCCGTAGGGCAAAGGCTTGTGGGCTTGCAGGGCTCTGTTTGCAAACATGCATGTGGGAAAGTAATAGAATATACAGAGAAGAATGTCACATGAAGAATAGGAAAAGAAACTGCACGGAGAGGAAGTTCATAAGGAAGTTCGACTGCAGTCTTTTTGGCCTGGGTGTCCTGTTCACAAAGTTCCATTGCTAACTTCTAGTCTGTTTTCTGTGTGACCAGGGGTTGAACCCAGGGAATCCAACAATGTACCACTGAATCAAAACTCTAGCTCAACTTGTGAGATATGTTGCTGCTGCAGTTTCTTTATTCTTTTCTTCTTGATCTCACTAAGTACAGCATTTCCTTTGGTTTACAGAGTTACAAGAGGTGGGAACCATAAGCATTCCAATTTTGTCCATCATATTAAAGGAGGGCGCTTTCCGTCATCTCAGCAAATCTGTGAATAACTCACTCCCACCCCCGATTATTCTAGATTACTGACTCCATGCTGCGTGGTGCAAGCTAGACTCTATGAGTATCTGAATTACGTATAAAATAAGAAATGCAATTTATAAACAAAACCTAATGGTAGCATCCTAAGGGAGATTAACTAAAAACTTTGACAGCTCAGATCTCTGCTTTCTTTGTATTATTAAAATTGATTTAATTACTGTTTCTCCATTCACAACTCCTGTTTATTAACTCTGCACATCTCTTCTGTTTTCCACACCCACCACGGGAACCTAAGCAATATTTTCAGCTCTTATCCACTGTTACAACATGACAATCTAAGTTCTTCCAGCCCTTGAACCATATAGCTGAGTCAACAATGGCTGCTTCCTCGACACACGTTTAACCAGGCACCAGATGCCAACAATTATTGAATATCTACTTGATTTGCTTCTTCTTTTGCTTCAGTATCATTAACACAGGACATCCATTTGGCCCCTTTGGCCCTCCAGTCTTCCCAATATACAAAAATGTCATGATTAAACCTTCTTCTTTACACTAAAAATTTTTATCACACAAAAACAGGGACTCGAACTCTGAAACTAGAAAAAGACATATAATACTAATTTATCACTAAACTCTTTTCCTGTTCTAATCAAAAAGAGGTGGAGACACAAGTTCAGTGGGTAGGGAACAGGGGTGGAACCGGGAGGAGTTGGAGGAAGAGCATATGACTGAAATACATGATCTTAACTTCTCCAAGAATGAATAACAGTATTTTTCTTAAATAATTTGAATTAACAGCTAAACCATAGCTAAGCAGCCTACATTTTAGGATGTCTGAAGCGTAACTTCAAATCTTAATTACATAGATGTAAAATTCTGTTATCATACTCCTCGTGAAAATAATTATCATAATTTGATAAGTAATTCAAATGCAGATTATATAAAACAGCAAGTATTGTGTCCCAAACCACCGATTCCCCTTTTGGAGACTATAGGAGAGACTCTTGTCGCCAGGTGTGGTGGGGCACACCTGTAGTTCCCATACAGCAGGCTTATGCAAAGGCTTGTGAGCTCAGTGTTTGCATGTGCTTCATAGTGAGTTGAATGCCAGCCTAAGAAAATGAGTGATCACTTTCCTCAAAGGTAACATCAGGATCTAGAGACACAGCTCAGAGGTCAAAGTGCTTGCTGCACACATATTAGCCCTGACATGGACACCTAGCCCCATATAGAAAGCAGGCATGGCAGCAGTATTTATCTGCAGCCCTGGAGCCTGGGGCCAGGAAAATGGAGAAAAGTGGATACCTAGAACTCATTGGTCAGCCAGCTTAGCCAAGTCAGTAAGCTCGCAGTTTCTGAGACCCTTTCTCAATATAAAAAAAAAAAAAGGAAAAAAGAAAAAGTGGAGAATGAATGAAAATCCCTAAACTTGATTTCTGATCTCCAAAAGCATACACACACACACACCTACATGTACACATACACATAAATACACATATACCATAAATACATATATGTACCCCAAAAATAAAGATTAATATTTTAAAGCTCTGGAGAGAGTTCAGAAATAGGACACTCATCAAGCATGCACAAAGTCCTAGGGCTCAACCTCTAACACCAGAGAAAAGAACTTTTGAATTCTTTAAGGTGATTTTGTGCATATCTGCACACATCTCTGCACCTGCACTCAGGCATACTTATGTAACTTTACCACATTCGCAATGTGCAAAATCTAGTAGTCAGCAGTTCTTCAGTTTGCTTTAAAACACTCTTGAGCATCATTTCATACCAGCATAGGAATCTATCTTCTTTCTTATTCTGTTCAATGATTTAAACTCTATTCTACTCCGTCAAAACCATCTTCCAAAGAGCTACTCCTTGTCTTTCCCTAAATCAGTTAACCATGTATGATGCTGGGCTCTGGTTCAAATCCATCTTCAACCACACCAGACAGAGACTAGAGTGTGCAATAACACACCACACAAGATCACCTCCCAATGACCAAGACTGAGATCCCGTGCCTCCTTGTCTGAAACCCCTGCCTCTCTCACACCGAAGCGTTTGCCTCCTCTCTGCACATCCAGTGTCTGACCAGCTTTGACTCTGCGTGTGATCCTGATAAACCACCTGCTTCGAAGGCATGTTCTGAGGTATGCAGCATGGCTCGTGCCGGTGAGTCAGAACCTGGTTCTAGTGCATCCTGGTGAGCTCTCAGGAGTCATCACTGAAGAGACTCCGTTCTTGTTTTGGAAGAGAGATTAAATCCAGTGGAGACATATAAGAAACGCCAGTAAATTCAATAGCAAATACTTCTAGAGCTTCTGCCATAAGCTAGGTAATGTCACTTTTGTATATGTGATCTCATTTAAGCACACAGTTTACAGAAGGTAAAATCACACGGGACTCAGACATTGAAACAAAGACTCAACAACACATGGATAAAACTGGATGTGTTATAATATTTCAGCTGGCAAATACAGCATATTAAATGAATGCTCTAAAAAATTCTGATTTACATCCCATCTCCACTTGTGCCTTTGTGGAAACTCTGAACTCCAGAGACCCTGAAATGCAAGCAGCAAGTCTATGAAGCAGAACTACAACTTGAGGTTACTTCATTCCCCAGCTCCAAAAGTGTCAGTCATAAGCAAGAAGATGCCTGGTCGTGACCTAGACTGAGCAATGTTAGGAAGATAAACCCGCTCTGGTAAGTCATACTGTTGTTAGGGAAGGCGGCTGTCTTATCATTTCATCTAAATCAAATGTTCCTGTGGGGTCCGGTATTTTCTCACTTATACAAGACCTGTATACAGAGTAGAAGATGTGCTAACGAAGATGGCCCTCACTCACATTCCTCTTGTGTTTTGTAGATTGCAGATATTTTTTGCTGACTATGTCCCCTACTCTCCCTTTCCTGTAAACTATACAAAACTAGCAACTTAAAAATAGTTTGTTACCACTTTGAGAAATAAACCTCCCACTAGCCTCTGGCCAGTGTTAGAACTCGGGAACAATTCCCAAGGACTCGGGATCCACCTTTACAAACAGCACTCATACAGGGGAGAACCTGTCTGTCTCCTAGGCTCCATAAGAAGGTAGGATTCTACATTTCCTCAGTGCGAAATAGCAACCACAGAGAGCCTAATCTAGTTCACCAGATACCATCCCTGGGTTATCCAGTCCTTTTCCATTACCAATTTGCTGCATGATTCAAAACTCAACCAATTTTATTCTAATGGAGTTGACTTTTCTTCCTACCCTTCTGCAACAGTGTTGAAAATGTTCTTGTTGCCTGCTTAGCCCTGTCTAATGTATCTTTTGTGGAGAATGCTAAACATAAACACACGAATTAGGATATATGCATATGCTACCAGTTAGTTCCTTGTGATGTTTCTATTGCTATGGACAAATGCCTGACAAAGGATCCACAAAAGGAGAAAGGATCCACCTTGTGCTATGCTTTGCTGTGTAGTCTCATAGTGGAGAAGCTACAGCTGAGGGAGGATAAGGCCCAATGCCCACAGCTTCGTGGGCCAGAGAGCAGAGAGGAAACCAGAGTTAAGGCTAGACTATGATTCTCAAGCTCTTCCCCTAGCCATCTTCTCCTTCCAGACAGACCAAAGTTCCCAAATTTTCCAATATCGCCACCAAATGAACATTCCACCAAGTGGGGACCAAGTGTCCACACACATGAACCTGTGTAGATCAGCTTATGTACAAATGTAATATGGAGAGGAATATAGAGAAAGATAGGTTTTATTTCACAAAGTTCAAAGGTCCAGAATTTTGTTCTTGATGCTTATGTGGGCTAATCTGGTACAAGGATTATGCAACTATCAGAACATACAACATCTTCTGTTCTTTTAAAAATACAATGCATTCCATATTGCTGATGTAGAATAAAAACGTGCTTTATTGGCGTGTGAAAGTTGGATTTGCTATCACTACAATAAAACTATTTTAAGCCAACTAAATTCATCTTATAGTCATGTTCATTGTGCTTAGTGGAATACATTTATAATCCCACTTCTTTGAAGGTGGAAGCAGGAGAATTGAGAGTTTAGGACCAGCCTCAGATACATGACTAACCTATGCAACATGCAGCCTTGTCCCCCTGCCCCCACAAAGCATGTATAAAGTTATGTGCTTCACTGGCATACATATTAAGAAGAAATAAAATTGTTCTTAAAATATTTTCAAAATACATCACGAATAAGAGCAGTCACTTGCTCAAACATTGAGCTACCCATAGCAAGACAAATACCAGAATTTGGTTCCACACTGTATTTCATGACATTTTAGTAATTTTATCCAATGAAACACTATGGTTTAATGCTTAATGTCACATTTTGTTTGAGTTCTAATGGACTTGAAATGACAAATTGATCTTGATATAACAACCAAAAAAAAAAATGTGTTGAACTAAGCAAGCCATTTCTCATTAGAAGTGAGTAGAATTTTTCCCAGAAAAAGAGCAGGGAAATCAGTTTTAGCCCATAGGGTTGCCAAAAGATACTTTTCTATGTTTGTTTCTTAAAGCCAGAACAAAAGAATGCACACAATCATTATGCAATTGAGGAGTTGTGCTCCCATAATTATAGAAACAAAATAATCACGGCTAGATTGTTATAAAGATTCTTTAAAATGATTCTTTCCTTTGCTCAGCATCCCAAGAGACCGCTTAGGTGTTGTACTATTACCTCCACTCATCTCTCCACATCTCCATATAACTCCACTCCTCTGCAGCCTGACTTCCAGGTTCAGTTTCAGTGGTCTAATTCAGCACCATGACTGAAGTGATGGCTAAGCATTTCACAACTAAAAAGTGCCACACCTTAGTGCTTAGGTAGGTAAGAATGAAAGATGAAAACATAGTTGTTGAATAACGAATTTTCACACTCCACAGAACTCGAGACATCAACTTTTCTGTGATCCACTAGCTTCTCAAAGCATCATAGTCATATTTTCTCAATTGCCCTGTGAGCTAAATTACTTTAGAACCATCTTCAAAGCATCTCCTTTGACCACACACCGCACCCTACCCAATTCTCCCAAGTTTTGGTTTCTCCTGGTTCTAGCTCACTACTGCCACTGAGCCAAGGGAAGTACTACTTCTGAGTACTCTACCTGGATACTCACAGAGAATGGTAAAGACGAGAATGGCCAAGTCGTGATAGCAAGAGCGGATGTAGGGAAACAGTGCCCTTCCCAGTGTTGCCAGAGAAGGACCAGGAATATGCAGGTTCTCTGGTCCTTCTCTTCCCCTCAATTCCACAACAGATTCTCCATCATAAACATACTTCTACTTTTTACATTGTTCCCTTTGATGTAAAGCCCCAAAGGCATGTTCCCTACTCTGTCCTCCAGCATGTTCTATGTTCCAAAGAAATCAAACTCTCCCCTTTTTCCAAACGTAGGTGCCTGCCTCTACTGTTCTCACAGTGTGTCTTTAAGAATGTACTATGATGCCAAAGCAAAGAACTTCTGCCAGCTATCTACCATACAGCGGAAATACATTGTTTCCTGCAAGAGTCATTTAATTCCCCACTAGCGACTCCTGGTGCAGTCCCAAGAGGATCCCACCCTTCTTCCTTCTCGAACCCCCGCTGAACCTTTACCGGGTGCGGATTGGCTTTGTATTTTAAACGTGCTGCATCCACGGCTCCACCACTCAATAAGATTCTTATGGGGAGGAACCACGTCTCGTTCATATCTTTAAGATCTTAGTGTGATCTTAGTAGAATGAGGATAGAGACACTACTGATGACTGCATGCTACCCACATGGTAAGCTGATGATAACTGTCTCCAACACAGAGCCTGCTGAGAGTAAGGTACTTTTGTTATGCAAAGCCTTTAGAACAACGGCTTGCCTATAGTATCTGCTCTTAGAGTTAACTGCTAATCACACTGCTATTACTAATTACTCTTCTGCATGTCACAACAGGATATTCTTTTTGTGGTCAATATCAATATCACGTTTTTTGCGGGGAGGGGGTGGTTCTAGACAGAGTTTCTCTGTAGCGTTGGAACCTGTCCTGGAACTAGCTCTTGTGGGCCAGGCTTTCCTCGAGCTCACAGAGATCCACTTGCCTCTGCCTCCCAAGTTCTGGAATTACCACGCGCCACCACCTCCAGGCTAATATCGCTTTTTAAAAGACAGGGAAATCAATGAGAAAGCACACGAGGGAGAAACCGAGGTGAGTAGAAATGGGAGAACACAGAAAGCTACAGTTGGACGTGGACAGGAAGGGGCAGGCGTGAGCTCTAACATGGTAGGAGGTCAATGAGGAGCCAAATTCACCTCTCTTCCCAGGCCTGCTTTCAAAAAAAGTAAAGGACGTTTGAAAAAGATGATGCCAGCATCATACAGAAGGAAACAATCATGGCCTAGAGGCTCCAGGACCAGAGAGGAATCTATTTGTGCTGTCTGGAGGAGAAACTTTGAGTCACCCGCTGGCCCTTGCAGTCATCTTTCTGACCAACAACACACGTTTTATTTTCCCCACAGGCTGAAATAGACGGTTGGCGGGAATAACAAAAGCATGCTTACGATCTGGCAAGACACACACAGGCTCAGTATCACCAGCTGATCTATCTAGCCAGAAACATCCGCCATAAAATAAATTCTAAAATTCAGACCTGGGCACCTCTCTGATGGCAGGGAAATAAAATGCTCTACAGGAAACTTTCCTTCAGGCTGCTACAATAGCCCAGATGACCCACTAATGCTCAATGAACACAATCCAATCACTTCACGTTTTTCCAGGAACAGATGACATTCCAAAATTAACTGCTGGCTCCCACTTCTACTCACAACATCGCTGAAAGAAGTGCCCAACGCTGAGACTGCACATTTTCCAGGCTGATGTCTATGGAGATGTTTGGCATTTGGGTTATTAAATACCACTAAGAGGGACGGAGCCGAAGAGTGAGGGTTGGGCATCTCCGAGAGCGAGAGGCTGGCTTCAGCAACAGCATCACAGGCTTGACTTTTGCTTTCTGGAGACTGGTGTTTCTCTGGGAGTGCTCTGGAGTTTGCTCATAAAACCAGACTAATGACAGTGGCTGCAAGTCTTACTGGACAACTGGAAGCAGACATAAGCAATTAGCATGTCCTTTCTTCCTTCTTTGCTTTATTGGAAACATTTTTCTTTTTTACTTATTTGTTGTTTTTACTTTTTTGGGGACAGGGTCTCACTGTGTAGCCCAGACTGGCCTTGAACTTGAACTCATAGTTCCTCTGCCTTACCATATTGGAAATCATCTAGGTAATTTCCATCCAATAATAGAAGTGGCAATCAGAAAGGTCTTAGGTTTTCCATATTATTTGAAGTCTCTTATTCTCCTCCTCATTGTGTGAGTGTATGGACACACACACACACACACACACATATATATATATATAGAGAGAGAGAATGTATGTCTTGTGTTAACTATTAAACAGGCATGTTAATTTTGTAAGGAAACCCAAGGCTGAAAGTATGATATAATCCTGGGATGAGATCCACTTAGCTTATGTGATTACAACAAGGTTACAATCATAGTTTGCATCATTCCTGTATGCCCAGAAAATATATTGTATATTTTCTTGGGGCACAGTCATGGTCATTCATTTATGCCTTGTCTATATCCACCCTGGAACTACGATGACAATACTGGGTAGTGATAACAGATTCTACCAAGCTCAGATGTTTGTTCTTAAGCCTTGGAAGGGAAAGTTTGTCACTCCCATTTTAGACGGTCAGGTAGCGAAGACTACTCTTGGCCATGTGCTTCTATATGGTAGCATCTGCACGATGGTTCAGGGTGCTGGGGACCGGTTTTCCCTCACATTTTCTTCAGTTCACGCATCCTTAACTTGTCCAGCATCACACTATTTTATCTTATGGATACAATGAGAGTAGGAAATGTTCCTACCAAAACCACATTCATGTTCAGAGAATATTAATATCTCATAGCACAAAAATGTTTAAATCATCACACTTACGCTCAGAGAACACTCTAGGGAGAATGTCCAGTAGGAGAGGAAATGGAAAAAGTGCCAGATGGTGGCAGAACAGGGTCTCATGGGACTCGTGTTACTAAAATGGGAGACTATAAAAGGATATGGGTGTTGGTTACTGGTAAAAGATGTCTGTCTACCTCTCAAAGCTCATTCTGAACACACACATTATTTCAGGAGCCTTGATCTGGGTGCAGTAAGCAGCGCCCTCCGGACGACCATTGCTAAGGTGTTTCTGAAAGATGACTCCTAACCTCCGCTTGCCCACAAGTGGCACTTCCAGATCGTGCAAGTCACAGATTCCACGTGACATGGACCGGTTGCTAAAGGGAACAGCATAAGTGAAGCATTTGTGGAGGTTGAGGATAAGCAAAACTCCTAGAGGAGTTGTTTGCAGGGATTCTTCTTTAAATGATGAAGAAAAGACACTTTGTGGGGCCTTAAAACTGCAACTTTAAAGGAGGTCAGAGAGAATGTGAGGGAATTAGAATCCATGATAGTTACATTTCTCCAGAACCCTAACGCTGCATGAATAATGTGGAAAAAACAGCAAAGAAGTCATAAATGAAATTTTCCCTGACTCCTACTACTTTATGGCTAATCTTCTCTCACTGGCGAGATGTTATAGAAAAGGCCAGAATACATTTCTAAGGATTTTTTTTTCAATACAGAAGATCAGTTTGTTGAATCCTTCCCAAATTCTCCAGACTAGTGGGTCTTCTTTGGGGGGAGGGGGACACTGAAAGAAAGGATGGCTTCTGTACCAAGACATACTGAAATAGAGTATTTTCTATTACTATCTTATTAAAATATATTTAAGGAATTTCTACTTGCTGGCACATGGGTAATAGGATCATTGTCATTACTGATATTGTATAGTAACTCTTCCTTTCTTCTTATATTTGTTTGTGGCAGAAATGTACTATTATTTGGAGACATAATCAACACACAAGCATTCCTTGAGAGTGTAGATTTTACGATACAACATGGTTTGTGAAGAATAAAGATGAAAAGACCATCTTGAGTATTATAGATGAAGCCAATGTTTTCTTAAAACAGTAGAGAAATAAAAGATAAAACGGACAATGATAGGAATAATGAATCAAGCATTTACTGTGCACGAGACATCAGCAAACTTGATATATGCCTTCTTTTCACTTAGTCTTCATTTTTTTAAACCTAAGCACAAGCATCATTATCTGTATTTTGAAGAAGAAAGGTGACAGTGTTGTTGTCCAAGGCAGCAAGCACTAGACAGAGGGGTCAACTTCACAACTCCTACTCCTGGGAACTGCGGGAAACAGCCAGGAGACGTGGACATGCTGAGAAATTATAAGGCTTGGAAGAAAAAGAATGAGGGATGGTGTCTTCTGTCTGCTGGCATTCTGACTTCCCCGTGTCTCAGATGTGTTTCTGTGCATTGCTCAATTAGAGGAAATGTCAGCTTTCTTGTTTGTTTCCCTCAGGCCAGTGTTTTTGGCTATGTAGCAGGCTTGTCTCTAGATTCTGAGAATCTGCCAGTATCTCATCCTTGAAGGATGCTCAGTAATGCTTGTCAGATGGCTAAACATATGTGAGACTCATTACTCCCAGGTGAGGCAAGAAAAGTCCATACGAGTTGGGACACTTCAGGACATCATTGCTACTCGTGTTCCTACAATATTTATTCTTTGAGTTTCTTCCCTCAGAAACTTAATCCTAATTCCCCTTCACCTGCTTGATTAAACAGTTTGCAAAGGAGAATGGAGCCTAAGGACAATGAGTTTTACACTAACAGGAACAAAAGTCTCAAAATAAACGAACCACAAAACTCTAGAAGGCTAGATCACAGGTCGTACTAGAAGCTGCAAATGCATTACATTTGAGGAAGCTGTTACAAGGATGTTAAGTGCCTTCCTCAAGGGCACAGCAGCTAATTGGTGGCTTAACCAAGACCTCGTATCTTTAAAGTGGTACTGTCCTTCACACAACACGGTGAATTTTTTTTCATAAAAGGAGAAAGATGTGATCACGCTGGGAAAGGGGAGACGGAGAGTGTCAACAACATTATGTGCAACGAGAGAACCCTTGAGATATGAGGTTAAGAGGTGTGAGACGTGGGCACAAAAGAATTCGGGAGCAAATAATCACTTCCTTAGAATAACTTCATGTTACATTGCATTGCATTATTCAAAATTCTGTTATGATTATTTTCATACTCTGTTTAATGTTGTATTTATTTTAGATAAAAGGAAGGTGAGTTATTACATGGAACTAATCATTTAAGTATAATCATGTGTCAAGAGCCTGCAGCTGGGCAAGGTCATGCACACCTGTTCTCTGTCACTCTGGAAGAACAAGGGGCGTCTTGAGATCAGGGCAAACCTTTTGCTATACTGTTAGATGTTGTATTTCCACCAGGGGGACTGAAGAATTCAAGAGAGAAAATGCTGCTAATGATCGCTCATTGTGTTTGTAATAACTAAGTGGGGAAACCAGATGCTAACATGTGTATTTTGTCTATTGTGAACTCTGCCTTTTATGCTTTCCTGGTTCCTTATTCATCCTCATTGTGTCTATGAAAGCTGTCTGGCCCAGAGTATCAGATGTGTGCATAGCAATGACTCATGCTGAGAAATCCTGAGATAACACAACATTCACTGAGAAGTAGTAACACTCAACAACAAACCAGAAGCATCTAGAGTGTGCACACAGCACATGATTTAGTTGCTCTTGCTAAGTCATATCAAGGTTAGGGTATTGCTACAATTGAATAGCCTTGTGTTACTTCTTAAAAGAAAAATAGGGAAAGGAAAGAAAGAATAAAGGAGAAAAAGGAGGAACAGGTGTAATACAAAAAACACTACCCAATGACAGTAGTAAACATCATCAGCAAAACGCTAAATGGACAGAAAGGGATATTTCATCAAAGTGTGTGGTGATTCCGTACAGCCTGAGAAATGATAACAACAACAAAGATTTGGAATTAGCCTACACACAAATGTGCTTCATAGCTACTAAAATTTACAAAGAGCTTGTAATACAACCCATTATTACAACAGGAAGCCATGCTGGGCATGGTGGCTCAGGTCCACCAGGCTCTTTAGGAGACAGAAACTGAGGAGTCACAGGCTCGTGCAGAGCGTGGACAAGAAGCAACCAAGACCCCTTATGGAGAAAAGAATATTTTCTGTGGGGCCGGAATTATAATAAAAAATTAACATAAAGAAGGAAATATTAGTAGCATTAACCTGCACTTGTGTTTTGTCTAATTGCTATTTGCTGGTAGGTTTATATGGCAGTAATGGGGCACTTACCTATAATCTCAGAAGTGAAGTTAAGGAAGGGGGATTTTAAGTTGTAGTTTAGCCTGGACAACAGTGAGACCTTGTCTTAAAACCAGCAGAGAAGGCAATAGTTTTCTAATTGCTTAGATTAAAAGGAATCCTAAAATAATTGGTCACAGATAAAGACTAGTACTTGGCAATCCTTGTGGAAATATAAAAGTGCTTCTTGGTGTTGCTAATAGTTTCTGGCCTACTTTCTCCTTTTCTCTTCTCTCAGTCTGTGTTACATTCTTACTCACAATGGCTGTCCCTCAGAAAAGGAAGAGTGATAGTCACACACCAGACATCTCTTATCGTACACTTTGCTCTTTTCCCTAAACAGTTTAGAGGGCAGATGCTATTGACTGGTGTACATACTATCCTTACCATGATCAATCGCTTTAAAGTCCTCAGACACTAATGAATGAACCATTCACGTGGTACTAGAGTAGTACTTACTATTGATAAATGTTAGGCAAGAGAAAAGAGGTAAAAGAATCAGCCTGTTTCTAAGTCATACTCTAGAGTTAAAAATCCTAATTTTCACAGTAAGCCTGAGTTCCTGATAAATAAATATGAGCGGTTTCAGTGGCAGCTGTCTCTTTATTTTTTGTCAGGATAGAGTTTATCTCTATTTCTCTTTTCAGTCAATACGTTTTTGAGTATTTTTGATACTGAGAATTTTAAAGTTCTCCTCCTAAGAGAGAGAGTATTGTATGCAAGCAACATTTACATATTTAAAAGAAACCTGCTACAAATACAACAAAACAAAACAAATGTTCCATCTATAAGTTCCCCAAAGAGAAGCACAAATGTCAATAAGGTTGCTGATTTCACTTTTTTTTTTCGGCGTTATTGAGTCAAATTGAATGTCATGATAAATGTGGACCTATATACAATGTGAGGTATTAATAAATATATACACTGGGAAATGATTATTACAATCAAGTTAATTAAAATACTTATCGAATCATAGTAAGCTTTGCATATGTATGCCCACACAGACCATCACATGGTGCAGTCCGCCCCACCCCGTCACACACACAGGGTAAATATAATTTTAGATTTTAAAGTGTGTGTCTATGTCGTCTACAGAGAGAATTCTGAAGAAGAGACTTGCAGAGCCATGATAGCTAAAAGTAACCAAAAGCGAAAACATTTAAGTTCTGTGTCTGGAGTTAGAGACAGATTGTCTGTTTACCCACTTTCCCATAGATCAAAATAAAGATATGGAAATTGTGTGTTTGAAAGTGATAACAATAAAAGTCTCCATAAAATGTATCCAGATACAGGCTTGCTCTCTTCCGATTGCGATTCTAGCCCTAAAGCACACCTTTGGCACCGGCAGGGCTCCTTGTTGGAATGCTCACTTTTAAAAGGCTCAGCTGACCCTAACAGCCTACCACGTGGTCCATTTCCCTTACAGTGAGTCATTTAACAGATGGCATCCTTTGTGGGCATATTCTGATGACAGACGACAAAACGCCTTTAACCTGTATTTGGATGTAAAGGCTCCAAAGCAACACTCAGAGTTTAGAGCTAGCTTGGGGGAGAGTGGAAACAGTAACATTACAGCAATCGCCAGGAAAACTTTGCATCTGCGGCTTTTGCTCATATCTAGATTTATTAAAATGAAAAGTTCAGAGAAACGCTTGCCTATCCCTGGAAAACAGGGCTGAGGGGCCAGACAGCTTTCACAGAGAAACCAACACTGAACTGGGTGTGGCATCAAACACACCTAACTTCAGATATGCCCTTAGTCTTCTGCTGATCACACTGTGTTGCCCACCTCAAAACAGAGGTGAAGACAATGAAATTCACTCTGGAAATGCCATCAGGGAATGACTGACATGAAGGGAAAGTGGAGGGATTTCAAGGAAGGGAAAGTGGGGGTTGTAAAACATGCAAAAGGCTCTCTCTGGTAAGCAATGTGAGAATATCGTCAAAAAGAGCAAAGTAGTTGATTTTTATTTAAAAGGTACAGAAAATGCCATCAACATCTATGCATGTTTGATTAGACTGAATATACTCTGACCACATATCATGTCTACCTAAGACAGTTTTATAATACCTATCATATTCAACTTTTGTTGATAGTGTATGTTTAACAGAAGTATGGAAGAATCAGGCTGCAGGGAACAGCTGGAGGCATTGAGTAGAACAGGCTTGTTTTCTATTGTAAAGAAGTTCTTCTTGGTCCTATCTAGATGGGGTTCCGGGTGCTTTTGTGTTTGTATGTCGAGTTCTCCAGGCTTGGGGTATTTTACACTATAACTTCATTGAATGGGTTCTCTATGCCCCTGTACCTGCTTCTACCATGTGATCTTACGTGTGCTTTCTTGATTGTATCCTGGAACTCCTGGACATAGTGGCCATTTTATGTTGGTTTCATTATTGATATTTTAATGCGGCATTTCATCAACCTTGTCCTCCATCCCTGATACTCACTCATTCTTCTGCTTAGTTGAGTCTGTGGGTGATACATTTCCAGTTTGTTTACTTGAGTCATCTTTGCTTCTGAATTTCCATACATCTTTGTTTTAAAAATCAGAATTTCCTTTCTGAAGACTTTTTCCATGTTGCTGACTTCTTTATCCTCCCAGATGAACTGGGACCAAGAGGTGCTGTAACTTTAAACTTTAACCAAGAGGTGCTGTAACTTTAATCTTCTACATAACATGAGTACGTTACTGTTGAAATGAGCATCTTACCAAGGATTTATGACATAAACAATTTCTAATTGTTTGTGATGAAATCATTACTCTTTTTCCAGGGATTGAACTCAAATCGCTAGACTTGGGTAGCAAGTGCCTTTACCCACTGAGCCATTTCCCTTGCCTCTGCAGATTTTGTTCAGTATGTTTTCAGAAGCTTCTAAGTTACTAAAAATGACTGACCATCAGAACCACATAGCTATTTTCTCAAACAAAAGCATCAACCCTGACGCCAAGAAAACTGGAGTTGAATCACAGCCTGGCCTCTTACTGTCATATGGTCGTAAATGAATTACTTAACCTTCTGCTTCTAATTTCTATGAACAGCAAGTGGAGAAAGGAATTTTCATGGGCCCACGTTGAAGTTCAAAGAGTTGGTAACAAACAAGAAATATTTTAAAAATCACGATGAGACTGACTATGTTAATGTGGAAGTTTCAGTTTCCCTTTAGCACCATGGTCAACTTATTATCTTCCTTCAGCAGGTGACAGAACCCTTTCTTTTCAAGCTCAAAGAGGAAATGGCAGTGTTACCCCTGTGAAATAAGAATGTCCTCCCTTCCCACTCTATGATAGGAACTCACCAGGCAGTTTCACAGTCTCTTCGTGAGGATGTGATAGAAGGGTTCAGCTAAAGGAACAACCACAACACTGAAATCCTGTGGCCTTGAGGGCTAAGGCTCCTTGGGGACCTGCAATCTTTTCCAGTCACACAAGTTTATGTTTTCCAACTAGAGCCCACAGCAGGGGGTGGGGAATTGAGTACCCCTTGTAGATAAAACAAAGAAAAGCACCATTTCCTGTGACAAATGCCCAAAGGGGCTCTCAGAGAACCAGAGAACTGACACTAACACGATGGACTGGAGGTTACATCTTGTTTCCGCTTACAAGAGTACACCTGTCTGCCACATGTGGCTACAAGGAACTATCAATCAATGTAGCTTTCTCAGAGGTGCTGTCAGCAGGAAGGAGGGGAATACCCAAAGATCCACTCACTCATATAACAAGGCAAGTGAACTATATGCTGTAACTAAGCCTGGTGAACTAAACTCTAAGGAAGAGAGGAGGATGCAGATTCAGTACCTCAGCTCCGAATCCAGGAAGAAAGCCAGGGCAGCAAGCAACAAGAGGTGGCCTTGACAGGAGGCTGAGGAGTGTGTGCCCCTCAGAGGGATGAGAAATGCTGAAGACAGGTTACAGTTTCCTGGATTCAAAATCCCCCCCCCTTTTTTTTTTTTCTTTTGGTTTTTAGAAACAGGGTTTTTCTTTGTCACTCTGCAGACCAGGCTGGCCTTGAACTCAGAGATCCACCTGCCTCTGCCTCCGGGTGCTGGGATTTAAGGTGTGTGGGACCTTATTCAAACTCTTGTCATTGCTTCACAGGAGGCATCTTTATAGCTCAGGTCAAGCAAACATCGAGCAGAAAACTTTTGAAGCAGTAAGTTAACTTTGCAAGAAAATCTCCATGAGAGACTTTGGCCTCTCCAAGTCAGAGTTGCGGATGCATAAAAAGATGTTTTCAAGAGAAGGAGAAAAATAGAAATGCAAATTAGCACTTTAAATCAGCTTCGCCACTGCCACGGAAATAGCCACCATGAGATACTACATGGATGAGCAGGCATCCCCGTGAATGGATCTAAACCCAAGGGCACAGAGGTTGATGAGGAGAAAGACCTACTGTTGTTCCTGTTGCTCTGCCATTGTGTTCCCTCTACTGACTCCTGGAGTCTGCGATACCACCTACAAATTAGGACCCTTGGCACTGTCTCTGCTACATATGCAAATTGGAGTAAGTTTTTCAGAGTCAGCTTTGGTTTCCTCGTGTGTAACACACTCTTGATAATATTACTGCTCCCCGAATTTAACAAGCATCACATGAAGCAAGCGCAAAAGCTTAACAATGGGAAGCTTTGGTTAATCATGGCACTAGGTTTGCTACTAAGTTTCTCGCTCAAAATTCCTGTTCTTTTTGTCACTCCCGTGAAGTGGAACAAGAGGAGCGCTCCTCTTCCTTAATGAAAAGATTTATCAAAGCACAGTGGAGATTTATGACCTCTTGAATTATGGAACAAGACCTACATAAGATGAAATAAAGGACTTAAAATAATACGAGAGTAAAGAACCCTTCGGAAATCCTGTTAGAAATTCACTGTTTTGTAGGCTGTACCCGAGCTGGGAGCCCTGTAGGAGCTGGTTTTACAAACTACTCACTAATTTTATTCTCACAAAAGGTGAAGAAAGCACAGTTTATAACTGTAAATGGAGGCTGTGCCTTAGTTTCCCGGCTGCCCAGACCCAAACAAACACACAGAAACTATATTAATTACAAAACTGTTTGGCCAATGGCTCAGATTTATTCCTAGCTAGCTCTTATATCTTAAATTTACCCATTTCTATTATTTTATATTTTACCACGAGGCTCTTGGTTTGTTACCTCTTGCTTCTTGGGCTATTTCATGCTGTCTCTCTGACTCTACTTTCTTTCCTCTTCTGTCTCTGCCTGGATTTCCTGCCTTGCTATAATCTGCACTGCCATAGGCCAAAGCAGCTTCTTTATTAGTCAATGGTAATAAAACATATTCACAGCATACAGAGAAGAATTCCACATCATGCAACATACCTCATTCAGACGGCAACATGATTTTTTTCTTATTTTCTATCCCAACCAAAGCTTCCTCTCCATCTCCTTTTTCCAATGCTCTTCTAATTCCCCCACCCCACCCCATCTTCTCTTCCTCCACTGTTTCTCTTTGGATACAAGTGGTCTTGGTATATCAGGCTGCAGTGAGACCAGGCACTCCTTCCTCCACTAAGGCAGGATAAGGCAATCTGGCAAGAGGGATGGGTCCCAAAACCAGACAACAGAGTCAGAAACAGCCCCTGTTTTCACCGCTAGGAGTCTCACTCAAAGACCAAGTTAGACCACTGTAACATAAAGAGAGAGTGCTTAGATCAGTCCCATTCAGGCGCCCTGGTTTTGGTTAAGTCTTTGTGAGCCCCTGTGAGCCCAGGTTAGTTAGTTCTGTGGGTTTTCTTGTGCTGCCCCTGACACCACTGGTCCTACAATCCTTCATCTCCCTCTTCTGCAGGGTTCCTCACACTCAGCCTAATGTCTGGCTGTGGGTCTCTGCAGCTATTTCCATCCATTGCTGGGTACATTCTCTCTAATGGCAGTTGGGTTAGGCACCAATCATGTTTATCTTTCTAGGTCTGGGTTACCTCACTCAGGATGATCATTTCTAGTCCTATCCATTTGCCAGCAAATTTCCTGAACTTCAGAGGATGCCTTCTGCCTGATAACCCCTTCTGTAGGACACAGAACAAAAGAATCATTTTTTAAAAAAATCAGACTGGCATTTAAAATGGACTTATCAGTGTAGAAATATACTTCTTTGTTTTACAAATTCAAAATGTCACCAGATATGAAAAATAATTATGTGGGTTTTGCCCAAAGTAAGATGAAAAATTCAATTTCAGTTGAGAGGTTTAAGATTAAATAACATATGTCTGCATTCATGCACACAGATACATATGCACACCGACACATAAGCAGACACTCATATGCACACAGAAACATATGCACACACACACGCACATAGACATATATGCTCACACACACATACACATATGCACACAGACACAGGCCAGGATAGTTTTATCCAGAAGATAAGACTTCATAGTCTGGGCTGGTAGAGCTTAGAGAGATGGTGAGACAGCTATGAGGAATGGTGGAAAAGAGAATCATGGGTAGGAACATAGTACCAAGTAAATTGGTAATCTATAAGTCCCTCTCTGCCTAAAGCCCAGACAGGAAAGAACAGGAAACGAAAAGACATGGTTCTCATAGAGCCTCTACCCTGAAATTTAATCTTTCTCCTCTATACTCACAAAGTATACTAGGTATTTCCAAAGAATACCAAAACTTACAGATTTCCCTGAGAAGGGAGAATAAAACAGATTTTGCCAAGTGGACTGGAGTGGGTGGGGATGGGATCAGGTTAGGGGTGGATGTAGAGAGGGCAGGGAGAGATGGCTAGAACGGGGCGGGGGGGGGCAATTGAAGGGTGGTATGGACAGAGGGTTGCTCTCAGCAAACTGACAATGGGGCCCATGGCTGAGGACAAGATCCACACAGCTCACGGAACATGGAGAGCTCAAGCTTCTTCCTGCGTGGAGCCTTCACACCTAACTTCTAGTGTCTTTGGTTCAGGAAGGTACTTCACAAGCCACCAAAAGAGAAATATGTACACCAACCCAACTACAAAACTTTGGACCTACGATCTGAACTGCATGCTAGATGTGCTGAGGCCATGGTGGCACAAAACTTTGGGGAGTGACCACCAAAAATCTGATTTAACTTGAGGTCCACTTCACAAGAGGGGGCCCATGCCTGGCACGGCCTGGATGATCAGGAACCAGAGACTGGATAGCACCAAGACCTAAGGTAGAACCAAACACAGGAATTCTGGGAAAAGAGAGACAGACGGATTGTAGAAGCCAAAGGCCAAGGAGGACACCAAGAAAAACACAGCCCACTGAATCAACCAGGCAGGGTGCATATGAGCTCACAGAAACTGAAGCAGCAATCACAGGACCTGCAGGGGTCTGCACCAGGTCCTCAGCATATATGCTGTGGCTTTTAGCTTGGTGTTTCTGTGAGACTCCTAACAGTGGGAGCAAGTGTGTCTCGGACCCTTTCCTCTGGGACTCTTTTCCTCCTATTTGGTTGCCTTGTGCAGCATTGGTGTGAGGGCTTTTGCTTTGTCTGATTGCAGTTTGTTTTGTATTGTTTGGTTGCTGTCTCTTGGAGGCCTGCTCTTTTCTGATGGGAGACTGAGCAGGAGTGGATAGGGGGAGGGGAGAGAGTAGGTGGGAGGAAGCTAAGAGGAGTAGAGGGAGGAGAAACTGTGGTTGGCACATATTGTATGAGAGAAGAATCTATTTTTAATTAAAAAACAATTTTACTTCCATTAGGAAGAAAAACACTTAAACAGAAAATATTCACTATTCATCAGCCAGTGGTAGAGAATAGAACATTATACATAATAAATACATAATAAATGTATGCTGTATAGAAAACCTCCATATGGTAGTGCTTTTCACACTCATATCTACTAATAAAATCGAACATAATTTTTGTGAATTTGCAGATCTCAGGTTGGTTTATGCGATGGTTAGTATTAGCCGTCAAGTTGACCAGACCCAGAATTAATTAACAGGCAATAACAGACAAGCCATTGCGCACACTTGAAGGATTCTCTTCCTCAGTTTAATTGATGTGTGTGTGGGGGGACTTCCCTAGATATGCCTGGCACCCTCCAGTATCAGTCCCCGAAAAAGGAAGTCTCAGAAAGAATAGCATAAGAGTTTTGCCTACTTAGAATGTTACATCAAGCTGACACGTTCATCTACCCTACTGGCATGTTGTCAGTGTTGCAGCTACTTTTTGCTGGTATTAGAGCCATTTAGCCTTCTATAATGGAAAGAAGATTCGTGGCTCTCCAGGCATCCTTCAAGCCTTCATTCCCATCTTGGAACTGCTGAAGCGTCCAACCTTGTGGAGTGAGTAAACTCCCAGGCTCTCAGCCTCGCCATTGAGAAGACAGCCCTGTTAGACTCCCTAGACTATGTTTGTGTAAGCCAATCTAGTGAGTCCCTTATAAATTCATTTCATCAGTTCTCTTTCTCTAGAAAACATTGACTGATTCAGTGAGTCCTCTCCAGATAAAGTGTTTCTCTTTGTTTCTTCCATGGAAGAATGCCCACAAAGACAGATGCCTTTTAAAAAGGGTTTTATTCTGTTCCACCAACAGGGAAGTCCTAGCATATCACGAGTTGTGGGTGAGGCTTCATTTCTAAGCCCAGACAACTACGAAGAAATCAAAGCTCACAATGCAAGGACTGAAGTTTCCTACAGAACAAATGGTTTCGAGGATTCTGCTCACTGGTCAGTGTGCAATATCTCAGCCCAACACCATCTATCTGGTTTAAACTACACAGAGCTCACTATTCCTAGCTGGCATCAGATACTGCTCTCCCGTAATGCTGATATGTTTAAGAAAATGCTCGTCAATTTTCTTGTAGTTTTGTTTGTTTAGTGTCTTTCTTTATTTCAGCTTGGGAAATCACTCTTTTGAAGGGACTCCTACTGTTTTTCATAAATAACAGTTTCGAGCACTACCAATTTGGAGCACACATTTCTTAAAAGAAGAAACTGTCTGAGTCACCCAACTGAAATTAGAAGTCATAAGATTAGTCTTTAGCTTCAGAGAACCATTGCTTAAGGTTGAGTGTTTGCTTTTCCTTATTTACTTTACCAATGCCTTTCACGTTTCAAGGATGATCCAATCAGCTTCTTAAAATGCAAACACGTAGCACATAGAGAGCGGGGAGCTACAGAAATCGTATGACTTAGACACCTGCGTTGTGAGCTCTCTGAACTCACAATCAAAACTGATGTGCAAAGAACTGAAACAGTGCTATGAAGGGACAAAGGGCCTGGCTGTGTGACCCAGGGGGTAAAGGTACTCGCTGTCACCCTGAGGTCCCGAGTTCACATGATGGACAACCTGACTCCCAGAGCTGTCCTGTGAGCTCTAGGAGGACTATGCTCCCAGCTCCCCCTGACACACCACACACAGAAGGAGACAGAAAACTGGATAAATAAATAAATGCAACTAACTAAAAAGAAGTTTTTCAAAAGAACTGTGTGCCATGCATGCATTTTCTCTGCACGAGCTTACATTTCTAGTACCAGGAAACATTTTGAAAATAATTTGTAGAGAATTCCATGGACACCCAGCTTCTGCTCTGAAATGCCTTGAATCCCACTCAGCTACACATATTTTACTATATTTTGCTTGACCTAATCATGTGAAACAAGCCTGACCTATTATTCTATAAGCACTTCTTGCTCATGGGTTAACCTTATTTCTTATAACCTTCTAAAATAATGATTTCGAACTAATTTAGTAAAAGCCAAAGGAAAACACGTTTGATAAAAGGCACAGACTCAAAAAAACAACCGCGAGTGGCAAGTTATTAGACGTTACTGCAATTCAAAAAGGATCACACTCCGTGTGCTGTGGAATTGACAATGTTAGCAAAATGTCGGAAGCTGATGTAGTTGGCTCACGTTCCAGCATGGGCTTTGCAGTCTTTGCAGAAGTGTGCTCTCCAGTGAGGCGTGAACAATCGTGCATAAGGGAAACAGAACGTCACTCAGCAACAGCTCTGGTTATATGCCACAGGTCGTCTGCTTACAGTGTACCAGGTTGTGTGCGTGTGTGTGTCCTTTGTGTGTGAGTGTGCAGAGGCACACCTGTGTATACCAAAGCCAGATGGGGTCTCTAGCATCCTACTCTGCCTGTCTTAGAGTTATTCCTTTGAGTCACGGTCTCTCACTGAACCTGGAGCTATTCTGGGAAGTCAGCCAGCCCTAACGGTCTGTATTTGCTACCTATGGCACTGGGTTTGCTGTCATGTTCACTGCCACACCCAGCTTCCTTCAGGGATGCTGAGATCTGATCTTAGACACTTGTACCACGGCACTGCAAAACCCACCACATGTACGCTAATGGATGCCATCTTCCCAGCCCTGTACCAGGTTTCTTAATATGGTTTTTCTTCTATCAGTTCTTTCTAATCTAATTTTGAGGTAACAAAACCACTCTTACCAATTAGGACTTAGCTTCAGAGAAGGAAGTTAAACAGTGTTCTCCTTTGAACTTTTTTGTGTGACAATTTTTTTTGTCAACATGAAAATGGCTCCCACACTACTCTGGCACTTGAAGATTACAAACTTTATGAAGATTGCTAATGACATTGTCTAACATTCATTTGATCCCACCTAGCGATGCTGCAGCCACAGGTACTATGAGTTTTATCTGCCATGTGCTTCCTGAAGAAATCCTACCAGGCAGGCACAATTTAGCCCATTAGGGTTGTGTGCATTTGAGAGAGAACAGCAAATAACAGCAAGTAACAGTTTATGCCAAAAAAAATGTAAAATAAAAGAATATACAATTTAAACCCATTAGGAGAGAATAATAAATTCTAGTTACACAATTGGATTTTCTAATGCTGCTTTACCTCACTAAACTTTACAAATTAGTCTTGAATTATGTAATTAAAAATTACATAATGCCACTGGGAGTCATTCCTCTTATTAAAAAAATGACCATATGCTTGTCCGAAGTCATGTATCACATCAGCCACCGTAATGTGCTTCACAAAGGAACATGAAATATGTTTATTCAGGCTTCCCATGCAGTCTTCTACTTGCTTAGTGTACGTAGGTCAGGTCCCAAGCTCCCAAGACGGCAATCTGGGCTCAGCTCAGGCTGGACTGAGACCAGACTAGACCGACCTGGTAAACAAGCAGCATTCCTCAGAACCCTTGGAAAGAGAGTTTCTGTTTGCCAGGAAAAGCCATCGCTTATCTGCTCCTCCAGCCCCCTACCCTTTGGAAAGGATGTCTAGTTCTCTATGAACTAAAGCCTCCAATACATGAGAGCCCATAGTTCTCAGGCTGTTCCAGCTAACCTGCCCCTCCTGCTGCAGCACAGCTCCTTATACCTGAAGGGACTCTCTCGCCATTTTTGCTGTCTTCTCTATGCCCACAGTCCTATTGTTGCCAGTCTGCTCTTTTCCCCACCCCAACCCTGGAGTGACCTTTTTCAGTCTTTCTTTTCTACACCCCTCACATACAACATGTGTCCTTTCTCAGTGCACTTGGTGGTGAATTTTTCTACATTTGTTCTTTTCCATTTTCAAATTAACATAAAATAATGGGGTTCACTAAGGCATTTTAATGCATGCTATTTTATGGGTTCCCCCCTCAAACTCTTCTCCCTGATTCTTGTGTTATATAGCACATCTATTTTTCCACACCATTATTGCTCTCTGCTTGTCATGTGGATTCTTGTCACATGTATCCATTACCCACTCCCTACCCCTTTTCCTGATACCCTCTTTCCTCCCTCCCATGGTGTTCTTTCTAGCTTCATGCCTCAGTCCACATATGTACACACATATGAAAACTCATCATAGGACCAACATATGAGAAAGAACAAGGAGTGTTTTCTGAATTTGAGTTAC
The DNA here is from genome assembly GCF_018167655.1 of Microtus oregoni. Taxonomy (NCBI): domain Eukaryota; kingdom Metazoa; phylum Chordata; class Mammalia; order Rodentia; family Cricetidae; genus Microtus; species Microtus oregoni. The sequence continues at coordinate 29,313,670 of NW_024543071.1, read as the reverse complement.
CTCATTGACTATAATAATTTACAGATCCATCCAGATTCCTAAAAGTTCCATCATTTTCCTTCCCTGTATGGATGACTAACATGCTAGTGTACATACGTGCCGTATGTATGTTATCTAGTCTTCTCCTGATTGACACTGTAAATATTGTTCAGCAATGATATGGGTACAAATATCCCTGTGGTAGAATTTAGAGTCCTTTGGGTATATGTTTAGGAGTGGCACGGCTGAGTTATACAGTAATTCTATTTTAATGTTTTGAGAAAGCCATTAAGTCACTTGTTTATTGTATATGAAGAGTTTTACACTTCTTCATATAGTCTAACTCTCTGTCTGGAGAACAGCTAGCAGAGACTCTTCTCCCATTCATAAACCCTCTCGTCATCATAATAATTTTCTTAGTTGTGTAGAAGATTTTATTTAATGTTTAATTATCTGTATGCATCTCCCTCTGTGGGTTTGTGTACATGTACATGCAGTACCCACGGAGACCAGAAGAGGGCTTCTGCCGCGCCTGGGACCTGAAGCTAACCAGTCAGCTATGAGCCACCTAATGTGGGTGCAGGGAACGGAATTCAGGTTCTCTGAAAGAGCAATACCCAGCCTTTGCCACTGACATCTCTCTGGCCCTACACACACTTATTCTATGTCCTTCCGTGGTAATTTTGTTGATCACTTACATGTGTTTTATTTATCAAGGTTTGCTTCTTAGACAATAAATATGTACAGAAAATGGTTGATCAGATATGACTCCTATGACTAAACCACAAATAAATGGCTAAGTAGATATTAGGGTTTTCTTTAAATTTGAAGTCATGGAAAACAACGATTTGCCACTGTCAGCTACTTCCTCTTCCTCTAGCTCCTTAGAATCCTTCCGCCCCTCTCCCACAATGATCCCAAGCCTTGGAAGGAGTTGGGATATTTGTGTCGCACGAGGCAATGTTCTGCACTCTCTGCTTCTCTGTACACTGCCCAGTTTCTCTGTAGAAACTGCCACGACCGAGAAAAGAAGCTTCTCTGATGACCGTCAATAGGAGGGCCAAACTACAAGCATAAAGGTTAGAAGCGCTAATTAATCTACGAGCATAAAGATTAATATTTACGAGGACATTCAGTTCTATGGCCATTTAGCAGAATTACAATAGTAACCTCCTCCTCCAGGTCTATCAACTAATTAGTAGCAGGTTCTTGGCCCAGTGAATGGCAAAGAGCATTTATGTGCAGGAGAGAAAAGTGTCTGGGAGGGCCTGGAGGGGAGGAAGTGGAGGATGGATTTGGTTAAACATTATATGCATGTATGGAATTCACAAATAATAGATTAATAAATAAAAATAGGAGTCAAATTTTTCCTAAGGGTTGGATATCAAATTGCTGACTGACTTTTAAAATGACCTCTCTTGAGGTAAAATTTAGATACCTTGGAATTTTAAGATAATTTGTCTATAATTAGCACCACTTCTGATACACTATCACTTATTCAGCATCTTCTACTAAGTATACACCACTATAAAAGTTTTAAAATAATAGTTTTCTGTCCCCAAAGTCTAAACCAGCCTCTGGGAAAAGCTTAGAAAAGTTATTGGAACTGCTGAATGAGTATGACGAGTTAGCTCAATGGTAGACTACTTGCCTGCTATTGCAAGGCGCTGTGTTTGAATCAAGGACCAGAAGTAAAAACAGATAATTAGTGTCAAGCAAAAGGGAAGTGGGGAGCAGCACAGTGGTTCATGTTCATGATCCCTCCTTCAAGAGGTCGCTGCAGGAAGACTGGGCCCTGTTACAGCTGTATAGTAAATACCAGGCCACCCAGACGCACATAGTATGACTTAGTCTCCAGGACGGGAGAGCTATAGAGAGAGTGAGGGTGACGGGGGGCGGGGGAGGGGGCAAAAGGAAGGAGGAAGAGAAGGAGTGGAGATGCCAATTACTTTGTAGTTTAGGAGATAATATACATTCACTTAGTCATAACCATCCAAGGCTCTGCCAACAATAACCCAGTTTTATTCTACAGCCTTGGCCACACTTTGTGCTCTGGGACAGCAAATCTTCCCAACAGAGTAAGGGTTTCATTTACACCAGAGTTCAGTAAGCTTTTACTATAGATGACTAGTTAGTACATGCTTTCCATTTTTCCGTCTATAAGACTTCATTCACAACTGTAAATCTCTCATTCTAACCCAATAGAAATGACAGCTCATGAGCCACCCTGGGTTCTAATGAGATGTTCTTAGCTCATACTGACACTTGAATTCTGTTTTAATGTTTATGTTGCATGGAATAGTCAGTTCTTTTGACTTTTCCCCAATGTTTAGCATTTTAAGAGCTGATCTTAGAAGCCACTCTTAGCCTCTCAACCATCCAGCTGATGCATTCGACCACATCTGTGGACTCTAATTATCTAATGCTTGATCTAAACCAACTGTGGCTGCTCTGAACCCTCTGCCAAGTGCTGGGTGAACAGTTGGATGTGTTATATGGTTCTGATCAATGCAATAAAAAAGGTAAGCCCGACAGTGTCTAGAAAAGATATTTACATCTGATTAAAACAGGTGTGCCATGAAAAATAAAAGTCAGTGTAAGTGGACAAGCATCTGACCCAGTTGGATTTACATCCACGAGAGTAGAACAAAGAACACTGTTGCTTCAGGAAAAAAAGTGTAACACACACACACACACACACACACACACACACACACCAGATCAGACTTATTACTTTGTGTAACTGACACACTAACCTAAGAAGAAAGACTATTGGAAGGAAAGCACCATTCCGGTAGCTTCAGAACGGGGAGGCATGCAAAAGACTATCACAGGTTAAAGCTGTGCTGCGGTCACGGCAGTCTACGTGGAAAGGAGAAGAAAGGCCCATGTTTTAAAAGAAGTGACTGAGTAGAAAATGAGTGTGGTATCAAATATCCAGAAGGCAGCCTGGGATTAATAAGAACTGTGGAGGAATAGCAAGGGTCCTGTTGAGCGTGGCTTGCAGGAATATAAGCAGATTGTGTTACCAGGGTTTATAGCATGAGAGTCCTCAAGCTCCCCCAGGTTCTAACTAAGTCGCAGTCACATTGAATGTGTGACACATTCAACCTTCACCCTCCTTCAAAGCACAGTCTTACCCCCCAGAGACTGAAATAGCCAGGTGTTGAGCAGTCGGGCGGATTCTGTTGCTTATAAACGCTGTTGTTCTGTGTGGGTGTCACCCCTGGAAGTCCCCAGAGGGAAGCAATCTCTGTTCCTGTGTCCCTGTTCTTTAATCTGCAGAGTGTTGTGGAATAATCTTTTTGTATGCTGTGAAGATTTGTCACTCCGAATGGTTTAATAAAAAGCTAAATGGCCAACAGCTAGGCAGGATTTGGGGGGCAGAGAGGACACTAAGAAGAAGAAGGACAGAGGCGTGGAGAGATGCCAGAGACAGAGGAAGCAGGAAAGCAGTGTGGGCCATGTAGCGTAAACGGGAAAAATCCATGAGGTTGAAAGCAAAAGACCAGAAATGGGTTCATTTAAGTTATAAGAGCTAGTGAGAAACAAGTCTCAGCTATCGGCTGAAATTTCATAATTAATAAGAGGTCTCCACGTTGTGATTTGAGAACTGGCAGGTGGGACAGATACAGTCCCTACCTCAGTGTAATGGCTTTTGTAATCCCCAGAGGGTGAGCATCACTGCATATTTGGAAGTATTGTGAGCATCACCCAAACCTTTGGTGGAGTGATGAAAAAATATAAAATGTTGTTAAAACCCAAAACAGAACTAACCCACACTTCAGAGACAACTAACAACAAAAACCCACACTATAAAGCATATCCAAAGAGGCAATTAAAATAGGGAAGTTCTTCCAAGTGACTGATGCTGTGTGAGACATCTGATATGAATCCAGGAGGAAGGGCAGGTTAGAGGTTTTACAATAAGATGGAATTGCATTTTTCTCCTTCTAAAACTGGAAGAACAAAAATAAGGCAAACCAACCATCTGTTTTGCTTAATATTAAGTAATATATAACCAAAGCGCTCATATCTAATAACACCAAAAGTTGGACGGCACAGAGGGAAATGAGAACTCCTGTTTCCTGCTGGGAAGCAGGCAAATAAGATCTAGTCAAGTAGTTCCGGAGACCTAGCCCTACAGTTTCGTTTTCTGACACAGGCCTGGAGAGACTGCTGCAAGGCAAGCAGCACCCAGTTCGAACCGAGACCCTACACCATTGTTGGAACAGCACATTGCTGGTACCATTGTAGACAGTTTAGAACTGGATAAACTAACTACGTCATGGTCACAAAGTGCAGCGCTCTGCTACACTTAGGTCTTCTTGGTGCATCTGAAGCACAGCAAGGGCTTGACAGTCCAGATGCAAAGGATAATGGGCACTTGAGAGAAGGCCCAGAGTTAGAACACTTGCTGCCCTGAAGCCCACTTCAATTCAGTTCCTGTATTCACAAGAAGCATCTTACAACCACGTGCCACTCTAATTCCAGCAGGATCTAGAGTCTTTGTGGGCATCTGTACTTGTGTGCATATACTCAGTCCCACACATACACATAATTTAAAATAAAAAGTATATATATATATGTGTGTGTGTGTGTGTGTGTGTGTGTGTGTATTTAACTATTTACAAAAAAATGTTGAACATCAGAGGGAGGTGGTGTCTGTGATTTTTAGGCTAGCCTGGTTCTCTACCAGCCAGGACCACATAAACAAAACACTTTTACAAAGAAAAGAAATGGTCCATTCATTCTATATCTCATAAAAACCATTGTAACCTGCACACTAACTTCCAGAGCGTTTTATTGAGGTTGGAATAAAGAATAAAGAGAGGGATTATGGTAATAAGACAGAATAGAAGGGGCTGTGAGAGGTTCTGACTCAAACGTTCGTCTGATGTACCAAAGCTTTGTAGCTGCGCACTAAGTGCTCCAATGTGTCACATGTAGATGGAGGATTCATTAATGGCTTAAAACTGTGTCACTGCATATGTGAAATATTATATAACTTTAAAAGAAGGTCCTTTCATGGTCCAATTTGGTGATAATTTTGTTCGAGGCAGAGCACTCAGTCGGCAGCTCTATGACAAAATTGAACGTTTTTATTGCACAATTAAAAGGTAATGTAATGAGAAATGAAATATAGATTAGGATGAAGTCTGCCTGTAAAACTGTAAAAGAGATAAAGAGATCTTCAGGTCAGTCCACGACACTGGCAGCTTGGCACACTAGCAGAAGACAGATACACTAACCCCACCAGCACCCTGGAGTAATTACCTCTACAGTTAGAAAGGAAAGGAAAACATCTCTCAGCATTTATACTTTTAAATTGCTGTGGGTTGGAGTGTTCACACTATTTTTGCAAAAGGCAAAAGGGAGAAACACCCCTTTCTTTCAAATCCACTTTCTTTATTTATAATTTCAACAATGCTGCCCTTCTAGCACCATGTACCTCGGTGCCATGGTTTTAACCAAAGTTATTTATCCCCTTTTGCACAGTATTATGTTTGTGAGATTCATCAATGCTCCATTTATGCATACAACATATTTGATGACATGTCTTTTAAAAATATCAGTGAGCACAAGTATAAAAGGGACAAGGCTAGCAAAAGATTGATAGCTATGGAAGCTGAGTAAAAATGAGAAAGACAATATAGTATAAATATGTTTCTATAAAGAGGAGTAAACTAAATTTAAAAAAAATGTTAAATATAGGTTATGTTGATAAGAAATATAGTTACAACTTACACTGCTCCAGATTACTTTTTTGTGTTCTCAACTTTCTCTAAATTTAAAATTATTTCCAAATAAAATAGTTTGTTGTTTTGTTTACGGTAGTGGAATTTGAAACATGGGTATAGACAGAAGTTTCTGTCCATCCTGGTCCCACAGCCATTCAGTACCGAAGAAACACACAAAGGCTTATATTAATTACAAACTGGCCTATTATCTCAGGCTTAATATTAAATAGCTCTTACAGCTTAAATTAACCCATAATTCTTATCTATGTTTAGCGGCTTGGTACCTTTTTTTCATGAGGCATTCTCATCTTGCTTCCTTTGCATCTGGCTGGGGACTGCATCTCTGCCATTCTTCTTCCCAGAACTCTCTGAGTCTAGTCTTCATGCCTATACTTCCTGCCTGGCTACTGGCCCATCAGTGTTTTACTAAACTAACACTAGTGACAAATCTTTACAGTGTACAAGAGCATTGTCCCACAGCACATGGGACTATACACACATTAGGAAAGAACCCTAGGGCTGAGCTACAATCCTCAACCCCGTGTCTTCAAGTGCCTGCTTCAACTCTCATCCTACCTGCAGGATCAGTGCTCCCGTGGTCCACTTACAGTGCCCACGCCTTGCTGTGATGCTCAGCATTTTAGTCATCCCAAGGGGGACAGTCATATTCACGGTGGTTCTCATTTGTACTCCTTCGTTTCTTTGAAAAGTAATGATTATGAGCAACTGTTTACACGTTGTTTAATACTGTATACTCTCCCGAGTGAGACGTCACTTCTAGTCCTTCCCCATTTTCCTCGATAGGACTATCTGTTGCTCTCTTGTTGATCTGCAAAAGTTCTTTCACCCAATCTTTTTCATTACTTTCAAAAGAAAAAATAAAGCAGTTTCTAAGGAGCTCCAAAATTAGAAGAAGGAAAAAAATGAGAACTGAGTTATAGTCTGAGTCATTGATGATTTGTTCTTATAAAAGATTTAGAAGCTTTGCTCTCTAGCAAGGGGAGAAGTTTACCTGTGCCCATAAGTTCTACCTTTTGTTCCTTCTAAGTTACCATGATAACAGCAAAGATTCTCCTATAGGTACAAGGGCGAGGGTGACTCAAGATGCCAAAGACTGAGTCAGCCTGGTTTGGTAAGCACTCCAGCAAGGTTTGCTTCCTTGTGTTTAGCAACATCTCACTCCAGTAAACACTGTAATCCACCACATCCTTGTGTCTCATAGTCGGCTCTTTCTTGTCCCGCCCACCTCATCTACAGTCCGTCACTCACTCAAGGCTTCCTCTGGTCTCCCAAAGAAGGGCCAAAGAAGATCCTGCAGATGGCTTCAGTCCCTTGACACTCTGGGTAGAATTTTTCCAACAGTAATACATATGAATGATGATAAATCCATTTCCACTCACGGTTCTGGGGTAATTACCTCTGCATTTCTAACAGGTTCCCAGATGAAGTCAAAGTTGTTGGAATTGTGAATGACAAAGCCATAAAGATGAAGCAGATAGCTAAGCCCTTTGAATTCAGGTGCAAATGTCCCTTAACTTATAATGGGCTCACAACCCAGTAAGCCTTTCATTAAGTGGAAATATGTTAAATAAAATTCACATTCTATGCACGACCTACTGAGCATCATAGTTCAGCTTAGTCTCCGTTTAAGGTGACTAGAACAAACCATTAGCCTAAGATTCAGCAAACCTGAATGACAAAAGACTATGTCTAATCAAACGCTCCTTATCCTATGAGCCACTGAATAGCCACATATAAAAATATACAGCACAGGATCTGACTGGGAGCTACAGTGTGCTGCTTCTGCCAGCAGAGTGTTGTCAAACGTGATGCTAGGACAAGAAAAGGTCAAAATTCAAAACGGAACTATAATTTTTACTGAATACATACTACTAAGCACCATCTGAAAGTCAAAAACTCATTAACGCGATGGTTTTGAAGCAATGGCTCAGCACTTAAGGGCCCTGGCTGCTCTTCCAGTAGACCTGGATTTGATTCCCAGCAACCACATGATGACTCACAGCCATCTGCCACTTGAATTTCAAGGAATCTGATGCCTCCCTGGCTTCTGTAGGTACCAGGTATGCACATGGTACATAGAAATACATACAAGGAAAACACTCAAATTATTTTAAAATAAAAAAAGTCATTCAGTCAAATCAACCACAATAGTCAGAATGAAGTGGCCCAAACAGAGCCTTAAACTACAAGGTATTCTGAGGTTTAATGGACAAAGATCTTTACAGACGTGTTACCCAGAATCAGCGACACTGGCTAATGGAGTTTGGGGTCTTTAATCTTGGTTGTCAGCTTGACTAGATATGGACTCCAAGGGAGCCTCTGGGAACAACTGTGAAGGGACGCTTGATTGGGCTAAAGAAAGTCGCCAGCACCTTCTGACAGAAGCCCTAAACGTGGCCAGCACCTTCTGATAAAGCCCAGATAGAAAGACATCCAAAGAGAAAACTTTGCTTTCTGCCTGTTAGCATTTGCTTGTTGCTAGTTCAAACTACCCTATGGCTGCTACTGCTGCTGACATCAGAATCAACTTCTTAGTCCTTCCAGGTGGGCTGAAGGCCAGTAGCACATCAGGAACCCTTCAGGCCTTCCGCACCACATCTGGTCTCATGGACTGAGCATCTCTTGAGTTCTCAGGATCTCTAGTGTGCAGATAGCCGTTGTTGGAGGCCAAATCATATTGTGTAAGTCAGTCTTATAAAACCCTGTTTAATATTTGCTCATTCTGTTGGTTCTGTTCCTCATACAGATACTGATTAATCCAGGAATCCAATGCAGAGGAAGTCAAAAGAGGTCTTCAATGATGTCCCAGGCTCTGAGCTCCTGAGAATCTTGGAAAGATTAGGTGGAGAGAAGGATGGTGAGAGGATAAAGGAGACTGTGTAAATTAAAAAAAAAAAAGTAAAACCCTGTGATACTGGGTGTCTTTCAGGGCAAAAGTAAGATTGCGCTAGTAAGTTGTAGATATTAAATGACTGTGAAGTCAGCAGGACAGAAATGAACATACATATCAAAGCTAAGAGCTTTGGGTTAAAGCCATGGAGGACACAGGGAAGTGATCAGAAGTCTGAAAGAGAAACACAATACAGGCAAGGAAAGGCTACCACCCAGAAACAGATTCAGAGTCTTGAGTTGGTCCATGGTAACATCTACCTCATTTATGAGACCAATCCTGCTAAACTAGAGCGGCAGGATCTCCATGACTCAGGGCAACGACAGGATACTAAAGGACTTTCCATGAGGGTCTAGTATTGATGGTACACCAGAAGCCAGAGGCCTTTAACCTGAGCAACAACACATTACACCGTGAATATTTGCAAATAAAACTGTGTTGGCAAAAGGGGACACGGTGTGACACACCCCAGCTCCCAGTGCCACTGGAACAAATGAATGTGTGATAGAGGTGGGAAGATGGAGGAATGGATTGATACAAGTCTGTCAGGGCTAGAGACGCAGCGGCTGGGACTGGTGTGAGAGAAGGCTGCAACTTATGGAGGAGCACTTGTTGTCCAGAGGGGTTGGCGAGATATTTTTATTTTCTTTGGGGTGGGGGGTACGTTAGAAAGGTGGAAGGCAGATATGGAAGGACTGGGAAATGAGTGGAATTGGGGTGAATGATGTAGAATTCCCAAAGAACTAATAAAAAAAAGTTAAAATAATGAAATAAAGTAACATACACCAATAGTGAAGTCAGTACCTAGGGGAATTTTCCACAGGCTGCAGAGGAAAAGATTATGACAGGTTACATGGATCAGGAGGTTTCTCACTAAGCTTCTTATAGAAATAATAAGAGATTACAATGAACCGGGGACTGTAAAGTTAAAGGCTTTATGCACGGGATTGCAGTATAATTGGTTAAGCTGACCCAGGATGTTTGGAGAACACAAAAGTGTGCTCAAAGTATCAATTACATAAAATCATGACTCTGTTTTGATTGTTCAGCTTGGATCTATGAAATAATTTTTCATAAAAACCATTCTCTGTCCTTAAATAAGTATAAAATGTCAATATGTATTAAAACATTGTTACATAGCCATACTGTGATATTCATATTTGCATGAATCTCTAATGTAGATCAGTAGTATTTTTCAGAATAATATATTATTTAATATATTACATCATTGAAATTTTTTTAATAAAATTGGCTGGAATCTTCAAAATTATACTCTGAGATCATTGAATTTGAAAACGTTGACATTTTCAATGAACTCTATTTCATTACAATATGAAGGAACTATCCTTTTTACAAAAGTGTCAAAATAGGTAAGAACAGACTACAAAATGCAGGCTATTTTTGATCTATTTTTTCTTACTAAACTGTGAAAATGTTACCATTCAAATATTTCATCACTGCTGTCTTAGTGTTCTACTCTGAAGCTGCCTTATTAAGGGTTGTTTTCAGAAGCCAAACCTCACCAAATAAGTTCTTTTGTTATATAATTCTTTTGAAAATTCAAAGCCCTTTCTTCTTATTTTTATTATATCATTACAAAGAATATAAATTTATCAAATTTATGGCAAGATCTTCGTGAAAGGTTCTTTCTGAAAATCAATGATTCAAAATAGACTCATAGGTCTTCAAAAGTAAGCCTTGCATAAAATTTGAGCACTCAAATTTTAATTTGTTCAGTTTCTTCCCTAAATTTAAGAGAATAAATTTCTCTGATGAGCTGTGATCTTTGCTTTTAATAACACGATTTCCCAACCCTTTCAACACAAGGTTGAAAGGTTACTGATGACAAAACCGGAGCTCATTCTTCAATTACTCATTTCAATGACAAATCATTTGAATTCCAGTGGAGGCAACTGAATTTTATTCACGAATTAGTCCTCCCGAAACTGAGGTTGGACAATGTATTAATTACCTTTGCCCCCGCTGGGACAAAATAGCTGACAAAGGCAATGAGTTGATGGATGGAAAAGCTGATCTTAGCTCACAAGATGAAGGTGTGACAGCCATCATGGTGAGGAAGGCATCGCCGGAGGAGCAGGGCACAGGCAGGTCACAATGCATTCACAGCCAAGAGGCTAAGGGAGATGCATTCTGGTACCCGTTAGGGTTCTCCTTTATTACACAATACGAGGCCACAATCTATGGGATGCGACTGTTCACATTTAGATGGATTCCTCTGAATGTGTATACCTTTCTGGAAATACCCAGGAGTGTGTTTCCATGGTAATCCTAAGTGCTGTCTACGTAACAATGAATGTCGGCTATCACAGGCACTGGAAAGAGGACACTGTGCTTGAGCTGGTACCCAGTTTTCTCAGTGCCAGCACCATAGCATGGCTCTGTCACTCAGTTTTTCTCTGTGCATCTACAAAAACTGATGAGAGTATTTATTTTTGTTAGAATATTCAAGTAATTTTTGTAATTCCCTTTGGCGCACATCAAACACCATTGCCTTTTTCAGATACTTCTGTTTCCTGAGCGCCCTAACTGTGTAAGACTTTTTCCCATAATGCCATTTTGTCAGATCTATCATCACTTCCCAAACAATTATCTCCAACATTAAGTTTTAATTGAATTTAAAATAGAACTCATAATAAAAACCAAATCTCTCTTATTTAAGATAACTTTAAAAAGCATTATTTAATTCTGTATACTGACCAAACTATTACTTAAATTAATACATTTATTTGCGGCATTTATAGAAGGTAGAACAGTGAGTCCCCAAAGATCTTGACAAATTCCAGTCCTCAGAATGTCTATATCCATTACTTGAAATGGAAGGGGAACTTGGCAGATGTGATCAAGAAACTTGAAATAGGAAAATCATCATTAGTTATGTGAATGAATTCGAACACTAGAGACATTGTAGGAGAAAATCAAGAGGGACAAGGCCAGAAGAGAAAAATGTACAAAGATGTATGAAACAGAAGCCAAGGTTGAACTCACGTGATTAGACGCAGTCATGAGCTAAGGAATCTAGGAGCTAATTTTGGCTTTCTGACCATGAGCAGCACAGATGCAGTGTTCTAGTGGCTTCCATGGCTGTCTACCTCATCTCTAAATAGACAAAGTGATGCTAGTACCGAACACCCTCAAAGACAACTGCACAGTAAGTGGAAAGTGAGCAAACGCACCAGTAATAAAGTCCTATAACACCCGGGGCTGTCCAGATTATGGGAAGAAGTCTGACTTAATTATGATGTTCATTTACTACAAATAAGAAACATATATTTTCCTATTTTCCTTCCCTGATACCCAGTACGTGTGAGTTTCTGTGTACGTTATATGATCACATAAGCACCACTGAAGGGAGAGGTTCTGATGTTTGCTAAGCCTACTGACTTTAACTGAAATCTAATTCCTCAAGCCAGGCGTGGTAGCATATGCCTGCTTTCCAGGCGCTGAGTGGCCAGAACAGTAGGACAGCAGACAGCATAAGCCCAAAACCTGCCTGCGCTTCAGAGCCCAAAAAAGAAAAAAAACAAGAAGCACAATCTCCAATTACTCCTTCAGCCATTTACCATACAGCACTTGGTACTTAACTTTTTGTTCCATGAAAGCAACATCCTTGTTTAGAGGGGTTTAATAGTTTCTTCACATCTACGCCACCGGCCTAGGCAATGAGAGAGCACTGTTCCAAAGAACCAAGCTCCTCAGTTTGCAGTTGTACAAAGCAGCAGTCACGTGGGCAAATTCCACTTGCATCCCAGTATGTGAGAACAGCCAAATGTTTCAAATGCTTAGAATTCCTAAGCAATCTCACAGCCTTTTTTTTTTTTTTTCTTTTTTGGCAGAGCTAGGAAGTAGGGAAGTCGGATATCCTGCTTCCTAGATCCTATTTGGATCTCTCCTAAATGACAAAATTGAGCATCTCTGCATGAGACACATGATTCATTTCCTATTTTAGTCAGATCACAGACAATCTGCTTTCTAACAGCTGCCTGAAAAACTCCAAGGAGATTTAAGAGGAGACAGTACAGAGGACTGTAGATTGTGTTTGCGTCGTTTTACCAATAGGTGGCACTGTGGACAATAATATAGCCTGAATAAGTCTAACCGAAATTTAGAGATATAGACAAAGCCTTTTGTTTCTTGTTTTTCTTTTTTCTTTCCTTTCCTTTCCCTTCCTTCCTTCCTTCCTTCCTTCCTTCCTTCCTTCCTTCCTTTCTTTCTTTCGTAGAGGAAGAAGGGAGAAAACCCCACCCTACTCCCACAAATGTTTTATAGGAGCATAACTTATTATTTATGTGGTTATATTGTATAGCTATCTAGAGGATGTGAAACTACAAGTATAGACTTATTTCTGACTTTTCCTCCATGAATTTCTTCCCCAAAGACTGTCTGTCTAGTCATTTAAGCCCATTGTTCATCTAGGAAATAATAAGGGCTGCAGTAGATCAGGGGTAATTGTATTTGCTAGGCATGGTAGCTCATACCTGTAACAACACATGATGGCTAAGGCATAAGGATTGTCATAAGTTTGAGGCCAGCCTGGAGTAGAGTGAGTTCCAGGTCAGCCTGAGCTACCTTGTGACACCCTGTTTTGAAACAGCCACAATACACAGCTCCTCCCCCAATTGAATAAATACAATGAAAATGCAGGCGCTCACTCAATCAGGAAGCTTATTTCAATAAATCCAGGGCTTCAAGGAGCATGGTGGCTCATGCTTTTAATCCCAGTGCCCAGGAGGCAGAGGCAGGCAGGGGATCTGAGTTTGAGGCCAGCCTGGTCTATAAAGTGAGTTCCAGGATAGGTAGGGTTATACAGAGAAACCCTGTCTCAAGTGGGGGGAAAGAGGCTAATAGGTGTTGATTTAGAATAATTCCATTTTAAAGCTTTTGTTTAACTAAATAATCAGCTTTTCTATTTTAAAAAAAGAGCTAGGGGTCTGGGAGCTGGCTCAGCAGACTAAAGTTTTCAGCACGTGAGTCTGTAACCCATGTGAAAAGCGAGACGTTGTGGTGCACATCTGTAATTGTAGCCATTCTACCTTGATATGGAAGGGAGAGAAAGGAGAATGGATCAGATGTTCAAGAACAAGAAGTCTGAGGCAGCACAGCAGCCAGAATAAGAGACCTTGCTTTGGCAAGGGTCTTGAAAGCTGTCCTCTGGCCTGCACGCACATATACATGCATACACACATACACATATACACGACTAATAATTACTACTATTGATAATAATAGCTAACTAAAGTGAAAGTCTTCAGTTACTTTTTAGTTCTATTAGATCTTGTCTAGAAGGTAGCAGGTAGACTATTAAGGGATTCGGAACTCAGATGCAAGATATCCCACCCATGCCTTTATAAACATATGAGAACATTAATATATATATATATGTATATAATCTTAGGGTCTCTAATCTCTGATAGGTCTGTTTGTGCCTCATAGATATTACAGCCTTTGCGTTGCAACACTAGGCAATATGAAACGAATTCAGCAAACCACAGGATTCCCTTCACTTCTAGCTTTTGAGTCTTATGCAGCAGCGTCCCTGAACCCTGGAGGGTCTACTGATAGGAGTGTTGGACTCATTGCCTATACTTCCACCTACTTCATTGTTAACATCTCTCATCAGTCACTGGATGTAGCCTGCTTTACCTCCAAACTTCCAATCCTATTTTTAATCCCTGAGGCTACTCCCCTAACTCAAACCTTCATCATCATCCAGAACTCACTCGACTGCCTGAATAAGACTAAGAGGAGCTAAAAGTGCCCATGGTTTAAGGGATGCACTGGAAGCTTAAGAGGACACAGGACTAAGGCCCACTCAGTGAATGGCAGAGTGTGTGTCTAATGTATGAATAGCTCTGAGTTCAGTCCCTAGCGTTAAGGGGAAAAGAAACTAAAAGGAAAGAATTTGGACAATAGTTACGTTTTCAGTTCTGTGCACGGAATACTACTGTAAACATGCTGTTCTACAATTCATCTCTAGTTTAAAACACACCAGATGACACACATTGACAGAATGTCCTCGTCTACCTGGTGAAGAGGCATCTCTACTGCCTTCTCATCCACAGTCTTCTCCGGATCTCCCAAAGCAAACACATGGATGACTCCCTCTGATGGCTCTCCTTGGTTACCAACTTGACTACATCTGGAATGAACTAAAAACTTAAGCAGCTGGACACAGCTGTGAGAGATTTTCCCTGACTGGATCATTTGAGGCCAGAAGACCCACCCTAAATCTGGGTCATACCTTCCAGAGGCAGCCTACAGAAAGGACAGAGAAGGAGTTGTTGTTTTTGGCCTCCTTGCCTCATTCTCAGTAACAAGCTCTTCTGTTCTGCTGCCAAGGTGTTCCTTCAGTGGTATTAGAGCCTACTACTTCCAGCGGGGACATCCGGCCTTAGGGACAGAACAACTATTGGATTCTGGAACTTTTTCTTGGGATACAGCCATTGTTGGATTAAGCTGGACCACAACCTATAAATCGCTCCAGTAAATCCCATATATACGGGATATACTACATTCATAGGTATTTTTTCATGCTATCAGATCTGTTCTCCTCTAGAAGACCCGGATGCACACACTTTATCATTGCATATATGTATACATCTCTCCCACTGTGCTGAGTACATTTCTGGGAAACAGACTACAACCGTTTCTTTTTGTTCATTACTTAACGGCTCCTGGAATAAATTATGCTCATCCATCTGGGCTTAAATCCTAACTCTGTTCCTATGTAACCAAGAGACTTTTGTGTAGAAATAAGGGCAGCGGGGCTGCGTCCCCAGCACCCCGGCTGCCTGGCTAGCTTATGCCCGAAATAACAACACACAAACTGTATTCATTTAATCACTGCTTGGCCCATTTCTATCTAGCCTTTTCTAGGCTAATTCTCACATATTAATTTAGCCCATTTCTAATCATCTGTGTAGCGCCGCTAGGTGCACTTACCGGGAAGATTTTAGCCTATGTCCATCCTGGGTCGGAGCTTCATCGTGTGCGTCTGCCTGGGAGCTGGGAGCATGGCGTCTCTCTGAGGCGTCTGCTCCCGAGAGGAGAGCTGTGGAGTCTGAGTTCACTTCCTCTACCTCCCAGCGTTCTGTTCTGTTTACTCCTCCCACCTATCTTCTAACCAATGAGGGCTAAGCAGTTTCTTTTTATTTAACCAATGACCTTCCTCCATCACTTTTGCATGCAGTAACACTTCCAAGCTCTGCTGAAAATCAAGATGCCATGGGGCTACTGTGAGCACAATGTAAAGAAATAGTGGTTTCTTCATAATCTTTTCCTCATAAACACAAAATAAATGTGTTTTTATCATCTGTATCTGTTCCCACGGTTTATGCGGGAGCTGGGTATAGTAAAAAGAGAAGAAAGGTAGCCTTTGAAGCCCACTAAAGCTCCTCCTGCATGAAAGAAAGACATTACCAACATTGTCTCTTGAAATGTCAGAAAGATAAAACTGTCCATTGATTCAAACCATTAACATGCAGAGAGAAATTATATATAAACCCCAACAAATTCATGTCACACTGATCACCCCCATCTCCTCAGCCAGCATGACAGAGCTGCCACCAAGGGGCTGTGCATAGTGAGCAATAGACAGTTTTGAGCTAATGAGTTCCAGAAATAAAGAGATGTTTTTTAGACCTAAAAGAATTCGACATCCTTAAAAAGCTATGCCTCTTAATAGCAAAGTCAAATAAGATCTTGCATACGAGATTTTCATTTGTGTGCTATTTAATATGCCGAAGTGTACAAAACAGTTAAAGTTTGCCTGCTGCAAGAAATGGAGTTTAAAAGCTTTGATCTTTTAAATAGCTTGGATAGAGAGACACACTACTCAAAGTACGGCACAAATGAGGAATATTTGCTTGATCTTTGACCTTCGTGTGGCATGCTAGCCCATGAGATGATGAACTTGTGTTGTCAAAACAGACCTGCGGTGGTATGCACCTGCAGCTTGGAGACTTAGACCTCATAGAGCCGGCAGATATTAGTGAGGGAGGCAGTCCATATGATTGTGCTCCCTAGCTTGGGTGCCCAACTGATACAGCCTCCTAGTGAGCTCAGACTAGAGACCAACTCTTGAAGGTTCTCTGATAGATACCTGCTTATTGCTTTTCAGACTACTCCAACAGATTTTATTGCATGGGCCAACACCGCAATCTTAATCATTAACCACTAAGTTGCATTGATAAAAATGAAAACATTCAGAGTTGCAACAAACAATAGTCAGCTGGGAAAATGATGCCATGGGCTTTGCTTAAAATTTGCTAGAGAAAGGAACTGTTAAAATGGCAGAACAGCATGGTGATAGTCATATCAGCTGTGTGAAGGGTATACGGGATAGGCTGTGTGCGTTATATTGTTCTCTCTATTGTTTAGGAGTTTGAATAGTTACGTCTCTAGATTTGCAGGTGTCGGGGACAAGCACTAAGTTCTGCTGTGATCGGCAGAGTGAGTATTACAGTTACATGAAAGCAAAATTCTTTGGTTGCTTATTTCATTTGCTGAACTCTCATGGTTCTGAACAGCGATTGCCAACATGCATACGTATGATCCATGACACTGCGTTCTAAGAGAACATGTGTCTGTGTTCAGAGACCTTCATTAAGCTCCAGTGTCATCTGTTAGCTAAGTATTCTCCTGAGTAGAGGACAATAGTAAAGCATTGTGAGTGTGGTTAATAAAATGAATCTGGCAGCCACTGTGCTATAAAATGCATTGGGAGTCTTTATTGTGAACATTCATATTTCAAAACATTTGCATTTCCCCCTTTAATTTAGTAAATCCAGTGGAAATTTTACCCTATTGGTGTTGGTCTAGAAACAAAGATCATTTTTGTCATGTTCCATTGCCAGGCAAAGACAGAAAAACAAAGACTGGTCTCATCTTTGCTTCTGGTTCATCACACAACAGGTAAAGACATGTGGTCATTCTGTGCCAGTTGCCCAGCCAAGCAAGCCCATCACCTTCCGTGGAGTATTGTGTAATTGTGACTTTTCAGTGTTTTAGAAGAATTTGGAGTATCATGGTTTTCATAGCTTTCTTAGCAAATCTGCCATATTCTGATTGCTTTATGCTAACCATACATATGCACTTACGATTCAAACTGGCTTCAGATAAAGACATAGACTCCCTGATAGGACTCTGAAGTGCTCTGTTAATAACTTATTAGCAAATCTCAGAAACAGAAGACAGAACCTACTTCGTCACTTGGGTCCTAAGTGATGGATGTATCAGACATGATGAATAATTTACACAGCTTGATTCCATACCAGAAACAAAGCCAGGGGCACTTTCCTTACCACGCAGCCACAGATTTAACTGATGGCCACACCAGAGAGTACCCTTGCTAACTGCCAGCTAGAGACAGCGACTTAACAATCATGGAATTTGAACCCCATAACAGCCCATGTTGACAGAGAAGGGCTTTACCATCTATAATTCTTTTGATTTCAGTTTAAAATTAAATGTGAGTTTTGGTGTTAATACGGAGCATATTCATTTAACATGCAGTCTTCAGGTACTCTTGAACATTGGGGCTGAGCATAGTTTGTACTTTCCAGACTAATTTACAATAGTTGCTTTTCATTAAGCTCTAGTGGCCACTGGTTTCAGGCCCTGCCTGAAGAAAGGCTTGAAGGAAAAGGAGGGAGTAGGAAAAAGTAAAAAAACCTGCTGAGAAGGTTTTCTGTTGACCAGTCTTCTCCACTACACGTCGGCTGTTATTGGAAACTGAATCCATGGGATGGGGTGTGGGACGCAAGTGGCTTTGTGCCTCACACTAAAAATGGATTATAAATGTCATCTATACCTCTGTCGTTAAATTCTTGTCAGGAGAAAACAGTGTGAGAATATGTGGAATTTAGGGAGTGGTGATGAGAGAAAATTTTTTTTTTTAAATACATTGTCCTCCTTTTAAATCTCCCACAGCATGTTAAACACAACATGCAAACTCAGAAGCTGCTGCTGGTAGCATCACAGGCTTTCCCATAGCAATGGTTTCTGATCTCGCCAGCTGGACCTTGACTCCAGCGGTGAAATGAGCAGCAGGAGAAAATGAACTCCTAATTGAAAACAAATTTCAACTTAAATAGTCAGGAAAGGCTAAAGAAATTCACAAATGCATGCCTGTGAGCCAAAGGAGACATTTTAAAGGGAAAATGAAAATTGAAGTTGAAAAGATTCCACTGCATCAGGCATGAGTCAGCCGCCCCTGGGCATAACAAACGTGGATCAGTTAGGAAGGGGCAGGCTTTGTTCTAGATACCCGAGTGGACTAGCCAACATGAGCACTCATGAGATACACCATTATTTTCATTACTGTTTCACGGGCTGATGTGGTAGGATAGTATTTTCTAAGGACACATGTGTTGAAGGCTTAGCTCCCTGCCTGTGCCGTTATTGGAAGGTAGTGGAAACTCTCAGAGATGGCATCAGTGGAAGGGATTTAAGGGTAATTAGAGAACGTCTTCCAATGAATGGGACATTAAGACCTGATCCCTTCCCATCGGCCTCTTTGCCTCCCAGACACTATGAAGTAAATAGATCCTTTCCCACCACACCTTTGCCACATGCAGTAGGGCCATAGATCCAAAGCAATAAAGTAAAGTGATTAAAACCTCTGAAATCACCAGCCCAAATAACTCCTCCCTCATTCTAATCTCATTAACCCCAGTATTTGTCAAGGTAACAGAGAGCTGACCAAGACAGAAATGAGGCCTCCAGGCAGTAGGGACACACGTCTTTAATCCGAGCATTCAGAAGGCAAAGTCAGGTCGATCTCTGTGAGTTTGAGGTCGGCCTCATCTACAGAGTGGACTTTCAGGACAGCCAAGGCTACACAAGAAACCCTATCTTTAGAAAAGAGAGAGAGAGAGAGAGAGAGAGAGAGAGAGAGAGAGAGAGAGAGAAAGAAAGAAAGAAAGGAGGCACAATAAAATGAAGTGGGGTGTGGGATTCAAACAGCAGGGTGGTAAGGGATGAGTACCAAGCACATAGTCAGCTCTTCTCTTTCCGACTGTTCTTTCTGTACCCTGATGCACTGGTTGTTCTGGTTCCCTAAGAAGGCTGCTACTGCTGTTTGTAATAATGATGGGGATTCTTTAGCATGTTCTATGTGCTAGGCGCAGGGCTAACATAGTTAGCATCTAAATTCATTACCTAACTGAGTCATCAAGACAAATGCGAGGTACCATTCCTGAATTCTGGCTATCCCAAAGAACCCATGAGAGCTCCAACATTCTAAAACCAAGACACAGACTTTGAACAAGCATTGGTTGGTTGACTACCCATCAAATCAAGTAAACATACTCTCTATTGATGATGATTTCAACCTTTTCAAGATCCTCTAGTAAAGGCTGACAAGCCTTTTATATAAAAGAGCCAAACATGAAAAACCAAACACTATTTGGCCTAAATATTCCATCTCTGCTCTAAGACTTGGGAAGAATCAGAAAATCAAATACAGGTGAGTATGTTCCAATAAAACACCCAAACCTGAATTTAATGCACTATGAAACAGTCTTCTTGTTTTTTTTTTAACTTTTATTGAATCTTTGAGGATCTCACAT
The DNA here is from genome assembly GCF_018167655.1 of Microtus oregoni. Classification (NCBI taxonomy): domain Eukaryota; kingdom Metazoa; phylum Chordata; class Mammalia; order Rodentia; family Cricetidae; genus Microtus; species Microtus oregoni. Next base: position 29,293,451 of record NW_024543071.1, on the reverse strand, counting down.
CATGCATTCCCTTCCCACTCATCTTTCTGTCCCCTCACACCTGCCCTCTACTCTTGAAACCTCCCCCCAAAACAAAACCAAATTTAAAGAAAGAACAAAACCAACAAAAGAGAGAGAAGAATCTTGTCGTGGAAGCTGTAGTATGACCTGCCAAACCACACAGTTTAGCCTTTAGCCCATCCATTTTTTTACTTCCAAGTGTTCGTTTCCAGAAGTCAGTGGTCTGGCTCAAGGCTTCTGATTTTTGCTATGCCACCGATAATGGGCTGTCATTGGGACTCCTCTTGGATATCCTGTTGTTGTCCTGTGTCATGGAGATCCTACTGTTTTGCATCTGTAGGATCATCCCCTTCATATGTTCCAATAGTTCATAGATGAGATGGCTGGTGGGGTGTGCTAACCCTTGGTTCTGGGTCTGGGTGGTAGCTGGGCTGGTCAGCCGCCAGCTTTCCCTTGTCGTCACTCGCTGGGGCAAGCTCTCCAGCACTTCCCAGGATACTTCATCCAGTGCTGCCTGTAGCAAGGAGTGGGACCAGTTCTCCTGCTCTCAGGTCTCAGATCCAGGCCACCCACACTCACACCACCAGGGTCAGCTCTGCTGTTTTTCCCAGGCAAGGTGCAGAGCCCTCTCTTCCCACTGTTATAAGAGGCGTGCAGGGGAGTAGGTGTCAGCTCTCCAGCTCTCCCGCCCTAACAACTGGCTCCCTGAGCACCGGACAGCAGGGTCAGCTCTAGTGTGCTGCTCAGGCTGGGTACAAGGCTCTCTCCTGTGTGCTGTAGCTGGCATAGGACAGGGCTAGTTCTCTCACTATTTTGGTTTTTTTTTTAAGCATTAAAAAAATGTAAAACTGAGCTGGGCGGTGGTGGCATACGCCTTTAATCCCGGCAGTCGGAAGGCAGAGGCAGGTGGATTTCTATGAGTTCGAGACTAGCCTGGTCTACAAGAGCTCCAAAGCTACAGAGAAACCCTGTCTTGAAAAACAAAACAAAAAAAAAGTAAAAACTGTTTATGGGGCACAGACTACGAAACAGCTGTGCCAGATTGAACCTAATGGCTGTTTGAACTGATTCCTGTTCTAGCCTTTCTGTTTCAGAGTTTTGCTTCATCTAGACTATTAGCAGAGAGAATTTTCCCAACTCACCCCTACTGGCATTTCTGATTGCACACCATTGTGCTTATCTTCCCTTCTTGTCTCCTCCCTTGCTTCCCCGAAGTCCAGAAGTCTCATTTTAGATTCGAGGATCTCAGTGTAGTTTTTAAAATAATTGTACAAACAGTGCCACGAGGTCTTTGAGGAATACACCAATAAACTAAGACCTATTTATATTAAATGTATGTATTATAAGGAAAAGGAGCTTTTGCAACCTATTCAGACCATACCCACAGCATGATTAATGGATTTCTATCATTCTGGCAGATCATTACCAAGAAGCATTAAGCTCACAAAGAGTCAGAGAGGTTGGCAGGCAACCATCTGAGTTCATGACATTCACACTGGCTGTGCATCCCTGGACATCAGGAAACTTCGGCCTCCGGGCTTTAATCTATGTGTAATTACATCCTCTGGGCTTTCCACTTCACTGAATCCTTTCTCTATTAAGATTCTTCTCCAACTCTTTCTCTGGCAAGAAAACATCTCTTTTAATACTTTATAATTGGAAACAAAATAGGTTTTAAAACACAAGTGTATCATTCACTGTGTGCTTTGCCCTCTTTGTGGCTTGGCATTTCTCTAGCATCATTTGCTTTTGGAGAGATGCACCTTTTATTTGTTAAGAAGAGTTATTTTTAGGGCTCAATTGCACATTAAATGGAAAAGACAAATGTGTACTTGGAACACATGAGTATGTTCCAAGTTTTATGAATACAAGAGATAATAACATTTAAAAAGTGGAGAATTCCCCTAGATGACCATGGATGAGTTTTCTAGGAATCACCTAAGCCAGTTTATTATCCAGTCTGACCACCAGTCAGAATAGCTCTCCAAAGGAAACCTAGCAAGAACTGAAGAGCCTGCAGTGAGGGAATCTTCCTACCTACCCCAGGAGCTTGATCATCTTTCCTCATTGTCAGCTCTTCCTCCTGAACCTTAAACTGCCGTACTCTTCACAGCTTACATTCACGTGCACCATGTTTCCTATCTAAGTCCATGACGTCATGTGACGATGCGGAACACAGGATGCTTAAATTCGTGCAAATGCGCATACATCCCATACTTGGATATGAAGCCCTTTAGCCAAATAAACAAATCAAAACAAGAAGCCAATAATTACCCCGAGCCTCCCCTCACTCCGTTAAGTGTTTCGATTTTATAAATGTCTTGACCTATAAATGACAGTTTGAGTGATCAGCAGAGTTTTGATTTGGGTCAAAATGGGCTTGAGAAAAAAAATCATTTGACAAAGTTAGATGTATTTGTTGTAACAAGTCTAGAGGATCAGAATCATATCAGAGATGTAAGATTTTTCTAGAAAACAAATTCCAAGTAGAGGCAAACTGGAATTCCATACAGAGGTTGGAACTGGTAGAAACAAGAGAGGCTGACTGAGTTGACAGTCTCTCAACCAGATGTAGTATGAGAACAAGGTGATGGAGGAAGGTCATTGGTTAAGTAATAAAGAAACTGCTTGGCCTCATAGGTTAAAACATAGGTGGGAGGAGTAAACAGAACAGAATGCTGGGAGGAAGAGGAAGTGAGCTCAGACTCGACAGCTCTCCTCTTGGGGGCAGACGCCCTGGGCAGATGCACGTGATGAAGCTCCAACCCAGGATGGACATAGGCTAGAATCTTCCCGGTAAGACCGGTGCTACACAGATGATTAGAAATGGGCTAAATTAATATGTGAGAATTAGCCTAGAAGAGGCTAGATAGAAATGGGCCAAGCAGTGTTTAAAAGAATACAATTTGTGTGTTGTTATTTCGGGGCATAAGCTAGCAGGCAGCCGGGGTGCTGGGGACGCAGCCCCGCCGCTCCAATTACAACAACAAGGGATGTCTTGGAGGTTTCCTTAAAATCCCGTGGGATTCTGAGATGAGTACATTAATCTCAGGCTTGATGTTTTTGCATTTGTTTATTTAAGACAGGTTCTCATTATATAGCACAGGCTAGACAGGTTCTCAGCAGATAGCACAGGCTAGCTTTCCTACCTTAACTTCCTAGTGCTAAGATGACAGACATGTGTCTCCATACTCAGAAAAGACATATTATCCGAAGACTGCGCTAATTCAAGTCCTGACTTCTGCTTGGCCAAAGAAATAGTCAAGAGTTCAGCCAAATTATAGCAATCTGGGAAAAGCAGAAGCAGAATCTAGCTATAGTCAAAGGCTGTCAATGCGTGAAGAAACTAAATATGCACCCTGGAACTATTTTTCTTACCTATTTTCTTGTATGAAAGCTGCTGTAGAGCAAGCAAATATTACTTATTTTAAAGCTAGTATATCTGCATATAAATATTTGCCAAACAGCAGTGGAGGTTTGTGCTTATTGAAATGCCCTTCATGGCTAAGGGCCTGTTTTAACTACAGATTACTAGGTCCTTAGTAACCCACATAAAGCTTGGAATACACTAAGTACATTCAACAAAGGTTGACGGAAGCGCTAAACTAAATATGTTGTTTTTATATAACGGACTCCTTAAATAATTGGACATTTTTTCAAATAAATGTTTGGATAGGCCAAAGTTAGGACGGATAGCAAACTATCAAATCAAAAGCTTTGTTTTAATTACTGGGGACACATTGTACACACTAAGATCCTGTTAAAAATCTCTCTAGACTGTCTGAGTTACAAGATGTGTATTGAAACTGGCGAATAGGACGATGAACATCGATAGGTGGGCATGCTGTTAGAATCTGGCGAACGCAAACTTTTTTACCCTTGATGAATCTTCAGGATGCTTCCTTCAATTATTTGCATAAGAATCTTAAATTCATTTTATCTTGGACCATTGAACAGAACACATTTTGGAAATGTATCTAAATTTGATGCTAGCCAGGGAACACCAAATGAAGCTTATTCAGTCAGACAACAAAAATGTTTGCAGAAACATGCTAATATGGCGGTTTAGGGGAATGATGTTCTCACATCCTAACGTCTACATCTGGTTGTTTCCATCTCCCTCACTGCTGAACTTAAAAACCTGTTGAACAATCGTTGAATTCATGTCACAGAGATTGTGTTAATGACAGAGCTTTCTCTGTTCACTTTAGAAAATTCCTTAGATCAGGTTAAATCAAAGTCTGGACTTGTAAGGAGGAAGAGTTTAAGTCGTTGGTTACTTCCACGGTAACTCAGACGACGTTCTAGGGTCTGGACCACAGAGTTCTCAGAAACACTTCGTTCACAGGGCTGGTGGGTTATCTAAGTAAATGAATAGACAGTACAAACATGCTGAGGACGAACTGAGAAATACTCAGTTTATGGACAGAGATACAAACAGCCTGCTCTCTCGCTAACATCTACTCAGGTCTATAAGTACAACATTCCTTTAGGAAGCTGAGGGAACAGTTTCCCAAGAGCTGGCCCAGTATTGTCTACATGGTGAAACCCTCTCTTAAAAAACAAACATGCATTTATCAATCAGAAATAGAAAAGCCAATACCTCAAATGTAAGTCTGGGACATGGAATAGATCTTAAAAATGAAATCGCAAGAAGCCAGGAGATGGGTTTTGAGGGTGGCCTGATTGCCTGCTTCCTGATCTCTGAAAAGGCGTCATGAGCCATGCCATGCCTCTTCTGCCCCAGCCATGTCTTCCTCCCATCTGAGATCTACCCTGCGAACCCTCTCAAAAGTTAAATCTGAATGAATCTTTCCTTTCTTATTTGTCAGATATTTAGTCACAGCCATAAGAAAAGAAATGACTACACATACTTAAAAGAACAATTACAGAATTTATGCTCCAATTATCAGAAGAAGTCTTAAAAAGAAAATAAAAATGAAACAAGCAACCCTGCAGTAAAATGACAAGCAATTGTAGAAGTTTATGAAACAAGAACTGAAAAGGCTAATAAACATAAAAAGATGCTGGTATCACTAATAACCAAAAACAAAATTTCATCTAAAATGAGGTGCAATTATACATTATGAGACTGAGAAAAGAAACAATAAGTATTGTGATATCAGAAGCTCTGGGGATGCATATTAAAGGGGAGGAAGGCAATGCATAGGAAAACTGGAAATACTTCTCTGAAAACTCAGCAACTGTGCTAAGTGACTAAACAGTCGGAAGGATGGCAGGCACCACAAAGCTAGCAATAGTGCTATGTTGAATAATGAACACGCGGAACAGACGAATGTCTCTAGCAAGGAAACGGACCCACTGACCTAGAAGTGCGTGAAAATTAATGGGCTACAAATAGAAACGCTGAGTGGCTTTTGAGAAGAGGCAGCTCTCCGTGAGAACAACTCATGTAGTCTGCTGACATGTATCTGAAGTGCTAGAGATATGTAAATATTTTTGATGGCTGGATTTCAGTGCAACAGCAACAAGGTACTTATCCCTGTCAACACACAGAGAAGAACCACGTGACATGGAGCAGCTGTGAGGCTATGACACCCAATACAACAACCGGAAGCTGAGGGGGAAAGAATCCCACCCTGGAAATACCAGAGGCCCATTTTTTTTTTTTGAGAGAGAGAGAAGAATGTAGAAAGATTTTAGAAATTAGAAAACCATGATAGATGGAAGTGGAGCTAACAGACATTCTCATCCAATCCACTAGGTTGTACCTTGAGTCAAATAAAGCTTCAAGATGATGTGTAGAACACACAGGGCAAATTTCACAGCTTGGGTCCTGAAACCCTGGCTGGGGGCTGCAAGGGAATGAAGACAGAAGGCAGACATGGATATACATCCAATGAAGCTGGGATCTGGTAGGATACTCTAACACATATCACCTCAACCTGGAACCTCAGAACGCTTATGAGGTACAACACAGGAGTGGGTTACCTCATCCCAGTAGGAGATCTCTGGAGGCGAGGTCTCTGAAGGCAAGGTCTCTGGAGGCCAGCAGTCTCTGGCTGCAAACGCCCAGGAGGTGGAAGCCGCTGTTGCTAGTCTTTGCACACACAGATCAATCATCCATAAACATTCATACACAGACTCCTGAGGAAAGCTTCGCCACCGCACTTGAGCCTGCTCCAGGTAAATAATGGCTTTGCCAATTTACCATGATCAGTTGGTCTCCGAGTCTTCTACGGGCCTTCCCCATGTCAGGTTACATTTTTGCTCAGGATTTTACTCCCCCAAGGCTTCCGCCATACCTACCTGATATTTAGTAATATTAAGTAATATTAAGGTATTGTTCAGACTTAGGTGAGATTGTTGTAATAATGAGTATAATTGCTGAACCCCATGGTTTTGAGATATATATTAAAACACTGACTAAAAACAAATTATGAAATGCCTTAAATTTGCTTTAATTCAGGGCTTAGGGTTGGAAGAAAGAAAACAGATGGAGCAAAATTGGTCAAGCATGTCTCTCGTGACCGGAAATGAATACTGGGCAAATGTGAGTTCACCAGACTGCTCTGTTTTTATAGATGAAGTTTTACATCATAGAAAAGGCTGTGTCAAATAAGTTAAGAGTTGTTTATGATATCCGCATGAACGATGAAATATAATAACATATGTGGATATGTGAGATTCAGTGTGAGGCTCATTACAGCGCCTCAGCTGAAGCACAGCACACCAAGAAGATGTCCCATAGTTTCAACTTCGTCAGCAAGTTTTCCTTCTCTCCTTTCTCACCCCTTCCTCTCGCTCTCTGTTCTTTTCCACAAGGTCTCATGTAGTTCAAGCTAGACTCTATATGCTATCCTGTCTAAGATCACTTCAAACTCCTGACCTCCTGCCTCCCCTGCCTCAACCTCTCAAGTGGTGTGAGGACAGGTATGCACCACCATACCTGGCCTAACAAGATGTTTTTATTTGTAATAAATGTTCAGAAAACTATTCTTTCTTACTTTCTGCATTTAAAAATATTATGTATTTATAAAGGAAAGATGATAAACACACAACAAAGAAAAAAACACTTCTACATGCTATTAATATTAATGTCCTTGGGTTATAAGACATTAGAGTTTTTTATATGCTGTTTCTGAAATAATATTTCTTCTAGCTTATGATGCTTGAAACTCAATGAAACAGAGTAGTTTTCAGGTACACAGAAGAGATAGGCACTGGGGAAAATAGTTATCTTTCACTACCTATGGTTTTCTTTCCCACACGTGCAAACCCAGGAATGAAAATCTTTTAACCTGTCAGTTTCATCATATGCCGACTTAAAAAAAAATACATGTTGTGATCTGGTAAAGATTTTCTACCTAAAAAGTGCATTAGTTGTTCCAGGGGAGAAAATGTTTATTAGTTTTGCTGCTTTGGTGGGAGAATAAAATGAAAGCAGAGCAGAATCTTGAGGGAAGTGATAAAATATTAAACCTGAAGAGAAATGGTGCTTTGAGGGTCCAGTAAGGCATCCTTGCCCTCTTCCGAAAGAGTGCCAGGGCAGGATCTGCATGTACTGATGTCTTTACAAAGGTCCTGCCTGGCACTGCAGCGGCTTTGGTGGGAGATATCCTTGGCTCACACTTTAATGGCACAGCTGACCTAGTTTTCTTTGAATAAAAACACCAATACAATCATTAACAAATATCGCCATATGTACCAATGCAGGCAACTGTAAACAGAGGTCTAGTCTCTGGTCTGTGTTTTCAAAGGACATAAATGCCATCATTCCATGCAGTAGAGATGGAGTTAAACAGGGGCAGTAAGGGTGGAACTGGCATGGGGGTGGGGTGCATGGTAACCCTCCTAAAGCTATCCTATGATAGCCAGGAAAATGATCCCTAAAACAAGAGAGGAATTTTCCTGGGTAATGCAGGATAAAATGAGTTCAAGTTGTTGGAAAGGAAAGGAAATCATAGTTTATTTTATTTTTCACTAAAATTCTGAGAAGACCGAATTTATTATACTCATCTGATAAAGAATGCAGGAAAAAATATGAGAAACAAGATTGAGCAAAGGACAACAGGGAATGACGAATCGGCCACTTTTTAAAATGAAGCAAGTAGAAGGTCATATTAATTCTTGGAAGAACCAAGTAAATCATGTTTGTGAAAGAGCTTCATCATCTGGATGGCTGAGGGAGTCTTCCATCACTATAATAAATACCACAGATGGCCTTCTAAGAAGGAAAGGCTTGCTTTGGCTCTCCTCATTGGAGGTTCCGGTCCAGATTGGATTGATGCCACTACCTTTAGCACATGGTGGTGGGAGCTGGGAGTGGAGCTGAACTTCTAATCTCCTCAGTCAGAACAGAAATGGGAATGCAGAAAAGACTCCCTGCGAGGCTACATCCCCATGATCTAAAAATCTCCTCCCAGGCTCCATCTCCTAAAGATTCCATCAACAACCAAGACTGTCACCCTGGAAACTGATGTCTTAACTCAGAGACTGCTGGAGAATGCTTTGCAAGGCAGAACACTGAGTGGTTTTACTTTTCCAAATCTTTAACTAATGGTCTCATTTTTTTTTCTCAGTAGCTAAGATACTATAAACTAGCTTATTCCTCAATATAAATTCTCATAGCAAACCATATTGGATTTAAGTGGAATTTATGTCTCCCAGCTTTATTTATGTGACGCTGTAACACATTTATCTATTGTGTGTCTTACTCTTGTTGGTAAAGTAAAAATGCTTTCCTGACCAGAGAGGATGCTTAAGGATCTTCACCCGACCACCAAACTATTAAACAGAGGCTGAAGAGGAAGCTACAGCCCATGAAGGGCACTAGCAAATCTAGCTCTCAGATAGGCGTTTAAGCACTCATGGAGGAAGGAGAAAGGCAGGCCTAGGGTCGGCTCACTCTAGATTTTAATATTTGTTAAGTCCAAGATGTACTCATTTGTACTTATTCAAGCTTGTAATGCACTGTGAACTTTTTTAAATTAATGACAGTTGTAAAATTAACAAAACTAAACACAAAGCTGTATCAATCACGAGAGGATAGAACAATTCTCAGCCTACTTATATGTAGTGTGTTTTCTACATCTCTGACAATGAACTAAGGTTTCTTTTTTTTCCTGAGACTTCTTATTTTATTGTAAGACCCCAGCTTCATTCCCTGCCACTGGAGAAAATCAAAGAGAAAAGCTGGAATGATCCAAACCAATTCTGATTTATAAGATGGAGTAACTAATGAGAACTAAACTAAGTGCGATCACGTGACCAGAGCGATTTTATACTAAGGGCTTGTCCGTGCTCACATGCTTTCCTCGTCAGTGTCTGCTTCAACAACAACAATATCAAACTATTAAAAGTACGTTCTCTTAATCCTCTTGTAAGCTTTCACGCACCCTCTGAAATCAATGCATTTATCCTTGCTTTTCTTGGTGAAAATACTGCACCTCAGAAGGTTTAACACACTGCCCGGTCATCTACAAGGGGAGCTGTAGAATGAATGACCTCTGAGCCTGGGCCCTCTGCCGGGAGTGGCCAGGGAGCTTTGCAACCTTTGGAGGACATCACGTGCTACTGCAGCTTCTTAAGGACTGGAGAGGTAAATAAAAATAAAAAGAGATTCATGGGAGAGGGTAGAAGACGAGGGAGGGGGAGGAAGCGGGGGGAGCGGAGAAAAATGTATAGCTTAATTAAAGCATTAAAAAAACTTAAAAAATGAAAAGAGGAAAACAAGAGTATGTCTTACGATTGTAATCACACAATATCTGGGATATGAATTCACTCTTCGGAAGCACAAATGTCCCTCCACTTGCTCTTAACCACATTTACATTCAGATTCGAGAACTTACTTAGATGAATCCTTGGTCTTTGGCAAACAGTGTGAGTGGAAATCAGGCGCTCACACATTCCTGGGGAGAGGCTAGCCTTAGCATGCTGACCAGAAGTCTCTATCTGAGTCGGTGTAAAAACAAAAACATAGTATAATTTGCAATAAATAAATTAGATGTACTATGATAAACTATGATTAAATAAATCAGTCAGTAAATAAGCAATTGATAGAGTCATCGAACACAGGTGCCATGTACAAACTTTGGATTTGATGCCTGAAGTCTGGTTGAAGCAATAATAATCCATGCAAGGACTTACTTCTCATTCTTCTGCCAAGACATATACACCACAGTATGCTTCAGTGTGATCTCTCTGAGAGCACATAATAGCATAAAGACCTGGAAACCTTTAATCAAGCTAACAAGTCAAAGCAAGCTAACACTAGGCTAATTTATTTTCTATTTATTTCATAGGTTATGTAATGTCTTTCTTCCTGGCAGCTCATGAAGAATGAATACAATATATCCAAATGAAACACACAACACTGGGCTTACAGGGAAAGAGGGGCTTTAGATGTGTAAATGAAGACTTATCAAGTGGCCTGGAAAAAAATCTAGAAATGATATTATGAACATTATATTCATCATTTAGCCAGTGCTGTAATTTTCACAAAATTAAAGTGTTTTCTAACTCTAGTCTGAGAGGCTACAGGGTAAGAGAAGGTACTTCTGCTAATCGAACAGCGTAATAACTCCTCTCTGAATTTCTGTGAATCCTTATGGAATCATTCCAGAAATCTCTTCCATTTCCCCTTCTGATTATTGCCAACTCCCCAGAGAAAACTCATACACAAAATGAGAGCTTTCATCCCCAACGTTTGTAAGGATCTAGGCAGGATGAGGAGTTCTAAGGACCTGGGCGGAATAAGTTGCTTCTGATCCCAATGCCATCAGCTTCGGTAAGAAGACTACATACTTTACTCGTGGAGATCTTTCCCAAAGTGTTCATTTTCTCTTCACTATTCCTTTCATTCTGTCTATGCATCTGTTTACACACACATAGAGACACACACACTTTAAGCCATCACTGTAATAATTATATTTTACTTTACCAAAACAAAGCTATAATTCTAATTTTATTCTTTCTCTCTCTCTTGGGTTAAAGGAGACTAATATCAAGAGTCAAATACAGACAATGTAAGAGATGGGAAAGTCTTCAGAAGTAGGGCTAAACCATTTCTTAAAATCTTATAGTTTAAAAAATGAGGTTTTCAGCTGCCGATTGGTTGTATGTTGCGGGGGGCGGGGGGTAATTTCCTCGTGAGCACCGGAGCATCATCTGTCTCTAGCTTCCATTGCTTTGTGTTGCTGTTTTACAAAACTCTGTCATGCCAGTCTACCTCCTTACCTTCATGCATCTGAAGCTGTAGCTTTATGTTAGAGTTCTAACTCCTGGGAGTCACATAAGTGACTGTTTCCAGGTTCTCAGAAGCTATTAAGGAGCTTATTATCAAAGGGGTAGCTAAATAAAGTAAAGATGTATTATTCAATACAATAAATGCTATGGCAGACAGGTGGACTAATTGTTGAGACAAAGAAGGAAGGAGACATCTCACCCCTATTGCACACAAGGCAGGACAACTGGGAATATTCTATAAGCTTTGGACAAGGTTCACTATACAGGACTTATCTATAGGAATTATAATGAGAGAAGAAGGCAAGAAGGCCCCATTCCTAGCTGATACAACGTCTCATTCAGTAATGGAGAAAGGTGGGAAGGCGCGAAGGCAATGACACTTCAGGTGTAATGAGGTGAACATACATGATTGAAAAGTAGACGATCCCTGGGTCTATTATAGACATAATGAATAAAAGATGTGGGGTTTCAACCTAACTGCATACGCATATTAATGTAATGACATTGCCTCAAGAAAGTTTTCTGAGTGTCCTTGATGGAGGAAAATTCAGGGACTCAATTTGTAAGGCAAACTAGAACAATGAGACTAGAGATAGAGAGAAAATTATAAAGTTGGGAAAGGGTTAAGGATGGAATGATCCATAATGCTAAATTTGAAAGAAAGGACATAAAAGTGGTGACTGGATTTGGTAACTTGTTCAAGATGTTAGGAAGTCAGAGGGGAAGTGCTTATCTGTGCTGTGAGAATAGATCACCACTGTCTGAGAATCTACCTCGGCTCAAGTTTCCAGTCACTAGACTCCATGCTGAGAGTCTGGTAAATGTGTCTAGAATCGACTGTTTTCCAGTAGTAGGACGAGTGGCAGTAGTAGTTGTAGTTGTAATTGTAGCAGTAGTAGCAGCATTAGTATTTCAAGCTTTAGGACCAGTTTCCTCCAGGAAGATGTTTGACAGTTGACAGTGTACTGATTTTTCCCTTGACACATAAATAACCTCATACAAATCAAGCAATCTCAAATGAACCAAATGCTTAGCAGTTCTCTGAGGTTTACAATCATCAAGAGCAAGGAGATGTTCCCAATGCTTAAGATGAAGAAATCAACAGAGCAAAGATGGCCAAGACGTGAACACTCCACCCAGCTGCTGTTCGGGAAACAAGTCAAGAAGGACTCAGCTCAGCACCACTCAGTTCCTACAGACAGGACCATCCTGAGGCTGGAGGTGGGGAGACAGTTCTCCCAATCCCCCAACTCAACATTCCTCTCAAAACTTTGTCTGTTTTTCTCTATCCCAGCTGACTGACGGCCTTGTCATATGATTCTGGATTTAAATCCACATAAAAAGAACAACCTAGCTCTGTTGATTTACTCTGTGATCAAAGGCATTACTTAGACATTATTGCTGCTGCGAGCTCTGCCTGCGTCCAGAGTCCAGTGCTGAAGCTACAGGGTATCCTGTGTTGTCTCCCTTCAGTCACCAATCAGAAAACCTTTTCTTTCTATAGTGCTGAGATCACAGATGGGGAAGATTTGTCCCTGCCATGTCAATCTCAGAAAGAGGCCTCACAAGGAGCTTGTGTCGGCCTTGGTCCCCGAAAGTCCACCATAAACAGGTGCCTAGAGTGACCTATGCTGAACACCAAGACGACTGAGGCACAAACTCCAGCTGCTGTTGGGTGTAGTTGTTTGTTACTGTAACACAACTAAGATCATGCTAAGTAATGGAGTGATTGACAGCCCTCAGTATATTTCCAAAGCTTAATGTGAGCAGGGGTGTTCCAAAAGGAATTCTAGACTGCAAATCTTGAAAATGTTTGTTTATATAGATTGAACTTTGGCCGATACAACCTGAACATAACCTAACAACAAAATTAAAGAGAGAAGGAGGGGGTGCATGCTCGTTTGAGCCAGAAGTGTGTGCCTGTAACCGCAGATGCACCACCACCCGTGCGGTTCCCTCCTCTCCAGTGATTACGCTGTCTTTCTTATCTGATTTGCTGCTCTGATCTTCAGGCCTGGGTGATTGCTTTCTGAATCATATTGCTGAAGCTTTTCTATTTCGGCTTTTATGCGGTTCTATTACTGAGCCTTGGGAAACTGCTTCCAGCTAGCGTTTTCAATTCTTTAGCCAGATGTGTGGACGTGAAAATGTGCTCATTCAAAACAAAATCTTTGTAACCCTTTATAATAAAAACCAGTGTTTTTTTTTTAACAGATGATATGCTACCCGAGTGTTAACTGTGTTAGTGTTGTTTCACTGCTGAGATAACTGTCTCTTGAGGAACTGTGATTCGGACAAGTCACCTCTTCACTGCCATCCACACCGATAACAGTGTGAAGAATTCCCTTTACTAAGGTTAAAGCTGCTAGATGTTATTAAACAGAGAAAGGCTCCTACCAGATGATTCCAATTACTTCATCTAACCCTTATAACAAACATAACATCAGAACTCTGACTACCCACTTAAAAAATGGTATGGAGAATTTATTTCCTTTGCCCTCCACATTAGTTTCATAGCCAAAATCTTAGCTAGAATTTAAGAATGAGAATGAGGAGGTTCTGATTTAACATTTAAAAAAATCTGGACTTCATATAAAAATGTTTATTTTTCAATTAAAAATATCAGAACAAGTTGGAGCCTAAGAATGTACCTCAATGGTAGAGCGCTTGTCCGATATGAACAGGGTCCTAGTCAAAGCCCCAGCAGCATACATGTTTGGTAGATGTGAACAGAATTGACTGCCTTTTCAGTAGCAGCAGTATTTAAAGTTTTTAGCATCAGTTTCCTCCAGAAAGTTGTTGGACAGTTAGCAAATCCACAGTGTGCACTGATTTTCCCTTGACACAATAACCACATATAAATCAAGCCAAACCAACCAACAAACAAGTAGTTGACTAGAACTGACCAGAAGAGAGGATCAGCTGGCCAGCTGAAGTTGGGAACACGCTCTCTCTCTACTCAGCCAGTCTCTTCCCTTCTCCTATCTGCATTTGCTTTCCTTTATTGCCTGCCTCTGTCTCTTTCTTCAGGGAACCCTGAAGCTTAGATCAGTGTGGGTAGCAGGTGCCTTCTTATCTGGCATGTGACCTGACATCTGTACTTTGAGATTATTATCATCATGCTACATACTGGGGTTATTTCCAAAGCCTTGGAGTAATATTTACTGGTCTAGACTAGAGATTTTTTTTCAAGGAATAAATAAATAAACAAACAAACAAGCAAGCTCAGATACAATTTCTGACAAGAATATAAAATCATTCTTGAAAACACTCCAAGGCCTGATTATGAAAACAAAGAGACAGTTTGCTTGTTTGTTGTTTGTTTTCATTTCTCTCTTTGCATCTGAGACAACCTTGACCTTGCTTCCTTTCCCAGCACAAAGGAAACAAGATTGCTGAGTTTATTGGTAACTCATTGGCAGCAGCCAATACAGGCACCCAAAAGCTGCTCATTGAAAAGCCATTGTCAAATGATGGTAAAGCTTCAGAAGTCTCAGCCTTTCACAGGCAGCTAGTTAGCATCAGCTCCTTTAAATCTGCCTCTGTTGAGCAGCTCAGGGATTGAGAATTTGCTTAGCAAGCATGGGGCACTACAATCCTTCCCATCACCAAAACCAATAGACAAACAAACCTGGCTGGGCCGCATGCCTTGTCATTGTCTCTACTGGAAATTGGCCATATTTAAGGTTCCACACCTGATCCCCAAGAAAGCTGCCCCTTCAACCATCCACACAGGCACAGAAGAGCCAAAAACAAAGCTTGGCATTAGCTATATAACAGATCAACATCCAGTTCTACTACATGCTGTCTTCTTAAATGGGTGTCCTTGAACAAGTTTCTTTACCTGTTAACATGTTCAACATCACTCACTTCACATTGGGACCTAAAGAATCAACATATGTGTAGAGGGACAGGGCCAGTGAAAGAACACATTGGCCCCGAGAATAGAGTGAAGTAAACATATCCTGCCCTTAACCAACTCAGGAATTGAAACCCAACCAATCCTTGAGCACAAAGGTCAACCAATCCCTGAGCATGCAAACCAACAAGTGTTGGGGGAATTCATTCCACCAATAGCTTTGGGATAATGGCCTTGGGATGCAGCTTCTTGTCTGTGGACAGAACCTCTTATATGGAAGAAGGGAGGGTGGTCGTGTTCTCTTGGCTTCTGAAGACCAGGTCAGGCAGTATGAAGCAGCATGTGGCTGGTTCCCAGCTCCCTTAGTTTCAGTCCCACGAGTCTGTTCTCCCCTGTACCCCTTAATAAATTGATATGTATCTTTGTGGTTCTCGCTACATCCCTGAGTGTGAAACCAACCAATCCCTGAACATGGAATAAAACCAATCACTGAGCTTGTCTCAAGTTCAGTAATTGAGATTCTACTAATCCCTTCCCTGAAAATCTTCGTCTTGGAAAGCTCTGCACCTAAGAAATCCTATATAAGCCCTGAACCTGTTCAGTTTGGGGCTGCCCTTTTTCCTGGCAGAGACAGCCACTCTCCTGGACTCCTCCCTCCCAAAACATTTCTTGGGTGAGGTTTGTTGTAGGACTTTCTTTTGCTTGAGATGTAACAACTTATGCTCTAGGGTAGCTGAGCACGGCTATAACACTTCTCTAGAGCAGAGGAGAGCAGAGCTGTAACAACCTTTCTGGGGAAACCGTCCTCTCCAGGAGCAGAGTTGTTACACTTGCATTAGGGAAGCCTTTCCCGGATCAAAGACTGTAACACTTTGCTGGGGGAAACATCCCCTGCTAGAACAGAGCTGGAACATTAACAGGTATTTCTCTCCAGAGCTATAGGTATTCCTTGGTTTCTGATTGCCAGGATATCTTTCTCTTCAACGCTATAACACTTATAGGTATTCCTTGGCTTCCAACTACCAAGATACCTTTCCCTTCAGAGCTGTAACATTAACAGGTATTTTTTGGCTTCTGACTACCAGAATACCCTTTCCTTCAGAGCTGTATCACTTACATTGTATATCGATACACTATGTGTGATGTCCGACACATGGTGAACTCATGATAAATGGTAGTGAGTGCTATTACTAACTACATTCAGTGTCCCTACTGGACTATTTTCTCAACTACTTCTGTTCTATTGCTTTTCAAATTAGCACACTACCTCAAGACCTTTAAAAATGCCTTGGTTGCAGCCATTGTGTTTTAAAAATTATAGAAATGATTCTTTCTTTGGACAAGTTAAAGATTTTTTTTGGGCTCAGCAGATGAAGATATTTGCTGCCAAAGCTAATGGCAAAAGTTTGATTCCTAGGACCAACATGGTGGAAGGAAACAGATTCCCACAAACTGGCTTCTAAGTTCCATATGTGCACTGTGTTACACACGTGCACACAAAAATAATTAAATAAATGCATTAATTAAAGATTGAACTTATTCTCAATTAGAAAAATGATAAGAGGACTAAACCAATTCAGGAAAGAGAAAAATGTCAAATATTTCTATGAGAACAATCTTGTTGAAGCAGGGTCTTGTGACATAGCCCAGACTAGCCCAGAACTCACAGCTCTCCTGTATTGAAGTCCTAAATTCTGAGATCAAAGCCATAGGTCATTGTAATTAGTAATTAATAAAATTCATTATAATTAGTGAAAATTAGTTTAATGAAGTGAGGAATAAAAGAGAATGTTTATGAGAATATGTGAATTATAATGCTTCATTAACAAAACAATACTTATCCTTTCGAGTGAATTCTATGCAGGCTATACTCTTACATCACTCAGGAGCAACAATAGCTTTCCACAAAGACCCCCAAAATAACAATTGGACTTTTGACTGTATCAATTGTGCCTGGTGATGTTTTTCTCTTTTACTGTGAACTTTGAAGGTAGCACTCTAAAATATATGTGTGGATAATATATGATGTGATTTCATAAATTTTTAAATAAGAAAAATTCTAGGAAGACATTTCATGAATGTGAATTTTATTATTTTCAGTAAGCTTTTCTTATAAGCATTTATTTACTATGGTTGAGAGCATTACAGATGAAATATTCAAAATATATTTGCTGATTCCTTCCAAACCCTTGCATATTTTACTGGATAATATCTGTTGCAATACAACTGACAGGCATTCTTTGCCTAAAGGAACTCTGTTTTGTTCATGTGGTGGAAATACATTTGTTTGAGCACAGTACCATTAGCCAGAGGAGCCTTCTGGGTTTATCTTAGTCATTCGTAGCATGACAAGGTAGACCTGGCTCCTCTCCATGGTCCCTCCCATCTCTAATGTTTAAGTTATTATCATTTCGAGGTCTCTGTTTTAGGAGTATTTCTTCTGAGATGTTTAATAGATCCACAGTGCATCAATTGTCAAGTAATGAAAGATAATGTAATAGCAGCAGGTTCAAGCCAGGCCAGTTATTTCTGACTCAGAAAGATGTCTCAGAGAGACCAATACTGAATGTTCATTTTCACAGTGGAATAGTGATCTACACAGAGAAGAGACTCACAGCTGCAACTCATGCTTGGGCTGATGCGAGGAAAGAAATAGACCAAGACAGCCGAAGAAAAGGAACTGTGTGATCGCTAAGGCTCACCCTTGCCACTACAAATGAGCAGTAAGCCCGAATTACTGTCAGTTATTACGGTGACGGGCAACTCGGCAACATTGTAATGCCATATAAACAACGTTGGGACTTCGGTGAGCCTCTGTTCACTTTCCCAAGTAACAAATAATTTTAAATGACATGAAAATGAACCTTACCATGCTTGTTCTTTATTTTTATTTACAAAAGAAAACTCCTTTAAATATGAAAAGATCAGCATCAGAAGACATTCATTCCTTTTTCCATTTTTTATCATGATAAAGTACACAGGACACAAAATTTATGACTGTAATGGCTTTTCAGCCTATAATCCTGTGGTATTAATTACATGATATATGGCAAAACTGAACATCTATATCCATTAAATAATAATCCTCCCAACAACCTCTCTTACCCACTTGTCCCTGGTTCACAGTTTTCAACTGCTTGGCACCTTCCTAAATGGAATCACACACAAAGCATCTCTTTGTAGCTGGTTTATTTTTGTTAATCCAACATCCTTAAGATTCATTTATACTATGGGATGCACCCGAACTTTCTCTCTTTTTTTTTTTTTGCCAGGTATAGTGCTGCACACATGTAATCCACACAACAGAGGCAGAGGCATAAGGACCATGGGCTTAACGCTACCGGTGCCACAGCAAGAAGCAGCAGATTGCTGTGTGTATTTGATCTGATTCCATGGTCAGCAATGAGAATGTAGACCCTGAGAAGCAGGGAAAGAATTTTTTCACCAGCTATGGCTCTAAGGACATGTGTGAAGCTGCCTGTTATGAAACTATGGGTCAGAGGTTGATGGTCGCTTCTGTGCTAACACCTGGAATTATCAAGGCTAACCCCAATTTACTGCTCAAGCCTGCCCCTGGAGATTGCAAACTCTTAATATACTTCAGGGCAGCAAAGCAGTTAAGCCAAGAGATTCCGCCTGTGCAAAATCCCCTGGGGTGAGAAAGATTCATGCTGTTCTGTTCTTCCATCTTCCAGAATTCTCTCAGAAGACATTCTCTTTATCAAATAAATTTTGGTTTACATCATCACAGACTAGTTAAACCTGGGCCTTTTGAAGCCATTGTGTTTCTAATGTATGTAAAAGACACACATGGCCCTGCACAGTGGTGTATCACTGTAATTTCAACACTTGGGAGACAAAGACAAGGGAAACACAAGTTTAAGGTGAGTCAGGGTTAATACATTAGCGATGAAAATGCAAAAATCCTGTGTATAAGACATTTTTATTATAGTGAATCTTTTAATTTTATTATATACTTTCATTCTAAGACTGAATTCCAAACTTATTGCAAAGAATTATGGTAACATTTGCTAAATTTAAGGAGAATACAGAAATAAATTCTAGAGTAATAATGAATGGGGCTGCTAAGAAGATTAAACAGGTAGAGAAGAGATTTGTCCTGCAAGCCCAATGACCTGCATTGTAACCACCAGAGCTCACATGGAGGTAGAAGAAAACAATTAGTATAGCAGAAGGTACACCAAATACCTTCGCCTCACTCACACACAGAGAATGAAGTTTTAAAATGTTTGAATATTATGCAATTAATCTTTATTCCTAAAACTTTTGGCTACTCAAGAACATTTTCTGACCAGGAACAAGGATTTAAAAAGCAGGGGCAGTGAAGGTGCATCTCTTTAACCCCAGCATTCGGGAGGCAGAGACAGGTGGATCTCTGAGTTCAAGGCCAACCTGGAGTGAGTTCCAGGACAGCCAAAGCTACACAGAGAAATCCTTTCTAAAAAGAAGAGGAGGAGGAGGAGGAGGAGGAGGAAGAGGAGGAGGAGGAAGAGGAGGAGGAGGAAGAGGAAGAGGAGGAGGAGGAAGAAGAAGAAGATGGTTTGGGAGAATTGTCTATATTCTGTCAATTATGTTTGAAATAAATGCTGATTGGCCAGTAGCCAGGAAGGAACTATAGGTGGGACAACTAGACAGGAAATAGAGGTGGGGCAATGAGAACAGGAGTATTCTGGGAAGAAGGAAGCTTCTTCTGCAGTCCTGTCCAGACACTGAAGAAGTAGGATGTGGCCTGTTTTGCTGAAAAAGGTACTGAACCATTTGGCTAACATAGATAAGAATAATGGGTTAATACAGGTTACAAGAGTTAACAAGAAGCCTGAG
The DNA here is from genome assembly GCF_018167655.1 of Microtus oregoni. NCBI lineage: Eukaryota > Metazoa > Chordata > Mammalia > Rodentia > Cricetidae > Microtus > Microtus oregoni. The sequence goes on along the minus strand of NW_024543071.1, from coordinate 29,273,542 downwards.
CTAATGGGCCAATTAGTTTATAACTTATGGAGACCTCTGTGTGATTTTCTTTGGGGCTTACCAGCTGTGGGAACTGAAAAGGACAGAAATCCCAACAAACAAGAGAAGGAGGAGAAAGAGAAATAGGAGAAGAAGAAGATAGAGACAGAGAAGAAGGAGACAGAGATGGAGAAGAAAGAGAAGGAGGAAGAGACAGAAACGAATAAGAAAGGATAAGGATGAGAAAAAGGAAAAGAAAGAAAAGGAGGGGGATATGGAGCAAGCAGTAGAAGAATGAAGTTGAGAGCCAGGATGAATATGGCTACACATAACCACTATGAATACTGGCTATCCAGAGATTCTTGTGCCTAAAACTACATCACTGTCTTCTCTTCCAGTGTCCCTAATCCTGTCCTGCCCAAAGTGGGACTCTGAATAATCCATTTAAGAGAGAGACAACATTACTAGGAGAGTTATCAGACCAGCATGCTAGAATATTTTTCATGGTGTTCTGTACACAGCTAATTGAAAAGACATCAAAGTAACATGCTCCTGGGAGACTCTGAAAAATGTAAAAGGTCTTATTAAATTTCAATATGTTAGTGGCCTGAGAGAGAAGTGTGTGCACTATCTATTTCTCATAATTATATTTGACTTTGGAAACTGAGGTAAAGCCTTGCCTTCACATTGCTGAAAAAGTCCCTTCTTACAATTGGGAGGTAAATGACATTTCAGAGCAAAATTTAGATAAACAAAATGGAAAATTAATCAGACCTTCATCTTTCTTGATTTATGAACTATTATTAAAAATACAGCTTGTTTTTATTTTGGTCTGGTTTGGGGTACATTTTTCCCAGTTTAGCTCTAAATGGCTTAATGGCTTACTTAAATATGAAATGTATGCAAAGAGTGAATCACCAAGGAGAACAGTTCTACTCTACTGTTGTAAAGGAACACACAGCACAGGCTACTGTCCCACACAGTAAGGAACTTACGAAAAGTATTTGCAGTTCATGTGGTCATAGACTGTCCAAATGCCAGTCTTTTACATGAACTGTATACTGTATGCCTTGAGGCGATTGCCAATGGACTGTATCTTTGTAGACATACTAGTCTTGAGGCAAGACTTATCATGGTCTATTGTCTATCACTCTGTGTGTCCATAGTCATCAAGATGCCCTCCTCTTTTCCTTTACTGTTTCTTTATAAACTTTATTCATCCACCCATATATCTATCCATTCATTCATTCATTCATTTATTCATTCATTTAGTGTTAGTAAGAATCAAACCCATGACCTAACATACGCTGTATAAGTATACTACATCCTCAACCTGACCCCTTATCTTTCTAACAGCCACTTTGATCCCCTCTAGAGCAAGAAATGATTGATTAAGATTCTTTAGTTTGCTGCATACATTTCGGATTAACATGGTTTTCTGTGAGGAAGATTAATAACGATAACGGTAGCCACTCCGATGGCAGAAAGCAGTAGTAGGTAATAATGAACCTTATCTTAGGATGGTCAGCAGATGTTCAAATGTCTTTTTTAGAAGTTTGAGTCTAGTCACGTATGCTTTTCTGCAAACAGGGAAAGCTTTGCTGCTAATTAGAGAGGAAGATCGCACATCCCAGTGTCAGAGTACCCCCAGATCATTCTTTATTAATGCCCCACTCTTCCCCACATCAAGCTTTCTGACACTTTCACTTTTGAAAGAGCTGCCGCTGAAAAGTAGTAACAGGAGCCTCAGGGGTCTCCTGGCTTCCACTTTAAACACTTCCAAATCCGCCAAGGTAAGCTCTGGATCTATTTGCATTTAGCATGTAACCTGCTTTCTGAAAACCGTCACAACTAGTATGTCTACAAAGATACAGTCCATTGGCAATCGTCTCAAGGCATACAGTATACAGTTCATGTAAAAGACTGGCATTTGGACAGTCTATGACCACATGAACTGCAAATACTTTTCGTAAGTTCCTTAACTTCTTTGCAAGCAAGTGAAGAGGTTTTATCTATGAAATGAAAACATCAGACTTTGACAGTGTTTGCTGAATTTATCACACCATGGGAGCCACCCAGAGATGGAGGGGATAAGGCAGAGGTACTATGCAGTCTACAACCCAAGCTCAGACTCAGACCTTCCAGCAGGAGGGGATGGGGTCAAAATCAGAGATAACTGTAGGAGTCTTTTTCAAGCCATGGACAGACAGAAGGAAGGAAGAACGTTCAAGAGCTGAAAGCAGAGTACTCCCTTGACTTGAGGAGACCTTGCTGATCTGAGATGCATTTGGTCCTTACACCAGGAGACAGCGATACTAACACTTGCCAAAGTTTCCTTACATCAGCAGCTCTTAACTTCTCTGTGAGTTTCACTGGCTGAGTGCTCCAGGCTTTGGGGGTCACCAGATCTCTGCTGTAGTTACTCATCTCTGCTGATAACGAGTAAAAGTAGTCACAGACAAGAATTAAAGAAGCTGGTTTCACTGAATCTAGCAAAACTGATTTCACTTCACTATTGTATGTGATGAAATGTTATTCATCTGATTACATTTCCAACCTTCTAAAATCACAAATCTCATTCATAGCTCTCAGGAAATTAAAAAAAAATCAGTGGCAAACAATTCACTGACCCTAACTTTAAGTGTAAATGCCAAATATCAGAAATAAAATTAAAAGCAAAGGCAAAAATCAATTCTCCATCTATCCATCTCGTTCGTTCGTTCGTTCCTTCCTCCTTTCTCTTTTTCTACTCTTCCCTCCTTCCTTCCCTTATTTTTGATTTGGTTTGTGGTTTGAAACAGGGACTTACACTGTAGCTCAGGCTAGTTTTGAACTTGGGGCAGAACTTCTCCTTGGCCTCTTAAGTGCATGAGACATTGTGGTGGTTTGAATAGAAATGTGCCCGCCCCCCCCCCCCCCCATAGTCTCATAGATTTGAATGCTTGGCCACCATGGAGTGACACTATTAGGAGGTGTGACCTTGTTGGAGTAGGTGTGGCCTTGTTGAAGGGAGTGTCATTGGGAGTGGGCTTTGGTGTTTCAAATGCTCGTGCCAGGCACAATGTCTCTTTCTCTCTTCCTGCTGCCTGCTGATCCAGATGTAGAACTCTCAGCTACCTCTCCAGCACCATGTCTGCTTGCATGCCACCATGCTTCCCACCATGATGATCATAATCTAAACTTCTGAAATTGTAAACCAGCTCCAGTTAAATGGTTTTCCCTTAAAGGAGCTGCTGTGGTCATGGAGTTCTTCAGAGCAATAGGAGATTGACTAAGATAGACACCACTCTAGGATTCACTTCCCTTTTCAGTGGCTGTAGCAGAGGGAGGGACATGAGAACAGCACTGCAGATAAGAGCAATGCATTCCTCATGGGTGTGATGACCTCACTTCCAATGGGTCCTGTTGCCTAACTAACCTGCGGGTATGTGTGTTGGGGGGCAGGTAACTGCTGCACACACGCGTTCTGACCTACAATGATACAGTTACTGTTTAACATATAGGCTGCCAGGCTCCTCTCCCAGGTGTTTCAATCGTTCTGAGAGAGATAAGATGTAGGGATCTCTTTCATAAGCAATCTTCCCTGGTGACTTACATGATCGAGACTATGAAAAGTTAACTGGAACCAAGACCTAGAGCTAGAATTAATTCAATGTTCATGATATAGTTAATATCCAACCTCTATGTAGCAAGTCTGATCCTTTCAATTATGAATATGAAATTATTCATAATGAACCACATACCAAAGTTAGCATTAGAAGGTGAAGAGGTTATTTTGGTAGGAAAAGTGCTTGCTATGCAAGCTGATTGACCCCCAGTTCAATGTCCAAAACCCATGGTGAGGTAGAAGGAGAACTGGAGAACTGGCTCTACCCTAGCCCAATACACAATAATAATAAGGAAAACAGTTTTTTTTAAGTAAGTGAGTCAGTATTGTTGACCATGAAGTCCTGGTAGCAAGAAAAACTGTGAGCTACTTGGACTTGGTTCTCAGTGAAAAGCAATGCCAAGCAAAGACTATTCAGGGGAACTACGCCATAAGTAATCACTCTATGGTGAGTTGATGTGGCCACAAGCAGGCAGATAAAAAAAAATGTTCTCCTATTGCTTTTCAAATGCTGTGACAATCATGAACCACTGGAAAACTCAGCAGCACACAAAGCCAGCGAGCCTACAGTAATCAGGTTGCTGAGGCTTTGTCTGAGTAGAGAGGTTGGGCAGACCAAACTCCTGTGACAACTTTGCTTTAAATGTTAGTGACAGCTATGAACCAAAGGGCAACCTCGCTTGGAATAAACTGCTACGTGGCATCTCATGGCACAAATAGCAGTGCTCATCAGAAAGTCGCAGCCTGAATACAAAAGACAGAGCTGGTTGTATCAGTTCGGCATGGGGTCAAATATCTAAAGAGGCTATTATCTGATCCATCATCCCTTCTATTCCCAAACTTTCACTACCTGGATCCCAATTTCCACCACTGCCTTTCATGGTCCTCACTATCCCTTCCTATTGCAGGTGACTGGTCCACTTTACAGCTCAACCGTCTTCTCGTATAGCAGCCACCTGTAACTCAAAATGCAGACATCTAATCATAGTAAATCCTTCCTATGATCCTGGGAGTTCATTTAGAAATGCTTTATAACATACTCAGAGAATGGCACTAATGATGTGATACCTGTATTATGTTAAATTATTGTAATTAGAGACAATTTTTCAGCGGAACAATAGAGTAAAAAAACATGTTCCCATATTGTGCCATGCACTGTGCTGAAGTCACTCACATGGTAATCACATTTGTAATCAGAAAAGATTGGGAGTTGTTACATTTATCATTTTGATAAAAGGGAGTTATCTGCGCAAGAATGAGTAACATTTCCTGAGTTGCAGCAGAACAATATGGTCACAGAGAACATGGAAGGTGTTACACCTATCATTTTGATAAAAGGGAGTTATCTGCGCAAGAATGAGTAACATTTCCTGAGTTGCAGCAGAACAATATGGTCACAGAGAACATGGTGGCCTTGAACACAGATGGAGAAGCCTATAGTGGGCCAAGTTTCACTACGGTGAGTTTTATCTTAAGAACTCTACTACATTCTCATCATGATGCTAATACAAATCCTTATGTTTTCTCACAGGAAGAAGAAAATGTTCCTTTGTACAAGATATTCACAGCTTTTTATTCTCCTTAGGGATATGGTTTTAGCAAAGCCTAGCTTAGGAGTAGGAGTTCTAGCAAAGCTAGGAGGAAGTGTAAACCCAAATCCAAGGATATAGAAAACGGAAGAAGCCAACAGCGGCTTACTAAAGACTGAGACCTATCCATCAGACACAGAACACCAAACCCTGTCAACACACTCCTGTATAACAGGGAATCCCCATTTACATTGGAGGTAAGAGACAGCAAGATTACCTGTTTTTCTTTTTATTGTTTCAGGATTTTATACTTGCATATAATGTATTTTGATTAACTCTATACCACAATTTCTCTTCTCCAATTCCTCCCTCTGGTGGATTGTATGAGAATGGACCTTGTTGGCCCATATAATTGAATTAATTGAATTCATGGTCCCTTGTTTATATAACTGTTTTGGGAAGGATTGGGAGGTGTGACATTGTTGGAGGGGATGTACCACTGGGATTGAGTTTTCAGGTTTCAAAAGCTCATGCCCGGCCCAGTTCTTCTCTTCCTCCCCACCCCACCCCCTCTCTCTCCCTCTAACTTTTAGATAAGTTTTAAGCACTCAGCTACTGCTCTTGTGCCATGGCTGCTGCCTTGCTCCCCACTGTAATGATCATGGACTCACCCTTGGAAATTGTAAGCAAGTCCTCAATTCAATTCCTTTTTTTATAAGCTGCCTTGGTCATGGCTTCTCATCATGGCAGCAGAAGAGTAACTATGACATGTTCTTCTCTCTCCAGCATTTTCCCCTTTCAATATCAAAAACCACATCTTTAAACCCAATGGGTCCATTTAGTGCTACCTTTAGGGACACAGGTGTAGAATCATCTACTAGAGAATGGAACTTCTCCCAGAACACATTCTCATTATATCACATTCATCAATTATAAATAGCTCCTCAGTTAAGTGGTGGGTAAAGCATCATGAGCCCTTTTCCCCTTCTATGCTGGGATGTTGGCTGATTTAATCTTACAGGGCTTCAGTATGTAGTAACAACTGCTGTGAGTTCATGTTTGCCACAGTCCCATAGTCCTGACATGCCCAACAAATATAGTCTTGCTACAGATGTCTACTGCTTCTGGCTCTTACAGTCTTTCTGCCCCCTTTTCCACAAAGATCCCTAATTCTTGAGAGTTGAGGTATGATGAAGATTATTACATTTAGAAGGAAGTAGTCCACAGTCTCTTATTCTCTACACATTGCCTAGTTTGAGTCTCCGTTTTAATCTTATGGGTAAAGGTCAGAATTTAGGGGGAAATTTATTTCTATTCCCATTTAAGATAGCATTAGTTTCTCCCCCTGTGAATTAGATAGTTATAGATTTTGGCCCACTTAGGTTCCATCTTGTGGAGCTAGCCTGAAAGCCAATCTCAAAGTGGTTGGTTACTCTCATAACATCCATGCCACTATTACACCAGTGGGCTTATCTTACCTAGTCAGTCATTATTAGTATCTAATTTTTAAAATGTTTCTAGTCAACCATGACAGCTCATACAGGTAATTCCAGCACTTGGGAGTCTGAAGAAAGGGGATTATTGTGTTGGTTTAAGAAAAGTCTGAGCTACATAGTGAATCCTAGACTACCCAGCACTAAAGAGTAAGATTCCCGTTGTAAATTCAACAAGTACTTTCTGAGAAAACCTAAATCAAAAGGACTAGAAGCAAGGAAGCTAGAGGAAGTCTCAGCCTCTGACACCTGACTACAGCAAAAAGTAATCACGGTCTTCATCAGTCAAACGTAAATCCTCTACCAAAGGCTTGTCTAGCTCCATTCCTTACATAGTACATCATATTGAACTTTCAGTAAAGATGTATTTTAATTTCAGCACTCTGGAGGCTGAAGCCAGAGAGTTGTGAGTTTCTGGCCAGTCGTGAGCCACATAGCAAGACTTTGTCTTAAAGGAAACAAACAAACAAACAAACAAATAAACAGAAAGTAATATCAAAACATGAGTAAATAACAGGTAAATTACACAATATAAACAATCACTGTGGCCAGTGCCTATAATCATAACACACAAGAAGCTGACGAAAGAGGATTGCCATAAATTCAAAGTTAGGCTGAAAAACAAAGAGAGAAACTGTTCCCCCCAAACAAAACTAAAGGAACTCTCAACACTGAACTTCAAAAAACAAATAAAAGATCAGCAGCAACAATGAAATATAAACAGAATTTCCAAGACTGAGACAAAAATACATAATGTTGAACTTTTATGCAATGAGAATTTCAGGTGAAGAAAAGAGTAAAAGTAATATTTGAAGTAAAAATGCTGAGTATTTCATAACTTATGACACATATAAAGCCAGAGGTCTGGGAAGCTTAAATAACATCAAACTAAACAAATAGCGAAAACTCCTTTTCTAGACATGTGGAGTCAAATGGATTGAAATTAAGGACACAAAATCTGGGGGTGTAGTTCAGGATGAGAGGGTTTGCCTGACACATGGGAGGTCTGAGTTCAATGTCCATACTGAAAAAAATCAGATATTTTATAAACAGACTTTAAAAACTAAATACATGAAACCTACTTTAAATAAAAAACATGGATTAGTTAAAAATTAAGGGATTATTAGCCTGATACAGTTTTGAACCCCAATACTCAGAAGTCTAAGGACAATGAGTTCAAGGCCATGCTGGGCAAATTAGAAGATCCTATCTCAACACAAAATAAGAGAAAAATATGCTATAATTCTGTCATGGAGTATTTGCCCAGCATGTGCAATGAAGGCCCTGGTTCAATCCTCAGTACAAAGAAGAACATGAATCCTTAAGGAAAAGGAGGCATGCTAACATCTATCCCAAGAAAATAGAAGTAGCTATGTCAGTTCTATTTTGAGCAGACTTTAGAGCAAGGCGTACCATCAGATTCACAGAAGGGAATTAATTATATAGTCATAGAAGGATTACAGAAGGCAGAGAGTTCTTAATGAATATATGTCTAATGATATAGTATCAAAATACATGAGGCAAAGTAATGGAAACAACTACCAGGGGACGCAGAACAATACATTATTCACGTTGGACATTTTAATATTCTGCAGTTGGTAAGAGATCCAGCAGGCAGGATTTCAGTAAGAGAATAGCTGAAGACACCACCATTTAATTAGATCCAGTTCACATTTGCGTAATATGTCATTCACCAGCTGAATAATACATTCTCCACAAGCCTGTATGAAGCATCCCTCAGTGTAGACCACATTCTATGCCATTAAAAAAAACAACAAAAAAAAAACCACTTAACTAAATTGAAAGGAATAGGAATCATACAAAGAATGTATCCAGACCAGCACTGAATTAGACTAGAAACCAATAACAGAAATGTAGCTAAAAACATATATTGCTTGATAACATTTGGTTAAAAGATGTCTTGGAACAAATGAAACTAAAAACAAAACCCATTCTATTCTACGATGCACTTTCTCTTTCTGATTGACTTCGCTGCCATTCATGCCTAGACTGGAAGTCCTCGGGTCACTTTCAATGGGATGCTCAGTGATGCTCACATGCTAAAACAAACTAAGCATGTGGTGGTTTTCCTTGAACGAGAAGCCAATGAGAAGGTAGAAGAGACAAACGCAAAGCAAAAGGAGAGCTCGACATGGAGAACCATCATCTTGTGAGAACCCAAAGACTCAGGATTATGGGAAACTATGAGAAGCAGGAACAACAGACAGTATCGGGAGAAAGCTCGAATGTTCAATCTGATGAATCAAACAAGACTCAAGCCCCTCAGAGCAAGAGATGATCTTATCTCTGATCTGCTAAATGAAGCAAGCAGAGACTAGACAATTTGATAAAAGATACAACCAGATACCACATGCTGTTGGATGGGCTGGTCCTCCACGGTTTGCATCAACTGTAGGAACCTTGACTGTTTGTGTGTTACAGAAACTAAGGTTACCTTCCTGTGAAGGCTGCAGTTAAGAAAGCAAATTTTCTGTATAAAAAATGATTCCCTAAAAGATGCTGATGTCCAAACTGATCGGGCACCTTACCTGCCTGTGGAAACACTTCAAGAATTGAAATCTATAATGGAGATTGAACAATAAAGGTTCCCAATGCCCTGGAAAGCCAGATGGACCTGACAGTTCAGCTGATGAGGCTGGGTGTGGGTATCCTGGTTTGGTACAAATGCCAATGGGAAGTTTCTGCATTGAACCTTTGGGAGTTAGAGTTCATCCACTGTCATACATCTGAGAAACCAGAGTGTGGCTTCCTTATCCTGTTCTAATACTGTTCTGGAATAATCAGTAGAGACCTTATGTAACTAACGGTGTGTAATATTTTACTCTTTTGGCTTTTTGAGCCCCCCCCCCCCCCCCGGTTCCCAAATAAATCACACACAGCAGCATATCCTTAGTTATGAATGCCCTGCCATAGCTTGAATTGTTTCTTGCCAGATTTTCTACTTCTATGCATGAGGAACTAAGTGGAATGGAAAAGAATATTATAAAAGTCCTTGTGATTTTTGTTGGCAGTTCTGCCCTACATCCAAGAGGGTGGTGACCAAATGCTCCCACTCTCTCACGTGACTAGCAGCTCACAGTTGTTCACCGCACAGAGGCATCTGTGGTCTTTAAAACATCGTTCCAAATGTTTAGCATTTGTTGTGTTTCTCTGGGACCCAGGGAAGAGAAAATTGAGAGCAGAAAAATGAGACCTGTTCTTTCCAGTACTGGTTCCCCATATCTTCCCTGTTTTCCTCTGACTTTGGGAATGATGGAGCTGCTCTACCAGCATCCCCTGTGACACACCACGTAACATATGTCAGATGGATGCTTGGGTTTTAGAAGGCATGCTCCACTTTCCTTGTGTGCACTCTAATGGGAAGGAGCCCTTGGGATGGGGAACAGAACCTGTTTCATTCACCAGATCATTCCTAGAGCACACATTTGCTGAAACCTATTTGTTTGACAGTTTGCAATGAACTGATGTCAGGCATCATTCTGCATACCCGTCCCTCTTCTGGAAACCGGCTATGTGATGAGACATCACCTATCCTTAAGGCGCTTGCAGAAATTTGGGGACAGACAGCTTCAAAACAATGCACGCGGAAGCATGTGGCATTTTTAGCATAAACTACATAAGCAAATTACGTGAACAAAAGAACGCAATCGAGATAGTCACACTGAGCTTCTGTAAACAAGAAATAAAAGGTTCAACACGCTTTTTGGAAATGTCTCTGGAGGAGGGAAGAGTTGCCGCAGAGAGCCTTCCCCTCTCTGCAATCCCTGATGATTGTATACTACATACTGATTTACATAAAATCATAGAGCGCCGAGAGAACCAGCCGGTCAGTGTTGCATGACAGTCTATTCACAAGACAAGCCAGGTTATTAAAGCAATAATCTGAAGGGGAAGCAATAAAAAAAGAATAGTAGCCCTCATTTCCCAGAGAGCTAAGAGAAACTCATTTATATAATCTTGTAGTAATTGGGGAAACATAAGACTCACAGAAGCAGCTTCAGTCTGTCACACTGTCTGTCCCTGAGGCCTTGGCTGGTCACAGTTTGCTCCTCATTAACACAGTCTGACATCTGATGAATGTTCACAGCTGATGTTCCTTCTGCCCTGGCTGCAACCATATCTGAAGGAGCAGCCCGTGGTCTCTGGCCTATGCCCCTGCAGCCTTCTTCTCCACAGGGAGGTGGTAGGCCGCCCTTGGCAAAGGCTCAGAAATGCAGTGAGTAGCGAGAGAGGTCCCTGAGGCCTGGGTCTGGAAGCCTGTGTTATCCCTTCTCGAGCTGCTTGGTAACACTGTGTAGGACAGACAGGCTTTGTATTCTGAGGCGAAAACTAAAAGCCCGGCGCTTTTTCTTTTTAATCTTTATCCTCTTGTTTGTAAGCACAAGTAAGTGTCTATTTATTCATTGATTTGTGAATAGCCAGCCCCTGCTCACACCCTGGAGCTAGGCTTTTTTGGCAGGTACATAAGGCCTCCAATTAAAAAAAAAAATCAAGTAGATAAAAATTCTAGGTCACTTTGTTTTGAATCAGGGAAGTTTATCTGGTGCTCATCCCTGGTCCCTTGAAGAGCTGTTCAGAATTGATGGTGGTCTGCACAGGCATTGACTACCAAACTACCTCTGGGAGCAGATCTCACAACACGCTGAATTCAGCGAGGCCATCAACCTCCATGTTCACACAAATCCACAATTCGCAAGCCACATAAATGACAACGAATCCCAAGCCCTAAGTGGACTAGTTTACTCATCTCTGGCAACGATTTCCAGGACTGCCTGCAATGATTTCTAGAAAGCTGATGTATTGCAGATTGGCTTCTAACTTACAGTGTGCATACACTTCTTAATGACTCGGAAGTTGCCTCAGGCAAAGCATGCATATCCCAGTGACAGAACGGCACAAAATGGCGTGTGCCAAAGTGTGTGGAAGGCTTAGAATGGGTCCCTGTGATAACAAGTGTAAAATTATGACTGAGGAAAACAGATTATTTCAAGAAAAAAAATTTAGTCAAGATACTAGAAGAAGTATCCCCCTTTTTGTTTCTTTTTTATTTTGCAAGATGTACTGTGAAATAGTTCTCAAAAGCCATTGTTTCGAGTGTCAGGTTATTACAGTAGCTCCCCATTTATGTAGCCGTGCCATCTTCGCTTCAGTCCCCATACATGAAAATTGAAAACAGAGTAAGAGCATTCACCTGGGGTAGAACTGAACAGGTGCTCTTCACCTGGTCCAGACTGAAAGCCAATGTGTGGAAATTATTCACACTGTTGTTTGTTTTTAAATCAACTGCCTACGGGTACCCAGTAAAAAGTAATAACAGTCTAGATCTTGCTTTAAAATGTTTTTTAATCTGAGGGGCAAATCTTCACAAGAGCAGAGATCTATCAAAAGGAAGAGGCAAGAGTTTGTCTCTTCCATACAACTATATTTAAAACCGGGACTTAGAACCAGGAAGACCTTTGTTCGGACTAGAATCACACCAAATGTCAGACAGGTGCTGAAATGTCACCATTGTTTAAGCATCACAGCAGTGGACAAGTAGCTACAAAATGGCAACCAAAATCTCTTCTCCCTGGCCTTTTTCCAGAACACGTGGCTTCTGTTAATACGTTAACCGTCTATACTATGCTTAACCACCCCAGCTGCCAACTCAATTGTGACACCCCTGCCATACATCCCCAAGTAAGATCAAATCTTTCTTTGACTAAAGTTATCAGAATAAAATTCCATCCTTTAAATGAACTGCAATCACAAAATTTGCCTATTTAAGGCGTGCATTTCAGTGGCTTTTAGACTATTCAAATGTGTCCAAACATCATTTGAATCTAAGACTCAGTCCCTTATACCAAAGCTTCGGATTTTCTCCCATTCTGCATTTATTTCTCTATATAAGAAGTGCTGTCACAAACTAAAGATTCAGTCTGGGCCTTTTAGACACACACACACACACACACACACACACACACACACACACACACACCCCTACTTCTTTCCATTTCAAAATCAGTGGTCTGCTTCACAAAAGGGAAAACACACAAAAAAAGCATACTTTTCAGAGCACGGCAGGCCAAAGCCATTGAGAAAGAACAGATTCTCTGAATTTCCTCCAGCTTGGCTTCGAATAGCAAGAGCCAAAGCTTTAAAAAGGAAGAAAATGGTAGTTATGTATGCTAGTTAGTTAGGGATAAACAATAGATTTCAAAGAAAACTTGAATTGAGTTCTTGAATAATCTTCACTTTTCCTTCATTTTCTTCCTTTTTCTTCATCTTATTTCTCATAGTGTCCCTTTTAAGAATCTGAGAAATGAGCAGTTAAGTGTCTAGGTCCTTGTCATTGCAAGAGTTGCATGGATACACAATGCATAAAGACAAACAATTGCGCTACCCAGGACACAAATTAGAGCAATCTGCTATTTAGGTTCAAAGGGGTCCAATCCAGTCTTAGGAAAAGGTACAGACTCGATGGTACAGAATCCATAAAATGGTCTTGAAGCAGAGGTCTTTGATTCTGAGAAAATCCAATCAACTGTTTAAAGAGAAAAACTGGATATGAAAAGGGCATTAATACAGGCACGAAGTAGTTCAGATTGCTTTATTTTCCTGCTAAAAACCAAGAGATCTGAACCAGCACTCACTTCTACAGATAAGGGAAAGTAGCTACATCTGGCTGTGAAAAATGTGAATTTGTTGACCTAATTTGGTGTTCCAGCTTAAAATTTCCAAAGAAGCCTGGTTTTTATTAAGTCATCCAATCATCTACAGCTCCTTTTCTGAGAATATAATTGTCACAGGAGCCTGGATCAGTGCTTTGTTCATGCCCATCAAGGGAAGCTATTCCTCTGCCCCCAATTCAGGCCTAGCATTCCAACTACTCAGAACATGAAAGAACTAATGCAGTTGGTTAGGTCAATGACTTCCCTAAGAGACCAGCCCTCGGGGAGGAGGGAATCACCCTTGGAAGGCAGGTTCATCTTAAGCCATGCTGATGACATAGGGTGAATAGTTATCCCTTTAATGAGGTAAGATACTTTTCCTTCCCAGAATTCCTGTGCCCAGTAGAGGCCCTACAATCCATGTTGAGGTACTGTTGGATACACCCCCTTTCTACTCATCTTCCTTTCGAGTTATAGAAGAAAATTTCTTAAATTTTATCTGTTTCTTATCACGTGTATTCCTCTAAACCACCCCAGTACCTTCTCTATTTCATACTCTTTAAGTAACTGCTACTATTGTCTATGTCTCATTTTTTTCTAGTAAGGAATATAATGACTAAAATTATTAATATGAAAGAAAACCCATAAACATATCAGCCACCCGTTCCTGGTTATTTTGCAATAGCCTTTTAATTGGAGCGATCCTCAATAATTGATTCTTCTTATAAATCCTAGAAAGAAATGATATGACATTGCCCAGAGACAGGTGTGTAACTCAGTAATTAGAGTGTTGGTTTACGCAGAAGGACCTGCATGCTAACTCCGGCGCTGGATCCGACACACATGGTAGTGTTATTCAGGGACTCTAGATGTGGAGGCAGGTGAATCAGAAGTCTCAGACTGCCTTGAGCTACAAGAGATCTGATCTCAAAAGGTCATCGCTTTATTAGTTACCATACACACTGTTTCCCTCTGTGATCAGAGTGGAAGCAAACTCCTTACGACCATGTGCACAACTACAATAGGTACTTAGCAAGGTTAAGTAAGAACAGCAGGAGAGCCTGGAGCCTCAGGCCTCGCTGGGCATTCCTTGCCCATCTTAGGATGTCACTCATTCTGGGAGTGTCCATTGGTAACTAGGGGTGCTTCACCTACCTTGCTTCCCTTCTAGTCTCACTACACAAGGCATAACTGAAACATCATACTAGCAATTTTTTCCAGTGCCCTGTTCTAGATTCCTCTAAGGTCATTGTCCTAAACCTATATTCACTTTGGGTTAGCAGCATTTGGTCAGGCAGAGCTTCCTCACCCATAGAGACGATAATCTGTGTTGGAGAGGCCGCCCTGGAGCATGGGTAATCCTCCAAGAGCCTGCTCTTGCTCTTAAGCAATTAGGATTTCTCCAGACCACTGGAACTGAGATGATGATCAACCGTGCCTTGGACTTGAGTGCTTAATGTATGGCCCAGTTCTTTTTCTACTTAAACCTCAAGCTGTGTGTCAGTCCCCCTAAAATGATGCTAACATCATCACATCCTTTTTATCTGTACTTCCCAATATGTGCACTATTAAATTTCCTTCCTCTGCCTGGCACAGTTATTCATCTTTAACTAGGATATTGGAATGTATGGCCATGTTATTCTTCTGGGACGCCTGCAGTCAATGCTTTCGCTCTAAAATTTTAATTACAAATTCACTATGACATGATCTTGTTAAATTTTCTGAAGCCTCTCTCACAATTTTTCTCCCCAATTAGAACAGTAAACTCATTTCTACACGAAGACGGTGCATCTATTCTTCCCTATCTCCAGGGCAACCCTATTATCTTTCATTAGACATTGGTTTAAATCTTACTTTTCCTTCCTACTGTCAAATTAAATTAAGTTTGACCTAATACTGCTTCCATACATATTTTAAGTTTGGACTCAAGGTTTATCAAGGAGAATTGCCTCCGGACTGCTATGCGAGACTAAAGTTGTTCTCTCAACAATAACTTCAGTGGGCTTTATCATTTGATGGTACTTGCCTTCCTTCCTTATCTGTATCCTCCATTAGAACATATGCTGTAGGAAAGAGAGCCTGGATCCCCTAAGGCCTAGAGCAATTCCTGGCACATAGCCAGGTGTTCCATAAATATCTGTCTAATATACAAAACTGTAAACTTACTTGTTGTTATTCTTATGAAATAATTTGGGATTCTTTCAGTATCTGGGTATTGGTAAAAAGCTGAACTATTTTGTGAGTACCTTACTCTTTGATGTTAAGTGATGCTGCTATTGCTTTTGTTCTTTTAGATTTGCTTTGCTTTATCTGATTAGTTATTCCAATAAAACTTCTCATCTTTCTTGTTTATTTAACTTGAGTTAAGCATTTTGTCTGCAGTGGGTAGCATATTTAATTACCTACCTTGTATTTGGTACATTTACTTTGTATGTGTGCCCTAAAAACAAATGATTGGGACTAAATTGCCTGCTGTCATTTGTATTTGTCCTTGATATACACTGATTTGTGGTTACACCATTCAAATATCCAATACAACCTCTGACTGGAAAATGTGACTTCAAGACTGGGAGATGGCTCAGTCACAGAGTGCCTGCCCTGGAAGCATGAGGACCAGAGATCAGATCTGAGGCCCCCAGGAGGAAGGCAGCTGTGGCCGCACACACCCATAATTCCAGTATTGGAAAAGAGGATCCCTGGAGCTCAGAGTCCAGCAAGTGTAGCTGAATTGATCAACTTCCAGTTCTGTGAGGGACTGTGTCTCAAAAAAAAAAAAAAGTGGAGAGCAAAGAAAACACCCACTGTTTATCTCTGGTATCTTCACACATGCACTTGTACACATGGACACTTATGCACACACCTACAAGAACTGGCACATACGATGCACATACACACAATAAAAGAAAGAAAACACAGCACAAAACGCTAAAATATTTTCTAGTCTGCGCTGGAACTATTTTTATGTAAGACGGCACAAATATTTCACAGCTGTGGAGAAGAAAGAAAATGATTAAAGGATTTCATGGGCTCCTAGTCTTGTTTTGCTTTATAAAGAGGTTGATTGGGGGCTAATGAATTTGTGTTTCAGTTTGTTTGAAACAGACACACACCCCACACATGTATACCCGTGGGTGTGTGTGTGTGTGTGTGTGTGTGTGTGCGCACGCATTTTCATCAGAAAGTTCTTCATTGTATTCCACAGAGACAAGCAAAAACTGAGAGGCCCACTGGGAAAAGCCGTTTTCCGTTTACAGAGCTTACAGGTCGGCAGTCGGCAGCACATTCAGAGAGAAAGACAGCCAGTCTTCTTGTGATGAATTTCTTTTATATTTGGACACGGCAGTCAAAGGCAGCCATGCTCTAGTTCACTGTCTGGTCACACATGAAAGAGATCAATAAATCATAGGCCAGCTTACTTCAATAAGCCTCAAACTAAGATTTTATGAATGGACTACAGATTGGCCTGTATAGCCTCTACTTAGTGACAAAAATATTTTTTATTTCTATCAGGTTCAGCTGCTCTTACAACCTTACTCCAAAAATTCCTCAACCCATGAGACTAAAATCCACTGATTCTGTGTTTTGTCATTGACCTGGTTCTGTCCAATTTTCAGAATCAAATAGTCTGATCATTCTCACGTGTCCTCAATTATCTGTTCCCTCAATCATCTTCTCTTGGAAAAAAATAACAGTCCTGGTTATGTTCAATTATCTGCCTATTTGGAACCTGAATCCAGGCAAAAGTAAGAGAGAGAGAGAGAGAGAGAGAGAGAGAGAGAGAGAGAGAGAGAGAGAAAGAGAGAGAAGTCACAAACCAAACCTAATGGTGTACACCTGTAATCCCAGCACACTTTGGAGACTGAGGCAGAAAGATAATGAAAGATCAGCCTGAGCTATAAATTAATTAATTAATCTTCCTCTAGATTGTTTGATTTATATGAGAAATTCCAAGCATCATTTGGGGCTTGATGGTACCCAATTATCTCACCGTACTTCTAAACTTCCATTTTCTTTCAAACCATTTTTTTAAAAAGATATTCATATATCTACTCCATCTCCCTTTTTTTCATGCCCTTGTTTGTTTTCTATATAACCAAGGAAACAAAATATTCAGTCAGGATTTATATAGCTCCAGCCAATGCATTAGCTCACTCACCTCCATGTGCACAGCGATATCAGGCCTCCCCTGAAAAGCCTACCCTCTTGTGCAATATCCTGTTTCCCGCACAACAATATTTCCTGGGCTCCAACAAACTCACATTCCCTGTCCATCTAAACGTCTCTATTTCTGTCCTTATCATTTAAACAGAATTCAAATGCAAATTCTGTGAACTCTTCCTTGAACCACTTCTTAATTTTAAGGTACAAAATGCTTCTGTTTATGGCTAGCATCCACTAATGAGTGAGTACATACCATATTCATATTTTTGGGTCTGGGTTATCTCACTCAGGATATTGTTTTCTATAAAAAAAAATGCTTCTGACATTTTCAGGTTCCATTGGTCTCATTTGCTCTGTTTCTTAAAGTTGAACTCTTAAAAATCAGTCAAAGCTTTGCTATATGCCTTCCTAGTCATTCCTTTTTTCTGCATAGATCTCTTTTCCCCTGTATGTTACAGGAAAAGATTCATATGTATCTGATTAGTAACTTTCTGTTTATAACTACTAAGCCAAGTGTTTTATATTCTTATGCTTTAATGTATATGGATGACATTTTGTCATCTTTATTTTTGTTTGTTTGAGGTTTTTCCTCGGCACTATACTCCTGTACTTCACAAATCTCTTCATGCTATTACAGAAATGCTGGACTGCTACCTGCTTCCACACTCTGCCTAGTCTTCACCTACATCTGGTCCCTCAGAATGACATCCAGATACCTGGCCAGCTCCTTGCCAAACACTACTCAAAGCCGTCTCTCTGCCAAGGGCCCCAAGGGTTCTATGTCCTCACATCCTTCCTTGCTCAGCTCCTTGTCTCTTCACTCCCATGGACCCCTCTCTAGTCTCCTCATTCCACTAGTTCTGACTCCCCTTGCCCTGTATTCAAGTCCATAGCCTCAGTGCTACCGTCACCTTCTTTGTCTTCTTCCACCATGTAGTAAAATTCCTACGTTTTTCTCTCAAAGTCAATCTGTCATTCTTTTCTCAATCTCATCTACAACAGCCAATAAAGCTGCCATCATTTCTTCTACCATCATCCCCAATACATCCCCATCAATACCTCAACCTGGTAGCTATGGGAACCATGTTAAAAGTGTAAGTCAGAGAATTTGATGGATCTACTTAAAAAAACCCAATGGCTTCCATCTCGGTCTAAAAGCCTGGATAACTGATTGATTATTGGGTATCTTCCTTTCTAGGTAGCAAACTCTGTGAAGAACTGACTTTGCCCTTTTTTAAGTGTCAATTATCAAGGCTTATGAGGGATAATCCACGAAGGTTAACAGACTAACAGAAAAATTAAGCAAGCAGTCTATGATGCCATGTTCCCCTTAGCTATGTTGTCTGTGTTTCACGTTTCCCTTTGGCTACTGAATAATCTTCCAAATTTCTGAATTCATTTCTTCTGTCCTCCCCTCCTTCCTCCACACCCTCATCCTTCTCATGCTTTAGTTTTGATTTGTTGAATTTACTATTCTTTTTATTCTTGCTGTTGTCTCATTTTGTTTTGTTTTTCGAGGCAGGGTTTCTCAGTGTAGCCCTGCCTGCCCTGAAACTTGCTCTTGTACCCCAGGCTGGCCTTGAACTCACAGAGATCTACCTAACTCTGTTTTCCAAGTGCACCATCATCACCCAGTGAATTTACTATTCTTAGATTGTCTTCAAATTCATAATTTCCCTGTTTATACTTCTCAGTGCTGTAATAAGCAATACCATACCCAGTCAGTAATTTGGTTTTCATCTATGCAGGGCAGAGAGTGTCCTGATTGGCAGGTGGTCTGTCACTGATCTCCATTCTAGCCTTAAATCACCCCAGAGATTTAAACCAATTTCTCCCATACTTTTTACTTGAGTTGTGGTGGTCAGATTTACCTCCATCGGTACTGTTCCAGGATTCCTAGCAATGTATCTATGCTTCCTCCACAAAATAAAACAGATTTCTTGTCTTTACAACTTGAAACAATACATAAATGCCCACTATCTGCAGAGAGAAATGTCAGCCACTAAAACTGAGATGGAAGAGAAAGGCAGGAAAAGTTAGAGACATGAGAAAGGGAACAAGCTCAGAGCTCATCACATCCCTGGATATGGCGAAAGGCTTTCACTAGCTGGAAGTAAAGAGATTTAATACAACTCTTGACTTGAAAAATTGTCTGCATATAGATCATCCTTTTCTTCAGAAATGCTTCAGAGTATTAAAGCAGTTGATAGACTGTGTCCAAATCAAATGTGGCCTTTGAGTTTAACCTTGCTTTTTTTTCCCTCATCTATCAGTCTGCATTTTCCTGAGAAATTTTCACAAACAAGGTTAAGGAGTATATTTATTGTTTAAACTTATGTCTTCACCTTTTTTGCCCCATTTTATAGTAAGAATTCCTTTGACCTCTTCTGACTTAATGTTTTCATTTAATCAACTGTTCTTTCTCATCTTAAACTTGGTAGCACACTCATACACTACCATATAACTTTTCCATGAAAGAAATCATCCAGATAAAAAACATAAGCACATCTAAACATTGTTACATAATCTCTTATACTTAGATGTAGATTATATCCTTTGAAAAAAATACAATCTAAAGATCCCAAAGGCCAAACACGCCCCTTGCTTTGCCTTGGACGTATGCTATTCTCCTTTTCTCTCCTTTCCTCTCTGTTAGAATACATTGCTCACTGGTTAGAGGTTGCAGTCTGCCATTGCCTGGCAGCTTTCTCTAAGTTTGACAATACAGTAATATATCCCTCCCTCCCCAACAAGGATTCCTGCTCTCCACCTACCCTTATCTAGAGAGTCTCCCTGGGCCTTGAGGACTGACATTATCTAAAGGCCATCTCTAAACCAGCTGCCTGATTTATCTTTAGCTTGACCCTTGGCACAGACTCCTGCTAAGAAGCCTTGTGCTAGGAGTTCTGTTATAGGACCTTACTGCCACATACCAAGCCTTGTGATTGGAGTGAGCCCCTTAATGCAAATTAGGATTTGTTCTCAGGCTCTCCAATCCTATATATTCCCTGTACTCTAGAATGAAATTGATCCGATTCACCAAAGTCTTACTCCCGGGGACCTCCCTCCATCTCTGCTCTTGGGCAATGTACAAAGCTTTCTGTCACCCTTTGTGTCCTTCCCCCATCTTAGACTGATGGCCAACAGGCCAAGAGGGAAAGAGGACACCCATACCTTTCCTCCTCTCTTTCTCTTTCTTTTTTTTTTTATGGTTTTTAGAGACAGGTTTTATGTATCCGAGTCTAGCCTGGATCTCTCTATGTAGCCAAGGCTGACTTTGAAGAGCCAAGGCTCTTCCTGCCTCTGCCTCCTGAACATTGGGGTTACAAATATTTGTTATTATATAGTGCTCCTTCTGAAATTATTTTCTCCACAGTCAATAAAGACCCAGAAGCATCTGGGTGTTTCTAGTTCTTTCTCTAGAGAGAACTCTGCTGTTCAGGAAGACTATCTAGTCAGATCTCCTGCAGTCAGGGAGGGAGCAGGATGCTTTCAATTCAGTGCCAAATTTCTGTGTGAGGGGGAAAAGTTCCATTCCTCTCTCAGCATGGTCCCTGTGGGACATGACAAGCCTCGTGTCTATTGTTCCTCAACACCATGGGTTCAAAGAAAAGACTGTGGCATTCCACATTCAGGTATGAAATTATATATGCAAAATATGGACCGACTACTAATTCTTTTTGGTGAACTTGTTAATCTCAGGGTGGTAACTATCACAATTAATTGAAAAAAAAAAGAAAAGTGCCAGTGTATCATTCATAGACGTCAAAATAACATTATATTTACTACAATGGGATGTTTTCTCCCCAATAACTGACACACCTGTGTCTAACTGTGCATTAATATTGGGTGTATTAAGCTGCTTTTAATTTGAAGTCAAATCTATAGTTCATCCCAGAGCTCGGGACAAACTTGCAAGGTCCTTCAGCCATTTTCACACATCATCCCAGGGCTGTGAGAGAAAGCAGCCTAGTCTGACTCGCAGTCTGGGTTCCATCTCAAGAAGTTCAAAGGACCAAAACAATTACCTCCTCGAGTACATCGGCCAACTTGCTGAGGATTTCATCAGGAAGGCTCTGGAATGTTGGAACGCTGGAAAACAAAACAGAGCGTGATGCTGAACACCTGCATGGCAGCTTGCTATAACAAATATGTCTGCATGAAAGATGAACGCTCGTTTCTAGATTAAGAATCTATAGATAACGATCACATATTTTTCTCAATTTTCTTTTTTTATATTTTTTATTCAGTTTACATACCAACCACAGTTTCTTCTCCTTTTCCTCCTCCTGCACCCCCACCTCCCCCCAATTCACCCCATCCACAGAAAGCGTAAGGTGTAATTTAATCCACAGAAAGGGTAAGGTATAATTTAAGGACTCATTGGTGTGTTTGATGTCCAGCAAGGAGAGGTTATGTGGCCTAAGCAGGGTTTCTATTGCTGTGATGAACACCATGGCCAAAAGCAAGTTAGGAAGGAGAGAGTTTGTTTGATTTACACTTCCACATGGAGTCCATCACTGAAGGAAGCCAGAGCAGGAAATCAAACAGGGCAGGAACCTGGAGAAAGGAGCTGATGCAGAGGTCACGAAGGGGTGCTGCTTACTGGCATGCTCATCTTGGCTTACTCAGAGTGCTTTGTAGAGAGCCAAGAACCACTTGCCAAGGGATAGTACCATCCACAATGGTCTGGGCCCTCCTGCATCAATCACTAATTAAGAAACGTCTTATGAGCTTGCCTACAGCCAGATTTCTGGGGCATTTTCCCAACTGAAGCACCCTTCCCCCTGATGACACTAACTTGTGTCAAGTTGATAAAAAAAAAGTCCTATCCAGGATAACTAACCTCTTGTCTACACTTCACTGTTAAACCACAACCTTCACCTCCAAAATCACAAATTAATATAAATACCAAATATCACAATACAAAACATTTCACAAAAATTTCACAGATTTAAAATGTGCCACAGTCTGATAAATTTATACTTTAAAAATTCAGTCTCTTTTTTAAAAATCCAAAGTCTTTTTTACAGTTGAAAGTCTTTCAACCACAGGCTTCTATAAAATTAAAAATAATTTAAAAATTTTCTTATTTCAAGAAGGAAGAACCAAGGTATAATCACAATCAAATCAAAATGAAACTGAACGATAACTGTTAAATGTCTGGGATCTACGCATGACCTCTGGGCTCTTCCAAAGGGTTTGCTCACTTCCCTTCAGCACACATAGCTTGTCTTCTGGGCTCCATCTTTCTCCATTCCACAGTCACTACCATTCTGGGTGGTCATCCTATGGTACTGTCACCTCTAAAAAGCTTGTATCTCTTGCTGCAACTGGGCAGCACTTTCACCAATAGCTCTCCTCAGTTCTCTTCAGGAACTCCACCCCTGACACATAGCACCAAGCCTCAGCTTCTCTCTATGACCCCTTTATGTCTTCAAAACCAGGACCACCCGGATGATGCTCATACTACCAAGTTTAGGTGCCAGCACGAGGTACAAGCATGGGTGCCTCTGGAATACTGCTTCCATGTAATGACCCTGAAGAAACACTTCCCAAAAGACTTCACCTCAATAATGCTGGTCACTTCTTAATCACAGCTGATTCTCAGCTCCAGCTGACCAGCATCTATTGTCCAGGAAAGCAAAGGTTTTGCTTTAGCAGTTCTGGTCTCTTATTAACCCCAGCGGATACATTAGCTCCTGCTGACCAGACACCACAGATTCTTCACACAGATGGCCTAATAAAGTCTTTGCTTCCCACTGAAACTTCACAAGCCAGGCCTCCATTGCACTGTTCTCAACATTCACATCTCCCAAGCTCTTACACAATAGCCCACGAAGCTCTCATTACTCAATGGCTTTCCTAGCTCAGATGCTAAAGTCCTTCCACATTGCTCTCAAAAGCAGCATGGTCAAGTCTGTCACAACAGCACCCCACTATCTCACACCAATTTTTGTCCTAGTCAGGGTTTCTATGGCTTCGGTAAACACGATGACTGGAAAGAAGCTGGAGAGGAAAGGGTTTTTTTCTGATTTTTTTTATGTTTCATGTCTTAGTCCATCACTGAAGGAAGTCAGTGCAGGAACTTATGTAGAGACCATGGAGGGATGCTGCTTACTGGCTTTTTTGCCTGCTTTCTTACGGACACTAGGACCTCCAGCCCAGGCATGGTACTACCCTCAATAGGTTGGACCCTCTCCCATGAAAAACTAACTAATTAAGAAAGTACCCTACAGGTTTGCAAGCTACAAATAGATCTTCCTGGAAATATTTTCTCAATCAAGGCTCCCTGTTGTCTAATGTTTCAAGCTTGTGTCAAGTTGACACAAAACTAGCCACAGTGTGTTGCAAATTAGAGTTTAGTGTTCTGACACTTTCAGTGAATACACACTTCTCTTGACTTATGTGACTTTGAGGGCCTAAGCCTTGATAGAGAGGCAGCTGCTCTCCCTCTTTAGTCTCTGCTCACCAGATTCCAACCAGCTCCACTTTCTCTTCCCAGGTTCTCCCACGTACACCATTCTCTGTCCCAGTTCCCACCCACCCTTTACAATATTTTAATTGACGAATCATTGGGACTTGAAAGTATTCATTCAACAACTATTGTCCTCAGTCCCTCCCCGACCAAGTCAAATTCTCCTATCAAGGTTCTTTTTGGTTTTCTTTAGGGCAAAGTCTTGGTGGGTCTAGCCTAGGACATAATAGACAGACATTTTTGCTTCTGAGAGACACTCAGCCCCTTTGAGCTTTTACTATACCTGTAATTATATAATATCTGTTCTTGATAGCATGTGTTTACTGCTAGAACAAAAGCACATTAAACACAAGAAATGTCTGGTATGAGTGTGATTGAGAATTCGGAAGCTCAGCAGCACTTCCTGAGTGAAGCTATGGAGGTGCTGTCTGTGACGACTTCCTAAACAGTAAGAAGAGAACACTGCCATGAACAAAAATTCCTGGAAAGAAGCTATAACTACAAAGTTTGATCGAGTGATTGATTAATCTTCAGTGACATGGAAAGGTTGACATGTTACAAGTTTAGAGCCAAATTATCTTAGGGCATCTTTCATACTCTTAATAACCATCCTCTGTATATGATCCAACATCGTGTGACTATTAGTTAGATAATATAGAACCCTAGTTTCCACCCACTGAAGGGCTAAAAATGCTCTCAAAGAGCATCTGAAGCCTGGATCAGGTTCCCCTGCTTTGCTATAATCCACCTACCTGATGTACCCATCACCAAAAGTAACAAAGTTGCCAGCTCATTAGAACATGATATTTGGGGAAACCCAAATCTGTGTTCTGGGGCTATGGTCACTCCTATTTGCCCCCAGAATAAGCCATCTCTTTTGTTCCTTCAAGGTCAAAGGTGTTTCCTTCATTGACACTTTATGACAAGCAGCTAGAGGACAGGAAAAGGAGAGAGGGAACGAAAGGAGTGGGGACAACTGTGCAACCAAAGAATAAGACCATTTTATGTTGGAATAACAGTTAAAGCTTTAAATCTCCTCAGTCCAAATACTAGGATCATCTGTCTCACGTTTCTACATAAACTAGGCTGACTATTAATCAAACCAAACCAGTCTAAGCTGCACTATTGCTTGTCCCTGCTTAAACTACCCTCTCAACCTTTCCCATCCAAGCTCCGAGCTACCCTGCCCCTCAGCACAGTCAATGCAAATTTCCTCTACAAAATGAACAAAAAGTTCTCCAATTTTTGCCCCTGCCGGATGGCATTTTGAACTGCTATCTTGCTCCGCACCAGGTCACTGCAGAAAACACAACTTGGGCCGTTGTTTTCCTGGCTAGCATCTGTGGGCTTCAAGAAACCTTTTATTTTAGAAACTCCCTGGATTATAATGGGGTTGCTCTGAGAAGATGCATTCAGTTTAGACAGGCTCAAACTTAGACTCTCCTGGCTATGAGGCAAATGTCAGGTCCCTCATCCCTCCCAGTTCTCACTTCTTCCCGTGAAACAGCAAGCGGAACTCCTGAATGATGTCAAAAGTACAAATTGAGAAAACTTCATTTTTGGTGCATATTTGGTTAGTTTTCTGAGGCAGGGTCTCATGCTGTATTCCAGGCTGGCCTTAAACTCATGACAACCCACCTGTCTCAGCCTCCCAAATGCTAGCCATACTGACATGCACCACCACATCCACCCAAAACTTCATTTATTTGTGAACTAATAAATCATCAACTAAAACTCATTAGCATTTATTTTCCCAAAGTCTAATGAAAATGCCATCTGGGGTTTAAGACCACAATCTCGTTTACTCAGGTTTCAGAGTCTGAATAGAGACTATAAACCGGGGTGTGTGCATCATGTGTCTGATATCTGATTTACAGCACAGTCTCCGGAAAGCAATGACAGAAGCCTTCACCCACAGCTGTGAAAGGAAAGAAGCATGAACACCCTGCTGGTAACGTGTCGCTCTGATTCCCATTACATAGGGCATAGCATACTGATGGATTTCCAGGGTCTATGCAGAGGCACAGCAGTTCACCCAGGACCACCTGCTCCACCAGACTTACTGCCCTGGCCTGAGCGAGGGAGGTTTTCATTTCCAGAAGGCAATCAGTTTCAACAGCTGGAAGGGACAAAAGACAATAGAGCAGTGGTTCCCAACCCGTGGATCTTTTGAGGGCTGCATATCAGATACTTATGTTATGATTCCTAGCAGAAGCATAATTACATGTAGCAAGGAAGTAATTTTATGGTTGGGGGTCACCACAACATGAGGAATTGTATTAAAGGGTTGCAGCATTAGGAAGGTTGAGAACCAGAGCTCAGATAGAGAAAGCTGGTTCCCGAGTTTTGCAGGTTAAGCATCACACCCCTTCCTTTTTCTTTTGATGAGCTCTATTTCAACTCCTAAGATGGGAGATAAATTAGTGTTTCTCCATTGAGCATTTGTGGAAAATACACGCCACAACTGAGTTTTATGATTGGATGCTGTCTTAAAAGCTTCTGTTACTTCTATGTGACAACTTCTGTTTAAATATACGCTCTATGGAAGGCATGGTATGTTTTCATGAGAGCTATTATCCAAAAGAAAAAAAATAGTATTTTCTTAACTGTGCAGGACATTAAATGAAAGCAAAAATGTTTGGAGTTAGGAGTATATTTTTAACTTATTATGTTTTATAATTTTAAATGTTTCAAAACACTGGGCTGGGACTGTAGGTTTAGCTCATTGATAGAGAACTTTTCTAACACACACAAGGCCCTGGTTCTATTTCCAGCACAAAAGAATTGAGCACCATTTATTACTACAAATGAAGAATCCTTTATAAGAAGAAGCATTAAGGAAGGAACAACTTTGTGTGGGGGGTAGATTGATGGTTCAGCAGGTATAAACACTTGTTGTGCATGTCTGGGGTCTGGAGTTCAGATCCCAGCACCTACATCTGTTTCCCAGCACCACTGCAGGATTGAGAGAAAGAATAATTGCTGAGCCTTTGGGTTGAGAGAAAGAATAATTGCTGAGCCTTTGCCAGCTGACAGTTTAACTGAAACTGAACTTTGGGTTCTGAGAGACCCTGCCTCAAAGGAATGAGGTGGTGAGTGACAGAAAAGGACACTTGAAGTCTTTTTCCTGCCCTCCAAGAGCAGATACACACATGCACATATATATATACACACACACACCACACTACACCATACACAACATGAAAATATAAGAAATGACCAGTAATGTCTGATTCACTTCTGGACTTAAAACAGAAAATCATTCATCAGAAAAAAAAAAGAGTGATTTTCTGCTCATTAGTTACTCTGAAAACACTCTGTTCTTTAAAATTCAGAGATCTATTGTTCTTTAAACACCAGATTATTTGTATCGTGTAACTAATCTGCTTTCTAAGAATTCTCTGTCTGCCAGTAGTGTGAACTCCAAGAACAAAACAACTGAGGATAGTCAACTAAAAATTCTATCCAAAAAATAGATGAGTTGAATTTTCTCAAGTACATCAAAAGACATCAGTTGAGATTCCAATAATTTTGGTAAATGGTAATTCAAGGTAGGGCTTTCTGGTGTGTGTGAAACACTGAAAGCAAAGCCTTGTTAGAACAAGCTTCCAGACAGAATGTTAAACACGAGAGAAGCATATTTTATGGTTAAAATAATGTATTATAATAATTTGCATGTTAATTGCAAGTAATTCTTACAGATGTGTTCAAATGGTTCCTAAGGACTTGCACGAGGCTTGAAGTAAGAGACCGCATTTCAATGTAACATAATAGAGGTGACTGAGTGTGGAGCTTTCCTATTTGTTTTTCCCATTGAATGAAGCAGAGGCTTGGAATCTGTAATGACAGATGATAGAAGATGAAATTTAAATGCTTTTTATTTGCCAGGCACTGGAGTAAGAGTTTTATAGATAACATAAATTTCATTTTTACAACAACCTTATCACCAGCCCATTATAGTTATCCATTCTCCAGATAAGAGTGACCAACCATGAGAGGTTGTCTAAGGTCACATCACACAACATCAGAAGTAGAAAAATGAAAGTGCCCATTTAGATTAATGTGGTCCTCATCAATAGCTCACTGAAATATGTCGTTTACAGGGAGGGTACCAGAAAATGCTTCTCAGAATAATGCTTTGCCATCTAGGTGTGGTGACACATGCAGCCACCTAACATCCAGAGGCTAAGGCAAGAGGACCACCATAAGTTTGAGCTAGCCTGATGTAAAGAGAAAGTGCCAGACCATCCAGACCTCCAGTGAGACCCTGTCTCCAAAGGCCAAAATTAGCAACAAAACATCCTAGCTCATCATTCCTTTAGATATAAAAATAATTACCCATTTTGATACCATTTGATTGACATTAGTTATCTTCCAACTTTTTATTATGAAAAACATCAAGCAAGCAAATGGTAAAGAAGAATAGTTTAAGAATTGCCAGTATAATCAATACTAGAATCACTTGTTAACATATACCATTATCATGCTATCACTTTCTATTTCTCTACATATGGGCATAATCAGCTAAAGGTAGATATAGCTGGATGAATACTTGAGGTTATCTTTCAGATTTCAAAAGTCTCTTCACTAATACCTCAGCAGAGATCTCATAAAAGTGAAGGCTGGAGGATCCTGAGTTTGAAGCCAACCTGAGCTACACAGAACATTTTAGTCTAAGTTTTATAGCAAGACACTGTCACACACAAATTAAAAGAAAATAAAAAGGGTGTGGGAGGTTTCCTAAATAGTTTTGATGCTATTACTATACAGAATAAAATTAACTCAATAATATCACAAATATATTATATTTTGTCTAAAAATATCCTTTTAAATTTGTGGATTTGGGGATTTAGTTTTATCTTATGTATATGGACATTTTGCATGTATGCATGCAGTGCACCAAGTATGTACAGTGCCCTTGAAATCTAGAAGAGGCATCAGATCCCCTGGAACTAGAGTTACAAATAGTTATTAAATTCCACATGGGTGCTGGGAATTGAATTTGAACCCTCTGGAAGAACAAACAGTGCTCTTAACCACTGAGAATCTCTCCAGACTCCGTTAATTAGTTTCTTTTTTCAGGAGCAAAAGAAATGGCTCAAAGGTTAAGAAAACACTCCCGTCCCATAGGTGACAAGAATTTGGTTCCCAACACACACATCAAGTGGTTTACAACCACCTGTAACTCCAGCTCCAGGGTCTGCAATGCCCCCTTCTGACCTCTATGGGCACTGCACTCATTCTTACATATACCCTCACAGAGATGTGTGTATATAAACATAATTAAAAATTAAAAAAATTAAAATGAGTTTTTAAATTGTTTTTCCGAGAAGACCCAGTTAATGTCAAGACACTGCTTTTGGCTACTGTGTCTCCTTAGTCTCCTATTATATGCCAGTCTACTGTTGACTTTATGACACTGGATTTTTTGAAGAGTCTGGAAAAGCTATGATAATAGACATCCAATAAACCCAATTAGTCTTTGGGTTTTATTTGTGACAACCAACTGTATAGAAGTTAATAATGAAGAGGCTCAGTAGAAATAATTACATTACATCCATGAAGAGACAGATATAGGATACTAATTACACAATATTGAACAACAATTATATATATATATATATATATATATATATATATATATATATATATCTCCTAATGCATGGACTGAGCATTCTTTCAAAATTTTCATGGTCATCTTCAAAGCTAAAACAATTTTCATAATGACTTTTTGCCTTTTTAACTCCTATCCCTTCATATACAAACAATGAAATTATCTAAGAGCTATCTTACACAGGATGCTATCATTTTAGTGATTAATAGTATACATCCTTGCATGTTCCTGCATGCATCTGTGTGCATGTATGCATGTGCATATATATGTATGCTTGTACATGTGTGTGTGTGTGTGCTTGTGTGTAGACCAGAAGTCAAAGTTGCGTATCTTTCTCCTTATTTTTGATACAGGGTCTCTAATTCAGCTAGACTAGATGACCTGGAATTCCTAGGGATCCTCCAGTCTCTGCCTTCCCAGCGTGAGGATTCCAAAAGTGGACAGCAGTGTCTGTTTTTTAAGTGGGTACTCTGAGTGCCAATGATTATGGACTAATGCCCCTTACAAACTGAGCCATTTCCTCAGCCCCTGCACCTGATGTCTGATTGCTGTTGTAATTTGTTGAGATAGTTTCTATATGCAACACAGACTGGCCTTGAACTTACAATCCAAAGACACCAAAAAAAAAAAAATCAAGAGGATACAAATTGAAAAAGAGGCCAAACTCTCACTATTTGCTGCTGATATGATAGTTTACATAAGCGAACCCAAAAATACTACCGAGGAACTTCTACAACTCATAACATTTTTTTTAATATTTAATTATGTGTATATTCCAGTAATGTAGCGAGATATAAGATTAACTCAAAAAATCAGTAGCCCTCCTGTACACAATGATAAATGGGCTGAGAAAAAGATTCAGAGAAACATTATCCTTCACAAAAACCACAATAGCATAAAGTATCTTGAAGTAACTAAAACCAAACAAGTGGAAGAATTGCATGACAAGAACTTTAAATCTTTGACGAAAGAAATTGAAGAAGACATCAGAAAGTGGAAAGATCTCCCATGCTCTCGAGTAGGTAGAATTAGCATAGTAAAAAATGGAAATCTTACCAAAAGCAATATACAGATTCAATGAAATACCCATCAAAATTCCAACAAAATTCTTCACAGAACTTGAAAGAATGGTACTCGGCTTCATATAGAAAAGCAAAAAACCCAGGATAGCCAAAACAATCTTGTACAATAAAAGAATGTCTAGAGGCATCACAATCCCTGACTTCAAACTCTACTACAGAGCTACAGTACTGAAAACAGCATAAAAACAGACAGGAGGACCAATGGAACTGAATGTAAGTCCTGGACATTAATCCACACACCTTCGAATACCTGATTTTTGACAAAGAAGCAAAAAATATCAAATGGAAAAACGAAAGCAGATTTAACAAATGGTGCTGGCATAACTGGATATCAACATGTAGACAAATGAAAATAGATCCATATCTATCACCATGCACAAAATTCAGGTCCAAATGGATCAAAGACCTCAACATAAAGCCGGTCACTCTGAACATCATAGAAGAGCAAGTGGGAAGTACACTTGAATGCACTGGCACAGGAGACCACTTCCTAAATATAACCCCAGTGGCACAGACACTGAAAGAAACAATTGATAAATGGGACCTCTTGAAACTGAAAAGTTTCTGTAAAGCAAAGGACATGGTCAACAAGATAAAGCAACAGCCTACAGAATGAGAAAAGATCTTTACCAACCCTGCATCAGACAGAGGTCTGATTTCCAAAGAACTCAAGAAATTGATCATCAAAAGAACAAACAATCCAATAAAAATGGAGTAGAGACCTAAACAGAGAACTCTCAATAGAGGAATCTAAAATACCTGAAAGACACTTAAGGAAAGGCTCAACATCCTTGGTCATCAGAGAAATGCAAATCAAAGCAACTCTGAGATTCGATCTTACACCTGTAAGAATGGCCAAGATCAAAAACACTGATGACAACTTATACTGGGGAGGTTGTGGGGTAAATGGAACACTCCTGCCTTGCTGAGGGGAGTACAAGCTGGTACAGTCTCTTTGGATATCAGTGTGGTGATTTCTCAGAAAATTAGGAAACAACCTTCCTCAAGACCCAGTAATACCACTTTTGGGTATATATCCAAAGGATGCTCAATTGTGCTACAAGGGCATGCACTCAACTATAGCAGCATTGTTTGTCATAGCCAGAACCTGGAAACAACCTAAATGCCTTTCAACCGAGGAATGGATGAGGAAAATGTGGTACATTTACACAATGGAGTACTACACAGCAGAAAAAAATGACATCTTGAAATTTTCAGGCAAATGGATGGAGCTAGAAAATATCATTTTGAGTGAGGTAACCCAGACCCAGAAAGACAATTATCATATTATGTTGTAAGAAGAGAGCAGCTTGTTGATTCCAGGCTGCTTAGCCCCAAAATAATCACACAGAAACTATATTATTTAAATCAGTGCTTGGCTCATTAGCTCTAACTTCTTATTGACTAACTTTTACATGTTAATTCAACCCATCTCCATCAATCTATGCATCACCAAGAGGTCATGGCCTTCCAGCAAAGTTTCAGCACATCTGTCTAGTTGGCAGCTCCATAGCTTCTCTCTGACTCCACCCTTCTTTCTCCTAGCATGCAGTCTAGCTTTCCTCCCCTAGTTCTGTTCCTTCCTGCAATAGGCTCAAAGAAGTTCTTTATTCATTAACCAATAAAAGCAACACATAGACAGAAGAACCTCCCACACCATATGTACTCACTCATAAGTTTTTAAACACAAAGCAAAGAGAACCAGCCTACAAACCACAGTCCCAGAGAACCTAGACAACAATGAGGAATCTAAGAGAGATGTACATGGATCTAATCTACATGGGAAGTAGAAAAAGACAAGATCTTCTGAGTAAATTGGGAGCATGTGGACCTTGAGAGAGGGTTGAAGGGGAGGGGAGAGACAGGGACGGGAGCAGAGAAAAATGTAGAGCTCAATAAAAATCAAAAAAAGAAAAATTAAAACAACAAATCCTGGCTTATAGAGTTGTTGTCATTATTAATAAACACAAAACACTTAGTAAAAGGGATGCCATAGGGTAAGCACTCAATTACAGGGACGTATAATTTAGCTTGTATAATACTACACTTAATATAGAGTGTGTCATATCACAGGTACTTAAAATATGCAAATTAAAGCAATATGCAAGGAAGCTAAATGCGATAAAGGAATAATGGTCTGACCCAGGATCACACCAAAGAGTTGTACAGCTTACATGACATGCAAGAGCACCTATATGGGTGGCTTTTCCCAGGGCAATGAGATTATGTCTTGCAGGCTATGATTGTAACACCTCATCCTCTCAGAGGGCTGTACCAATCAGCGTACAGCCAGGCGCATCTCCTCAGTTTCAAAATGCATACCTCATATCCTGTCATTCTATTCTATGAGATAGTCTGCCTGGTGCTGATCTGGAGTCATGGGCATATTTTATTGAGGCAATTTAAGTCAACAAGAATTCAGAACAGAACGTATTGCTACTGATAGACTGAATTACTATTTATTTATTTATTTACTTACTTACTTACTTAACTATTTTTGAGACGGAATCTTGCTATGTGGCCTTGACTACTTGCCACTCACTCTGTTGCCTGCCTGATCCTGAGCTCATGTCAGTCTTCTTTGGCCTCCTGAGTGCTAGAATTATGTGCAACACCAAACCTGATTTGACAGAATCTTCTTATGTCAGGCTGTTAGAACCACCATTTAAAAGACCTCTGATGGTGTACTTTCCCAAGCAAAGCTCAAGAAACGCCAATGTGGCCATCAAATAGATCCCAGGAGGTCAGGCACTTAGCACACACTTTAATAAACCAACTAAGAAGTGCTTAATAGCATCCAATCCCGTGGCTTATCCAGAAAAGCCACACTGTCCCAGGTCTTTGCTATGAAAATTACAATTTTTATGCCCACATCAAAGGTAAAATTGCAGGGACTTTTATGACATTTAAACAAATTATATCTGATTGCTACTACAGGAAGAGCACATGACTTTTAAAATGTCTGAAAGGTACATTGGTGGTCATCAGCTTAGAAGGTTCTGTAACAGCTTTCTACCTAATCTTTAAAACCCTGAGAGGTGGCTCCTACCCCTTCCCACTCCTGCCTGAACTTTGCTCTACATCACTGATGGGTGTTTGGTACAGTCTGCATCTTTACTGCACAGGCCTGTGTATACACCGAAGGATTTTTTTTTTTTTAATTTCTCATTCTGGCCTGTGAAATGCCAGAATTCTGAAATGCCTCAATTCTCCTGGCAAGGAAACGGTTTCTGGGAAGGAAGCTGTCTGGAGTCTACATTTCTTATGCTGTAACTGCATCATCTCCCCAAGACCTAAAGCATGTTTACTCTTCTGCTAATCTCTGGACACTGAGTCTAAGGCTCACCTCCAGTGACTGCACACTTGTCTAGTATTTCCCATGCTAAGGAGCAAATGTTTACTGTACTTTTGGATTGGAACCACCTGTACATGGGCCCTAGATCTCCTGATCCCTAATTTATGGTAGTCTTAGAAAACCACATTATGCAAAGCACTATTTTTTTAAATATATCATCAGATGAGATGGACTCTACAGATGAATGAGGAGTTTCTGATTTATAGAATTTGTACTTTTTCTTCAGTGGAAGAATTCAACTAAATGCCTTCAATGGGAAGGAAATGACACTATAAAAAGCTAATTCCAGACTGAAACGACTTTTTCAAATACACTGAATTATATATCTCATTTACTAATAAAAATTGATTAATTTATTGAGAAACTAAAATACCAACCCAGTTTGGAAATACTGAGAATTTTTTAAGGTAACAGAGAGAAAGAAGCTTTTATTATTAAGATAAATAAATTTCAGCATGATATTTTGTGGGTTTTTCCAGATTTTTACAATGAAGGTCAGACAAAATGCCCTTGGAGAGAACATCTAGATGGCTGTATTAGTACTCCTACTGTGCCCTGTGTGATTCTACCATAACAGTTATTGCATTGTGGCCAGCTAGAATGTATGTGCTACATCCCAGAGTAGCACACTACTGTCACTGGCCCAAATGCTGACTTTTATAAATCAGCTTGTTGTGGTTTAGACCCATGCCCACTGTGAATTATCTATGGCTGTTACCATGATACCTTGGAAGAGCTGAACTGAGCCAACAGAGACAATATGGCATGCACATGTAAAATATTTGGTCTTTGGTTATTTAAGGACAAACATTTGCCCCAGTCTACCACTATAGTGAAGTCAGGAATAGAGTCCTACCCCTTTAGCTTAATGCCTGCCAGATGGCATGTGCTCAACATTTGTTGCCCAAAGAAAATGCTTTGCATTTTAAAATCAACCGAAGAATAGGAGCCCAAGGTGATGTCCCCAGTTAGTTCCTTGGGCAGATGAGGATAGGGAACCTGAAATGACCCTATCCTATAGCAATACTGACGAATATCTTGCATATCACCATAGAACCTTCATCTGGTGATGGATGGAGATAGAGACAGAGACCCACACTGGAGCACCAGACTGAGCTCCCAAGGTCCCAGTGAGGAGCAGAAGGAAGGAGAACACGAGTAAGGAACTCAGGACCACGAGGGGTGCACCCACCCACTGAGACAGTGGGGCTGATCTATTGGGAGCTCACCAAGGCCAGCTGGACTGTGACTGAAAAAGCATGAGATAAAACTGGACTCTCTGAACATGGCAAACAATGAGGGCTGATGAGAAGCCAAGGACAATGGCACGGGGTTTTGATCCTACTTCATGTTCTGGCTTTGTGGGAGCCTAGCCAGTTTGGATGTTCACCTTCCTAGATATGGACGGAGGGGGGAGGACCTTGGACTTTCCACAAGGCAGGGAACCCTGACTGCTCTTTGGACTGGAGAGGGAGGGGGAGAGGAGTGGGGGGGGAAGGGGAGAAGGGTGGGAGAAGGGGGAGGGAAATGGGAGGCTGGGAGGAAACTTTTTTTTCTTTTTCTCAATAAAAAATTAAAAAAAAAAAGAATGTAATAAAGTTATGTGGGAACAAAAGTTGAACTCAAAAACATAGCCAAAGGTTTTTACTATTGGTACTCATTTTTAAAGTTCCTTTGAAGTTTGTTATTTTCAAAAACCTTGCAAAATAAAGACATTGCATATCAAAATTAGCCAGACTCAATGAACTGCTATATACCGGCATAGGCATTTGGAGGGAAGCCAAGTCTAGCATCAAAGCCACAGTCTTCCATCTCCAGCTTCCTAAGTGTGGAAATTACAACTGTGTAGTGATGGGGTCCAACTCCCACATAAATCATCTCTCTGGACTGGAGTGGAGGAGCGGGAATAATTGACACACAGTTCACACAGCAATATCGGAAGGGAGTCTCGGGGTTCATTCAAATCCTGAAGATCACCCGCATTGCTTAGCACCAAGCCTAAGCAAAAAGATCTTCAATGATGTTAAAACTGTATTTGGTATGTCTGCTTGGCCATAGAGATCCAAGATAATGTAATAAATAACTACTGGGCTTGTGTAGAAGTAAATAATCAAGATATATCATATTGAAATATCATTCTACAGGGATAGTTAAAAACATTTTTTCTTTTGAATTATCAGGGATTAAACCTTGGGTCCCACGAACACTCAGCAAATACTCTAGCATTGAATTATATCACCAACTCTCTATACTAATTTTTTAATTATATTTTACTTTTATTAGCATGTGTGTGTATGAGAGTGTGTGTGTGTATGAGTGCATGTTTGCAAGTGTGTGAAGGTATGGGTATGGATGTACATGTGGAGGTCAGAGGACAACTTACGGGAAGTTGTTTTTTCCTCTTCCATCACATGTGTGTGCCAAGGACTGAACTCATACAAACAGGCATGGCCAAAAGTGCTCTTACCTACTGATCCATTGTACTAGTCCACACTGATTCTTAGTTTTCCATATTTCTTCTCAAATACTTCTATTCTTTTAAATGTGAATCTTCTCCATATATATATATATACACACACATATGCAATTTGAGTTCATTATGTATATCTGGTTTGAATTTAAAATCCTCTTGTACTGGTCTCCTAGAGGCTAGGATCACCAGTATGTACCTCTACCCCTGGCTCTGAGAAAGAATTTTTCGATATATTTGCTAATAATTCTCTTTTTCTAGAATGAAAAATGTCCTTTGCTTTATTTCATAAGATTAAATTCAAATGAATTCTTTATCAGTGAATTTTCTTTTATGAATTTAAATTTTTCAAAAACATAAGCATGCAGGAAAGAGGATCCACACTCAAATACTGTATAGTTAATTTAAAGAACCTTTTTAAAAATAGTTTTGCATTTATCTGTTGAAATAGGAGCGGCAGGCTGATTCCCGCTACCCGGCTAGCTTTACCCAAAATAATTACACCGAAACTGTATTCTTTTAAACACTGTCTGGCCCATTAGTTCCAGCCTCTTATTGGCTAGCTCTTACATACTGATCTAACCCATTTCTAATAATCTGTGTAGCCCAAGAGGTGGCTTACCAGGGAAGATCTTAACCTGCATCTGTCAGAAGTGGGGGAATCATGGCGACTCACTGACTCAGCTTCTTTCTCCCAGAATTCTGTTCTATCTACTCCGCCTACCTAATTTTCTGTCCTATTAGGGCCTAGCAGATTTCTTTATTAATTAACCAATAAAAGCAACAGATAAGATACAAGACCCACCTCCATCATTTATGTTTAAAGGAGTCAATTAAATCATCAACTCCCTGCTTTTTAAGATGCTTAGTTAAAAGTTATGTTTAGTTAATAGAAATATTGAGATTAAATGGTATTAAATGATGTAACTGTAAATCTCTTAACATAAAACTCTGCTCAGAGCACACACAGTGACTACTTACTATCAATGAATATTGTCATTCATGTTGGGAATGACTTTGTGTGTGCTGTTTTTAAGCCATGTATTACCCGAAGGTTACATGATATATAAATTCCCAGTGATTGTCCTACTTTTTACAAAGAGAAATAATGTGCATTTTTACTGCAGTCAATGAGAAAATGGGAGAATCCTAGCAAAGGGAAATTATTCTTTTTGGCAGATTAAAGGTAAGCAAAGGGTCTAAGTCCTATTAACTTTTACTGAATATAATTAGAAGTGAGTGGTTTAGTAAAATAGTAATTACAAGGGCCATAAAAGTAATTCTACCTATTGAGTACATGTATATCACATATTTCATAATGACTTTAATAATAATAGCCACCATTAACATCTGCTCAGCACTTACTATCATCCAAGTATGTTGCTAACTATAGACTTTATTTAATTTAGATCTTGGGACAACTGATATTCCAAATTAATATAAGATGTAGTGAAATAGGCCATTTGTAGGTGAATAAACAGTGTACACCCCAATGGTGAGTATCTGGTGCTGACTTTCTCATAAAAAGCACAACACTCTTGCTTAACTTGACCCTTTGCTGGGATCTATAGTGACTTAATTGCTTTCACATTAGTAAGCTGACCTAAGATAAGCCACATTCCATGAAGAGGACTAGAAATTTATTAGGCCTTAATAACTGTCTGTTTTTTTAATCTTGAAGAAAAACAAAGGCTTAAATTGGACAATAGTATTCTATTTACTTATTTATTCATCTATTCATTTATTTTGGTTAATCAAGACAAGGTTCAGCCCTAGTTGTCCTAGGACTCACTTTGTAGACCAGGCTGGCTTCGAACTCACAGAGATCTGCCTGCCTCTGACTACTGAGTGCAGGGATTAAAAATGTGTGCCATTACCATATGACAGAACAGTTCTATTTGTGGATTCTAAAGTGGTTTAGAGTAAGTGCTAGGGTTGATGTGTGAAGACTGTAGCTTGTGATTGAGATCCCAACAGATTACAATGCATACAACGATAGTTTTAATGAATGAATTTTTGGTTATTACTTCTTCCATCAATGACTTTGGTTATAAATACACACAGAGAAATTCCACTCAGACAATTTATTATATGTGCAAAGGTCCTGCTTTTATCATCCAGTACTATATTTTGAGAATTAAAACAGAAAAATTGTGTATTTTATTTTCTCTAGTTTGCAAATGTCATGGAAAGAGATAAGTAATCAGGAATGTTAAGAATAATTGAGTCTTGAGAAAGAAGCAACCATGCACTTTGTGGGGAGTCTACATGACCAGCTTCAGTTTGAGAGGAGACCTAAAGGACATAAAACATCTAAGGTAAGGAAGAAGAAAAATAACACAAAGCCCAGCTTTAAATGAGACCACGAATTCTGCAGAATGGGCAATGGAAGTATAGAATGCATATTAAATAAAGGGACTGTGAGTGATCTGATATAAATGGCTACAGAATTTGACAAGCAAAACTCAAATGAAACCAACAAAGTGAAGAGGTGTCCAACTATAATTATGACACCATAATACCTGGACTGGAGTTAGAACAAGGAATAGAAAACTGTAGATTTAGCCAGGTTTAGTAGTGCACACCTTTAAATCCATCACTCAGGAGGCAGGAGCAGGTGGAGCTCTGTGATTCTGAGGTCAGCCTGGTCTACCCAGAGTGTTCCAGTAAAGCCAGGGGCTACATAGTGAGACCATGTCCAACAAAACCAAACAAAAAGGTAAAGAAAACTGTATTTTATAGATTTTCATAACTTAAGTTCCCAGAGGATTTGTTTAAATACACATTCTGCTACGGAGATGGCTGAATGGGTAAAATGCTTGCCATGTAAGCTCAGTGCCCTGAGTTTGGACCCCATAACCCACATGAAAACTAGGATGTGACTACATGGGTCTGTAGACCCCAGCACTTGACGTAGTGGAGCAGACTCATGGAGGATTGCTGCGTCTGGCTGGTCACCAGCCTCACTGGAAAACAAGAAACAGAGATCCAGGTTCAGCAAGAGATGCTCTTCCAAGGGAACAAAATGGAGAGCCATTAGGGAAGAAACCTAACCTTCTCCTCTGAACACAGCATGTGAGGGATGCCTACATATATCACAGACATACAAAACAATGTGCTGAGGGTGATAATGCATGCCCGAAAACCCTGCACTCAGAACATGAGGTGGGAAGGTCAAGAGTTCAAGGACATTCTGGGTTACATTGTGAGACCCTGACTTAAGAAAACACAATCATCAAGGACGGCAACTTTGTCTGGTTTTAGAAGATAAATACTATAAGATAATTTAATCTTTTACTGACAAAACACATTCTGCCATTAAGTACCTGAATGGGCAAGTGGTAATTCCCTTGGCTTCCCTTTTCTCAATAGTTGTAAAATAGCAGCTAACTTGGGAG
This sequence comes from Microtus oregoni, assembly GCF_018167655.1. Taxonomy (NCBI): domain Eukaryota; kingdom Metazoa; phylum Chordata; class Mammalia; order Rodentia; family Cricetidae; genus Microtus; species Microtus oregoni. The sequence goes on along the minus strand of NW_024543071.1, from coordinate 29,233,705 downwards.
CCATTGCATGGCCGCATTCTTTGTTCTTCAACAGTGTTACTTCATTCTAAGTAATTTACTATAGTAACATCATGATCGTGAAAGCTAAAAGATACAATTTCATGAGAATCAAGTACAATTTTTATGTTCTATATCTGATATATTTATTTAAAACAGATGAAACGATGGATTTCTTTGTGACATTTTAATATATGCTTATCATTGTGCCTTGATCCCTTGTCATCATATTACCAACTCTCCTTTCCCTTCCTCCTGCTGCTCTTCCCCATCCTCCCCCAAACAGTTCAATAGCTCTTTTCCTATTTTCAAGGTATGGGCGTGTGTGTGTGTGTGTGTGTGTGTGTGTGTGTGGTGATTCAATACAGGTTCCACATAAGAGACAGAACCTAGAAATCAGCTAGCTAGCATAATTTCCAGCTCCAATGAGAAAAATAAGTCGTGAAGATCAAACAAATACGAAATAAGATTGCAAAATTCATCAGTAACAGAGTTGAACGAGAAGAGTTTACTTACTCCTTCCAGCTCTGGTGATTATGTTGGAATGTGGTAATCACATCTTAATTTAAATGAACAAATGGATTGGTATTTCTTGGCCGAATTAGAAATGATTTCAAATGGTTTACCACAGCTCACAACAACAGGTGAAGGCTAGTCCTTTTTCTCTCGAATCAGGCCTGAGTTGGTGACTAGCTTTAGCTAAACAGAGGAGGCCAAGATCATGTGCCAACATAGGGCTTGTCAAGGCCATGGCTTCTAAATCTTGTCTCTGAAAGCCTATCACAGAGCTGTAAGGAAGCTTTCTTAAGCCTACTGGTGGCCAAAGTGAGTTAAGAGAGACCCAGGAGGTTTTGGCGCCATCTTGTATATCCCCAGAGTACCTGAGCTAGGCTACAACATGCTGAGCACTGACTGGTGGTTTCAGTATGCCCAGGGAATTATGAGAAGCAGAAAACTAAATTTGCTCCTGCACTTCTGTGGAGGAGGTCAGCACACAGAAACAATCTCCACAATCAAATATCTACATCTCCTCTAAAACTTAACCTTTGTCGTAATTCGTCTATGACTCATCCAAAGGAAACCATTGTTGCCACCAGTCTCCTTTCCTCATAACACCTTCTTTCTTACTGCTTACTTGAATAAGGTTCATAAGTAAAATCTGACTCCTAGATTGAGAAAGAGAAGAACACTTGAATTTCAGGAAATTTCATATTTTGGGAAACATCTTTCTGTTTTAAAATGACTTTTTATTTATGAACTTTCTCAATAGTTGAAAAGCATAATTCTGTACCCCTATTATTTCCTGTGGTTGTTCCGAAGCATTCTACCTCCTGGAAGGTCAAATCAGCTAATAGGAGGGAGATGGATTCAGTCGTAATCATACATAATAAACACACTAGGTTCTTTTCAGACTACATTTACTTTCTTACTGGATTCCATTTTGGCACATGTTCCCCATGACTGAGAAAATATCTCACAATATTCTTCCAGAAAAAAAGGATCTGCACCTCATATATTTTACTTTTAAAGTTACATCTTAAAAATTGTGTGTGTGTGTGTGTGTGTGTGTGTGTGTGTGTGTGTGTGTGTGTATTCATGGGCTCACGGATGTGCAAGCATGCACATGTGGAGGTGAGAGGACCTCCATCAAAGGAATTCTCAGGACAGAACTCACATTTTCAGGCTTGGCAGGAAGTGCCTTTATCCACTGAGGCATCTCGCCAGACTCAATGTCTATGTCTTTTCAAACTCTGAAACAACTTTGATGTACAAAACTGTTAATGCTCAACTAACATAGCTTGATAACACAGATCATCCTGGTCATTTCATTCTGTAATATTATATTTCTTGATTCATGGGGAAGTCATAATTACCACAATATGATAAAATCCATGAGACTGGAATATAAAAACTATTTGATTTCCACAGAAAATACTATTTATATTAATTTGCTATGCTTCTGAGAGAAACAGAACACACACACACACACACACACACACACACGAAAAGATAAGGAGAAAAAATAAACATTTTTGCCATCTATGTGGTTATTTTTTAATGTAATCAAATTGATACATAAAATCAACCATCAAAGAATGATGCTATATAGAAGACATGACACATTAAATCCTAAATCTCATTGTTCCTCCCAGGTACAAACATGGAACATTTTTGCCTAAAACTTATGCAAAATGACTTGAACTGTTGTTATTCTAACACTCTGGCCATTCTCACAGGCATCACCTTGAAAGAATGAAGAAGTGGTGACTGACAGTCAATAAAAGAGACTTCAGCAGATGCCTGACCTTAACAGCTCTATGACATTTAACAACAATATGGCGATGATACTGTTTAATTTACCATGTTGTAGACAGGATTATAGTAAGCAGGGCATTTCTGATATATTATGAAACAAATCCCAAGTCCAAGATCCTTAGAGTCATCTACGTGGACACTCTGTTGATAGGTAGGATACAATGGTTACAGAAGACATGGATTCTATTTCATCATCCACCTGAACTGGTCCTCTGGCTCAGTTCTACTCACAAATGGTTAAAAAACTAGTCTGGCACCATCTCTTTCTACCTAATAGGACCTGTAAGAAGTCCAGGATGAACTGCTGAGTTGAGAGAGCATGGGGTCAGAGTCATGGAGAACATGTAGGAATGGTCGGGTTCTAGCTATTCTACTCACCCAGATGAGATCACAGACACTACCCGAGTCCAGAGGTGAATGCAAGAAGCGTGCATCTGAGCCCCACCAACACACTTGATCATGAGAAAAACAGAGCTCCTGCCATAGCCCATAAGGCTTCCAATGACTTAGTATGCCTCAATACATAAATAAAATAACTAAGGGCCATGTGTGTCATGCCTCTCCCACTCCTTCACACTGACCTTTTCCTTCCAAGTTCTCAAAGATACCACGGGGCACAGGAGCTTCAAAATATGCTACCCCATTGTGTAGAATACATTGCCAGAAGCTAATGACAGTATATGTTCCCCTTTTCTCTAAATATCTCCTATTTATCTTTGTGCTTTTTAACCATACCAGTCTCTATGTTAACCTTGTTGTTTGACAATTATTTCTGAAGAATCTTTAACTTTCCACTATGCCTGTAATTATATATGTTATAATTTACAATGCACATCTTCTAATCTAAAGGTTCACTAAAAACACCTAGTACAATTTCTAACATCTGTTCAATATGTGTTTCCATGAATTACAAAACAATACTTAGGCCACAGTTGAGCCACCAGAGGAAACTGTAACAAGCCTCAGAGGTTGGTACTCTTCAGTTGACATTCTTTTCTTCTGCTAGAGGAATTAGTGTGAAATTTTATTCACAACGTGTTTTACAGTGTGTGTGTGTGTGTGTGTGTGTGTGTGTGTGTGTGTGATGTGTGTGCTACTTTATTTTGACAAGTTCATGTAGGAATGACAGACTCACCATGGAAGTATATATCCTGGTATGTCTATGGAGGATTATTTATAGCTGGCTAACTGAGGTAGGGAGGGCCATTCTAAACATCAGCAATGCCATTCCGTGGACTGGGGCACAGACCATACTAAAAGGAGAAAGCAAACTTAACAGAGCCGTTCATCACTCAGCATCCTGACTATGGGCATAATGATCAGTTGGTTTCTGTTTCTGCCTGCCGTAGGGTCACTGCCATGATCGACTGTTTCCCCAGCAACTGTAAGCCAACATAAACCTTTCTTCATTATGTTGCCTTTGTCATGTATTTTTCCATAACAATAGGACAGGCAAATAATACACTGCTGTCGTTTTAATTAATTAATTAATTTGTATGTGTGTTTGCCTGTATGAGCTTTTATGCAACATGTGTGTGCATGCAGGAGCTCATGAAGGCCCGAAGAAGGTATCAAGCTCTCTGAAACTAGAGTTATAGGTGGTTATGAACTGTCACATGGGTGCTAGGAATTGAACCTGGATCCACTGCAAGAGCAGTGACCCTGCTTAACCACTAAGCCATTTCTCTAACTTCCAGCAAGACAGTGCTCATGCAATTTATATGCACACATATGTTCTTGTGCATGTGTGCATACATATGTGTGCAGGTGCAATATGGAGGCCAGGGGTCAGTATATGGTGTGCTCTTTGATCACCCTCTACCTTATTTCCTTGAAAGAGGATATCTCGCTAAATCTGAAGCTCACTGACTAGCTAGACCTGCTGGTCACTGAGGTACAGTAAGCCTCTTGTTTCAGTTCCACTCAGGATGGGGTTACAGCCACGCACTGCCATGGCCAACTTTTAAGGAGAGTGTTGGAGACCTAAGCTCAGACACTCATGCTCATGTACCAGGAACTCTCTGGACTGAGCCATCTTCCCAGTTCCATCATTCGTGGTTTGATTTGTTTGTTTGTTTATCTATTTATTTATTTGGTTTTTCGAGACAAGGTTTCTCTGTATAGTTTTGGTACTTGTCCTGGAACTTGCTCTTATGGACCAGACTGGCATCGAACTCAGAGATCCACCTGCCTCTGACTCCTAAGTGCTGGAATTAAAGGTGTGTGCCACCACTGCCCAGCTCATTCGTGGTTTTAAATTCAGGTTATGGATGACACTATTTTAAGAGGAAGATGATTTGAAAAGATTAACACGTGTCAAAGCCATACAAGCAGCTGGACATGGTGAGTCAAGTACATGATCCCAGAATTTAGGAGCCTGAGGTGGCACAAGATTGATGGCAGCCAGGGCTACCTTGTGAGTTCAAGGTCAGCCTAGACTACAGAAAGAGGCTCTGACTCAACCAAACTGATGGTGCAATTTTATACTAGTCCACTAGCCTCTCCTCCTCTATTATTCCATAATGCTTGCTTTAGATGCTTTATTCTCTACAGGAAACCAGAAATGGAGCCATAGAGTAGAAAAAATACAGGCCTGGCAATTTCAATGTAGCAGACAATTATTCAAAAGAGGGTTCACACAAGGTAAAAATCAAGCAATTCTAGTAGCCCTGCTGCCAGTCACATGGGTTTATCATTTCCCCACAGGCCCTGCTGACAAAATGCCAATAAGTTTAGTGAGAACTGAGCTCTATCTTAATTATTAAATATAAAGTTACTAAGCCATATTACTTAATCTTTCTGCAGCTCAGTTCACATACAAACAGTGGCTTAATAAATTTCTACACCATAAGAATTAGAAGGGCCAAAGTGTTTTGTAAAATGAAATCACAATTTAAATGCATATCATCACACAAAATATATTTTAAAAATCTAAATATAATAAATACTTTTGTGGTTGTTATATAAAAGAGCTATCTCTTTATGGTGGAAAAGATGAAGGCTGGGAAAACCCTTGCAAAAAGGAAACATCCCGTAGGTGTCCTATTGCAAGAATGTCAGCTACTCTCTGTTTCATGGGAAGAATGCTCACTGATGCTGTACCGGTCATAACCTGAAATTCCTGGTGCAGTGGCTATAATTCCTTTGCTTGCCATGGTGCTCCTGTGTGGGGTTCATGCTTGAAATACCTCTCACTGAGTAAGTTAAATTGAATTTTGGAAGCCCGAGGCCCACATGTAAGAGTCAATTCCACTGATAGGCAGAAGGGGTCACAGTTTGCTTTCTAAGCCTTGACTTATCAAGCCAGAATGAGGAGTTAGAAGCTCCGTGGCCACTGCTAAAGACCAGCACTCTGATTGTACGCACAGGGATTTTGTCTCTTATAGGAGGGAGGGTATATCCATAGACACATAACTCCAACAGCCCAACGCTGCTCAAAAGAGAAAGCTGTAAATTCTAGAAACTTATATAAAGTCAGAGAGAGTGACTCATAATTGTTTTTTTCTCTATAGACAATTCTCTCCTTTTGGCCTCAAGCTCTTAAAACACTTTATGTGTCTGTTTAATAATCTCACCCTTAGACATGAATCACTGCTGGATATGTTTATTTTCTGTGAGATAATAAGATCCTTGAGGTTAGCAACTTTTCTCGCTCATCCCAGGGTGACTCAGATGGGCCTCTTTGAGTCCGTCCCGAACTCACCCCTTTCTTCAATTACAGAGCCAACACAAACAACACAAAACTAGTCAAATAAAAGACTAATATAAGTCAGGATTCAAGTTTCTGTTGTTTTTTAGAATCCCAGGCAAATGTGACTAATGCCTAAGTCAGTTTTCCATTGAAGGTGAAACATGCTAATGTTCTCATTCTCTCTCTACCTTCTTCTATGTAGATGTCAGCTGAGGTATTTATTACGGTGTCCTGGATAGTGTCAGCTGTCAACCTGACACAGCCTACACTTATCTGACGAAGGAGGCTCAACAGAGGTGTTGCCCAGATCCTATTTTCGTGATTCATGGTTGATGTGAGAGTGTCCAGTCAACTGTGGGTGGCACAGCACCTAGGCAAATTGTCCTGGGCTATGTAGGGAAGTTAGTTGAGTGAACCAATAACATTCCTCCACCACGTATGCTTCTGCTCGCATTCCTTCTGATTTCCCTCAGGGATGGGCTGTTACCCAGAAATGCAAGATGATATCTTCATTGGGATTACTATTGCTGTGATGAAACACCGTGACCAAAAGCAAGATGGGGAGGAAAGAGTCCATTGGACTTACACTTCCATATTACTGTTCACCATTGAAGGAAGTTGGGGCAGGAACCTGGAAGCCCAAGTTGATTCAGAGACCATGGAGGGGTGCTGCTTATTGACTTGGTCCTCATGACTTGCTTAGCCTGCTTTCTTATGGAACCCAGTACCGCCAGTCCAGGGATGGCCCCAACCACAAGCTGAGCCCTCCCATATCAATCACTAATAAAGAGATCATACCACAGGCTTGCCTACAGTCTGATCATACAAAAGCATTCTGTCAATTGAGGCTCCACCATCTCCGAGGACTGTAGCTTATTTGTGTCAAGTTCACATAAAACTAGCCAGGACAAATGGAATTAACCCTTTCTTCTCCAAGTTGTCTTGGTCAGAGTGTTTTCTCACAGCAATAGAAAAGCAAAAAGGGAACAAACATAACCAAAGTTGCATGTATTAGACTTTACTAAAAAGTCACAAATAGGTCAGAAATAAAGGAAGGACAGAAGGAAGGAAGGAAGGAAGGAAGGAAGAAAGAAAGAAAGGAAGGAAGAAAGGAAAGATGATTTCCATCCTTAAATATGTGACAGAGGTGTTTGTCATTACATTGAAGTTGGCACTTAGTTGGCACATGGTCCTTTCTCCTAGACAAAAGCTCACTGTGGGAGCCCCTTGTACAAAGGCCCACTTGGGATTCACCAGATAAGCAGCTCTAATCAGTTACCCTGAGAAAAAGTGAAAATGACTGTGGAAAGAGCAAACCATTCATTAGAAACTGAAAGTTCCAGGTAGTTGCAAAATGAGGTGGTAGGAAGTCCTAAAACCGAGGGGCCTTAAATAACTACATGTCTCATCCAAATAAAAATAGGTGATCAGATACCCCAACTTTATAAGGTCCTCATTTGTTATAACCAAGAGAGTTGTCCAGACTCTAGTTGTAGGGGAGTGACAAGTTTTCCACAACTAATTTACTCTTTACTCAAATATTTTTGCCTACATGCCTTCTAAATCAGTGATCTCCATTTGCTATAGATTCACCACCTACATATTAGAAGACTATTTATCTCACTTTTGTTTATTTGCATCTTGGTTTGTTTGATGCAAGATCTCATGTTGCTCAAGGTTGGCCTCCAACTCCTCAACTCACTATCTAATGGGCACTGGCTTTGGACTCTATCTCCCTCTACCTCTACTGTTATGACCTGAAATTATAGCATATGGCACTACATTAGACCTGAGAGTTTCTTGTTGACGGAAACAAATATCCTCTTTCTTGTCATAACATTTAAAGTCAATCAGAATAGAGAGAAAATAAAAATTGTTTGTCCATGCCTGAGTTAGCAGTCCTAGATGTGTATATGTATCTGCTTACTTACATTCATACACACATGTACATATACATAAAGGCATCTACATACTCTGCCCTGTAGTTTCACTTGTCATTACATCTTCCTGGTTAGGAATGATATGTCTTTGACACCATGCTAACATATTAAAGCACTGGATTGTGTCAACTTAATTATATGCCTTCTTGAAAAGAAAAAAAAAAGACATGTTCTCTGGTGTTGTTTATCAATACATGTAGGAGATGCTTTTATTTCCAAGTCTTAAGTGTTCTCTTAACAACTGAAAGGTGGTTCCCTTCTGAAAAATTCGTATTTTTATATCTTCAGTTAGTGCACTAAATTTGCCTAATCGTGACAAATGCTCATTTATGGAAGAAACATAATCTAGATGCTGGCACCATGGGATGGGAGCTTAGCCAAAAGGATGTGGTAGCTTGAATGTAACTAGCTCCCATAAGCTCACAGAGAGTGGTACTATTAAGAGGTGTGGCCTTGTGAAGTAGGTGTGGCCATTTTGGAGGAAGTGTGTCACTGTAGGGGTAGGCTTTGAGGTCTCCTATGCTCAAGATACCACACAATTCCTTAGTTCCTTCTTGTTACCTGCACAAGATGTAGAACTTTCGCTACCTCTTCAGTACCATTTCTCCCTATACACTGCCATGCCCCACCATGATGATAACAGACTGAACCTCAGAACTGTAAGATACTCAATTAAATGTTTTCCTTTATAAGAGTTGTTGTGGTCATAGTGTCTTTTCATAGCAATAGAAACCCCAAATAAAGCAGGGGATTATTTATTTGTTTAAGATAGGGTCTCCTTGCATAGCTGAGGTTAGATGTATTTTAAGAAAATTTATCTTTAATATTTTTTTATGTTTACCAGTAGGAAATTTTGTTACTATGTTTGAGGCAGGCCCTTCTACAATGCATACTACCTCAGCATTGCTACAGGGCCATGTATGACCTTGAACTCTTGAGTACCCTACCTTTACCTTCCAAGAGCTGGGATTGCAGGCCTGTATGACTGCGCCCAGTAGAAAACAGAATTTCTCAATGAATGCAGAGGAGAAAACCCTTCAGAAAATAAATCCTCTTAACCAATCTTCTTGCAATTGGTACAACCTTTCTGACATTTCTTTTGCAAATGCTATTATGGAAAGATGTCTAATGGCCACAGATGAGTGACTACAGCAGCTGGGGCCTGGGGTGTCTGTCATATTAAAGTTTTTAAAAATCCATTTTTCATTTAGAAACATGAACTTTCTGAAAACCAACATGATTTAAAACATGAGATATAAAACCAAACATAAAAGTTTGTACAAACTGAGCTTGATGGCCCTTCGAAAATGGTACCCATTGCAGTAATACACAGCGGAGGAAGAAGAGCCCTCAGAGACCAACCATCATGCATATTTGGGTGGGGCACGTGTGAATAATCATAACTTAAAATAGTTAAACATTCTTTAGAAAGAACTATATTGGGTTCATAAAAACCTGAGATTATCTTGGTTTCCTTGGTAATCTGAGAACCCTGGGGTTGATATGTAAGGTGCAGGTAAGTTTATCAAAAACGGATACTGTGGTACAGTTTTATTTTATGTGGGTTGTCCCAGAAACAGACCAGAGACCAGGATTTGAGTGAGATAGAGAAAAAAAGAAACCCCATGGAACAGTCATTCATAAGTTTCCATTTGGAGTAACTGGTGCTGATTTCTGCTATGCTCGAGGCCAATGGGAAGTCAGGCCCCCAGGTCACTCCATCTCCAGGCAAGGAGCAGTGTACGGGCGCGTAAGCTTCTTCTGGCCTCTGCCTAAAAGATACTTTTGGAAGAACGTAGTTCTTTCTGACTTGCCACACATGACGTGAGTTCTCAGCATGTTCCAGTGACAAGAGAAAACGTCTTTCAAACAAACACATGGAGGTGATAAGAGAAAAGTGCTTTCTCTGGTGATTCACTGGTGTCTTCCATTACTCCAGGTTAACTGGTTACGAATGCAATGAAAGCAAGAATGGTTTGCATATGTCCGGGAAAGTGACAACTGCTGAAAGAAGGGTGTGCATCCATGTGTGCATGTGTGTTTGTGTGTGTGTGTGTGTGTGTGTGTGTGTGTGTGTGTGTGTGGCGTAATAGCAAGGGAGCAGGAGAACAGAAAAATGTATGACATTTGACCGCAGAATTAGATTTTAAGGACCGTGACAAAAGGCACCAACCTCATACCTGCAAGTGCGTGAACGGCTGTGTGCTTTGAGAAACAGAAACGTCCACAGACTGGTGTTTTCCCTACTGCCCTCCATTCTAGCCCCCAATGTGCCTCCCACTGACATTTGTCATACCTCCTCGTGGCACATACTTATAATACAAATGTACTTATTAATGCATGTAAATGTGCTGATGTATTTGAGAGGGCTTGATCGATTAATTTCTGGGAAATTGGCTTATTAATTAGTTCTTTTCATGAAAAGGGATTCAAAAAGTGACATTTGGAAAGGGCAGTTGACCTTCTCTCCCGTAAATGGAAAGCAAGACTATTTTAGGTCCAATGTTCTATAGCTCAAAGTGAAGGCAAGAGGCAGTGTGTGTGTGTGTGTGTGTGTGTGTGTGTGTGTGTGTATGCGCGCGCGCGCGTGTATACTGAGATAAGTTTTTAGAAAGAAAGGAATAAAGATGGTGGAGAGGCAGCTAGACTGTTTTAGCCCTTACAAATTCCACAGTGTGAACTTAAAGCACAGACAAGTCCTCAATCACTGAACTGCTCAGTGCAGCATCAGTCCCCAATATGAAAGCAGCCACTCTTGCATTATTGCTGGTCACTAGCAGGACATATCTGTACTCACCGCTGTGATCTTCTCCTTAAATGAATTATTTCAAAATGTACTCTTCTAAGTTTTTTAAGTGAACATATTTATATCTTTCTGAAAATCTAGACACCATCTAGTAAACAAAATATTAAAAGTGTATTAGACTGGGCACGGTGGTAAGCACCCTTAGTCCCAGCACTTAGGATACAGGGGCACATATCTCTTTGGGAGTTTGAATCCAGCCTGGTATACATAACAAGTTATAATCTGTATAATCAGGACTGCAGTGTAAGACCTTGTCAAAATGGAAATTCCATTAAGAGTACACAGAAAAGCTGGGGATGCAGTTCCCTGCTAAGGTCCGGCGGGGGCCAGGAGATGTAGCAGCCTGGAACAGTGATGCTCATGTGTGATCTCATTACTTAGCAAGCAGAGGCAAGAGGACCATGAATAACCTGAGCTGAGTCTGAGGGCTGTGTCATGGAAAGCTGTGCTCCGGATGTGGCAGAACTGTTATCTTGGTGGAGTCTCAGTGGGATCACCTGTGTAAAAGCCACACAAAATGAGCCTGTGCTTCTTCACGGAGGAGGGTGGGGTTCACAAGGCTTCCACCTCTCCAAGGATAGAGAGGCAATTCATGGTTATTGAGACAGAAAGACGTTTTCTTCAGTAATGTAGCCACTAGTGATTTTCGCCTGTGCTCCTATAAATGACCCCTTAGCCATCTTGCTCTATGTAACTGTCAGTCAACTGCATTGGTTCATCAAGTGAGACTAGTGTCGAAAGGTTTCCTCGGACAGCTGTTAGTGTCCTCTCTGTGGGGAAGGGACATTTGTCTTTCTCTCCAGGCAAAGCACAGAGTAGAGTCATGTCTTAGTCGTTTTTTCACTAATGTGATAAACACCATGGCCAAAAGCAACTTGAGGAGAAATGGATTTACTTCCTCTTCTACTTGACAGTCTACCATGAAGAGGTGTGCAGTGATGGGGGAAGGTCATTAGTTAAAAAAATAAAGAAACTGCCTTGGCCCATTTTATTGGTTAGAACATAGGGGGGTGGAGTAAACAGAACAGAATGCTGGGAAGAAGAGGAAGTGAGCTCAGAGACGCCATGCTCCCCTCTCCTGGGCAGACGCGATAGCTCTGCTTTCTGAGGCACACGTGATGAAGCTCCGACCCAAGATGGACGTAGGCTAGAATCTTTCCCGGTAAGACTGATGCTACACAGATTATTAGAAATGGGCTAGTCCAGGTGCGAGAGTTAGCCGAGAAGAGGATAGATATAATGGGCCAAGCAGTGTTTAAAAGAATACAATTTATGTGTTGTTATTTCGGGGCATAAGCTAGCCAGGTGGCCGCAGTGCTGGGGACGCAGCCCTGCCGCTCCAATTACTACAGTGCAGCAGGAACCTGGAGGCGCAAATGGAAGCAAAGATGGAAGAGGGACTACAGCTCCCTGAGTTGCTGAGACTGATTCCTTAGACACCCCAGGACACCTGCCCAGGGGTCTCACAATCACAGTGGGCTGGGCCCTCCCACATCAGTCACTAATCAAGAAAACGCCCATAGCCTTGCTTCCAGGCCATTCCGGTGGGGATGTTTCCTCAACTGTAGCTCTCTCTTAGCAAGACTCCAGCTTGTCAAGATGATAAACAAAACAACAAAACAAACAAACAAATACAAGTAAGGGGCACAAGGCCTCCTAAAGATGAGATTTTGAGGGAGATGTCTTTTAAATGATACTTTCTAAGTTAATTTGTCTCTTTGGTCTGTTCAGATTACCACAGATAGCGTTTTATGTACTTTCTTCCTGAACCAAAGCTACAGACTCTTCTTGGACTCACACACCCCTAAGCCCATGGCCTGCCATAAAGCTTTTGGCCACTTTGAGCAACTTCAGAGGTCCTCTTCATCATGAGCATTCTACAAAATCTATGCCAGCTGATACTTAGTATTCTAGAAGACCGAGCTGAATTTAAGGGACAGAGATAACAGTATTGCATTGTTTTCTTCTAATCAACAAAACTCCCACAGAGTAGAGAGGTCTGAAGTTAGAGGGCAAAAATGATTATGACGGTAATTACCACTTTGGAAGAATTCTTTTCATAATAACTAGTCTTTTGACGAACAACTCTGTGCCTGCCATACCCTCAGAATCCACGAAGTGTCTGGCACACAGTAGGAGTGAGAATTAATTATTTAATTAGCTAATGTATTTTACACAATCCTCCCCATAGGAATGTGAATTAAATATTGTTAACCTAATTTTACCGCGGAGAAATTGATGCTCAAAGGAGTCGTATAATTATCTCCAAGACAAACAGCTGGTCCATGCTGATAGAGGCCTACACTCACAAATGCACGTTTTTCTAGAAGGAGTAACAAAAACCAAACGCAGCTCTATCTCACTGTGCCCGCTTCCTACAATGTAAGTGGCATCTATTTTTACCACAGTTTATGGTTTCTTAAAGCATCAGGTGCCCTACTGTCAAGAAGTGCGTTAAGGTAGCAGCAAAGCCGGCTTCAGGATTCTTCGTGCTTCTGTGACACACTTACAGTCCAAATGCCAGTGAACACACAGTTTGTCTCACTGGAGTGGACAGGTCACAGATAACAAATTTACGCAAAGATCGCAAAAGCATTAAGCATCATTTCATAGTCATATGGTATTTCGAGGCTATCTATTCTGCTGCTCTCGGATTTACTTATACTCTTGTGTAAACTCTCTGAGGTGTGTGTTTTCTATGAAGGCATTGTCAAAATCACTGGCTGTTCATGTATTTTTAAAGACATAGAGCTGTCTGCTGAGGAATGCAAGAGGCGACAATACTTTCTTGCCTCCTGGGCACACCCTGATGGCAACAGAGTTGTAAACTCTATTCACCCAGCCTCCCTTGAGAACCCAGAAAGGTTGGTAATAATCTGTGCCACAACAAGCACAAGGTGTCCAGGGCCCAAATATTTTCACATGCATTGGCCAAGGACCTTTATCTCTCCATCTAGTAGCTGAAGCAGTTAAAAGAGGGGTGGGGAAAGCAGGTCTTTAAGGTGAGGAAGTATCAAATTTAGTATTATAAATTAAAAATAAACTAACTTAACAGTTATGCACAGAGACAAGAGTATTGGAAAACCATCAATTAATAATTATGCAGAACATTGAGAAATTTTCATCGTAATGATTCTGTCACTTTCATTAATATTGCTAATGAATTATCCACTCTCAGACAGATAAATAAATTTATGTGAACAACAACTATTTACAAATTTCTCATAACCAACTTTACTTTTAGAATACAGGTTGTTTGCAGATTTAGCTACTGAAACAAACAAACAAACAAAAAAATAGCTCCTGAAAAAGACTCTTTGCTAAGTAAAAATGAAAACCAACACTATGATTTTTTCTCTTTTAATTTTACAAATGCCCTATGCATATCCTGGAATAGTCTATAAATATTCTGTAATATTCAAATGTTCTAAAAAGGAGAAACTCAGGCAAAAATAATGCTGAATAAGCTGTCAAAAGTCACATAGCAGCTAATAAGTTGAACTGAGATTTGAATCCAGCAGTCTGACTCACAACCTAGACTGAACACTTTAGGGAACATTTCCTACTTTTCCATGAAGAGTGTCACTATTACAGAAAGAGGTGTGCAGAGAGGAGACAGGAGTGAAGTAAGATTCATGGAGAGTGAAAGAGCCAAGAGACACTCGTTATATAATTTACAGGTCGTGCCACAAAACAGAAATGTGTGTCTCTTGTTTAAAACAGGAAAACACTCATTATCGTTACTAAAATATGAAGCTTCATCCGACTTCCTATCTATTTACACTCAGTGGTCCTCTCAGCATTTTTATCTGGTACTTGCTGCAGCATCACTTCAAGGGATGCTCCAAAGCAAGCTCAAAGCCTTTTGGGCTCCTGAATCACAACTGAGCACATTCAAACCACCACTGCCTGCAAAACTCCAACTCTGTCAAGCACTAGACCTGCACATTGTATCCTCCTGGTAGAGGTAGAGAAGTCAGGTATCTCCCAGTCCCATGCAGAAGACTGTATTGCAGCCTGTCTACAAGATAAACAAAGGGTTCTCCCTGTTGAGTCTTTTACCAAGTGTCTTAGCTTGCCAGGTTAGGTCTGAAGTGGCAGCCATCTTATCTCACCATAAGAGTGCATGCCCGGTACCTAAGCTGGATCCATGAGTACTGGTCACTGGTGGTAATTTGGTAGGAATGGGGATGGATAGGCCTTACAAGGTTCAATGATAAGGTAAAAAGAATCAGTCTTGGGTATAGGGGAAAACAAGAGGATAGGGTCACATAATTAGTTTCAATGTTATATTAAACTCTAGTTATAAAAGTTCAATTATAAAATTACTAATTATTTCAGAGTGATTACTACAAAGCATTAAACTTGGGACTTGGGGTTCTTTTGGGCACTGAGCCATGTGTGATTGATTACACTGGTAATGTGCCCATGAGATCTGGGGGTACCAAAAAGTTATGACACAGAGGGGTGGCTATGATTCAATTTATTTAGTAACATACCACCATGTTCTGAGAGACAAGAAAAGACAATCGATTAGAGAAGTCAACAGTCCATGACAAGAGCCATGAAGTGAATCAGACATCAGAGGTTTTAACTATTAAGTTGAAAAGATGCTCTAAACAGACAAAAATTAGAGACGAGAAGAGAGTATTCCTGTGGCCAACAACTTTCCATTGGTTCAGGGTGGGAGAGATTGACACCAGGTCTTGCTGTCAGAAAGAGGCAGGATTGGCTTGGCTGGTAGGGAAGGAGGGGTGATCAATGGAGTAACAGCCTGTATATGCGCTGGAGACTGAAGCCAGCTTGCAAATGATGGTCAAGTATCTGGAGCTGATTCTTTAAAATTATTGTGTTATGCCTGGTTAGACCTTAAAAGTCACCATCTTCAAGGTTGGAAAGTTCACAGAGAGGTACAGTCTGAAGAAATCAGAAATTGTATTTTTTAAAACTTGTATGCAAATGCACACCACTGTGTGGCTCTTTATTACAATGAATTGACATCATCATAGTCTACATTGGAATGGATGTTTGCAGAAAGAAATTCAGTAAGCCACTGTAGTAGCAGACAACAGTCAGGAGCTAAGCGGAGGAGGAAGATGCAGAGCCCGTGCTGTTAACTGAACAGGAAATAGATTTGATGAATTGAGGATAGACATGAAGGCAAATAGGCCATAAAGCTGAGTTTTAAAACGCAGCTAACATATATAGATTGAAACATTTGTATATTTGATACCACAGCATGTTCATAAGTTTGTAGCTTAATGGAAATCCAGGAGTTCAGTAGGATGAGTCTGGTTAAAGAAAGCAAGATAATAACTCACCTGGGTTTACCTTTTCAGAATGGGAAAGGATTGGACCGGATACCCATAAAAAACAGTAAGCAGGAGAATGGAGGGGGAATTCTCAGAAGAATAGGGAATAGGTGGGTGAGGGGCAGAGAAGTCAGACAAGATTATTGGATGTCCACAAAATGGTCCCATGAGAATTTACCTCTGAAAACACAGAGGGAAATAAGATCTCCTCAACAAAGGACTATTATGAGAAATTTTAGTGTCAACAGGGCATAGGTAGGCATTGAAAACAGTGTCAATCAATCAGCTGACATGTGTCATGTGATTTGTGATGTCTTATTCCCTAATTGTGTAAACACTGATATTTTCAAAAGCCCCAAAAGATATAGTGTTAAAGCTTGTATGGGCAACCAGTTATTGCTTTGGGACAAACAGCTTTGCAAACATTGGTTTATTGACTTGTTAAAAAAAAAAAAGGTAGAGTAGCTAATTTGGAGAGGGGGAATGGGACAAAGTAAAAACAGCAATAATCTTTGCTATTCAGTGAAGAAAACTTTCCCATTTTCTTTGAATTTCTTTGTAAAGTAACAGAAACTTGGAAAAGCAGTACACTTTCTGAAGGTCTGAAAATAGGAAGGAGACTATAGTAATATAGGTTCCCAAAATTAGAGTGTAGAAGTTAGAATGGAGGAAGAAAGACATATAAAGTTGTAAACCTAAACAAACTACCAACAGCCTTCTCGGCAGTTTAAGGATCAATTATCCATGGTGAGTTATTTTCTCAGCTGCTTAAGGATCTACTACCAGCACTAGGTCATTTTGTTTTACAACTGGCTGTTCTGTTTACAAGGCCAAAGCATCTCTCTGCAAACTGAGAATTAGCCCCAAGATAACACCCTGGCCATAACCATTGGATATGAGCTGAGTTAACCTTTAGAAGGTGGGGTTACATGACCTTTAGGTTACGCATTATTATCCCTGCTATGTGAAACCGGCATGTTACGGTGGGAGTGTAGGTAGAGCTTTGGTAAACACAATTTGGGAATACTAGGGAAAGACAATGGATTAAAAGTTTAACTGAAAAACTCTGTTAATGAAAATTAAGGCAATCTGTATCTGAGTTTTATCTTGAGATTGCAAAAATT
The DNA here is from genome assembly GCF_018167655.1 of Microtus oregoni. Lineage (NCBI taxonomy): Eukaryota > Metazoa > Chordata > Mammalia > Rodentia > Cricetidae > Microtus > Microtus oregoni. The sequence continues at coordinate 29,216,519 of NW_024543071.1, read as the reverse complement.
CCTTTGTTCAGGCCTAATGCTTGTTGTCCTTTACTATAAGAAGGTGGGGTTCAGAAACTATCCTTTGTCACAGTCTTACAAGCCTGAACTCTGGCTGTAGTCTCAGCTAGCTGATAAGCCTTTTGTGCTCCATGGAGATTTATTTTTTTATTTTTTCCTGGAATAAAGCTTGCTTCTGGTTTACTGGACTTCTGTGTTCTGTCCCCATATTTATGCAACCCCTGTGAACCCAACACTTTGCTTTCCTATTGAATATGCTTTCTTTATACTGCACCTAGATTGTTCTATGGGACAATCAGGAATATTTAACATTATAACTCACAAGCACAGTGGACTCTGTAGCATTCTTATTAGCAGTCCATCCAATGTGATTTACATGGGATTTGTAAGATTACATATCTTAATTAAATATAGGAAAGTTTTTTCACGCTTTGTTATTGAGTATAGGTCAGGCTACATACATATGCACAGTATTTTGCTTCTTGTCTCATGTGGATTCCATCTCATACTGTCTTATTATATAGTCCCTAGCGAACAAATGACATCAGGTGGGTCAATGATGAGATCTCTGAGTTCAAAGTCTCTTTCTTCCGGAGCATATGCTTGCCATTTTCCTTATAGACATTATTTTAGAATGCTGATTATTTTCTGGTCACAAGGCAGTCATAAATTAACACAGCTTCCACTTAAAAAGATAAGCAGTCAGACAGAATGGTCACAATGGGAAAATAGCTAAGAAAAAACCAGGTCAGTGATATGCAATATATTTCAAGTCACGTTGACTGAAAGGACTTCAAACTTGGGGTCCAATACAATAGCGAGATTACTGCAAACTACGTTCCCAGGAAGAATGACAATCAGCCAGAGAGCGACTTTGAAGGAATACAAATAGCTAAAGATGATCAGGAGAGGCACAGATTGAACACAGGTGGCTTACAACACGTGAAATGCAAAGCCCATTCCTGTGGGCCCACACTGGGAGAGGCAGTCTTTCTAATCATGTAAACTGACAGGCATGAATGCTGTCAATTTTCACAAGCAAAGAAAGGACTACATTAGGGAAGATGTGTCAAAATCAGAATGAAATTCTTGCACAGGAGCTGAATATTCATAGACTGGAAGTCGGAGTGCAAGATCTAGCTTGAAAGCATTTGAAGACAATTGGTCCATAAAACAAAAAGACTCAATAAAATTATAAATACAAATAGAGCAATGAAATTATTCATTGGAAAAACAAACCTGGGAAGATGCCCTGAGCTCATTTAAATTAGACAACAAGTTTATCCTATATTCTAGTTTCACTTACCCAACAAATTCCCTCCTTATGTTCTCTCCTTATAATGTAGAATCTATTCTGTCTATGGCACACTCAGTACAATTCTCATCTTGAGGAGCTTATCCTATGAATCTAACAAATATTAATGCAGGGCTCTTGTCTTTCTAGGCCATAAGGGAGTTTGGTTTTTGATGCAAGGTGGTTATGTATATGGTTGCATATTAGACAAATCTGGATCACGGTAAACAACCAGAATTTCATGAAGTGGGATTTTTCTCCAAATATGCTGGCACAAACAAGAATCTATAATCAAAATGTGGCAGTGGGCCGAAGACTCTGAGGCTATGAAGATCTTCAGAAGGTAACAGAAGTAGCAGGGGTGGAAATGTCTCTCTGGATGCGCAGGAAAGATGTTTTAGTTTATTGATGAAAAGAAAGCAATGGAAAAGGTATAAGGGAAATGGCGATATCTATGTTTCCATTCATCATCAATTTCTTCTTGTACTAAAGGCCCTTTCTAAACAGGCCACTTGCTAGCAGACCTCTGTCTCATTGTGGCCTTTTTGGGGGGTTGATGTCCTCACCTGTCCATGGTCTCCTATGGCTGTCGTCTTCACTGTTGTTCTCTCCCAGAGGTTGTCTTCTCCCAACTCTGAGCAAACCCAAGCCTTAGACACATCTTCCTTGTCTGTTACAAGATGAGTTTCCCTAATGTCTGCCGACTGCCCTGAGGGACCATTAAAAAACCCCTGTAGGCCATGACCTCCATCTTTGTGCATCACTTCCACAGGAACTATTCACTGGGCACCACAGTTCACATACGATGGTTTTGACCAGGCTCCCCAAGCTCAAGGAAGCTTATATGTAAAGTCAAGGAGAACACATAATCAAAACTGTACATTTTCAAAAATAAAGTGAAATAAAATGTACTTTTTATGTGCTAACTTCATCTTGCTTCTTATTGTTTTTAGAGGACAAATACCTTAGAGCGTCTAAATTTGAACAAGATTTTATGATGAGTTTCATATTGAATTTCTCTTACGGTGTCAGAAGAGTGCCCTTCTGTCTATCTGCACCCTCCCATCTTTCTGAATCTCTGATCTTCCAGTTTTGACAGCATCAATACAGGCCAAGGACTCAAGCTGGGGAGTTTTTAATATTCCTTCCTTTTCCTCTTGCTTTCTCTGGATTTAATTTGCTCACCTTATACGTTTGATTTCAGAGCCTACGTCCTAAAATCCATCCACGTCTTTCCACTTATTCTGTCATGGCCTAGGACCATGTCATCTCTTCTCCAACCAATTGCACCCCCTTCCTTCCTCTCCTCCCTTTCTGTGTCTTCACAGAGTTTACAATGATTATTAAATTCACACTCAGCCATGTCCTTCTCTTGTTGAAACTTGAATGATTGTTCTCTAAGCACCTACTAGAGAAAACCCAGACATTTGGCCTGGATTTAAGGCCTTTATGCACTCTCCCCTTTCTCTCCTCCCCCTACCTATATTTACCTTTTATAGTTTTAACACTTAGAAATCTTAAAGTTCTTGAACCTCTCTAAAGATTAAATATCCTGGGGTTGGGGAGATAGCTCAGTGGGTAAGAATGCTTTCTCATCCACAAGCAGGGAAACCTGAGTTTGAATCCTCAGCACCGAAGTAAGAAGTTGGACATGGCTGCATGCCCCTGTTACCCTAGTACTTGAGGTCACACAGGTGAAACCCAAATTCAATGACTACGAGACCAAGTCTCAAGGCAACAAGAGGGAGCGAGTTAGAAGACTCCCAGTGCCCTGTTCTGGCCTCCACACTCACACATGAGACATCCATCACACAACCCATACACACACTATTAAGAAAAGAGACACAACCACACACCTCTCTGCTTTCTATTTTCTCCATCTCAAGTGATTTTTTTTTCCTCTCCTCTATCTTTTCAGGTGACTTTATGAATCACAGTGGGTATGTAAGTGTATAATCATACCAAAAAAAAACTTCCCTGATTACAACCTATTCAACATTTCCAATCTCTAGAATTGATTAAGCAACACTTCTTTATACATTTTTATATGCCTCTATCATCAAACTCTAAAGTAATTATAAGGGCAAATGCTATATTTTATCTAATTTAGAAAAATTACGTCAAAGAACCTGTACTGTCACGAAGAATGTCTTCCACTGTGACCGACTGAATGCTCACAAGAGGTATTCAAACATCTATGGTAGAATTGACACCAAGCTCTTAGAAACTATATGGAAGTTTATGGCATTTATATGTTCAAGAAGAATTTTAAATTTTATCTTATTATAAAAGTAAATATATTTTAAGCTAATATATTCCACAGGGATCATATCCATTTAGTACTCATTTCTTCAACGGGAAACTTTTAGGAGTGGCAATCTCACCATCAATTAGTGAATCTAAATTATTTGTGGCATTTAATTTCTTTTTAAGCTTTCTGCTATAGAAAGCTTGAACTAGTCGAATACTTTCAAAAACCATTGCTCCTACTTAGGAATTACAATCATATTTATCCTAGGATCACGAACTATAGGCTCATTTTCCTTTGTTTATATCTAGTATGTATAGCGAGTACATACCATATTCATCATTTTGGGTCTGAGTTACCTCACTCAGGGCTTCAGTTAGAAATATGGGTAAAATATGGCCCATGTTTCCCTTACTACAGTCAAACCGACTCACTCTCAAACACAGGGCCCTAGATCCAAATGAAAGCCCCATAGAGGACATGTCTAAGCATTTTACATCCTTTAACTGCCCTTTTGGTGCCATTCCAAATAGATGTGTAGACCTAATGGAGAAGATGCTTCACTAACACACTAACCAAAATTTCTGTCAGCTAGTGTGTTTTCCTTCTAATACAAGGCAGATCCATTAACAGAAAGGTCAGAATGAGAAAACATAGCTGGAGGTCCAATTACACACTCATTGGGCTTTTAAGTTTTACATTTGACCTACTTGTCACAATGAAAATAACACTTTTTGCTTCGTGGAATAGATGTTGAAAAAAATCTTTATCATAGGGTAGAACAATGTTATCAATATTAGTAATATATGCCTGATGATGAACTCAAAAGAGGCCATGGAACACTAAGACTCATAGTCTAGCATTCAAGTTATCAAACTAATAGGTTTTCCTGAGAATAGTAACATATCTATAATTTATCAATATAAATGTCCCGCATGTAACAAAATTTGTATCCCGTAATTCTCCTGACCTAGGGAGTTGATCAGTGATACACTTTAATTGATAAACTTGATAAAATGCTTCATAAGCCCTAAAAAGGAATGAATTGAGAAAAAAAATGTTTCCTGTTTGTAAATAAATACTAAAACAATATCTAAGATTCATGGCAAACAAGTATCAAGATGAACTCAAGACATCTATTTCTCAAGCAGATGTGAGTAGACGAACAGTTCACTCCGGTCTCTTCACTTTCCTCCTACTAAATGAATGACTGAGAGACACAGTTGTATTAGAGCTACATTACTGCTAGGTAGGCAGACATCGGTGTCATCCTAGCATGACCATCCTAGCATGAGTAGACCCAAGGGTCTACTTTCAAAGTTCATGAGAAATGCTGTGTTTGAAGTGAGAATAATTTACTTAAAGTAATTACACCCTATTAACAGGAATTCTTCTGAATTCCTGAAGAGTCTGAGGCAAAAATCCACTCCGCTGTGACTATGATGTAAGCAAGTGAGTGGGTTATACACGACATGTACTGTGTTGGAACTGCCTAGCTCAAGAAATTCTAAACTCTGAGGCTTTGGAGTTTTCCTCATTTTCCTGAATCAAGGTCTTACTATATGCCCTGGGCCTGCACCAAACTCAGTGGTTTTTCTGCTTCAGCTTTCCCACTGATGAGGTTTTGGCATCTGCTCTGGGGAACCATCGAGTTGACTTGGCCTAGTTGTCTTGAGACACATGGATCATGACTCTTTCAGGTTAGAGTCCATGGCTCCTAGGACACAATGTGCCTTCCGGTCCCTGAGACACTGGTGCTCTCCCTCAGGCAGGGAAGCATTCAGGTTGCTTTGTGTTTGGCTGTATGTTCCCTTAGTAGTCAAGGAAGCATGAAGCTTTGACAGGATAACTGATCTTCAACATTAATCTAGTGTACCCTGTATGACTTGCAAACTTCACTGGAGCCTGGCAACGACAACTGTATTGATGCTGGCAATCACCATTACGTTCTGTTTCTGATAAAGGTATAAAAGATCTGATTGTTTTCAACAAAACTATCCCAGTCTCATTTGTGCTGTGGTCCCTCCAAGCTACCCGATTTAATTCCTCTCAGCCATATCAGATGACCCTGGTCCTGTAAGTAAACCCAGACCCTTACAATCTGCCCATCACTCTCAACTATCTCATAAAAAAAAAAAGAAGAAGAAAGGATGACACATTTAGAATGTGATAATGTCTATCAACATCTAGGGTAAAGGTAAACATCTCTGGGAAAGAAAATAGCGAATGTGGATATCCAGGTGTTCTGAGAAACAGACAGCTAACTCCGTAAACTTCACCCTTACAATCCATAATGTTGCAGGCAATGGGAATCATTGATGACAGAACGCTGATAGGAAACAGGGCTTGGATGTAGCTCAGTGGTAGAACACTTGCCTAAAATGCATAAGACCTTGGGTTTGATTCCCAGAACCACAGAGCATTCTTTACCCTTTAATAAAGGGATATTTCATTTCTCATATAGACTCAAACCAGTTGGCAAAGCTCTTGCTAGTGTAGTTATTCTGGTATGCACAGGGCAGTCTCGTTGTAAAACTTAAAGTCATACCACGTCATAGTGTTACCCAGAAGCCTGAGGCAGGAAGATAATATGTTCCAAGCCAGACTAGACTACATAATAGGATCTTGTCTCAGAAAAACAAACTAACAAAAATAACCAAAATAACTTGAAAAAAAAAAAACCAACAAAAACCCATCACAGACATACTGTGAGATCTGGTCACACATCTGGAAGCTAGGCAGGATATCAACTTCATACCAAGGATTATTGGAGAAAAGGCCATGGGCTTGGGAGACAAGGGGAACCAGGTACTTTGCATTTCTGATTGCTGGGTCAAGTCCTTCCCAAGTCATAGGATCTACAGATCACTGTTCATCTGCAGCCACACAAGCAGAGCTGAAGCTGAAGAGAAGCAAATCAACGCAAAGGGTAAGAGCGTGGAAATTAAAAGGGAAGTTGACTTTGGTGGAACAGGGAAATCAGAAAATGAGATGCTGGTTTAAGTAGAATTTGGGAATGGGCAGTAGTACCGGAAATGGAAATGAAGGTCAAATGGAGCCAGTTGCCCATGATAAGAACAGATGGTCCTTAAAGCGAGACTTAAGTTTTTGATTTGCGGTATTGTTTTAAATTGGGTGTCTATGGTGACAGAGTGGGATGTGTATTGTGAGTGGAGGTGGCCGTGGAGGCTGGTGGCACCAGAGTTCTTTGAAGCTGGAGCTGCAGGAGGTAGTGAACCATCTGACCCAGGGGCTGGAACTGCGCTCGGGTCCTCTACAAAAGCAACACACTGGTAACCATGAAGGCAAAGCAGGGCCTCTTACCATTTGCCACTCTTCAGTCAAGACATTTTTCGGCATAAAATTGTATTTTTTCCAGAATTTCACACACGTACTATATTTATATAATTTACTCCTCCTTCTCCCATCAAATTACCTCATCTTCTATAATTATTGTTTATATATATATATATATGCATACACATGCACACACACAGAGAGAGACAGAATCTATTAAGACCATTGACTGTTGCTCATATGTTTATTTGGTTCAAAGTTTCTCTTCCCTTTAAGAAATAAACAGTATGATCTAAATACAACTCTGTATTTAATTTATTTGTCTTTGAGGCTTTTTCAAAAATATAGAATATGCTGCAAGGCATATTCTGACCAACTGTCATTATTTATTTCAAAATGAGACCAGAGACTCTCTTCAGACTGGCAACCAAATACACATTGACATCAACTACTGCAGTCGAACTGGGTAATTACAACCGCCACAGAGCCTTCTAATGCATATGAAAATACTGACAACTTCAGGAGATGTTTATAAACACCTGCTGTGCTTCTATGCCAAGAGAGGCACTGCGGAAATGAAGAACTAGCAACCAATTACACTTACAACACCCGTAATCCAGGTTGAAGCAACATTTGACATACTCAAGTTGATATGTAGTAATACCGTTGTCTGCCTGAGTTCTACTTCGGTACCTCCAGTCTTCTTCAAACAAGCCACTCCCAGAAAGAAGTCACATTTAAAGAGCTGCACTCACAAGCCAGATCAATGGGCCTAGGATGCCTGCTCCTGAACTCTGTGTTTGGGAGCTACTGGGTGAGAACCAAAGCCTCCTCAGGCTTCCGTCTTCTCATCTATAAAATGGGTATTCCATATTTTGTCTTCACTCATACACTATCATCCATTATTTATAAAACAGCTGAACATGTTTGCCATGTATGTGTGGTAAATAAATGAGTCACCATCCTTAGGAACAGAATTTCAGGTTTCACATCTATTTTAGTGATCAAATTTCTTGAGCATTTACTTCATTTCCTATTCCGCTTATTAAGCTGAGTCAACAGTCAGATCCAGTCCAAAGCCTTTCCTTTTTGTGTTCAGCTCTCTCAGCTGTCTAGAGTTTTGTCCATTTCCAGCTTAGACTGTCACCTCTTCCAATTATAATCTGACACAGGTCTCTGAGGATTTCACTGTGTTACCTACACTGGCTTGGAATTCTCAGTGTAGGTAAGGCTGGCCTCCAATTAACAATCCTTCTGCCTCAGCCTCAAGTATAAAAGTTATAGATATATACTACGATGCCTAGCTTAAATTCTTATTTTAGTAAGAGAAAAATCCCAACAGATGTGATATAGCATGCCTTAGTATTTAAGAAGCTGACTTAGAGGATTAAGGATTTAGGTCAGCAACAACATAAGAAAACTCTGTCTCAAAAATTAACAAAAGACCTCATGCCCTAAATAAGTAAATACCACAAAGATACCATTTTTAACCAATTTTCACTTCTAAGAGAGTGGTGGGTGGATGTAGCTTAGTATAGAATAGTGGTGAGCAGAGATAGGAGCTCATGTTGCTGGTCCAGTCATTTCAAATGCTCAAATAATTCAGGTTTTCTGTATTGTCAGGCTGTGGTGGCTCTGTTTTCTGGCCTGGGTTTTGTTGGTGATGGTGGTGGTTTGGGGACTAGCATCAAACCCAAAGCCTTTCACCCCTGATATATTCTCTTAACTCTGCCTTGTTTTGAAGCTACATATAGTAGTACAGTTAGTTATGAACAGTATCATAGTACACAGGTATAAATTAGCTATATCCCGGCCGTGCTTCAAAACTAGGAGTGATCATGAGCTTTGTTTGGGCGAATAAACTTAAAAACTGAAATAAGCAGCATCCATTAGTTTTAATCAGAAGGATTTTATTGGTGGTGTTATTTCTTCATTTCCCTGTTTTCTTATAGTCTTTCTGTCTGTTCCACATTGACCTCCAGCTCATAATCCTCCTGCTTCAGCCTAGGGCTGGGATTACAGCACCCAACACCAGGTCCAGCAAGAGAAGCCTTAAGGCTTCAAGACTGGGTAAGCGGTTTACACCTTTATTTCTTTTCTGTCTATTTACCTCCTGACAACATACAGATACGAGTTGCTCTTAACTTGAAGACGACCTGGAACAAAGGGTCAAAATGAAGACATACCCATCAGTGAAAGTAGTAGACCATTAAGCCGTGAGCTTTGAGGGTTGTGGCTCTCCACAACGTAACCCATCTATCCCTGTTAAAATAAAAGCATTATGATTGAGAGTACACTTGTTTAAAATTCCACACTGCACTTTTTATAAGTGCACCATTAGGTCCCATTTTTAGATAATCCCATTTTGGATTTTTAGATGACTCAGACTTACTTTCTCAGCATCAGCCCTGGCTCTTTAATTACAATGAAAACAAGAGTAACCTTGGTGCCAACAGATAAAATGGCATTATATGTAGCAAGAAAGTGCTATGGCTCATGCATAGTATCTTCTATATTCTGGGAGCCAATAGAAACCCAAAGCAAAGAAAGATGTTAAAAAAATCTATGAGGTTATAGAGAAAGTAATTAAAGGTAACCATAACTTGCGATGATAATATAGGAAAGCAACTGAAGCGAAATAACGCTGAGTATTAGAGAAACTGAACGACTTTTTCTGGGGAACAATATGTGGTGTGTTTCCTTTGCACTGATCATTGAGAGATGGTGGAGTTAAAAAGAGAGAAGGACTAGAGACCATGAACGAGACCATGAGACCATTCCAGACAAAGGAATATACTAAAATCACTTTGTGTGTTTCTAAAAATCTGTCTGGCAGAAACAATCTTGGAATGCATGTAATGTCCAATTTTCCTTCTAGGCCAGTGTTTTTATTATTATTTTTTTTCTGATGTGATGAAAACAACATCAAAGGCTCCACCCAGCTTTTCAAAGTTTGCATACTGATATAGCTCAGTGGATGGAATGCTAAACTCCCATGCATGACACCCTGGGTTTGATCCCCAGCTCCTCATAAAAGTAGGTGAGTTGGTCATACCTCTAAACCCTATACTCAGGATGGAGAGACGTGAAGTTTAAGGTCACCCTCGGTTATATACCAAGCTTGATGACAAGTACATCAGTAAAATATGTAAAGCGATGCTTGTGGGAAGTGTTGGAGACAACAAACATAAAGCTCTTTCGTTCCCCTTTTGGATTTAACCTGAATGAGCCACTTGATGGTTGTGTGTGTGTGTCTCACTGTGTTCACTACCCAAGCACACAGGCCTTTTCCCCCAGGCGTGAGTATATGCCTATCACGGCCACTGCTTTGATTCTCTGCAGATGCTGGCTTTCTGGAAGAGCTCAAGTCAGAGTCTCTGAACATCTGTGCAAATACACAATTGAACACCAATTTGGAGGAAATCAGATCTATGGATTTAAACCAATCCCTGGTCATTATGCAAATCTCTAGATCAACATCTAATATCAGGAAGAGGCTTTTCCTGGGACCTCATCATTTTCTCAAATAGACAGGCAATCTTGTTCTACTAAGCAGCTGGCACTAGGGGCAGGCAGAGGCAGGCAAGTGCAGTTTTAAGAACTCTTTAATAGTGACCCCAATAAAAACAAGGAGATAACAGATCCAAGGGACTATTGAAAGCTGATGCAGAGCCAGAAAGACAATTGCTCACTTATTGACAAACAGACCAACTAATCCAGAGGAAAGAGTATTTAAAGTCTAATGGGAAAGGCGTGAAGCACACAGAATTTGAAAGTACTATTACTCTATGTGAAGTCTTTCAGGGTAAGAATCTTGTTTTGCCTCCTTCATTGTCTTGAGTCCACACTGGAATGATGGTAAATACACAACCATGTTTGTGAACATGTTTAATTTCACAGTAGGTGAACATATGCTGTGCTTATCATGTAGGACAAACAGTTTTAAAGAAGTTAGTTTTGTTTACGTTTTAGTCTTGAAAAGGTTCGGAGTGAATGTATTGTTTGTTTGTGTGTTTGTTTTTTGAGATAGGGTTTCTCTGTGTAACAGTCCTAGCTGTCCTGGAACTCACTCTGTAGACCAGGTTGGTCTCAAACTCAAAAAGATCCGACTGCCTCTGCCTCCCAGGTGCTGGGATTAAAGGCGTGTGCCACTATCACCTGGCATGACTGAATTTTTAAGAATTTAAAGATTCTCATGTCACATATTTATCCCATTCAGATCTGAATAGAATAGTTCTTTTAGATAACAGGACAAAACGTTAAAACATCTATCTATCTACCTACCTACTTATCGTCTATCTATCACCTCCTTAGCTACCTATCATTTATTCCTTCTATGTCATTACAGAATGGCAGTCTGGTTTTCTACAGGCTGGAGTTTATTGCCTTCAAATATGCACACTCACGCACACACTGCACACACACACACACACACACTGATACACACACACACACACACACACACACACACACACACTCAGTCTTCTCACCCTATCTGAAAATAAGACAGAGAGTCTAACTGCTATCATCTGCTGTGTTTTCCTAGTCTTGTCCAGAAAAGGAAAGGAAGTTTTCTGCCTAGAATGATTTTTGTTGTCCTTGGATCAGGGAACGGTGCTCCATCGGCTTTATAAACGTCCTAACGAGGGTGTGTTCTTAATACATTTACAGTTTGCTATCTGTGAAGCAGAGTGAAAAACACTGATAAGAAAAGGGCTTTGAAAACCCAGCCTCAAAGAGAAAAAAATTGGATATAGCTTTAAGCATTCTACTAAGCTCTCTGCCACCCATTGCACTGGAAAGAAATAAAATCAAGAAACACAAAAACAAAACTAGAACCACTTGGCTCTTTTCCTTTCTACTCTCAACTGCTGTTCACTCAACAGGAAAATGAAAAGTGTCACAGGTAAGCCAATAATATTTCTTTGACTGCATGGCCCTTCCTAGAGAGCAGGGGATGGCTCCACAGGTCCCACTGTCAGCACGAGCTGGAGTCAGGGAGAAGGTAATCCTCGAGTCCACAGAAGTGATTTAAAATGCAGGTGTCGGCACTGGCGTCTGATGAGATAACAATGTAAGAAGGCTCTGAAAACAGTAATGCTGGCAGAAGTGAAAATTATGACTGTTATCAGCTGTTCCTAAGTTACAGGTATCACTGTCGCTATACAGGGTGGCTCTTTTGTGAGGAGAGCCATCTGCCACGGCAGAGGCGACTCGGATTTAAGGGATCCTGATATCGCCCTTGCACTTCGCTGCAACACTACAGGCAGAACTTTCAAAGATATTAACCAGTCTCAGTCCTTTCTCAAGAATCAAAGGAAGTGAGGGAAAAGAGATGATGAGTTACCCAAAGGCTTTGCAGTTGTGAACATGTTCATTATTAGCAATTCCAGTCCCTACTGAAGTTACAGAAGCAGCCGTGGCTAAGACTAGCTGAACACTTTCTGTTTGTATGTACACATACATATGTATAAACATGTATACATAAATGCACATATGTAAAATATATGCATTCTCATATATGTAATTATACAATAATTAATGAGAATGAAAAGAAAGGAGGAAGGATGGGACAAATGGGAGAGAGGGAGGAAACGGAAGAGGAAAATAATGTCACTGCATTATAATCTCAAGAAAGAAAGAATTTCTTAAAGATCCCTCTAGAGTCTTTTGTGTGCTGTCTGTGAATTTTACTTTGGATTTCAAGTTGCGAAGCCATTGTGTTCACATACAGAAGCACCAGAATTTGTGATTTGGGGGAATCTGCTCTGAGGTACTCTGGGACAATTGGCCACCTCACTTCTAAGCGAATAAATAATGAAGGGCTTGGACAAAGAGGCCCTTCAAGTAGGAGAAAACGATGCACTGATTGGAGTTAGAAGCAAACTCGAACCTGCGCTTGCACAATGAGTTGCTTGGGCTAAGAGAACAGATCTGTGGGAAATTACGATAACTGCTCCTCGCAGCAGCACCTGGTAGTCACTGTTCGTGTGAGTGGCAAGACAGCTGCACTCAATTAACCCCAACTGCTAACACCACAGGGGCTCCCTAATTATACAACTATCAAACTCAACTTTTTAATAAGGCCAATGAAGAAATGTGCCTCCCCCTCCCTGCCCTTACCATCAGGAGAGCCTCCTACAAGAGAAGATTGTAAGGTCAGATACACGGCAAAGCGATCTCAAGAACATGCCAGGATGAGGAGGAAGACAGGCAGGAACTCGGGCAAGCTTTGCCTAATACCTTTCACGCCCCAAGATGAATGTGTAACAGAATCTTTCAAAACAGCTTTATCTATTGTCACTTTTCACTTAGCTTAACATCCTAAGAAACAATATACTTCTAACACTTATGAGAATAATAACTTTTTATATTATGCTGAGAGGTCACTTCAGATCACTGAATTTTGTCATTTAAAAAGAAATTGTATTATTGTTACTGCTACTTTAAAATTTTCTACACATCATTTCCCAGTAATCAAATTTCTCGGGTACAGGACTGTTTCCCTTCTCTTCTGGTTCTCATCTATTTATGAAACATGTATTCTTATTAATTGAAGGTGGGTGGAAGACCTTCACTCAGTATATTACCTTGTATGCTTATATTTGCTTTTTTAATCTAATGAAACACTGAAACAAATTTATTTTTTAAAAGATAATGGGGGGGGGGTTTCTGCTCTGCCACCCACAAAAGGCTAATTTCATACTCTTAGATTTTCTTGTGCATACACAAATTAATTCATGATTTTATAAGTATCTCATTTTCCCTACAGACTTAAGACTTTATTCATTACTATTTTGTGTGTACGCGTGTGTGTGGTATGTGGATGCATATGCATCCACGCCATGGCACATGCACATCATAGCACACGTGTATAGGTTTAGAGGGAAACCTTGTGACGTCAGCTCTGTTCATCCACTTTTATTTAGAGTCAGGAGACTGAACTTAGGGTGACAGGCTTGCACAGCAAGCACCTTTTGACCACTGACCCATCTCACCATTGTAGAGATACAAGCGGCTGGGCTATGTTATACCCGAAATAAGTACACAGAAACTGTATTCTTTTAAACACTGCCTGGCCCATTAGTTCCAACCTCATATTGGCTAGCTCTTACATATTGATCTAACCCATTTTTAATAATCTGTGTAGCCCACGAGGTGGCTTACCAGGAAAGATCTTAACCTGCTTCTGTCTAGAGTGGGAGAACCATGGCAACTCCCTGACTTGGTTTTTTTTCTCCCAGCATTTTGTTTTGTTTACTCCGCCTACCTAATTTTCTGTCCTTTTAAAGGGCCAAGACAGTCTCTTTATTTTACCAATAAAATTAACACAAAACAAAAGACTCTCCCCCATCACACCATCCCTTCCATGCGTATTTTGACCTGTTCTTTTCCTCCCATTCTTTCCATTTAACTTTACAGTGGTGCTATATTTCATTGTGTACATACTGATCTGCCATGTCATAATTAATATCTGGTACCCTAAAGTACATAATTTATAATTTATTTTACCACCTCCTCACTGAAAGAATTTCTTAGTAAATATTATGTGTTTCAGTCAGTCTGAGTTCCCCTCCCTATTATGCAGAGACAGTGATGTGATCAGACCACTGGATATACTGTGGCTGCTGTGTGGACTGGTTCCAGCTATGTCACCATGGCCTTGCTTCTCTTAGCTATGGGAAGTAGACAAAATTGCCGGGGAGAAAATTGAGATCTTGGGGGTATGGTGGGATGGGGGTAAGGGGAAATGGGGAGAGAAAAGGGAGAAGGGGAGGATGGGGAGAACTTGGGGAAAAAGGATGATTGGGATAAAGGAAGGTTGGATAGTGGAGCAGGGAAGCACAATTCTTAGTTAAGGGAGCCACCTTAGGGTTGGCAAGAGACTTGAACCTAGAGTGGCTCCCAGGAGCCCAAAGCGATGTCCCCAGTTAGTTCCTTGGGCAGATGAGTATAGGGAACCTGAAATGACCCTATCCTATAGCAATACTGACGAATATCTTGCATATCACCATAGAACCTTCATCTGGTGATGGATGGAGATAGAATCAGAGACCCACACTGGAGCACTGGACTGAATTCCCATGTCCCAATGAGGAGCAGAAGGAGGGAGAACATGAGCAAAGAAGTCGGGACCACGAGGGGTGCACCCACCCACTGGGACAGTGGAGCTGATCTATTGGGAGCTCACCAAGGCCAGCTGGACTGTGACTGAAAAAGCATGGGATAAAACCGGACTCTCTGAACATGGCAAACAATGAGGGCTGATGAGAAGCCAAGGACAATGGCACAGGGTTTTGATCCTACTTCATGTTTTGGCTTTGTGGGAGCCTAGCCAGTTTGGATGTTCACCTTCCTAGATATGGACGGAGCGGGGAGGACCTTGGACTTTCCACAGGGCAGGGAACCCTGACTGCTCTTTGGACTGGAGAGGGAGGGGGAGAGGAGGAGGGGGAGGGGGAGAACGGTGGGAGGAGGGGGAAAAGGGTGGGAGGAGGGGGAGGGAAATGGGAGGCTGGGAGGAGGCAGAAACTTGTTTTTTTTTCCTTTTCTCAATAAAAAAAAAAAAGAAATCCAAGTATGTCTAATAGGAAGAAGTCACCATGTTGGCATATAAGGGACTGTAGCGAAGGCCGTGGAACCAGTGACTAACCGAGTACAACTTGTGCATCAAACGTCAAAGTTACTCCCAGACTGTGCTCCCTCAATCACAGCCACATAGCATAGCTCAAATCTTTATGTAGGTGGGACAGGAGGTACTGATATTTGACTTCTAAAATGCTACACACAGAGGAACTTCATCCGACAATTGCTGGGTTTGCAATGAAAACAACTTCACAGGTCTATATTTTATAGTTTGTTGATGGTATAATAAAAATACTAATTTGGAAAAAAGGTTCAAGTGCTTAGGATAGCAAACTCTCCAGACACCCCGCAATGACAATAGAGCAGCCAGCACTGAGACAAGCAGCTGCACAGTTCAGTAGAAGCCACTTTCATCTGCACTGGCCGTTTTCTTGAGAGTTTTACAATACCTGGATCACCCATTTGGCAATACTTGTTCAAGATGCCTACCAGAGCACAGATGCAAAATGCCACATCCTATATAATGGTGTCTGTCTGTTGAGTAGTTTGCAAGGTTGTTGTTTAACTAACAAACAAGCTTTAAATTCCTGTTGTTATGATTCATGAAGTCACTACTGTCCGCTAAATTGTCTTCTCAATTTAAGAAACATTTTAAAATAATGTTAAAGTACAGAGTATACTAATATAGAGTTGGAAGTTGTATACAGCATGTTTCTCTGCTTATGTAAGGCAGACAGGGAGCCTTTAGAGTTTTCCTAACATTAGCTGGTTCTGCAGGTGTGTTAGTTTATGTAAACATCTTCTTGAGGTCTAGCTATGCAGCAGCAGCTGCCAAACACTGATGTTCGACTTGAGATTTGGAGATTCCTTTGCAAATTGGCTTTTTTTGAGACTTAGACATTTATAGAATATTTGTACTCTTCATTGTACGCAATTTAGAATAGCCCTGGCATGCACCAGGTGCTTAAGAATTACTGAAATATCAAGGTCAGTACCATCCGGAGAAGACAGAAATGATGTTGAAAGGACTTGTCTAGCTCTGTTCCTGTTCTAGATCAGGAATATGAGCCTAGTCTCCATCGCAACTCTCATATATCATGTATGTAAACATGATGCCATCTGGTGTGTGCATGCCCATCTGAGGGAGATGAGAGTAGAAGGGAGTCAACTATCTTGGTATTTCCTTCAGTTTCCAAAACATTAATGAATGTAAAAGCTATATATTGAAAAGTGTATAGTTCAATAAAACAATAAAAAAGTACACAAATTAAAAAAAAGGAAAAATGTAAAAAATTCTATGCCAATCTTAGAGGAACTGGTAAAATTGCAAACCATTGCTATAATATCTCAAGAAGAATACCTAAACACTGATGCATACCTAAAATGTGTTTGCATTAAAGCTTCTAAGAACACTCAAAAATTAGAACTATTCAAAATTTATGAACATTTAAAACATAATTACATGTCAGACTTTAAGGTTTCTGATTAAATTGTATTATGTTGGGTATCCTTATTTATGCTTTTGAGTATGGGATAAAGCATCCTACCTTTCACAGTTGAAAAAACCTGAATTTCACTTCTGGTTGAAGAGTCTGAGGTAGAAGTAAGGTCATAGCTACCCACCATCTGTTCTCTGTTCGAATACTGAAATTTGAGCTATATGGAGGCCAAGATACACAATGCTACAAAATGCTCTTAGTATGCAACTGGGCATCTGTTAGTATAAGATCCTTGAGTTTAGCCCACCTAGTTTTTCCACTATATCCTCTATTTTAAGTTTTATGCTTTAAAAAAACAAACAAGTCATAAAGACTAATTTTATGTCAACTTGACAGAGCTCCAGCCATCGTGCGAAGGCAGACCTCAACTGATAAAATGCCCCTACCAGAAAGTCCTAGGGGTGAGACTGTGTGGTATTTTGTTCATTAGTGATTGAAGTGGAAGGGCCACATTCACTGTGGGAGGTACCACCTCTTCACTGGTGGGTGCTGTAAAAAAAATAACAACTGAGCAAGAAATGGGGAGCAAGCCAGTAAGCAGTACTCTTCCATGGCCTCTGCTTCAGTTCTTGCCTTGAGTTCCTGCATTTGGCTTCCTTTAATGGGGGACTGTGGTACGGGAGTATAAGCTAAAGCAAACATTTTCTTCCCCACGTTGCTTTTGGTCATGGTGTTTTATCACACCAATAGAAACCCTAACTAAGAAGATCTAAGCTTTCTAAAGTCGGATGATTCACCCTGCTGATTCTGGAAGCATTACTTGTTTTACTCTGTCTTTTTCAACTTGAAGGAACTCAATTGCAAACTAATTCCTGCCCGACTTCAGGCAAGTATTCCCACTGGAAGGGCAAACCCAATGACTTTCAATTGGCTAGCGCTGCTCAACAGCACTACTTAAAGATTCTCCCATTTGAGCTGGCATCATGAAAATGCCTGCAAGCAATTTAGAGACAGTGCCAGTGGGAATAGAGCACTGACAGAGAACAAGGAGCCAGGGCAGCTCTCAGCGGTGCTGAGGAAGAGCTGTCAGGGAAGCTAAGGCACGTCAGCCTCCACCCAGACCTACACTTTGCTCTGCAAGTCATCAACGGAAAAAAAAAATTTCTAATAGTTTAATATTAAAAACTAAAATAGGCTAAAGAAAGTCTAAAAAGCAGCTCATTACTAGAACTCATTTCTAAAAGTTAGCATGTAGGTGCAGTGTCTCATGTCCTGTGATCGCTCCCACCGTGTGAGTCCTGAGGCTAAAACTCAAGTGTCAAGCTTGGGAACAGGGCATCTTACCCACTGAGCCCTCTTGCTAGGCCCATTAGTGCATTTTAAAGAGAAAGAAGCCAGGCAGAGAAGTATTATGTAATCTGCCTAAATCAACACCGAGAAAGGAGCATATTTGGAATTTGAATTTCACACTACCTGCAGGACTTGTTTTTGAAAACACTTCACACCCTCATGTCTCCAGGGCAAATAATTAAAGGGCATTGCCTTACCAACTAAAAAGAATTTATAAAAAAGAACGCATGTATCCTTGTAAAGTCATTTTCTCCTTTTAAAATGGGTATGCTAATAACAAGTAGCATGCTTTAACACCGTTGGCATAAAATTTATAATCTATTGAGAATTAATTCTACAGTCTTCACTTAGTAAGCAACATAAAAAAAAACTACAAGATCTAAGTCCAGTGAAGGCAGATAGATATCTATGCTAAGGGCGTAGCTATTTCCTAAGAGTAACAGATGCTAAAATTAATTTATCATGTGACTACTATAAACAAACACAAGATCTATGTTACAATTTATACATGTTAGTACAGTAGCAGGGTGTGTAATTTGGAGCCTCTGATCACTCTGATGAACTCCAAAGAAACTGTTGTATTAGAGATGCCCACAGAACCCTGCCAATGGTCTCTTCCTTCTCCTCCTCCTTCTTCTCCTCCTGCTCCTCCTCCTCCTCCTCTTCTTCCTCCTTCTCCTCCTTTTTTCTTCCTCATTCTTTAGAGGGAAGATTTTTGACAATTTACTACAACAATTTTGTCAACATCAATTTATATTGCAATACCTCACAGCATTTAGTCAGTCATTTTGGATAAGAACATACTTTGTATTCTTAGCTCTCAGGAGTCTGAGAAAGTGCTTCGAAAGCAGAGGCCAGTCTGACTAGGTAGTGAGACCCACTGCAAAACGTTTCCCCAAACAAACAAATAAAAGCAATCATCCTATCTCCATTTTGCTCATCAAGTGCCAGTTTGGCTGTAGGAGGATTGAGGACCATAATTCGTATGAGCAAGAGTGACTATCTATGGAGATGACTAATATGGAATGACCTGAGATCACATTTACCTTCTGACGTAATTCTAAACCTCTACTTGGAAAGATGTAGGGATGTCTGAATAGCCATTTTGGGAGATCTGATCTTGGAATAAGGTTCAGGATTACATTAGAATATAACTCTGCATTTGCAGAAAATAAGACACAAAGACAAAAGGTGAACCCACCCTTTGAAGAGCTTTTTAAAGAAACCTCTGGCCCCACAGAACTGTATGGCTCAAGCGATAAAGATTAGTCATTTTCCATAAAGGAACTGTGGAGGATACAACCTGAGCAAGTAACATTGGAGAATAGACAATAAACTGTGAAGTGTTCCATACCTAACAGTAAAGACCATATAAAAACCATACTGCCATGTATGATGATTTCATACAAGAAACAGCAATCCACACATGTGAATAGACAATATCTTGTTACAGCAAATAAGATTAAACATCAGGGATTATTTCATATCCTCAGAAAGTAACAAGCAACAATTGAAAAAGACTGGTAATGTCAAGGGCCACACTAATGATGATGGACACATTTGGCCACTTCTTTCTACATCAAGTTCACTTCATTTTCACCGCAAATCTGTAATGAGGTTGCTGATTTCCCTGTTTTATAGATAAGGGAAGCCTAATTGTAAGGACTTTACAAAACTATGGAAACTAGATAGAGGTTATATCAGGATTCAGTTGGTGGAACTGTTGCTTTTACAAGGAAAACCAACTGTCCCAAGCACTGTGTATAATGATATCTAAGCTCTGAGAGACTTCTGAACAGAGCACTCAGGAAAGGTATCCTGACTGGAGATGGTACTTAAGGACAGCCTTCGGGGAAGAATCACACCTGGAACTACAACATCTGGAAAGATACATAAGAAGCAAAGTTCATCACAAATATTTTTATGAGTATAATTAAGTTTAAATGCACATCTTATTCAGAGAAAATAACTGACATAATTCAACTAATGTGTAGTTATACATAAAACCTATTAAAGTAAGTAAAAGGAATATAAGATTTAGGAAACATTTTTAAACTATATATTTCACCATTAGAACAAAATTCTAATAATAGTAGCTGTTATAGGACCCTATATTATATTTTAATCATCTACTTACTTGCTCAAACCTCTTACTTCCTATTATAATTTTGGTTCTCAGTTTCTAGTTTTCCCCTCTGCGATGAATACTTCACGTACATCGTGACATCTCTGTAATTAGACTCTGACTTGCAGTCACTGGGTGGGTCTCCTAATTCCTTCTTCCCTCCCTGAAATCAGGCATTCAGTAATGGCCAATCACATCATCAACAGTGCTGCACAGTCTTGGAACTAAACCACTCTTAATGCTTCTTTAGTTTTAGCAAAGGGAGTACTGAAAAAAATAGTGAGCAATGACAAAAACAAAAGCTATATCTGAAATGATAAAATTTTTAAAAACCCCTCAAATTGACTTGTTCACCAGAAGGGAACTGTATGAACACAGTAATACAAATAACCAAACTTAGGCATGAGGAAACATTATTTTCTTCTACAAACTGATCTCTAGTTGACCTTGGAAATGTTGAGTCACTCATTTTCCTCAAGTAGAGCAATAAATTTTATTTTAAGCAAAATAGCACAAAACGTAAAACATAAACTTGATGTACATGGGCACATTTGACAAGACTCAATAATTTTGTTGCCTATTTAATAATTTTCTATAAACTCTGTAAAACTAAAGAACTTGTACATTCAAAATGCAAGTTGAATCAAGAATAAGAAGTGAGTCATGGCTGAACTTACGTCAGCGTGGCAGAAACATGAGGGTGGCACTCAAGTTGATCACTGTTTTTGAGAGGTGACTGCTGTTATTTAATATTTGGGCCATTTTTCATTTATTAAAATAAGTACTTTATTTAATTATGACACTTTACCAGTTTCAAGAACTGATAATGGAAATCAGTCCTTTGACATTAACCTACCTACCTACCTTTATTAAACTAGATCCTAAATGGTCACTATGGAAACAAAAACATTATGGAAAAAATCTTTCTTGGTACATGCTGATACAGTTGAATTGGCCATTCTGACATTCAATCTGTTCAAACACACAAAAAGAAAGTATTTGTTTTCTCACAGAAAAAAAAAAGATAAACTTTTTAATACACAAAAAAAGAATCCTGCAAGGTTAAATGGTACCGTGCATATAACCCCAGCACTTGGAAAGCTAAGGCAAGAGAACTGCTGTGAGTTCAAGGCCAGCCTGAGCTATATAATGAATGTTAACCCAACTGGGCTACAGAATGATAATTTGTTATATCAACAAAAGTGAGCATGTTTAGAAAATCAATATTTAAACTAAATTAAGAGGAGACTACTTTCTGATCAGGTTAAATCCAGAGAAAACTCATGCCTGGCACCATTATCAAGCCAAGAACCTAGGACTGGACAGCTCATAGTCCCTAGGGAGAACCTGCCACTTAATTCTGCTCAAGAAACATAGTGTTAAACAGACTCCAGGACATTTATCATTTTACAGCTCTCAGCTCTCATCTGAGATGCTTCTGTTTGTAGACGGTGATGAACACCGACAGCTGCAGACGGCCACTGTGTAGAGAGTAAGAGATTGAAGAGTGCACATCCCTAAAGGGAACACACATACTGATGCCCCACCCCCACCCAAGGCTCAAGGATCATTGTGGAAGAGAGGACCAAACCAATATGAAATAGAGGCGGTGGACGACAAAGCAATGCTGTCTTCCGGACAAAACAAGGCAGCTGCACATATGAATTCAGGGGTCGCAACAGTACGTGAAAACTCTACGCAAGCCCACATGAGACCAAATTACAGCTTAGAGAGGGGAGTTAGGCACACAATCACACCCATTACCAGAGCACTATTGGCATTTGTTAGCTTCTGGGAGAAAGAAAGACAGTATTTTGTAAGTGTAACCCTTTGTAGGTTGACTATACTCCATAGAAAGTCGCATCTGCAAGAATATTTGGCAGCACAAACTAGTCTTTAAGAATTAAAAATAAGTTAGATGTGAAGAAGGAGTATATCTGGGAAGGGTTAGTGGGCACAGTGAATATGGTCAAGATATGTTATATGAAGCTCTTAAAGAAAGCCAGTAATTTCCTAAAAGTTAAAATTATATCTAAATTTTCAGTAAGTTCAGAAATATCATCAGTAATAGCATAAATATTTTTATGTCCATAGAACTTACTGATGATCTGTACTAGAATTTTATCCACAGTGATCATTTGATCCCAGCATTCTCTAAAGCTTTGAATAAAAGTCTGTTGTAGGATCTCAGCCAAAACACCGACGTGAGGATTAAGTCGAACACTATTGTCAATCCAGTAACATACATACAAATCAGGTGATAACTTGGGAACCACTTACACATAGAGAGGGTCCAGATGACCCGTGTCCAGTCTGCGTTAGCTGAGACTCTGGACAAGGTCTCTTGAAGTGGTCATTATGAAGTTATAAAGAGAACATGTGATTTCAAAATGTGAAAACTATAGTTATATTTATTATTGTTTGAATAAATTCAACCATGGCAGAAAGATATCTCTCTTCAGATATCTTATATTGGGGCTGGAGAGATGGTTCAGCAGTTAGAGCACTTACTGATTTTGCAGAGGACCTGGGTTCAGTTCCCAGCACCCACGTGGTGGGTCCTACCTGCCTATAATTCTAGTTTCAGAAAATGTGTTGCTCTCTTCTGACCTCTGCAGACCACAGCCATAGGCATGGCACATATGCATGTAAGCAGCCAAAAGCACTGGCACACATTAAATAAACATAAACATTTGTTTTTAATCTTAACACTATTTCAACACTCTGAATTCATGGCACACACCCTGGATTGACTTTGAATGTTGCGTCCTCCTCAAAGCAGCTCATGCCCCACGAGTCTGGATTACAAACCGTCTAAACCTATTCATAGTTTCCCAATGTGACATTTGACATGATGGACTGTCGTTTCTTGGTTTTCCTCTCCTGATGATTGCTGATTATGAACTCTCTGGGGAAAACAATTATGCTTCAAAGTTTCCCCATAAAGTCCTGGAACCTGGTCTCAGTGATTGTGGCAGAGTTCATACTTAATCGGTGTTGGTTGGGTATAAAGTGAATCACACAGTAATCACCTACAAGTGACATGGAGAAACTGCTCACTAAAATGACGCTGCAAAAGGACCAAAGACATTTCCAGATTGTTGCAGTCTTCTTTGAGAAGAGGTAAGCTCTTTGCCACTGTGAAGATCTGCACAGGTGTGGCAGGATAATCTGACTAAACCATTAGTCAACTGGCGCTCTGGAGATAGGATGGGCTCAGGTCTCGGCTGCTCTGCTCAGAAATTAGGGGATTCAGAATCTATTACTCCCTACCAAAAAAGATTTTATTTTAACAAGACTGATTATTGACTAAATTTCGATGTTTGCTTCCTAAGGGAAGAGTGGGGCACTCCCTTCTGTTTAAACATGCAGCTTCAGTGAACACAAAGAACGCATCGCCACAGAGCTGTGCTCCAGACCTCCTGCAGTACTGCTAGACTCATGGAGTCATTAGCCAGTTCGTGATTATAAGATGTGTCAGAATTAAAAGAATTTTCATTCATATTTGAAGTATAAAGACATTACTTATAATGATGCAACATGTCTTTTAGGAAATGAGCCATTCATTTAACAAGAAATCTCTTGGTCAAGTGGAAAAAAGAAACAGAAAACAAAATCAAACTGCTTCCAAAGCCCTCGAGACCACAGATGCCTTATTATATGTACCACCTGTGGTCTCTGCTGCAGCGTGCGGCTTCCCATTTGTGTGGACGACTGTTCTCGGTAACAAGCTGTTTCCCGCCAGACACATCCATTTGTCATTTCAGCGGAGTCTCGGAGTACTCCACAGATGGACATTAGGGAGACAAGTGATGGTCTGCCACCTGCATTTGGCAAAGAATCTGTTCCTGAACTGCTGATCTAAATTAAAACTAGATTTGAAATGCCTGGGAGGACACGGCGCTGGCCCTTGCTGGACTCTGCCAGGTAAAGAGATACACTCAGGGATCACAAAATAAACCTGTGTGTTGCATCCCTTAACTACACCCTAGACTGAAGGGCTCCTGAGAAAAATAATAGGAAGAAATTTTTATTGGTTAATATGAACTGTATTCAAATGGAGCAACTCTATAGAGACTTTGGACTTTGAAATAAGTTGGAGACTGTTATAAATTATGGGGACTTTTGAAGTTGGACTGAATGTATTTTTGCATTATGATATAGCTATAAGCCTTTGGGGGCCAGGGAATGGAAGGTAGTGGTTTGAAAGAAAATGCCCAAGAGAGTGGCAGTATTAGGAGGTGTGGCCTTGGAAGTGTGTCACTGTGGGTCAGACTTTGAGGTTTCTTATGCTCAGGATACAGCCCAGTGAGTCATGAGTTTGTCAAGATGCAGGAATCTCAGTTCCAGCTCCAAATCTGCCTGCATCCTGCCCAACATGATGATAATGGCCTGACTTTCTGAAACTGTGAGCAAGCTCCCTCAGTTCAATGCCTTCTTGGTAAGAGTCATGGTGTTTCTTCACAGCAGTAAAAGCACATACTAAGACACCCTACCTTTATCGGGATGGCTGTCATGGGACTGAGGGAATGAGAAACTACGGTCAAAGATATCAGCCACTGGCCCCCCCAATAGGAAGGCCGGCTTCTACCTGCTGCAGGCTATCAGCAGCTCTCCCCTTTGAAGGGTTGGTTGCTAAACAACTGTGACTTTCAAGAGGCATATACACCCGAATCAAAACCACAGCTCTAAACGCCACCACTGTCTGCCTGGTTATTAGAATATGGTCTGCCAGCTCCATGCACGTCTCAAAAGATGGGTCGTTTTCAGAAACACTGCCTGTTCATAAAATCTGCTGACCACACCATGACCTTTTGCGCCACTTTCTTGTTCTAAAAACAGACACGGGAATTGTTCCCACACGGACAGCTGAATTCAAAGTTTGGGCCAGACATAGGAGAGGTAGGCATGAGGTGTATGTATTTGTACTGAATCTCATTACTTTGCCTATGAAAGGGGAAATTACGTGACAGAAAATTGAATGCAGACGTGGACTGGAGAGGTTGGCAATAGTCATGTATTTAATAAAGCAACTGTGTGTATTTCATCTTTATTTCAAGCATGATTACAATCCTGAAATATCTGCGCAGGCCCCTATTGACAAAGAAAAGAGGACAAGAAGGAACGGAAGCCTTCGTCGGGGCAGTGGTCACATCAGCTTCGTGCTTATCACACATTTTTCCTGCTGAGTCAGTTTGTTACTAATCTAGAAACTGTCTAATTATACTGGCTTTTATATTTGTGGTTTCCGAGACCTTAAAAAGCTGAAAAGATTCCCAATACATCTCTTCTTTCACTCCTTGAGATAGAATGAGGGTGAAAACTCTTAAGACATGGGGAGGCTGCTCGTTCTCTGTGGCAGGATACCTTGGAAACAAAGCTATGTCTATGACTCAGAGGGAAAAAAATCTCCCTCTGGAGACTTGTGCACCAGATCTGCTGACACTCAAGTGATACCTGCTTGGAGAAATGTTTCTGCCAACTAGCAAAAATGTGGGATAAAGAGGTCATGATTAAATATCTGGATGTTTAAGCTTCATTTTAGTGCTAGATAAAATAAAACAAAAGCAACAAAAGTCTTACTAACAAGCTTTTGGACCAATTTACAAGAAAAAGTACAAGACACAGTATCATTAAAATTATTGTGTACCCATTGCTTTTTCCCCAGATCTTGACCATTAGCTACATATTCCATCGCTTTCCAGTAGCTTTTAGCTAATGAATGACTTAAATATTTACAGTTACTTCCAGGAACAGTACTGATATCAAACAGAAAGAAAGCATCTACATAAAGATAGCTTGGCTTTAGACGTTCCAAGAGGCGGCCACGTTATCAAGCAAAGCAAAGCCTAAGAGACGGGAGCAACACATCCACACGGGCCAGCTTTGCCATTAAATGCTTGCCTAACAGCGAAAGTCTGGGTGAATTAGACCTTTACATGCATCGTTCCCAAACCAAGTAAATCTTAGTACATTGAGTTACCTAATCAGTATTTGCTGAGGAGTTCTGGAGACCAAGCAGAGGTTATGAAAATAAAAGGCATCTTTTCTGCTCTCAAGAATATCATACTATAATGTGTATATCAAATTCAACTTGGGGCCAGTGTGGTCAATCTTACTGAAGAGACAAATCTATGTAGGTTATGGCGTCAGGAAGAGCAGGCAGTGCTCTGCTTGTACAGTACTCCTGGGGAAGAAGGGAAAGAGCCAGGGGTTGTAGATCAGCGGAGAGGGAAGAAGGCTGTGTCAGGCAACAGGAAGGGCATGCCAAAGCCACCGAGAACTGGAGCTGTGAACAGTAGGGGACCTGAGGTTTGTGGCAGGAATAAAAACATTTGTGATGGCAAACAGCAAGAGCTGAAAGTATAAAGGTAAACATTTTCAGACCACAAAATGCCTTGAACGAATAAAATGCTGTTCGTATTTCCACTTATTCCTTGTTGTCTAATAAAGCTTGCTATCGAATTCCCTAAACTCTAATATTCTGAAGTCTTGACTTTATTTTAAATATTTTACAAGGAACACCTTCAAAAACCTATTAACTTTTCCTCTTAAAGCAACTTGTACCACCATAGCAAATTACTTCAATATATTTTGCTTCGACAATTTTTACATTTAGGCTTTCTTTTGTTTTGATTGGTATTTTGCTTTTGTTGTTGTTGATGTTGCTGTTTTAAGACAGGATCTCATGAATCCCAGGCTGGTCTCAAAGCCTCTATACAGCTGAGAATGACCTTATCCTCCTGACTCTCTTGCCTCCACCTCCCAACAACCTTCATACGTGAATACGGTTAACTGAAAACTCAACAGCCTTCTTCCCTTTCAATATATTTCGGCACCTTGTTTCCCATAGCAAAGAATGGAAAACAATCTTATTTCCTCAGTTGCCTTCTGGTAGCTTACCACATGACCTAGAAACTCAAAATTATATGTCATTTATTACTCTATTGAAGGAATGTAGAGAAGAAAACTTTAATGCCTCTAGTAGCTTCCAGCCCAGCCAGAAATGATACATCTACCTTAGTGGTAAAATTCTGCTAAAGCAGTTGAAGAAAGACTCAGCATAAAAATGTTACACAATCCTCAAGATTTGCATTAAGTCCTAGATACAGCAATATGGCATAGGGGAATGACCACAGGCTTTGTGTTAATGATCTGGTTGGAACACAATCTCATAACTACGTGAGCTGGCAAAATATTTGATCTCACAAACCCCCAGTTGTTCTCACCTTATATAAAGATGGCATGGGCATGCCTATCGTGGTTGCTAGAAAAATTAGAATTTTACATCTGGTTAAGCAGTAAACTTGACAAGCTACAAGAACGCCACGGAGCAGAACTGTAATTAATGTAGGCTCCAATCCTTAGCCAGTAAACAACAACTCAGCAACCCCACTCTTCACGTCCACCTCCTACAAAGCCTCCTGCATGTCAGCTCCAGCTGAAACCCATTTCTCATTTTTGCATCTAGGATTCAGCAGGTCAGATTTCTCCCGCAGGGGTGCTGCTGCTCACAACTAACACCCTTCATGCAAACACTTGTCTTTTTGATGGCAACCCAAACCTCTGATTCTTTAGTTAAAGAAACAGCTGCAATACCATTTAAATGGAGAAGAGATTAGAAACGATGAATCTCACTTTCCAAACAGTCTCTTATTTTCAAGTGAACATGAAAACACTACCTTTCCTAATTTTCCTTTTGAGCACAAAGATTTCAAATTGTCTACCATGAGAAGGGTTTATCAGCCAGTTCTGCTTGAAGTGAAGTAAACCCTACAACCAGACATAGCCTCACTCTTTTATGAGCTTGTTCATGGTTTCTTAAATGAACCTTCAGCTGACTCACAGGACAAGGCATCTAGTGACAAAAAAGGACCAGATTTTCACCCAAATAATTCTTGTAGGACCTAGAAAATATTTTCCTTCGTGTGTTGTTTCCTACTAGAAACCCCAATCTCTTGTTTAAGATTATTTTAATTTATATGTATGCGTGTTTTGCCTGCATGTATATCTACATACTGCATATATGCACATGCCTATGGAAGCCAAAAGAGTACGTCAGATCCCCTGGAGCTGGAGTTACACACAGCTGTTAGTGACAAAATGGATGCTGGGAATCTAACGAGGGTCCTCTGGAAGAGCGGGCAGTGCTCTTAGCTGCTGAGCCATCGCTCCAGGCCTTTGATTTCTTTATAAGGCTATGCTATGTCATCTCATGGCCAAGTGGAAAGTGTGTTGCTGAGGAAAAAGTCTGTTTCCATTAGAAGTCAATCAAGCAGAGCTTGCCATACGACTGTGGAGTGCCCTGAGCTAATAATAGTTTGTATATTTTTAGTGGTTTAAAAGAAAGTACATTTGTTTTCTTTTGAGTTACATAAGTGTCTTGATTGTCCATCTTGACCTACAAATGTTAGGATATTTACTCTTCTATTCCATAAAGGACACATTTGCTGACCATTTGCTCAATGGTGATTAGGTAAACTGAGCATCGTAAGTAGAAGCTGCATTTGCCCAGCATGTAAAAGTTCTCTGCCAAGGGACCAACTGTGACTTTCTGCACTAGGCACTGAGTTAACACAAGAGCTTCCAAACTCAGAACAGTTTCCATTACACATGAATCTTGCAACATGGAAAAAATTTCTCAGCCTCCCCACAGGAACATTGGTTTAAGGTTTTCAAATGAAACATTGGTACTATTTTATACAAGATTTAAAATAAGAAATGACTAATTGTTGTAAAGCATTTAAAAATGCCTAAAACAAAAGTCAGTTGTCTCACAGACACTAACTATTTCCTGCTTGGAAATGTGAGCTTAGAGAAAGGGGTTCTTACTATATACACACAGAGACAGAGGAGCATACCTAAACGCAGCTCCAAGTCACCTGCTGGCCACCATCTAGTAATAATTCCTGCCAATAAAAATGCACTGTTTTCCTTTAGTTTATTCTGAAACTCTCTTAAGTTTCCTTCACTCAGCTCCCAGTTCTGTAACTAGCTGACAGCTAAGGAGATGTAAATAGAAACGGCTCACTAAACAATGAACATTTGCAAGTAAAGCTGTCTAGACCAAAGGGTCCACTCTGTGACACACCGCAGCTCCCAGTGCCACTGAGATGAATGGCGAAGCGACAGAGAGGCCGGAAAGATGGAAGAGCAGAGTAGTTTTCTTTTTTTCTTAAATTATTGTTTATTTTTATCTTATTTTTATTCTGTTTTAGCTTTTCTTTGCGGGGAGACACTATACGATGGCAGGGTGAATAGAGACGGACTGGGAGATGAGTGGGGTTTGGGTGCATGATGTGAAATTTCCAAAGAATCAATAAAAAAAGAGTTTTTAAAAAAAACTGGTTTTCCCTTATAATCAAATTAGTGACCACCCTAATTGTCATCATAGAACCTACACATCCAGTAACTGATGGAAGCAGATGCAGTGATCCTCAGACAAACGTTGGAGGTTCAGTTGAAGAGAGGGAGGAGGAATCCTAAGATAGGAGGAGGGAGGGACATCAAGATCACAATGGGAAAGCTACAGAGCCAGCTGCCCCCAGCTAGTGGGAACTCACAGACTCTGAACTGACTGCTGAGGAACCTGCATGGGACCAACCACAGCCCTCTGAATATGGGTGACAGACAGTTACGCGGCTTGATCTGATTGAGGTGGGGGGCGGGGGCTGGCAGTGGGACCGGGACTTATCCTGGAAGCATGAACTGGCTTTTTGGATCCCATTCCCTTTAGTGGGATAACTTGTTCAGCCTTGATACAGTGGGGAGGGGCTTGGTCCTACCTCAACTTGGTATACCAGACTTTGTTGACTCCCCAAGAGAGGCCTTACCCCCTTTGAGGAATGGATGGGGTGGGATGGGAGGAGGTGGGGGCCTGGGAGAAGGGGAGGGAGGAGGAACTAGGACTGGCATGTAAAATGAAAAAAATTTAAATAAAGAAAAAAATGAAAGAAATGGAATTTCCAAGGAAATCCGTTTTAAGAGGAAAAGGTAGAGCCCATTCAGTTATCTTCCTATATCCTGGGAGCTAAGATACTGAGACAAATGGAAAGGTAGGCTTACACCTGAGACACCTGAGGCATTTAGGAGGCTCTAGGGATGTCACATCAGTGAGGATGTCAGGAGTACATTGGTTCTGGGGAAACTACGAAGCTTTATAACAGCTCTGGGTTGTCTTTCAAATTCCAAGATTATTTTAGACTTTGCTGGTTTTGTTTTCTGTTTTTCTTTTCTTCTTATATGTAGACAATCCTACCTTAGCTCAGGATAGACAAAGTACAAGTTCAAACAGGTCAAAAGGTTATCAGTGTTTTTGTCCAGGTATTAGTATTGAAGTAGATTCTATCATAGTTTTATTCTATACATTTTCCTGTATTTTCTACATTTTTTGCCAGTGTCACATCAAGATATTTTCTTACCAGAAAAAGTTAAATCAAATGCCATATCATTTGATATGTCTTAGGGCCACTTGCCCAGTAACTCATAGATAGATTATAAGAGACACTTGTTCCACCAGAATACATGTATGAATAAAAATAAGACTCTTGTTTCTCTTAAATATCCATTTGTATGACAGATTTAGTTTCCCTACCAATCCTGACTACATTCCCCTGGGACAACATACATTAGTCTGTAACGAAGAAAAGCCTCAATCAATAACAATTTTGGATGCAATGGAGGTTAGCTAATGGAATTGATAAAGGAAAAAAAAGACAACAACAAACAAACACTTTAACACAGAATTAGTAATTATTCCTAGGAGTATGATCTCACAGTTGAGAAAGTTAAATGTTTTTATAACCAGCTTTTAGAGAACACTTTGAAAGCAGTTCAATAGAGCTCTGCACCAGAGATCACAGAGTACCGCTGAACTGTGGAGCATAAATAAGCTATCTATGTCCACGTATAGCCTGAGACACAGCTTACAGGCAGCGTTTATAGAGAGGCTAAGGAAACACTGCATCTCCGATGAATCGAAAAATGATGATCTCTGAAAAGTAGTTAGATGACTCAACACACACACACATCCATCACAGGGTATCCAATGAGGTATACAATATTACATCTTCATGTATCAGTTAAAATAAAGGTCGTTTTAAGGAAAGATCTTTTTTCATTGATTTTATTGAGTGATACATTTTTCTCTGCTCCCCTCCCTGCCTCTCCCTTCCCCTTCTAACCTCTCCCATGGTCCCATGCTCCCAATTTACTCAGGAGATCTTGTAAAGACTGATCTTTCAAGCAACAGGAACAGAAAAATTCCTTCACAGCTTGTCCATTATGTTTTACTAAGATAAAAATTACTTCCCAAACAACCCAAGCTCTGCTGGTTTGATAGTTAAGAGGTCCAGATACACGAGACCCCTTCCTGTGTACTCATTTCTCTGTGTACAGGGCCCATTTACCCCAAGGGGAACCTCGATGCTTCAGATGAAAAAGGTCTGGTAGTTTGTACGTCTGGCATGAAATTTAACAATATTCAGACTTCAGCTGCTTTTATTTGCTGATGTGTTGGTGTGTGTGTGTGTGTGTGTGTGTGTGTGTGTGTGTGTGTGCATTGTGGGTCATACATGCCATAGTTTGTACGTGGAGGTCTGAGGATAACCTTGGGTATTGGATTTGTCTTTCACCTAGTTTTGAGGCAGAGTATATCCTGTTGTTCAGCACTTTATCTACTAAGTAATCTGTTTCCTCTTTTGATGGGTATTTTATTAAATTAGATTCTAAATAAATGTGTGTGTGGTGAGGGTCTTGTAGGAAGATCCTTGGTGGTAAGAAGCAGTATTCTTTTCTCGTGGCGCCTTTAAGCATCACATTTAGAGTGAGATGCTGCAGGGTTTTCCTCCTATTCTGTTCCAGCAAATTCTGCAGAATCCACATTGTCAACAGTAGTTAAATAAATTACCACACCCTGTTTTACACTGACCACTGACTTTTTCTACTAGACCAGTAAACCCAACAAATAAGAAGACAGAGAATTCACGATGGCTTCTTAAAATGCTGCTGTAGAACCGAACCACTGAGTGGTACCATTTGTCTAAGTTCATTGTCTTCTTGTAGAATTTACCTGGAAGTTATCTCTGATTTCTCATCCTAACTCTCCCATATCACCAACTAGTGAGCATTCACGAATGAAGACCAGTCTTAAGACTTACATCTTGGGGTCCCGGGAATGGGAGTGAGATTTGAAGACTGGACCTCCACTGTGGTTGCTTCTGTTCCTCCACACTCCAATCTTCATGCATTCTTGTCAGATTTAGAATGCACAGTTAAAAATCTCGACACCTGCTCAAGGACATTCAAATATCTCTACCAACCATCAAATTAAGTGCAAATCTCTCTCTCTCTCTCTCTCTCTCTCTCTCTCTCTCCCTCCCTCCCTCCCTCCCTCTCTCTCTCTGGAATTTTCATAGAAATATATTATCAGAAATTCAGAACCCTGCAGACAGAGCATCACATAGCATAGTGGTCATGGCAACTGTGTGAGAAGAAACAATTAACTTGCTAAAAGATCAACAATTGACTTAAGTCAGGTGTGGTGGCATGCCTTTAACCCCCACCTCTTGCAAAGTAAAGGCAGGAGGCAGAGGAACTTAGGGCCATTTTTACCTATGAAGCGAGTGTGAAGACACCCTGGGCAACATAATACCCTGTCTCAAAAACAGCAACCAAACAAACGAGCCACTCAGTTTCCCCTAGCTGTGCTCTTGATGAGCAAGCTTCTCTGCCAAATATGCTCCTGCCTGAGTGAAAATCGGTAGAAAATCTGTCCTTAATGTTCAGAGCAGAAACACCTGTTATGATTTATTTTCTTATCAAAGGATTTATTCTCTCCTTACACTGGCCCTTTTGCTCTTGTCTTCCTCTTCTGATTACCAAAGATCAAATGAAAGGCGCAAAAGGGAGGAGCATGCTTGCTCCAGTGTGAAGACGAGAAGAATCATGAAATGGTTCTGAGACCTCCAAACTTCCAAACTGTTTCATTGGTTTGCATTCATTCATGCCTCTAGTTTTTACTGTGTATTGAAGATGTATGCATGCTTTCAACACGCAGTTTCAACATTAAAGACTAACACTTGGGTCATTGTGACCTGTTCTTATAACTCACAGTAAATGAGCACTCTCACAAGGGGAAAAGAAATAAAAATCAGAAAACTTAACTTTTGGAATCTGACAAAAAATCTCTGTTTATCCAAAGTATAACTGTTACTCAAATGATAAACCCCACAATTGACCACCTTAATTTTAACAATGGTGCCCTGTGTAAATCCACTAATATAAACATTCATTTACTTGGTTTCTGCATAGCCTTATCTATAAGAGTCAAGGAACGATTTACAACAGCAAAACATAAATAAAATCTAGGAGAGCAAAAACTGTCCAAAATCTCAGATGAAAAATATACACCAAAATCAAAACAAAGAACATTGAGCCTATAATTCGTGATCCTAGAGAAGCTAAATAAGAAGGTGAACCCAAAGAAAAACATATAGGCATCCTCCTGAATATCAACCTTCATCAGGCGATGAAAGGAGACAGAGACAGAGACCCACATTGGAGCACCGGACTGAAATCTCAAGGTCCAAATCAGGAGCAGAAGAAGAGAGAGCACGAGCAAAGAACTCAGGACCGCGAGGGGTGCACCCACACACTGAGACAATGGGGATGTTCTTTCGGGAACTCACCAAGGCCAGCTGGCCTGGGTCTTAAAAAGCATGGGATAAAACCGGACTCGATGAACATAACGGACAATGAGGACTACTGAGAACTCAAGAACAATGGCAATGGGTTTTTGATCCTATTGCACGTACTGGCTTTGTGGGAGCCTAGGCAGTTTGGATGCTCACCTTACTAGACCTGGATGGAGGTGGGTGGTCCTTGGACTTCCCACAGGGCAGGGAACCCTGATTGCTCTTTGGGCTGACGAGGGAGGGGGACTTGATTGGGGGAGGGGGAGGGAAATGGGAGGCCGTGGCGGGGAGGAGGCAGAAATCTTAAATAAATAAATAAATTAAATAAATAAATAAATAAATAAGAATAAAAAACTAAAGTTAAAACTGAATTTCTTTTAAATAGGGCAGCACTGGGAGTGTGTTTTTATTTTATTTTAGTTTTGAAACAGAGCCTCACTATGTAGCCCTGGATGGCCTGCAACTCACTTTGTAGTTCGGGCTAGCCTCCAACTGCATCTGCCTCCCGAGTGCTGGGATAAAAGGCGTGCAGCACCACACCCAGCATGGGAGGTGTATGTTGTTGGTTTGCTAGAGGAAAGAAGGGATTATTTGTGCTCCATCATGGAGGAGAAGTCATGGCATCAGGACCATGAAGCGGTTGGTTACACTGTGTCTGCAGTCAGGGAGCAGAGGGAGACCGCTGTTGGGACGCACAGGGAATAGAGGTAGGCCGGGAAAACAAAACTGAATGCTGAGAGAAAGAAGGGCTTTTCTGGTCTTCAGGTTGAACTTCCTGACCCCTCCAGAGAAAGCATGGTTTCCCAGCTTGTGGCACCATGTGGGAAGGTTCTAGAAACTTTTGGAGGAGGAATTCAGGTAATGAACATCGAGCACAGATGCTAGTTCTGGAATTTGTGACTCCTAATGTCTGACTATAGTATCCAGGCTTGTCTAGGAACGTGACAAAAATCTGTCATAGCACTGAGAGAATTTATCACACGGATGAAAATTCAGGATCTTATAAACAAGAATGTATTGCAGACAATTCTTAAACAAAGAGAGGGCTACCACTATGAATGTTGACATGCTCTGGGTGTTTTAGACACTTTCTTTGTTTCTATGGTAACGCAGGATTCAGAGAAGCGAAAGAAATAGGTAACTAATGCTGGACTGTCACCTGTCTCAGACATCAAAATGTTTCGGGAAACTTTTAACAATTTCCAGACCCAGTGACTTCAGCAGTGAATTCTCTGACACGTGTCGGCAGCACCAAGCGTTGGGGATGCTGAGAAGAAAAGTACAAGTCACATTTTATATTCTCAATATCAGATTAGCAGAGATGACCTTCTACTGACAAGATCTGAAGGCCTTGCGGCTCACGTTAAAATTTGCTGCTGAGTCTGAAATTTGCTGTTAGTTCAGGTCCTCGAACCATGTTCTGTCTGAAAGTGATGTCACTATTGCCGCCTTCGCACAGAATCAACAAACATCCCAGGTTACTTGAAGACTGCCCAGCTCTGCCTCTTTCCCACAAGAGAATTCATATAATCTCTTCAAAGGTTTCTATATTTTAAATGAAGGTGGTTATCCCAACAGCACTTAAAACAACAACAGCAGCGCCCTCAGTCCAGCTCACGCTTTTATGAACTCCAGCACGAAAGCATAAACTTGGAAAAGTTTGGAGGAACGTTTAGCTTCTTAGTTTCTTTCATCTTGCTGAGGGTGAAAAAGACCACTTATGTTCTCACAAGGTCTTAGTCTTACCCATTCTCCTTCAGTGAACGTTATCTGCCTTTCAAATATTGTTACAACAAGAAAACATTTCTCTATGAAATTCTAATTTGTTTATTTTTCCTTGCTTTATCTAATTTTAATTTCAAAGTTTGGTTCCCATATGTTTTATTCCGATGTATATTTTGAAAACCTTTAAGGGATCTCAGAGAATTTTTTGTTTTTATGGAATTTAGCTATTTGCGTTCACCATAATAGACAGTGAAATTGAGGGGAAAATGTAAATGCAAAATTATATAAGCCTGTGCTTCTGCTAACTGTTTTAGTTGCTGAGGAACCATGCGATGGTGCGGTGAGAGGGCGGACATTTAATAAGACGACTGCACCTTGGAATTATTAGGAAAATAGTTCGGACTGCTTAAAGTATACCAGTGTGTCACAGATATTAATCTTAATCTTTAAAAACTACCAGCAAGTGGGAAAATAGCAAGCAAAATCAACATGAAAAGAGAGGTCTGTAGTGCAGGCTCACAGAACAGGATGCGCAGTTTCCTGCTGCAAAAGGGTGCCAATGCCAATCACAGCACAGAGAAAGGAAAGAGGCGGCAACCGTGAAATGGAAATGGCGCCCTCCTGAAAGGGTTCTACACATAGACCTAGACCAAGGCGAATTCCTAGGCGTGTGTAGAACATTAGCCGTCCAAAAATGTAGTTGTGATTTTTATCATGACTTGCTCAACGTGTGTAGCTCACTCAGTAAGACAAGATGCCCTTGAATAAACTGGTGCAAAGCGGTCTGTGAAGGTTATGGATCTCCCCACATCTCTATTCCATCTTCCTGACATCTTTTGAAAAATGTCTAATGATGTCCTCCATATAAAAAAAATGAAGGTACTTATTTTTTAACTATTGAATTGTTGGTATTTCTTAGTTGCTGTGCATGTTGACCCCTTAGCAAATGCTGGTTTCTAGATTCTTTCTCCCATTCACGAGGCTGGCCACTGATTCCCTTGCTGTGCAGTAAAGCCTGAGTTTGATTTACTTCCATCTGTCTAATCTCACCTATATATTCGGAGTTCCTTGTTAAAAACAGTTATCCATACACGCCAATATTAAAGAGCTTTTCCCTTAAGTGCTTTTCATCTAGAAGTTTTACAGCTTTCAGGTTTTGCATTCTAGTCTTTAATTCATTTTGAGTGTAATTTGTATTGAGTATTGTAATGATGATCTAGTTGCTTTCTTGTGCATCATTTATTGAAGATAATCTTCTTTACACCTTGTGTCATCTGGTTTCTTTGTAAAAGAACATAAATGTGTAGGGTTTCATCTGGGCTCTCAATCTACTTCATGTCTTATCTTTTTAAAGAGAACTTATCTTGTTGATCCATTAATTAGGAAAAATATTTCTTTTAGAGGAAATATAAATAAATATTTTGAACAGTATGCTCAAAAACCTTATTAATGAAGTGCATGCAGAAAATGACTTTTAGGTATTGTGTATTCTGTTCTATTAAAGTATTCAGCCAGATAAGCTTAAGAACACTGACAATAATAGACATTGGTGAGAATTTGAAACATGATCTTTCCTATTTTGGGGTAGGTATAGCCTGGCTCATCCACTGTGAGAAATAATGTAGCATATCTGTAAAAGTTAAGTGTGACTCCACTGTGACCCAGAAATTTTGTTTTGAAGTGTACATTTAAAAGAAGTCAAAGCAGAAACTCACCAAAAGAAGTACTCAAGGATATTTCCAGTCACTTTCTAAAAACCTGCAAGACCGGAAAACACCCAATCTGGGCACAATCCAAGTGTCTGCTGTTGGTAAAGTGGATGAACCACGTTGGCGTATTTAGTTAATGGAATGAAAACAAAGTAATGAAAATGAGCTGTTCATATACTCAGTAAGAGGGATAAACTCCTCATGATGTGAAACTGAGCAAAGTCAACCAGGCACAGTACATAGCCAACCATTAGATTAATTTGACTTGCAACAAATAATCCTAATCTCCAATGGTAGGGTTGAGAACACCGGCTACCCTTGGAAAAGGGAACCAACTGGGAATAGGCCTTCATGCCTCCCGATGGCCTAGGCAGCTCCTCTATCTTGATCGGATTAATGTTCAAATGGGTGTATAAGGACTGTAAAAATAAATTATTTCAAAAATTTTAGCCAAATTAGCAACATTCAACTTTTATCTTTTTATAGTCAGAACTAAAGAGGACTGGTAGAGGCCCTCTTTATGAACATGTGGGCCCTGGGGCATTAAAGTTTATGACCAAACTACAGATTTGCTTTTTAAAATTTCAGACAAGTCTCACTTCCTTCCATTATTTCCCCCCGACACTGTCTTCCATTGTCTGGGAATAACCTCACTAGTTCTTGCTCCACATGCACAACAAGCGAACATGAATGAACACATGAAGGCTGCGTGCTTCTCCTTCTGCTGTGTTCTGATTACATCTGCCTCAGCCCCTGCTGTCAAAGAACCTTGAGTTCTTCAAAATCAGGCAGAAAAGTAGATCATGACAGCAAAGGCAACCAAAGAGAGTTTGGAAGAATTTAATAGAAAGGTGTAATGTTAAATCAGCAGCAACATTTTAAAATATGTGTGCAACATGAATATAATTATGTAAATGTTGTATATAAAGAGAAAAACACAGCAGATATGAATAAGTATCTATATTAGTTGTCTTTGGAATACAATATCACAATGATTTTTCTTTTTCAATTTCAGAAAAAAATTAGATTCATTTTATTTGGCATGTATATTTTGCCTGCAAGTATATATGTGTACTATGAGTGTGCCTGGTGCCAACAGAGGCCAGAAAAGGGTATCAGATCCCCTGTAATAGGAATTACAGATGATTGTGAGTTAACATGTGGATGCCGAGAATTAAACTCAGGTCCTCTGCAAGTCTACTGAGCCATCTCTCCTATCCCAAACACAGGAATTTTATTAAATACATGTTTTAATTAACTCTTAATCATTAAAAATAGAATAGCAAAGATGGCTTATTGCATAAAGCGCTTGCTGAATAAACATAAGAATCTGGTTTAGGAGGACCAGAAAATCTTGATGCAGCAGTCTCTATCTCTAGGCAGAGACAGGGGAATAACAAGGTCTTGCCAGTCAACAAAACTAACTAAACAGCCATCTCCAGGTTCAATGAGAGACCTCACCTCAAAATGAAATAAAATAGAATTGAAAGCAAAAAAAGAAGACATTTGACAACAATGTGTGACCTCCACATGTGTGCATATGGACACAAAACCCTCCCCCACTCCAACATACACTCACACTTACACATACACGCATGACCACACTTAAGCACAAATAAAAATAAAAGCAATAACTTAGGAAAGCATTCTTTCTTTCTGTCAAAAGCTATTAGAGATCCACACAAAACATCATCTACGATTCCATTGTCATGATTATAATGTCAGTTCTTAACGATTATGGATTTATTCTTGTCTGCAGCTCTTCTCAAGCTATGAGTTTTTGTGATACAGCTAAATCTGAGGGTGCATGCTTTTCAGATGGCTCAGTCCCTGATTCTCTGTCATGAGTGCAGACTCTGCTCTTTACAGAAATACTGAATCTGTCACCATATGCCCGTGAGGCTTGATGGCTTATCCCCTGGTGGCTCTTCCAGAACCCCCAACGTTCTGTTCCAATTACAGGGTCGCTCACTCTGTTTGATTGCTCCTGCTTTCCCCAACCACACCGCTAGCTATCATTTTGCACTTGGCTTCCATTAACCCTGCTCAGGCCAACCTGATAGGTTTTTCATGGCAGCAAGACAAGACATGAGGCAGGTGGGACCAAGATAAGCCTTATCAGTACGCTTCTGGAATAAATGGGACGGTGAATTCAAATGCCAGCTTTCAAAAGCAGAAAGACAAATGGTCAACAAAACTTGAAAAGGTGTTCGGTATCTTTAGGCGTCACTGAATGGAAAGGAAAACACACTTTGTAATTCTGTCTTACGCCAGTCAGAATGGCTATTTATCATCAAGGAAACAAAGAACAACAAACAGATGTGGAGAAGAAGAAACTTGTATCCGTGGCTTGAGGAAATGTGATCTAGGGCAGACAGTATGGAAATTGGTATGAAGATTCCATGGAGCAAAAATGGGGCTACTATATGGCCCAGGTATATCACTCTAGGTATATGTCTAAAAGATCCTGTCAGTGAGACACACAGATGTGTGCTTATTTCTACACTACTCACAATAGTCAACCTAGCCACCAACCTAGATGTCTACAGAGAGATAAATGGCTAAAGCTGATGCGCTACAAACACACAATGGAATTTTACTTAGCTCTAAAGCAGAATGAAATTATAACATTCGCAATAAAATGGATCAACTTGGAAATCATTATGTTAAGTGAAGTAAGTCAGACTCAAACAAATATTTCACTTCATATTTTCTTGCAGATGCAGAATCTAGATTAAAACTTTATATAATATATTGCATATAAATTTAGTTATCTTATATATGTATAGGAAAGGAAAAAGCAGCTATGAGGCAGGAAGAAGAAATCTAAAAGGAAGAGATACAAAAGTAAGTAATTATGTGTGTGTATGCATATGTGTGCAATGTGCGTGTGTATGTGCATGAATGTGTGCATTTATGTATATGGGAAATACATATGTGCATCTGTATGTATGTGTGCATATGTGTATATGTGTGTATATATGCATGTTTATGTGCATCTGTATGTATGTGTGCATATGTGTGTATGTGTGTATATATGCATGTTTATGTGCATCTTTATGTATGTGTGCATATGTGTGCGTATGTGTGTATATATGCATGTTTATGTGCATCTGTATGTATGTATGTGTGTATATATGCATGTTTATGTGCATCTGTATGTATGTGTGTGTGATGAATGTAAAATGGGGCAGACAAGGAGAACATCCGGGAAGAAAATAGGAAAAAACT
Organism: Microtus oregoni; assembly: GCF_018167655.1. NCBI lineage: Eukaryota > Metazoa > Chordata > Mammalia > Rodentia > Cricetidae > Microtus > Microtus oregoni. Next base: position 29,175,821 of record NW_024543071.1, on the reverse strand, counting down.
ATGATATATATGTCTAGAAATGTCACAAAAAACCACTTATGTATATGCTAACCAAAATATTACTTAGAAAAATATATAGAATAAGTTAATATGAACTGACTCTAATGACATATCAACAAACCTTACTTAGAAAGTTAATCCCTGCTTAGAAAATAGGGATTAACTACTCACCAGTCATTCATAGGACAGTGCTGGAGCGGGTTTCTTTTTTTATTTTCTCACACAGTCAAAATCAAAACAAATTGAGAAAAGGAAGATTGTGAATGGGTGGAGAAAGGAGGAAAAAAACACCAAAATCTTGAGTCTCTCCCAGGTTTCTGTGCTCACGACACCCAAATTTAATTAAAAAAGAAATGCTATTAGCATGCAGACTATATTTTATATTTCAATATTTATATACTCTAAGACTATTCAGACTTGTAGGAATTTTTCAATGTCTGGATTACAATTGTTGAATTTTTATTTTTATTGCATTATTTATTTATTCTGTGTGTGTGTGTGTGTGTGTGTGTGTGTGTGCACGAACACATGCTCATTCCCTTGCCGTGGTGCATGTGTGCCTTTCAGAGGACAACTTCCACCATTTGGGACACGGTGACAGAACCTAGGTCGTTGGGCAACAAGCACCTCTACCCATCCTTTACTCAAACCCTTAATTTTCAATAATTGCCCTTTATTGTTTTAAATCTTGGCTCTTTTTCTATTGAATTTATTTGTGTATTTAATTTCCTTTTAAAACTAAGCAAATACATCCTCCCAGGAAATTTTCCTTTATCTTTGTTTATGCAAAAGGCCAGAGATCAAGTACATTTTCACAAACAAGGAATGCGGTATTTATCCACTGGAGTACTTCCAGTAAACTGAGAAAACAGAATGTATTTAATTCCTTAGAAAGTGCTAAATAATTTCACATTTTCTGAGTTTATAGCATAGCAGAAGTTATGCTGCTTAATTGGCATCCTTCTAGGCTTCCGCATAAATATTCTGTTATTTACTGTGCATGCACAGAGCAAAATTTAAACATGAAATGACTATTAGGATAATCTAGAGGAAATAATCCCTTCCCCTTATCTTTCAAAAGTTCATATTTATTTCATATATGGAGGGATAAATTTACATATACATATGTGTGTTATTATAAACACTGATTCCAAAATTCTATGCTATGTACCAAGGTGAAATGTACCAAGCAATAGCATTACCAACATACTGGCCTGCCTACCACTTAGATTCAGACATTTTATTTTACTTACCAATTGGTCACCTTAATCCTACAAAAATGAGATTATAACTAGTACTCTTGATCTTCCTCTGGCATTACTCATTTTCTGGATGTCAGCCTCATAATTTACAGAAGAAGACATTCGAGACTGGTTCTAGTTTGAATCTAGTCATGTGGCAGAGAAATCGCTACTGCCATGACCCCAGCTACGTCCTCAGCAGAGAGGACAGACCAACTTCCCTTACATGGCTTTGTGAAAATGACATGATGTATAGAAGGGGCAGGTGAACCTGTTTTATTCCATCTCTGACCTCCTCCTCTCACAGTGGGGGTGTGCTCACAAGCACAAAGTTCTGTGGAGAAGCAGCAGGCCTGTGCTCCTCTAGAGCCTGTGGTTCCTTGCCCCCTCCAATGAGGTAGCAGAGGTGGGAGCAACCTAGGCAGAAAAGCCCCTCCCACCTGACTGACAAGCAGGGTCTCACACTTTGCTTTAGGAATTTGCCTCAGTTAAACGACAGTGATAAACCGTGATGGATTCTATTTCAAGCAAAAGAGAACAAAACTACAACCTGCGGTGCTTGCCCCACCTGCTCAACACAAGTACTCCTATATTTACCAGACAGGGTGCTCTTGGGTCTGAGCAATCATGTTCACTTTCCCTCAGCAGCCTGCTCTCATTCCCACTCCACAGTCTCTCAGATTTTTCACCAACGTTGAGGATTGAAGATTGTGTATTACAGAACTGAAATCTTCGTGTCTGGACCTTGAGACTTGCCTTCTTAATTGTCCCCATAGCCTGTAGTTTCCTTCAAAATACATTTAAACAGAATAGATTTTCTTATGGAAAAACACTCATGGCCAGCTGCTTCATCCTTTGTGTGTAAAGCACTTTACAAAATAGGAACATAGATAAGAGCTACGTGAAAGATACAGAAATAAGGTAAACCTCGCCACAGGAGCAATTCATGAGATTCAGAGCAATAACAAAATGGGAGAATATTAAACTGCTTCATCACAAGGCTGTAGCTTTTTGAAATCCCAGAGCTTCAAGCAAGTATCATTAGGGATATGGTGAGAAATTAGCCTACAGCTTCTAGAGAGACTCAGTTCTGTAAAGCCAAGTGGGTCATGTTCTGTCCCTCAGCTGGGGCCCTGCCTTCTTCTGGACCAAAGAGGACCTCCACTCTGACATTCGTTATGACCACAAAGTAATAAATCATATACGTTAATTATTTTCAAGAATTACAAACACAAATACGTGAAGGTGGCAGTACCTGTACATGATATGGGCTAATGAACATTTTGAAAAATCAACATATAATTATGCAAATATCTGAGATCACACTGCCTTTCTCTTTTAGAAAGCATCGCTACTGAGACATTTGTGCAAATGGTAGGTGACCACATGAAATTAATGTCCACTCTTCTATTTATCTGCTGCGCATGGCATGCTTAATGAGATGGATCTGATATGACACAATAGTCTTTAAGCCTCCATGCTTGAAAACGCAGGGTGGCTGTGTCTCTTATTTATTCTTCGCATGCTTTCCCTTCAAATTAGAACCTTGCCAGTTTTGTCAAGCCTAATTCTAAGGAAGGTTTTGTGTCTTCCAGTAAAGCTTCATTAAAGCTCAAAGCTTAAAGGCTTAACAGGCTTCCCACTTATTCTTTAAAACTAAAATCGTCTAAACTTTCTAAAGTTGCTTTCCTATGCACTACATTTTCATAATTTTTTTTTTTGGTAAATCATTAAGAAGTCTAGAGAAAAAGGTTTCGTGATCTTTATTGTCCAGATATGTGATCTCTATGAGTTGAATTGGGGGGGCTCATCCCTTCATTTGTTCCAAATATTAGACTTTTGATTTGTCTTCTAAAGGGTATATGAATCAAAGTCTTCTAAAGGCTCCACAAATGCCTTCAAAGATCCTAGAACCCAGTTCAAGCCAGAAGGGAACTCAGCCTAAACATCAGGAATGAAGTTTCATGATCAAGAAGGTGAAAACTAGCTATGAATGGAAGATACCGACCCTTAATAGTCACTTTAGAAATCAATGCCTGCTTAAATACAGGCATGGACTGCCAAACTGTAAGGAACCCCTCCACCCAGCTTACCTGGCCCTAAGACACCAGAGTGCTAAGGATCACTTAGAGCAGTTGTTCTTAAGCTGACGGTGAGCATTCATTTCTGAAAACATGTTCCAGGGGGCAAGAAGGAAAGCAAGCCTGATATTTAGCTGATAAGTACTGCTACAGAAAAAAAAAATATGGAGAATTGGAACTGACTCTCTGCAAAGACAAGGTCAGCCCACTGTAGAAATCTCCAGTAGAATCAACATCAATTGGCTGAGAAGGGAAGGGTGTATGGGAAACAGCATCTCAACATCCAGGATTTTCTGGGCATTCTGGGTACTATCTGTGGAACTTTGATCATCTATAAGAGCATCTTTATTCTTGTCTGTAAAAACGAAAATGGCCATGGTTATTTTATAGATTTTGTTGTTGTTGTTGAGAGTTAGATAAACTAACACTTGTCAAATACTTTGGACCTTACTTGGCAAATACTAAATAAGTGCTTAATATTGCTTTATTTATTCCTGATTTATCCTTCATAATGTGAAGGTTTTTGTTACTATGCCTAAGTTTAAAGATACTGTGGTAAAATTGCAAACCTATGATGGGTGAAATCACAACATAAGCCCAGACATCCTTCCTATCGGGATGTCACAAGAACACTTAAGATAATTCATTTTTTTTGTCTTACATTGTGATTATCCAGGTAGCATGAACTTAACTCAAAACCTTATTAGAAAAACAAACAAACAAATAAACAAACTGGGTGTGGTAGATCATACCTTCAATCTCAGTACTGGGATATCTGAGTCAGGCAAATCACTATGAGTTGAAGGCAAGCCTGGTCTATGTGCTGAGATCCAGGACAGTCAGTGCTACCTAGACAGACCTTGTTTAAAGCAACTAAGTAAAATTGAAAAGATGAATAAATAAATAGCAAACTTTCTTCCAGGCACAGCGACACATTCCTATAATCCAATCACTCACTCACTCATGATGCAGAGGCAGAAGGATTTTGAGTTACAGGTCAAGTTAAAATACACAGTGAATTCTAGAGCAAGGTGGGTTATGAGACACTGTCAAACAAAGAAAACTATAACAAAATATGCACACTTTCTTACCCCGCCCGCACATCTGTCACTTAAAATTGATACACACAGGCAACTGTGTATAGTTATTTTCTTTCTCGTGGAGGTTACAACAACATTAACGAGAGTCTTAAAGAACACTCTACAGGAATTATGTAACCGAGGAGAGTATGCTTAGTCAATCAAAATGGGAGAGATTTTACTCTGGAGATTTTGAACAAAGGACACTTGGCATTCTGAGACAGTTGAATTTCAGACTTTCCTCTGGGACTCTGAGCAATTGTCACCTTCACAGGCTCAGTTCTCCCGTCAGTAAAATGAGTCATTTCATATTCCTGCTTTATCCCTGGCTGTACCTCCTCAAATGTGATGCCAAATAAAAGCACTGAAAACAGGGTAAGTAGCACGTCCTTAGTCCCAGCAGTCAGGAGGTAAACCAAGTGCATCTCTGGGAGTTCGAGGCCACCCTAGTCTGCATTGTAAGTTCTAGCCAGAGTTACGAAATGATATCCTGTCTCAATAAATAAATAACAAGTTGGCCTGTAAGAGTATTAATAAAAAACTGGTTTTAGCTTATTTTTAACATTGGATAAGAGGAAAAATTTGTGATGGGTTTAGAAACTTCGTTCTTGAAGAGTGACTGAAGAGACCGAAGGAATATAAAGCATACATGAGACTAAATCCATGGTCCAAGACTCATCTCTGAAAGCAGAAAACACTACTAATCAGTTGCTGTTGTAGCTTATCCCAGCAAGGATATTTCATTAGACAATAACCTGAATGTGAGGGCAGATGTGATGGAATGCCCAGATGGCTGTAAATATACAAACCCCAGTTCCTGGCTGAACTGTCTCTCATTTAGGTAAGCCAGTTTGGGCCCAAGATTCTGTTAATTCATCATCAAAGTTCACAGAAAAATTAAATTATATTAAACCTCAAATTCTTCTAAATTCAGTCATTTGGTTCTTACTACTCGGTCAGATCACAGGAGTAAATACTATCTTCTGACAGGGGCAAGGGTGACAGAAACCATGGTGACAGAGAGCACTTAGAGAGGGGTGCAGAAATGTTTCGGCTTAACTATGGACCATGGGAAGAAGTCTCAAAATACTATTACATTCCTCACCTAGGGTATTATGAGATCCAGTGAAACCGCACTAACAATAGTATTCGTGTTACCTAGGGATAATAAGCCTACTTTTCCAATACATATATAGATAACACATTCATTTAATCATATGTTTGATATATATATGCAAACATTATTGTTTCAGATAATGGGTGGGAAGAACAACCTAGATTTGGAACTCACTTTATGGTGATGACAATAAGGAATAGAGAAACTTTACAGAGTACCCAAATCAAATTTTTTTATTCACATTTTATAGCATGTTTTATTGGTTCATCTTTTAGGAGTGGGGTGAGTATAAAACTTTTAAAAAGTTTATCAACAATACTCTTATATGTAACAAGCTACAAGTACTGGTCATAGGGAAAATAAAAACATAAAATATTTTAACATGTTGGTGAGAGTGTCAAATCAAATTTATTTACTGGTGAGGAAACTACAAAGGGCAGAAGCACAGTCTAGCACTAGGGTTTACCAAGGCTCTCTCATCCTCTTGGCATCTCATATATGACATCGCAAAGGCTCTCATACGGGACATAGCTCTGGGCTTTGGTTAGATCTCCCAGGAGATAGGAGTTCCCGGAGAAGGCTAAACCATGGAAGTCATAGTTGTAAATTTCAAAACATATCTAATGCCCTTAATGGCTAGAAAGTGAATACAAAGCCGAACAGTCACCTGTACCCTTCAAGGGTCGCAAACTGCAACTTTCTATTCATTTAAACATGAGATGTGAACTTTGGCATTTAACTATGTCTATTCAGTTGTCCCATGATTTTTCCTAGGAGGCATAAAGAAGTGTCTATTTGTAAGCAGAGAGGACACTAACAGCCACAAGTGTTCCATCCAAGTCCAGGATGGTAAGCCAATGAGTTTATTGGGCTTTATGGAATTATGGGTGACTCACCACCAGAAAAGTCCTCTTCCCCAAAACAACAGCAGAGTTTACAGATGCACCATTAAAGATATTCTGCCCCCACACAACCTTCCTCGTCTTATTTATTCTATTAGTCCCTAAAACAACAACAGCCAAGATGAAAGAGTGACTGTAACCTCCAGTGACGTTCTGATGACCCTCTCCTCTCTTTCCATCTTTCCAGAATAGCTTGCATGAGACATGGCTATCACTGTATTGGCCTGTTTGGTTTCAGTTTGGGTTTTATGATTCTCTCTCTCTCTTTCTCCCTCCTTCCCTCCCTCCCTCTGTTCCTTACTTCCTTTTTCCTTCCTTTTTTCTTTCTTTCTCCTTCCTTTCTTCCTTCCTTCCTTCCTTCCTTCCTTTCTTCCTTCCTCCCTTCCTTCCTTCTTTCCTTCCTTCCTTTTTGGATTTTTGAGGCAGGATCTCACTCTATAGGCAAGATTGGCTTCAAACTCACAGCAATTCCACTTCCTCTATTTTTCAGGTTCTGGAATTACATAATCTACCACATGTGACTTATTCTGCTTATATCATTGTTGTGCTTGTGGGTCACACCCTTCTATGGATCATCCCAGCAGTTCTACTTCATGCCAGGAGGTATTAACGCCACATTCAGAGGAAATAGTTCCAGACTAACATCAGGAAAGATAAATTAGAGTGTTATGCCTGTCTTGGGAGAAGCCAGGCCTATTTTCAGCCATAGTGTTTGTATTTAGTGTATCCTCATAGATTATATTGCAAAATTTCCTCTTAAAGATGGAGGATAATATCCATTAAGAGGGAATATAGAGGACATAAGGGAAAAAGACCATGTCACTGAAGCAGTAAAAGAATGAGAAAGGAGGAGAGGGCAATCAGGTGGAACAGTTGACATGCAAGGTCTTTGGATCAAGGGTAGACCAGAATGACTTTCTTTTAGTGTGATAGAAAATTATGGGCAGGTTTTCTGTAAGAGGAAGATGTGTACCTAGCAGCCTTATAAAATGATTCTCTCAAAGATAAAGAAAAGTTTCACAAGGCCCCTCTTGTGTCTCTGTTTTGTCTGTGAAGCAAGTAACAAAAACAATGTCTATCACCATCATTGACATCACCATCATCATAATTGTTGTAACCATCATCAACCATGTCTATCACCATCACTGACATCATCATCATAAATAAGAGTCCATCACCATAATTGTTGTAACCTTCATAAACCATGATCCATCACCATAATTGGCATCACTAGCATAAACCATGGATCATCACCATCATTATCATCACTATCATAAACTATGGTCCATTACTGTCATTGTCATAACCACGACAGTATGGAGATAAACGAAATCTCAGTTCATATCAGCAGAACCCACTGGTCACACAGTTATGTCCTGATGGTCCCTTGCATGTGGAAACACTACCAGCAGTAGCACCAGAAGTTATGCCTAGAAGGAAACAATTTAAATTAACTATGGATGTAGTAATAGGAGCGGCGGGGCTGCATCCCCAGCACCCCAGCCGCCTGGCTAGTTTATGCCCCAAAATAACAACACACAAATTGTATTCATTTAAATACTGCTTGGCCCTTTAGTTCTAGCCCTTACTGGCTAATTCTGATATCCCGATCAACCCATCTCTAATAATCTGTGAGCACCGGTCTTACCGGGAAGATTCTAGCATACGTCCATCCTGGGTCGGAGCTTCATCATGCATCTTCCCGGGAGCAGGGAGCATGGCATCTCTCTGAGGCATCTGCTCCCGAGAGGAGAGCTGTGGAGTCTGAGCTCACTTCCTCTTCCTCCCAGCGTTCTGTTCTGTTTACTCCTCCCACCTATCTTCTAACCAATGAGGGCCAAGCAGTTTCTTTTTATTTAACCAATGACCTTCCTCCATCATATGGAAGTTGTTTGACTCATTTTCTAGAAGCCATGGCAAATGACAAAGAACTGACAGACAGCCATCATGCCATGCATCCTAGCACTGCCCCTTGAGTCATTTTCATTCCCTTATTAGTCACTGTATTTGACTTACAATGGTTGTGCTTACAGAATAACATATGTGCTTACATCAGGGAATGTATAATGCAGGCACAGAATCGAAATAACTAAGTAAAGATCCAGAATCACAATCTGATGTGTCATGGAACAGCAAAGAGGGGACCAAACTGTATGATTGACAGTTACAATTAGGATAAATATACTGAAATCAAAATGAAAGCCAACTTTGACAAAAAGGAAACACTCGCTACTAGTAGAACTACTGGCCATTTACATGTATGTACCTACAAAGAAAATTCTATACCTGTGTTAAAGGGTCTATAAGATCAACATTAGTAGCTGGAGTGTTGCAGAATGGAAAAGAGCCAAATTTCCTAGTGCTGTGTTTACTCTCTTAGTAACCATTCAGTGCCTACCTTTAGCTAGGCCTGACCTACTAAAACTGTGACTATCGGACAGAAGTTCGGAGATGTACTAACTTACTACAGGATCAGCTTCCACCAACCTACAGACTAAGATATCAGATAATCTGTGATAGAAAGTTCTTTGAGTTGCTACAACCCATCTGTTTGCTGTTTCTACCAATGTATTTGAAAAGTGCTTTGATAGATACATTCTTGCTCTACAAACTTGGGACAATTTTTCCACATTGGAACATGGTATTTGCACAACCTTATTTTTGTTTCTGTTTTTAAGGCAGGGTCTCACTATGCAGCCCTAGCGAGCCTAGAACTCAGGGATATGTCTGGCTGTGTCTCCCAAGTGTGTGTGCCACCCACCATGGCTCAGAAGAAATTATCTCCTATTCCCTTTGAGGTGGGAGTTGTGCTTTGAGTTCACACCAGTGTGTTCATCTCCAAACGCCTGTACTTATTTAGGAGAACAAGGAGGGCAAATAACAAAGGGAGATGATGGCCCTGACACAGACTCACTCCCGCTGAACCCTGCCACTCCTGACATTCCTCCCTTTTGGGATGTGAAATGAGACTCCCACTGAGAATTGTCATTACATTATTATATCATAATATTAATATCCTATCATTTCCTAAACCCTTTTCAAACAATGTTGCAATTGCTTTGCCTCTTTATCAACACAAGATAACTTTAGATCTAAGTTTTATTTGGCAGCCACAGAGAGAAATATGCCCCCACACCTACCACAGAGCACTAAAGAGACCTTTAAACTATTTCATCTTTTTATAGTATTAAGATATGTAACGCTTTCTCAACATGAAGTCAAAAAGAAAACATTGGATTGAGTTGACCATACAAAACTTTAATCTTTCATATTATACAAATGAGCAGCAAGTAAAAGCTTTAAAAGTAACAAATAGAGTAGTGACTCTAATTCATAGTATATAATTTTAATTGATTATGGAATTATAGGTTTTAGCAAGATTTTTCATCATTTCCCTTGGGTGTTGTTATGCCCTGCTTCAACTTTTAATTTACTGATGTGGTAGAGTCTTCTGTTTTGTGTTGATTTCATCAGTTAATAAAGAAACTGCCTTGGCCCTTTAATAGGACAGAAAATTAGGTAGGCAGAGTAGACAGACAGAACGCTGGGAGAAAGAAGCCGAGTTAGTCAGTCGCCATGATTCTCCCACCTGACACAGACGCAGGTTAAGATCTTTCCTGGTAAGCCACACCTAGTGGTACTACACGGATTATTAAATATGAGTTAAAGCAAGATGTGAGAATTAGCCAATAAGAGGCTAGAACTAATGGGCCAGGCGGTGTTTAAAAGAATACAGTTTCTGTGTAATTATTTTGGGTAAAGCTAACCGGGAGCCAGGAGCTGGGAGGCGGGAAGCGGCCCGCTGCTCCACACCACAATTTACTTTTATTTTATGTGTGCCAATGTTTTGATTGTATGTATGTCTGTGCAACACATGAGTGCAGTGCCTGGGGAGGCCAGAAGAGGGCGTCAACTTCTCTAAGACTAGAGACATAGATATTTGTAAGCCACCATATGGGTTTGGGTAACTATACTTAGGTCTCTAGAAGAGCAGCCAATGCTTTTAACTGCTGAGCCATACTCCAACCCTGTTACACCCCTGTTTTAAAAGCCCCCCCCAAAAAAAAATCAACGACATCAAGAATAATTGTCCTAGGAACGTGTGGGAAGAATGGATGCTCTTCACTATTTGAGTTTCATGGGCATGAGACCCGCACCATAGCAAAGGGCTTGCACTCATTAGGAACCCATTCTTGATTTAATGTTGGGCCATCATCACGAAATTTTAGACAATTTTTGAAAGGTGGAAGCCTGTATTAACATTTGCACTGAACCTCGAAAAGCATGTATTAACATGTCAACTATCAGCAAAGCAATGTATCTTGCGCCAAAGAAAAACAATAAAATGCTTGAGAAATATCCCTTCTCTTAAAAAGTGCAAAGGAATAAGAATAGTAACAGAATTCTAATCAAAGAAAGTGGGCCGGAAAATGTGTAATAGAGGTGAAACTACAGAGCAAAAGGGTCTCCGTGACTGAGATCAGCATCAGCGGGAAAGACAACTTTTAATTGGATTCAAACGAAGAAAAAGACAGACATAAACAATGACAACTGGGAGGAAAGACAGAGATGAGTGTGTTGTAGGAAAGGCCAGATAGGCTCACGGTCACGTGGAATTACTTGGTTTGTGTATCTCAAAAACCCAGGCTGAGAAAACTCATCAGCTGTTGGTGGAGAAGGGCCTAGAGCATCCAGCCAATGAGACTATCAATCATCTAAGACTAGCTGTGTGCTACTAAAGGGTTGGAGAGGTGGAGTCGGTAAATCATAGTCACAGTTTCAGAAGATTAAAGCACACATGGTGGCCGCCTTGACAACTCTAGGCTCTCGGCAGCACTGTGCTAGTTAACACACAGCACAGTGCCAGCTGCAAGGTGACGTCAAAGTTAGTAGTGCCCACTTCTCTTTTATTCTATCTGTCAGTTCTGCTTGACTTAAGCTAATGAACAACAATAAAAAAAATCACTAACTCTTGAGAACCATTAATATTCAAAGTGTCAAAAACAGACTGTAAAACTAAGGCAGCTCTGAACACCACACACACACACACACACACAGTGCCAGTAGAAAAGAAGGTCCTCCTAGAATCATCCAAAAGAGCATTTGCCACATGGCCCATTCCTTGCGATTACAAATCATGGAAACTAGAATCAGCATGTTAGGAACTCAAGCTGAGATATTGCACACAAATGACAAGCCCAGCCCCCACACAGGCATGTTATCGATCACCCACTGAAGGTTTCATCAGAGTGTCGTCAGATCAATAGCTTTGCACTCTAAGGCTTTCAATGAATATGGATTCTTTATCATTCTCTCAACACACACACACACACACAGCAGTGAACAAATGTATATCCTCCCACATAAATATGGCAGCTTAATAATTTAATTTCCTTTCAAACTATCCCAAACTTCAAAAGAAATTTATATTTCCACCTCTCTGCATCTAATCACACCAAGGGGAAACGAAAATACCCCGCTGACATTGAACTATTTTAATATATTATTACTTGATATCAAATTGGAATTTTATTGCCCCTTCAGCAGGAATATAACAAAAAGATTTCATGTGGAAATGAAAAATGTATAAAAGATGAAGCAGAAACAAAATTAATTAACAGAAATACCCAAGTAAAGGACATTAAAATTGCATTCTAAGAAACCTCAATAGGTATCTGTTAAGATATATTACTGAAATAAAATGTGAATTTGGCTTGTTAGCTCCATTTTAACCACTTATTCACACAAAGTTAAACTGTAGAAATAAAAAATTTAATATTCTAGGCCTCAAAAAGGAAACCCTGGTGTGCACTGTCCTGTTTCACATAACTTATGCATTGCTATTTAATAATGTTTCAGTTTTAAAAACTAAACAATGCAAATTTTGGATGTATTGATGTGTATGTACAGGGTGTGTGTGTGTGTGTGTGTGTGTGTGTGTGTGTGTGTATGTGTGTGTGTATGTGTGTGTGCACACCAGCAGAAGGACATGCGGTGTCCTGTTCTACCACTCTCTCCACCTTAGTGTCTTAAAACAGGGTCTCTTGATGACCCTGGAACTTGCCGTTTTAGCCAGCGTGGCTGGCCAGCAAATCCCAGCAGATGTCCACCTCAGGCCCGCACCCACCACGTTGGGGCTGCAGACATGTATGCAGCCATGTTTAATATTTTTATATGTCCCCAAACCTGTGTATCAAGCATTCGGAACCACTCAGTAATCTCCTAGCCCCCAATACAAAATATACTTAGTCACTAGAATTGTCAATGTTCCTTTCAAAAATTATACATATATGTATAGATATGCTAAAAGTAACATATATGTTAAAGTTTAATGACAGTGAATATCAGTGTTTTTCTAAGAAATGAGAAATAGGTTTTCTATTAAGATCCTCATCGTACATTGAGGTACCATAATAATCTATGAATTAAAAAGGAACTGGAAATAAATGAATTTGGGAAATCAATCTCAGGATTACAGGCTAATGAGCTGCCTTGTGAAATGTCTCTTCTTTAGCTGTCTTACTTTTCCTACGGAAACCCACGGGAGACAGCTAGGAGAGGCACTGCGGTCTGTGCAGAGGAAGTAGTGTAAACTCATTAGCCACTAGATTGTGAGAATGAGCATCCTTTCCTGCTCAAGTAAATTCTCATTTGTGTCTCTGAGAAAACTCTGCTTGTCTGATATGCTGGGAAAAATTTGGATGTCCTGACTTAACCACACATCCTGAGAACCAGCAGCAGAAATAAAACCAGGCTCATCCAAAGTCTGGCCCTTCCACAGATTGGCAGGCAATTAACACTGGGTTAAAGCACACGCACATAGTGCATGCACGCACACGTACATAGTGCACACACACACACACACACACACACACACACACACACACACACATTTCAAAGAGGCACCAGCGTCTTCCAAATGGAGAGAAAACAATTGTCCTACCTTTTTAAAAATTCCATATACTCGGTGTGCTTGATGAGTCCTGTCCTCATCATTATTGTTTGAAAACATTGTCGATCGATGGCCCAGAGTTTCACGTTTACAAGAGCTAGAGGAAGAAAAGACAAAGCAATCAGGGGAAAAATAATTAGAGAATCTCACTTTTGAGCAGCACCCTGTAAAGAGATCAGTCCTTTGTGAGAGGTATAGAAAGCATTAACCGTTTGCACACATTTAAAATCAGAGGACTAAGCTGTCCCGTTTCATCAAAGTTAGTTAATCTGGCAGCAACATGTAGTTCCTGGTTTTCTATCTAATATTATTAACTACCAAGAAGCTTCCTATTGCCCTTATGCCCCCGTCCGTCCATCCAAAAGCACACAGTAAAGATTGTTCATGGAGGAAATAGCATAAAAGTAAAAAAGAGGCTCCCAGGAAATTCTCCCTGGTAATACCCACAAGATTATTAATGATCCACATAACCCTATTTTAATTATTAAAAAGTACAAACAAAATAATTAACTTCCACTTTGACGAATTCTACATAATTGAAATAATAATTATCCAGCAATTTCTACACAATGTTGGTTTAACAAATTGTAACTTGTGCACAAACCATGTAGAAGTTTTATTAGATTTTTTGAATTTTAATTTCTCTCTTACATCTTCTATCTTTGACAATGTGCAATTAAACGTTGAGGCTGAATACCATAGAAACATTAACGTCCGTGATTGATAGACAAGATTCAGAACAAAATGATAGCAGGTGTTATAGAATGCAATTTATCAAGGTAAACTTATGAAGAAAAAGATGAGCATATTGGGGGCTGGAGAGATCAGCAGTTAGAATCTCTAGTATCATCTAGGGGACCCAGGTTAGAGTCTCAGCACCCACATGGCAGCTCACAACCATCTGTAATTGCATTTCAGGACATCAAATGGCCTCCGCTGGCCTCCACAGGTATTAGACAAGCATATTGTGCACAGATATGCATGTATACCATATATCCATACACATGAAATTTTAAAAAGTTAAAAGATAAGTATTATCAAAATCTTGGTAGATGAACCTGTGTGTTAAGTATACGATATGTTTATTATAGTCTCTACCTTTATGCATATCTTAATATTTTCATAATGGAAAATATGATGTTAGCATGTGTGTTGATGCAATGTGATAAAATATATCTTCTACATTCTGAGAGATTGGAACTTTTTCTGGATCTCATAGCCAGAGTTAAGAAGATAACTTGAGGTCACTTAAGACTGCTGTCCTCCTGTGTTCTCAGTCTGTTTGTCTAATCCACTTTTAAGAGAACAATGTAACAATCAACCTTACTTGCCTTGGAATTTTCATATCAACTTCTACAATTTAAGTCAATGCATAGCTGTAATCTTAAATTATGTGCTTGTGTATGCCCTTGACCCAGAATAAGGCATGTGTATCATTTGCTGAAAGCAGCAAATACAGAGATAGAACACAAGCTTCTAAAATGAATATCCACCATCAATGTTGAATGCAACTAGATTCAGATATTACTTGATAAATGGTGCTGTTTCTGGTACTGATTGTTATGTGGTCAGTTGAGACCAGTTGGAACCAGCCACTTAATCACTGTAGAAACTCTACTAGGGAGAATGCAGGGTATTTTATTCCTTCCACGGGTGGTGGTTTCTGTGCTAGTCAATAAATACAGTGTGAAGCCCTTTGTTAGGGACAGAGACACAAAGACAGAAGACACAGACAAGCAGACAAAACGGACAAACACAGACAGACAGCCTTCAGGCCGGTACTGACTCAGATTCATACGACAGACAGGTGGAGGATGAAATACTGGCGAACATGAAGTAAATAACTCAAATCTGATCTTGATACTGGATAAATATTCCAAGAGGAAGAGTGTTTTATTTCTTTCCTTAGTGTCACACTGGGATGCATTTCAGAGTTACTCACTAATGTGCTTAATTCACTCAAGCCTGAGAATTTTAAAAGACAGGAAGGACCATATGCTATACTTGAAAATACAGGAGGTGCCTCAAAACCAGGTGATGGTGGCACACACTTTTAATCCCAGAATTCAGGAGGCATAGGCAGGTGGATCTCTGTGAGTTCGAGGCCAGCCTTTTCTATAGAGCGAGTTCCAAAACAAGTCAAAAACGACACAGTAAAACCCTGTCTCAAAATAATCAAAACATAAATAACAACAACAATAATAAATATAGGCGATGTAACAGCAGATGGTACTTAGTGAAACTACTGGGTGGAGCCACGAGACAATTAGCTCAAGTGAACATAGTTAAACTAAGAGTTGGGTTAGGAGGGCAGAAATGTCGTCATCATAGTTAGCATGCACATGGGCCTTAAGAGGATGGGACAGGGGCAACACGAAAGGAACAGGAGAGAAAGAAGATAAATGGGATGGTAGACTAAAGCAAACTCAACTCTAGAATTTTACCTAACTTTCTTTGCAAATCTTTTTGAGGCTAAGAACTGGAATGTGGTTTCTGTCTTGAGTAGTTTGTCAGTGGTGAAAAACATTCAGTAAAGCAGAAAAGGAAGCAAGCAGGAGGAAGTCAGCTATGCACGGCTCCTTGCTGAATAGCTTGTGAAAATGACACTTCTTCACACAGTTGTCACAAGCATTCTCCAGCCATAGGCTAGCTCTCCTGATGACAACCTTGGTTCCAGAACACCTGTTTACTTAACACAAGCCATAGGTTTATATGATATAAAAACAAAGAGGTGGACCACTAGGACAGACGACTTGAGGATAGACCCGCAAGGGAGACCCTGGGAAATGATGAAGTTGAAGTGGAGTGGATGATGTGTAGATGGTTTGGAAAGACCTGGAAGCAAAATCCAACTAGAAATGAGCTATAGAGACCAGCATCATAAAGCAGCTGCAAATGGCTGAGACTTGTGGCATAATTTGAGAGTGAGCCGATACAGGACTCTGAAACACAGGCTTATGAAGTGGGAATTCATTTGCTCGATAATGTAAAGCTGTTAGAGATCTTTGGGATACAAAATGAAACAAAGAAAATAACCAAAATTGAAAAGAATATGACTTGAGTACACCAATGTGTTTTTAAATGTTTATATGTAATAAAATAAGAAATTCCAAACTCATCATCATTTTTAGTGGGTATTAGGTATGGTGCATATATGTATACCCACCACCAAAGGAAAAATTAGGTTGCATAATCAATGTTCCTGATATTTTATATTTAACATTTTTATTTTTATTGTGTTTATGTGTGCAGGCTGTGCATGTCAGGGCATGTGTGTAGAAATCAAAGGATGACTTGCAAGTGTAAATTCTTTCCTTCCACTATGTGGGTACAAGACTTGGCTCCTTGGGCTTGGTGTCAGACGCCCCTACACACTGAGCCATCTTGCTGGCCCCAATGTCACTATTGTTTTAAAAGGATGATTAACTGACACACATGCACAGTTTTCAGACACACAATAGTTGATTGCTAGAAACAGAATGACTGAGTGAAGATCAGGGTGGATGCATCTGAAAGCCATAGCTCTGCAGGAAGAAGAGACTTAATATTTCCACCCTCTGAACATGAGGTGTTCTTTCTAGATTCTGAGAGCTACGGCCATAGTGACAGCAAGAAACAAAATCTAGAAGGGATACATATTAGTTTAAGAGAGCCCCAAGTCAAATGGTCTACAGACCAGCAAGGGTACCAATAAATGAGAGCTCATATAGAATCTGTAGGGCATTGTAGTAAGATGACGAAAGCTCTGGTAAGGAAAACCTTCTTAGTAACTCCCAGGATTCAGAGTTTCAGACAAGAAGTAGAGCATTTAGTGAGGCCACAAGCAACTCAGGGATCAAGAAAGAATATTGCTGACTACAGCAGCAATAAGACTAAGAGCAAAGGCCTGGAGATTTGGGCATGTGTGGAGCGTATGTGTATATCCTTGTGTGTATCTCTGTATGGAAGGATGTCTGTGTGTATCTGTGTGGCCATGTGTGTCTACATGCATCATTGTATTTGTTCCTATGTGACTATATGACTGAGGGACATATGTGATCACATGTGACTAACATTGCATTTATCTCTTATATGTATGTTTCATGCTTCCTTCAACAAATGTATATGTTCTTCCAGAGACAAATTCCTTGTTTCTTTTTATTTCTCAGTAGAAAGAGGATTTCACTGATAAGCATTACACATATAATCTTCCAAGGGAGAAAAACAAGAACTTGTCCTACCCAGCTGTAATGCCTATAGATATCAACAACTGAATGGCAAGATAGCCCATACTTCTTGGTAAATAAAATTTACATACATGAAGTTCACCTCAAAAATCCTCACTTGAGAGTATAAGCCTACATTATTTCACATGTTATAATCAAGTCTTCACTATCTATCTATATATATATATTTTAATGACTTCTAAAAATGAGCTTACATAATTCAACGATTTGCTTACTTGGGCTACAAAAATGTCCCTAAGTGAAATTTCATTTCAGACAATATTGCTTCATGATAATGAACATGGGTTGATGAAACAGAAAATTTATCCATGACCTTGAGCAACATGCCAAAGCCTTTCTGCACTTTAAGCCACAGCATGTTAGTGATATTGGCATTTTACAGGTAGGTAAGCATGACCTGTGTTAACATTAAAAATGCCATCTCAGAGCTGTGATTAACATCTTGCTTAAGTCGCCTGCAGGGGTGGAAGTCTGTTGCTCCCTTAAAGAGACCATTAAAAGAAATCTTTCATTTATCTTTGATTTTTAAGTGTCTTCTTTATCTCTACAGGGAATCATCTCTGCATGAGTGGAATACCTGAGACTATCATGATGACAGCTGAAGCTAAACTGTGACAACACAAGCTATTGTCACTGCCACAAACTAAGGACAAGACTCTATAAAGTCTAAAGGACAACAGGCAGAGATCAAGAAGCCATCTTTCTTTGCACTGGAGCATACTTCTAAAAGTCTCGCCTGAAGCACACTGTGTTCTCACACTAAAGCCACATTTCTTGAAGGGGAAACACACTCTGAGATTTCTAAGCATACAAGTGGAATGGATGTCTTCAAGACAGGGAGCAACTGGCTGTCCCTTACAGAAAACCACGATTCCAGAGGACATAGGCATAAGATTGTGCTAGCCTAAAATCACAAATCGGGATTTAGCGTAACTTCTAGTGAGGAATTCACCTGCTGCCCAACTGGAAGAATACAGAGAAAGCATCTATGATGCATACAAGGCCCTGCTAGACTCAAATATTTATTCAGCCTATTTTTATATCATACCAATATGGCAGATGCTGATGCTAGATATGGAAGTAAAAAAACAAAACAAATTCACTGCCCTGTCTTCAACTTAGAATCTACTACACAGGCTCACAAACTGCCATCTGCGGCAAGGCTAGCCAGTGGTTTATTTATCATAGTCTGCTAGAAAAGAATGGATTTTACATTTTTACACAGTAGAAAATTTTTAAATAGAAGCATATTTTACAACACATGAAAATTGTCTGAAATAAATTTCAATATTCGTAAAATTCTTCTTGGTACCCAGACATGCCTGTTCATTTACATATTGTTTCTGGATGAATTGAGTAACTGTGACAGAGACCATATGGAACCCAAAGCCTAAAATATTTCCCATCAGAGGCCCTTTTCAGAAAACACCTCCTGAATCCTAGTCTAGTAGACATGAAAAATTAAGAGCTAAGGTAAGTTTCCAGGATTGTAAATACTCAGGAAAGCAACACATTCTTCCTAAGGGTGGGGATGGGGCAGTGAGAAGACCTGGCTGAAGGGAGGTTTAATGAAGTGATCCTCAAAGCCATGGTTCTTTGCTGCATGTTATAGACAGAATGTGTTTATGCCCCAACTTCATTGCTTGAAGCCCTAACTACCAGACAAAGTGGTATTAGGAGATTGGGCCTGTTGGAGTTGATTATGTTTAGATGAGGTCAGAGAGAGGGTGCTTAAGCAAGAACATCAGTGGCCTAATAGGAGGAAATGCAGGCAGACCAGTCTCTCTCTGCACACTTGGACCAAGTGTCCGTGTGAGGAAGGGGTGATGTAGGAGGGTCTTCTATCGATCTGTTGCTTTCATTGGTTAATTAATAAAGAAAACTGCTTGGCCTGATAGGTCATAACATAGGTAGGCAGGGAAGACAGAACAGAATTGTGGGAGGAAGAAAGCAGAGTCAGGCAGACACCATGAAGCTCCAGCCCGAGATGGACATAGGTTAGAATCTTCCCGGTAAGCCACCACCCCATGGTGATACACAGATTACTAGATATGGGTTAAAGCAAGATGTGAGAGTTAGCCAAGAAGAGGCTAGAACTAATGGACCAGGCAGTGTTTAAATGAATACAGTTTCTGTGTAATTATTTCAGGTATAAGCTAGCCAGGTGGCTGGGAGCCGGGTGGCAGGAAGACAGCCCGCCGCTCCTTTTACAAGGATCCTCATGTTACAAAAGGGGCATAACCACAGCATGCTTGTGCCCTGGTCTAGGACTTCAGATCAGGAAGACACATGCCTACAGTATTTGTTCTAACTGCCTGAATGAGGAAAACTATGGGCATCATCATAGAACCATAATGAATACGGAACTCAGAAAATGTGGGTTTTTTTCTTATTATTTTCTGCATGTTAGAGGAAATTACACCTAGGGTCTCACAAATTAGGCATGTACCCCACAGCAGGCCTATATCCCTAATAGAATTCACAGGATTCTTAAACATGAGAGAGGCACACCACACTTTTATTTTTACTACCCTATAGCTGAAATGTAGCATGTTTCTAATCTTTAAGTGCGAGCAACACACCTCACCAAAAGAAACCATGGCTATTTTTATATCATGCTAACATTTGCAATAGCGTTCTTAACATGATGTATACTCAAGATGATTTTCAAATTATGGGAGTTGTTTGTCTTATTTTTAGACAGCTGTTGTATTCCAGTTCATCGCTATTTTTCACCAGTTGCAATACAAATGGATTCATTTTCCAGTGATCCTTGATTAATGCTTTTAAAAGCATAGGGGTCTAGATGCTCCATCAGATTGGCAATAGTTCATTGACTTCCATACACTGTGCCTGGGCTGAAGGTATGGCGCAGTGGTGAAGTCCCTGCCTATACACTGTGAACCTTGCTTTGAATCCCTAGAACCTGCGGTTAGAGAAATGGCTCAGAGGTTAAAAGTACTGACTGTTCCTCCAGAGGTCATGAGTTCAATTCCCAGCAACCACATGCTGACTCCCAGCCATCTGTAATGAAATCTGATCCTAACATCCCTTAGTCTCACCTAGACATGAATGGATCTGCAGTACCAGAAAAATGAATGTTGCATTCGTATTATTCAAAAGTGCAAGTGAGGGTATATTTGCAAATACCTGCTTTATATTTTAGGGCAAAAATCATGTTCAAACCAGGCAGTGGTGGCACACACCTTTAATCCCAGAAGTTTGGAGGCAGAGGCAGGCAGATCTTTGTGAGTTCGAGGTCAACCTGGTCTACCAGCGCTAGTTCCAGGACAGCTAGGAGTGTTACACAAATAAATCCTGCCTCAAAAAAAAAAAATAATCATGTTCAATTTAAACTCATACATAACTGAGTTGTAATAAGTAAAAAGGGCTTTTTATTCTTCTATATTATAAATGTAAAATATATTCTTAAAGTTTTCTGATAGCTTTCTCTGAAATTCTTTAAATTATTCTTGCTATAATAAAAACATCAAATTATCTTAACACTATTTTTGATGTTTGGGGTCCGATAGGTATTTGTGCCCTAGAAATACATATACCCAGTTTCTGCAAGTCCTAGGACAAATATTCTAGTAGCAAAATAATTTGGGACATCCTAAGAACACTGCAATGAAGTTTCAGAAAAAATATCAAGTGCCGGCCAAGTAAATGTTACATTTGAGGACAGGTGTGTTCTTTCTGCAAGTTGGCCAAGAGGACATACAGTGAGCTAAGAAAGAAATGGAAAGTACTCAACAGCAATAACTTACTAAGAGATAGCAGTTAATAGCCATTGTGGTGGCTATTATTAACACAAGACAGAAAATAACTATTGCTGAAGATGTGAAGGAATCAGAACCCAGTGGATTACAAGGTACACCCCAAAATCAATGTCAACAGGAATGCAAACAGGTATCAGAACTGGGATTGCTATGTAAAAATTAATTAATTAAACCGGACTGAGCTCCCAATGTCCCAATGAGGAGCAGAAGGAGGGAGAACATGAGCAAAGAAGTCAGGACCACGAGGGGTGCACCCACCCACAGAGACAGTGGGGCTGATCTATTGGGAGCTCACCAAGGCCATTTGGACTGTGATTGAAAAAGCATGGGATAAAACCGGACTCTCTGAACATGGCAGACAATGGGGGCTGCTGAGAAGCTAAGGACAATGGCACTGGGTCTTGATCCTACTTCTTGTTCTGGCTTTGTGGGAGCCTAGCCAGTATGGATGTTCACCTTCCTAGACCAGGATGGAGGAGGGAGGACTTTGGGCTTTCCACAGGGCAGGAAACCCTGACTGATCTTCAGATTGGAGAGGGAGGGGGAGAGGAGTGGGGGAGGGGGAGAGGAGGGACAGGAGGGGGAGGGAAATGGGAGGCTGAAAGGAGGCAGAATTTTTTTTTCAATAAAAAAATTACAAAAAAAATGCATTGCTGTTTTTTTTTTCATTTTCCAAAAGACTTACACATGAATCTACAAAAGAACAAGAGGACCCATCCTGAGGTCTGTGTTTTAGATGATGTCATCACTGTGTGACCATCACAGAGTTGTCTACAGACATAGCTAGGGTGACTAAGACATAACTCTGTAATGTAACCATTATATTATATTATATTATATTAGGTTACGTGTGTGAGCTGTCATTGACTCAAGTGTCATTGCAGGTGCATGATCATGATCAGACAGAAGAGAGGGGTCTCATGATGGAGTTCATGGGGGCTTGTTCACACAATCATGGAGGCCAGATGAGAGAAAAGACTTTTCCTCCACATTTTGCTCTATCTAGACCCACAATGGGGAGGTCAGCCCTCCTTGACTTATTGTACTGATGCCAATGTTAGTCTCTTTTGGAAACACACAAAATAAGTGATATTTTGCCTACTTTCTGAATACTGTTTCACCAAAGCAAGTCAAACTGTAAAATGAACCATTAGATACTGTTTTTAATCACATTTTCAATTTTAAGACAGTCTTCAAACAAAACTTTTTGCAGCCTTGATTATTCATATTCTCCATACATTTGTTTGTCTGTCTGTCTTTTTGTTTTTCCAAGACAGGGTTTCTCTGAGTAACAGCCCTGGCTGTTCTTCAACTCAGTCTGTAGATCAGGCTGGCCTTGAACTCAGGAATGCACCTGCTTCAGCGTCCTGAGTGCTGGGATCAAAGGTGTATGCCACTAATCTTCTCTGCTTAATATGACAACTCTGATTACTGTTCCCTTACAATGAGGCAAATAGATGAAAACCACACCTGCATTTTTAAGAGAAAATACATGAATGATTTCCTGTTGACCACATCTTAAAACGATAATATTTGGGGGAGGTATTTCATTAATAAAATATATGTATTTCTATATGCATTTTAATGAAAGCCCTGGAAGCATAAAATTATATATTTAACTTATATTGTTTCTATTGGTCAGTGAGACTCTAGAAGAGCAATGAAATAACCATTTCCTTATGAAAGACTTCTCTGTGCCCTGAAATGGTAAAAACCAAGAACTCCTCAAATATATTCTAAATTTAAATATGCAAACTTAAATGTGGTATATAAGCAATGTCTTCCTCTACTTTTATACTTTATTGCAAAGACACCACAGGCCTTCCTGCTAGAGGACAACTGACTTTCAGTTCACACAATGTTTTAGTATCTTTTTCCATTAGTTAAATTTTCTGGCAAGGATTACAAAGAGATCTATTTTCTCAAGTGTCCTTGTTAAATTTTTGTCAACTTGAAACAAGTTAGAGCCATCTGAGAAGAGGAACCACAATTGATAAAAATGCCTCTATCAGAATGGCCTTTGAGAAAGTCTGGGGAGAATTTTCTTGATTAATGATTGAGGCTGGAGGACCTCAATTAATTAATTTTTTTCTTAATTAATGATTGAGGCTGGGCAGTGGGTAAAGGGTGGGAGAAAGGAGCCTAGGCAAACCACGAAGAGCAAGCCAGTTGGCAGTGCCCTCCCTGGCCTCTGCTTCCGCTCCTGCGTTCAGGTTTCTGCCTTAGGACTCTGCCCTGATTTTCTGTCATGGTGGACTATAAGCTGTAAAATGAAATAAACCCCTTTCTCTCCAGATTGCTTTTGGTCATGTCATTTATCACAGGCAACAAAAAGCAAAACTGAAGAAGACAGTCATTTCTCAGTGAATCATCTCAGTAGCTGGGACCCACATAAAACGCTTGTTGACCTATAAGAATCACAAGGAAAGAATCCTTAGCTATACTTCGACTTCGCTTTCAACACTGAAGAACAACAACTCCTGCCGTAAGAGGCCCAAAGAATTCCAGAAGTTTCCTGCTGCTGCCCTTCACTTCATGCTGAAATTGTCTCTGAACCTTCAAATACTTAGTGTGACAGATTCAGGGGTTTGGAAGAGACCTTGAGGGACTCCGTGGAACTCACAACTGCTTCTCAACATTGTAAGGGCATATGTTTTCCTCAAGCTAAATTTCAACTGCCAAATGTTCTGAGACAAATGTTTCATAATTAGAAAAGACCATTTGCTGGAGACCATGCAGCTGAACACACCAATCACCACTGTGCAAATCGCTTCCCTGCTAATTCGAAGAACATGCTTGAAACTTTCTTCTTAGGAGTTATATTTTTAACGACTAAATGATTAAATATGTTGATGATAATTTATTTGTTATGTGAGAAGGGAATTATAAAACTGGATATTGCTGATGAAAATTATCATTATTGCATATTTAAGAGGAGAAAGTTCGCCATGAATGCTGCTATTATAGTCACCATTCAAACAGACGCAGTGTATTGCACCGACCAGAAATGAAACAAGGATAGTCCCGCTCTTTCCATTCAACTCTGTCTTACTTCACACCGTGCGCAGTAACACTAACTGCACACACAAATACAATAATTAAAACACTCAGTAAAGACCAAGCAATGACTTTTGAAAACAGAAAAAATAATTTTTTAAATTGGACTTTATATTTAAAAGTTAAGGACACTTGAAAGACCAAATGTATAATGATATATTTTTAAAGATTTGATGATATAACAATAATCATTATGCACATCCATTAAGCACATTCCATGATGTAAATGTATGGTTAATATTTAATAATTGCTGCAGTGCAATGTCCTTACCTACTTTCTCTTAATACGAAAATTGAATCTCATGAAATTTATTGCTCAGGCCACATATATTATAAAGACTCAGTTTTCTTCTTTCTTCTTCCTCTTCTTCTTCTTCTTCTTCTTCTTCTTCTTCTTCTTCTTCTTGTTCTTTTGTTTTTTTTTTTGTTTTTTTGAGATAGAGTCTCTCTATAGCTTTGGTGCCTGTCCTGTAATTAGCTCTGTAGACCAGAATGGCCTTGAACTCACAGAGATCTGCCTGCCTCTGCCTGGGATTAAAGGCGTGCACCACCACTACACTAAGACTCAGTTTTCTTTTAACACCAAAGTTCAGCTCTTTTATAAATATGTGCTTCTTAAACTCTAGTACAATTTAGCTTCCTTTAATTTATCTGTTCCTATTAATGATCGATTCATCTTTATTAAATGCTCAAAAATTACAAAAAAATTAAAATGGAATATAACTTTGATGAAGTAGTTGAGGAATTTCTTTAGCTCACATAAGTTCAAGTAACCTGCGAATTTCACACAGTTTCCATGCAATAGGGGGCATCAATGGTGTTTGAGACTTCCTGACAACATCTCTGGGAATCTGGAATGCCCTTTCTGATGAGTGGAGCCACCAAAAACCTTCTTCTGTGTGGAAGAAACCTTTTGTGAAAGTTCAGAGAGCCTTGCCCTTCTTTCCACCGACTTGTACTTCATGCAGAAGTAACTCAACAGGCTTAAAGAATTCGTTTTTAAAAGTCACAGCAATGCAAACTGTCCTGATTCTAACGACGGCAGTTACCCATGGCAGCCGGAGTGGATGTAGACGGAAGTTCATGTCAATCAGTCATTTTAACTTGCATGGATTCTAACTCTGTCTCACTGCTTTTTGACTAAAGCCCATATACACCAAGACACAGATATATTCTGATGACTAACAAGTCTGGGAATGTAGAATAAGATGCAGGGAATTCCTGAGGGGTCCTGTCTTTCCTCCTCTCGCAGGCCTTGCTCACAGCACTGTACTGTGCCACTTTCTAGCTAATGAGCCAAAATTAGATTACTTTAGTAATACTCTTCCATAAAATAAAACTGCTGCTCTTGGAAGGCAGAGACAGGCTATTCTTTGAACTCAAGGCCAGTCTGGTCTACAGAGCAAGTTCCAGGACAGCCAGGACTACACAGAGCTTGTTTTAAAAAATATGTTACACACACACACACAATTATATAATATAATTATTTTATATATATATATAATTAGCAATATGTATATTGTAAGTTGAGGCTTAGGAATAGCCAGCAGAAATATTAATGAAAATTAACAAAAATAATAAAAGTGAATAGATAAGCCTTAGGTCAACTGTGACAACCCTGGCATGTGGCAAAGGTCAGGTACATTAGGCAAAAGAGCAGGAAAGAAAGCAGAAGTCATTTCTGGAAAATACATGAATTTCTGTTTAACATGTCTACAGCTTAGGAAACAGCAGTGAAAAGAGGATTTAATAATAGATGTGTGAAGTCTAAAATACCAATTCCATTGTGAAAATGCTAAATATAAGTATTACATTAAGCTATTAAATTGCATTATCTCATTGTGAAGTGCTTATGAGACACAGGGAAGTTAAAAGCCACTTCATTTTAAGGAAATGAAGCTCCCTGCTTCTCAGAATTTGTCCAGGAGTTCCCTATTTTACTTTCTGGAATACTAAATATATTCATTACTACATTTAATCTGAATTTCAAGATAGAACTAGCCTGGCTTAGAGAGAGACCCCATCTCAAAAAAAAAAAAAAAAAAAACAAATGAACAAACAAAAAACAAATGAGATAGCGGCATTGCTCTCCATTATCGTGTTAATGCTACAAGCTTTTCTCTTAACCTTTCCTCTTCATTTACATACTCGGTTCTTTTACCGCTCCATTCCAAGTTCACAGTCTTAATTGTTCCATGTCAGGTTAAATTTGAAACAATAATCAGATAATGTCTCGTGAATTAAGAGTCATTCTTTTTCCTGATTTATCAAAGATGGAATTGAGATCAGTTGTAAGAGTTGAAAGGGTTGGCAATTAAGACTCAATTTAAAGACAGAGACAGACTATAGCAATGGCTGAAACAGGCTAAGAAGATTCTCAGGTACAAAATGTTCACATTGGCAATTTTTTCTAATATTAAAAAAGATGTAACTGAATCATATAAATAACTGATTTGGATCAGCTTAAAAGAGGGACTGAACCATAAAATTTTGCATGGGCACAGAGCAAAGATGTGCAGGATGAACTGTAGGCCTGGATATGTTTTAAAGATAACTAGTCTGTGGCAACATCCCTCTTTGGGATGCTACCAGAAAGGGTTTAGATCTTTCCTGGACATGCTAGCGTTATGCTGAGAGCAATGCGAAGGTTTCATCTTTCTCAGTGCAAACAGAGCCAGAACTTCTCTTCAAGTGCGATCTTTGACCCAGAAGACTGCGAGCTACAGAAGTAAAAGTCAAAAAGGAAAGCTGAAAGAAATTAGAGAAGAAAGAACCTGATGATTGGTCAGCTTCAGGGGCTGCCGCTGGTGCATCTCTGCAGGTATAATGGCCAACGGGGATTAAAAACCCATTAGACAGGCAGCAAGAGCAAGAGGAAAGACTGTCAAGAAAGCAGAAGAGGGTAAGTTGGCATCCAAGGCAGAATTAGCACCTGTTTCAAGGGCAGAATAAGGCACCATATATAAATAAAACCATGAAGGCTTTAGCTCCTGCTAGAAACCCTGAGCTGGCAGCTAAGGTGCTATGCTGTCCTTAAACTCTCTCTGTAACCAAAGATGATCACCCGTGCTGCCCCTCCCCTTTGCATCTACCTCCTGAGTCTGGGGATGGCTGGTGGGCATCAGCACTACACCAGATTGACATGGTGCTGAAGAGTGGACTCAGGACCTAGATTCCTCCATGGTGGTCTAGCACTCTTGTCAACTGAAATATGTTCCCAGTCCCCAGACTGGATATTAAAGATTCATCTATAGCAACAACAACAACAACAACAAAAAGGACGAGGAGGAAGTGGAAGAGGCGAATATTATCACCTGGAAAAGGATGATGCTACACGCTTACTAACAAAGTGATAGATCCATGATTTGACTGAAGGAATTGAAAGAAACAAAGGTAGGAATCAGAATGCTTTAATCAGAGACAATAATCTTAAACTGAGCAAATGTGGGCATTTTGATTTCATCTTACAAGAGTGTGCAGTTTTGAGGAATTATAAGATTTCACTAATGATCTCTTACAGGAAATAAAAATAAAATGCTGTAATAAACCAAATGGAACTGTTCTTAACAATGATTTTTGAAATAGTAGATAACATGAAAATATAGTCCAGTCATCAGTGGTCTTTAATATGAACATATAGCATACTGTATTTAGCTAAATTAGATAATCTATAGGGTGGTGACAATGAATTTTAATGGACTTGGAAAAGAAGAGTTCACAGATTTGCTTCACTGACCCAGTAGAGAAAAGAAGCATTCTGATAAAGGACATCCAGGTTTATGCAGGCTGTGAGGCTAACAGAGAAAAAATTAAGATAAAGAATGAATGACTATGTGGTATTAAGGTACAAAGGTCAAAGCACCACCTTATAGCAGTATGGACGACTTTGAGGGCAAGAAATGTGACTTCGTCTTTTATTTCTACGTTCTGGCACTCAATAAAAGGCCAATAAATACCGAATAACTCATACATATCCTTGCCTGGCGTTCTATGGTATAACTGCCTCTCTACTTTTCATCTCAGGGGAGCTCTTAATATTATAAACAGCCCCATTTAATTTAATTGATGTCAAAGCCCAGGAAAGAAGTAGAATAAAAAAAATTAAATAGGTAGTTTGTGATTCTTTAAGAGCGGACAACGGAGGCTGGGGAGCTACTGACTTTAATGAGATCTATGTTCAATGAGCTTTCAACACACAGACGGGTCCATTTCACAGCGGCAAGTCTCCAAATGCATCATATTCAGGTCATAAATCAAAAACTTCAGTGTATGTCTTGCTACTGAGATGGATTGGCTGGCAGCCCCTTGTGGTGACATGATTTCCTAAGGGCTGGCATATTTCAAATATTATGCCTAATTCAAAAACATCAGCACATATTTGGTAAATGCCATTGCACATCTGTGCGTGACAACAGATTTCATCTTGAATCTCATTAAGGGAATGGTCACTGTATCTGTAAGTCTTTTTTGTCAGTTGGTGCGGCCCCATCCCTAAACACTACACCAAGATGTCAATTGTATATGTTTACATATTTGCTGAAATTAAAGTAAGCATGTTCAGAAAAGTCAGACCAATAAATTTTCCCTACATATTAAACTATGTGACTTTAAATCAAAAATGTTATTAAAATTTATACCCTCAAGGAAAGATGTACCCATTCATAGTTATTCCTTATGTCACAATGCTTCTCTTTCTGGGAATGGTGTGTTTATGCTAGAGGCTGTGTTTTTGACAAATTCTTGATTAATCGTATTTCTTGAAGGAGAAAATGAATCACTAAGATTACATATCTATCAGTCACATAGTGTAACCCACCTTTGCAGCCCACTGTGGACATGCTGTGGAAGTGTTTATATTATTATTTTATATTTCTGTATTACTTTAGTTCACTGTCACTTTAAGGCAAGAGTCAACAACCATAATTTATGAAAATTTTGGTTCCTCACATAAATATGAACTCCAGGGTCCTGTCTGGTCCATTATGGAAAGACCTATTAAAAGAAGCAGAGGTAGTCCTATTTGGCTCCTAGTTTCTAGGCATGAGAAGACTCAGAAATTAAAAGGGTCCTTTGCACTCATCCTTTCTTTAGCAAATTAAGTGTAATTTGATTTTAAAATATGCAATTTGCTCTTCAGCAGAATTCCAGAAATATCACCAAGAAAAGGAACTCCTTGAACATCTTCCCTGGCAGATGACATCAAGAAATGTCCACTAAGCTGAATTGATTCACATTTTCAAATCCGCTGTTGGCACAGCATGAGAATGCCATTTTCCTTCTTGTGATTTTTTTTCATTTGAGAAATTTATTGTGTTGCAAAGAAAATTGATCATTCAACAACAATTAGAAAAAATGAGCTTGGTCGACATGAATAGGGAGGGTGGTTGTGTTATTATGCAAGATAGGAACTAATAGTTTTTATTTTTGTACAGATGGAAGATTTGGGATCATCCAGATTTTACAAGAAGATCACGGATGGGTTCAGGAAGAAAAATACTGTGGAAGATTTTAGAAACAAGACTTGCTGTTTAAATACATTAAATATACTTTTTTCCTTGCACCTGAGCATCATTTTTACACAAGGGCAGCAACTGTGAACAGCCTTCTGAGTGAGGCTAAGCAAGTACTAGCCAGCTGCCCAGTGACTAACTTGCCCAACCACATGGACCAAAAGCCCACCTTCTCCCTCGCATTCACGTCTCTCACATTCCTGCTGCAACTCAACGTGTTTCTCTCCAAGCCCCCGTCTCACCTCATGACTAAGGAGCCTCTGAAGGTTCGCAGTAGATTACTACAACATCCTAACAGCATGTTCTAAACACTGTGGGGTATTTGCTAGATAAAAGCAGGAGGTAGAATTTTGGTATTCTTAGCCAGACTTTCATACACTAAGATTTTAATAAAAGCTATTTTTGGTCAGCCTAGTTGTGCCTTTATCAAATGATGAACAAAGAGCCAGGTATACACAAAATGGTACACACCTTTAATCTCAGCACTGGGAAAAAAGAGGCAGGTGTATCTCTGTGAGCTTGAGGGCAACCTGGTCCACATAATGAGTTACAGAGTAGCCAGAGTTATATAATAAGAATATGTTTCAGAAAAAGAAAGGAAGGAGGGAAAGAAGGAAAGAAGAGAAGGGAGGAAGAGAGAGGAAGGGAGGGAGGGAAAACCAAGACTTACCTCTGTTTCTTCATAACACATAATGATAGACATTTACTGAAATAGAGGAAGACTTGGGTATTTAAACTCTGAAGAGTGACTTCTGAATCCTTAACCCTGGCTACCACTCTGGCCTTCAAGAGAGTTTTGCAGAGCCTGGCAGCATCTTCTCCTGCATTCTCAGAGTCCCAGGGCTACAACATGACTCTGGTTTTTCCTGAGTGGCCAATTAAGGGATACTCCCCTTCAGTGTAGACATTGATTATGGTCTCTATATTAAGATTAAAGTCCCAGAGGAGCCCCAAATGACATATAGATTGCTAATTTGAGTATAATCATGGCTTAAATTCACATATGTATAATACTTTAAATTTACACTTAAAATATTTTAAAATTAAACTGAAGCATTTAGGTTATTTGATTGAAATATTATAGTTTTCATATATATGGTTCAAATACTTAGAAATAACATGGATATTTTAAAAATCAAGTTATGACCGGATAACTGACTGTATGAGAACAAACTTTCCAGGTAGAAGCACCATGGGACAATAGTCTCATACCCTGTAAAGATTTGTTACTTTTATTGGTTTAATAAAATGCTGGTTGACCAGTAGCTAGGCAGGAAACATAGGTGGGGTGACCAGAATAGGAGAATTCTGGGGAAGAGGAAAGGTTCAGTCTGAGGTTGTCACCCAGACCCAGAGGAAGCAAGATGAGAATGCCTCACTGATAAAAGGAACTAAACCATGAGACTAACACAAACAAGAATTATGGATTAATTTAAGATGTAAGAGTTAGTTAATAAGAAGCCTGAACTAATAGGCCAATCAGTTTATAATTATCATAGACCTCGGTTTCTTTGGGAATGAATGGTTGTAGAACCAGGCGCAACAGCAGCCTCCATCAACATGGAAGAGCCACCAAAATGGCCAAGTTCCTAATGGCACTAAAGTAATTTTGGAAATGAGAAATTTTATTTTTTCCTTCCTTTGAGCTTCATCTACATAATAAAGAAACTTGATTTTGCTCAGGGTCATGACCTCCTCAGTGTAGAAGCAATAATCTTACCATCCTAGATTGTACTACTATAAAATTTTATGTCACCAAGCCAACAATTTAAGTACCTTTTACCCACTAACAAAACATTGACAAGAATTCACCTCTTCTGATTTCACAAATATTTCTCATGACATTCTAATATACATCTCTAATTATTTCGCCATACATACATTCATCCTGTTGATAATATTTAATACCAATTTATAAGAATTTCAAATCTGTTTTCTTAAGCATAACCAAAATTGTGAATATGGCACACCATGGGAGAGGGAGAAGACACAGCCCAAGGTCCATAACTCATGCTACCACAAGCCACGGCCCAATAATCATGGACGGTACAAGTAGAGCTGTCATCTAAAAATGATAATTATTTGTCTCTTATTGGCTGAATAAGTAACAAAAAATGACAGAATCAACAATATGTTCCCTTATCTGTACTATATCCTCATAATTTCTGGCTTTTGGGAACTTAAAGATGGCAGGAGTGGACCGTAATTTTCAAAGACAAACATGTACTGAACAGAAATGACAGTTTGTCAGGAGCCATAAAAATCATGTCTGAGAGGAAGATGGTCACCAGCAATGGCCTCAGTCCTTCTTGGCATTTTGTCACTTCCTAGTCCAAGTAAAAACTTGAAATCTTTATTGTAAATCAACCATACAATAAGCTGACAGTGAATTGTTACACTGCATTTAATTAGGAGGTAAGGGATATTTTTATATTCAAACTTTACTATTTTGATTTGCTTTCAGTAGCTATTGGGTTTCAATGGTTGGTGCCTTTAATGTATTTTTTATTGTCTTACTTTTATAACTCTGAAGTAAAAATCAGGATGAACAAAGCCATTCACACTCAGTCCCCATGTTGGCATAGGGAAAGACTTATGGAAAAAACACTTTTGGGAATGTGGAAAAGAATACACTTATACAGGAAAACACCCATCCTTTTCTGCCCACTTCTGGGATGGCTTTAGCACTCACCTATCTCTTGGGAGGCTAATGAAAAGCACTAGGGATAATTGAAAAGATTTCTGGCTAAAAATTTTGTGTTTAAAAAAGTGTTTTCATATAAAGATAATAATTATAATTTTGTAGCCTAAAGGCTAATAGTTTTAGAACAACCTGAATTCTGGAAAATTAGAAGAGCATTTGTCTTAGTCATGATCTCCACACTAGCTGCATTCCTGATACACATAAGTGTTTTTCCTTCAGCAACATAGTCGGCTCTTTCAATATTAACAGGGAAAGATAAAAAAGCAAGGCCCCAAATTACATGTTTGCTTAAAACTATGACTTCTTTGGCTTTTAACAAAAAAAAAAATCAATGTATCTTTTATTCACAACCCAAAAGCGTAGCAAGATATTAAGTACAGAAAGTATCCCAAGTCTAAAGGCCTGTAGAATACCCAAGGGTCGGTAAGCAGGAACCTACCTGGACGCCCAGCACA
Organism: Microtus oregoni; assembly: GCF_018167655.1. Taxonomy (NCBI): domain Eukaryota; kingdom Metazoa; phylum Chordata; class Mammalia; order Rodentia; family Cricetidae; genus Microtus; species Microtus oregoni. The sequence goes on along the minus strand of NW_024543071.1, from coordinate 29,142,715 downwards.
GGCTGGGATTCTCAGCCCTCACCTGCACTGGAAAGAGAAATCACCTTGAACAGACTCCCTTCACTGCCCTGGGTGCTCCCCAGAAAGAAAGGGGCTCCACAGATGCCAAGAGTCACGCCTTAGAAAACTATAAAAGCCCAGATCTTTTGTCTTCAAATTCCCACCACAAATGCCATGTTTATAGGCAAGTGACAGGAAAATGTGAAGCCAACAGGAGATTTTTGACCTTCTAAAGAAGTCTCACTCTGTCCTGGAACTCGCTGGTGTGACCCAGATTGTTTTCAGCCCCACAGCACCTTCCTCCAGCAGCCTTCTAAGGGCTGGGATCAGAGGTGTGAGCGACCACCCCCACCTTAGAACTATTTTTAAATTAATAGCAATATAATTGACGCTAATGAAGCTGTGCAGTAATAGCTTGCCTTGGAAAACAGCTCCTTACTTCATCGAGGAAGGAAGTTCAGTACTGCAATCATACCGTCAGAAGAATGCCTGGGTAAAACATACAGACTAAAAAAGAAATGACTTGCCAGAATTAAGAAGGCAAACATCTCTCTGCAACTCATTACAAGTGGTGGGGTACAGTCACTGTTCAATCAGGTTGCTCCAATAACTTGCGAAGTGACAATCATTTTAAATACGCTGGCACTGATTTTGGAGAAAAGAAGAATTCACATGTATTCTAGTTTCCCTGGAAACATCCCAAGGTAAAATGACTCATTCTTCCTGACAGGTTAAGTTGTTATGTTTGAAACTTTGAAAGTGATGACGAACCTACGCTCCCAGTTGAAAAGCAAAGAGGCATATCAGCCACGGTGGAAGAGCAAGTGGGAGAGTCACACAGGCATCTGCGTGGAAATATTTGGGGTAGGGACATTCTGTGGCCAATTTTCAAGAAAGCCACTCCTCTGCAGCAGAGACACGGGGAGTTACAGGCAGAGGAAGGGGAAGAGTTGAAGGGTACAGCCCCGCGTGCACACATCCACTTCATCTTTCCTAGAAAACAGCTCAGAGCCTCTCAGAGCAGTCAGGGAACCGAATGCTGTGGAGATGGAGCAGGCAGAGGCCCGTCAAAGGACAAGCTCAGCCAGGACGGGGGCGGGAGCGGGGATTACTGTTAGACAATCACTCAAAGGATGGTCTTTCGTGGAGGATCATTTAAGGCAGCACCCACATCGAATGAATTGTCAACAGTGATGGAGAAAGAGTTAGCCAAGCTGACAGAGAAACAAGCAGCAGAGTCAGCGCTTTCCAAAGGGTTACACACTTTACAAGGTGCTGCCATGAACCTATGTTTAGGACTGAAGCTTTTCCATGAAACTTGGGCTTACACGGGACATTGGAAAAATATATGTAAGCTATCTCGTTCATGAAAAAAACAAAGGAACTATGTTTTCATGAAAATTCTATGATGAGGCATAATTAATAATAATTAAATACTGCGTTACTTTGAAAGACCTAAGGGAGTGGTTCCCAAATGTTAGAGGGCACCAAGATCTCCAGGAGGATTCTTCAAACACAGATTACAAGCTCCCATCCCCCAACAGGTCTTGGTTCAGAACCCAAAATTTATACAGCTAAGAAATTCCCAGGGGATTCTGATAGCTACTGATTCAGAGGCCATATTTAAGAGTCACTGTCCTTGAAAAAGTACACAAGGTATATGATTTTATAGCTTGGGTCCCTAACTGGTCCACAAGAACAAGACCCCAGGGATCAGCTTGGATTTGCACTTCTGCCTTTTAACATATTCAAATACCGAAGGGAAATTACGAGGCAGTTTAATTGAAATAGAACATTTGCTTTTTTGTAAACTGCTTGTAAATACATTTCTGTCTATAAAGCACTGACTTAGAGCCCTATCTAAGAATGTGTGTAAACCATCTGGTAATCCTTTTCCAAGGCTGCAGTAGAGTTCCAGATGTGACCTTTATAACTAACTCCAGAGGATGATCATGATCATGTCGTCCATCTAAGGACCATACTTTGGGCAGCAAAGTCGTACTTTTGTATAGAACGAAGTGATGTAACTCAGGAGTCAAACACTCCCGTCATGCCACCTGGATCCAAAACCAAGCTCTGTGGCAGAGCAGCTGTGTGACTTGGGCCAAGTCACCTAACCTCCCTGTGGTTACAATATCTGTAAAATTAATAACACTTTCTACTGACTTATACAAGGATTAAACAAGCTAACACATGGAAGCCCAGGGAAATATCAATATGTACGACCTGTGTCTACAGAGGAAGGGAGCTGTCCTGCCTGCAATAACCTCATTGTGCTCATTTTAATGTATTATTTACAAGGGATTTACATTAAGCGGGCAAAGGTTTTTATGAGATTAAATATTTGATTACAGAGAATTCTCCATCTGTCTGTCTTTTGGTGTTATTTTTCACACTTCTTAAAGGCATCTAGAAAATAAACAGCTTCATGTCTTTGGATTTCACTGGGTTTGTTTTTCTGTCTGAGGTAGAACTAAACTAAGCGTGGAAGCGGTTGGGTGCTGGAGCAGAGCAGAGGGGTATATTCCTCACTTCTTCTCACTGTGACCGCCCTGTGACCAGATACTTACAGTGTGAGTCAAGGAAGGAAAGGCTTGTTTTTCTGGGCTTTGTTTTGTTTTGGGCCCGTTGTTTGAGGCTGCAGTCCATCACGACAGGCAAGGCATAGTGCCCATAGTTTAAGGCTGTGGCATAGGGAACATGAGACTTCTTGCTTAAATCCTTGCAAAACGGGAGGCATAGACGGCAAAGTAAATGGGTCCGGGCTATAAACCTCAATATCCACCCCTTCATCAATCCACTTCCTTCCTCTAGGCCCTCCCTCCACCACTCCACTTCCTTCATTCAGGCCCTCCCTCCACCACTCCACTTCCTTCATTCAGGCCCTCCCTTCACCACTCCACTTCCTTCATTCAGGCCCTCCCTTCACCACTCCACTTCCTTCATTTAGGCCCACCGGGCCTAAAAGTTCCACAGCATCCCTAAAGAGCACCACATGCTGAGGACTACATATGCAAGCAGAGAACCCTGTGGGGAAGAGACATTTTCTGTAGAGAGCCACACCTGATGGCAATGTAGAGAGCTGCGTGGAGCCACCTGATGGTACTGGCTCCCACCCTCCGCGATCCCGAAAGCGAGTGCTCTTTATGATAATCAACTCCTATGGCTAAGGCCTGACCTATGCTATGATCACACAATGATTATCAGCTGCCTGCATATGCGTGAGCCTATGGGCAGTGCCCACCTGGCAGTTTGGGGTTGGCAGCCCATACCTACTTAAGGGCTGGGAGAGGGTTGCCCAGGGAGAGAGGGGAAGAAAGAGAGAAGTGTAAAAAGTCCTGGAATAAAACTGCAGTGAGAAGAGCTCTGGTGGTCGCATCATCCTTGCGGGACGAGGGTGGCCGTGACAATTTTCTGTATAAGAATGAGAAAAAAATGACAAACATTTTTCCCAACTCTGCACACATAATTAGTAATGGATGTGTGTATTTCTCATCTTCATGATTTTCTTGTATATGGAGTTGAAACGATGTCTAACTTCTTCCAAGAAAGCATCTTTACTGGCACTGGCCTTACCAAGACAGGGACAGACTCTCTCTGCCTGTTTTCCTTGATACTCAGCCAGAAGGCAATGCTAACAACGGGTGTGAGTACTGACTACTTAAAGTCTATATATTAGCCTACTTTCTCTGTCTGAGAGAGCTAGATATTTATAAAGTGGAGAAAACAATAATTTTCCATCCACAATATAGAGTATTTTGCTTCCCGAACTGTTCCTTTGTGATGATGCACTGTGCAGCGGCTGTCTGCTTCCAAACGTCAGCCTAGAGAGATTGCTTTTGCATAACTGTCAACACTTTATTGAAAAGGTAATCTGGGATAATTGTAGAGGCTTGAAACTGCACCTGCTATAATTTTGCTCCAGACTTTGAGAAAACAGCTCCCCTTAAACAACAGCATAGCTGAAAAGCTTTGTAATCGATAGTTGTGGTTTTTTTTCACACCCACGCGCTCATATTTGAGATCATGAATATAAACACACATGCAGGGTCCCTGAGACAGTTGGTGACTGAAACAACTGAGATGTGGCCCTTACAAGAGAAAAGTGTGACAAAAAAGAAAGCATTTTGAATTTTAGTGACAACTGATATATACAGAGAACACAGTACTTAAAAATATCTTAAATGCCGCTCCATCCTACAAAACATTTCTTCCCATCAGAAGCCAAGCTTAGGTCTTCAAAATACATACTAAATGCCTTGAAAGTGTCCTAGAATCTTAAATCCTGCTCATTCTAGGACGATAACAGCTTCTTCAAAGGCTATCCATTTCTACTTGTCCCCTATAACCATTGTATGTGATGGTGCCTCTTTTATATGAACAGGGATGGAAAGGAGATCATCTACCTAGTTCACTAATTGAAGGACAGCCATTTTGTGAACAGCCACAGATACATTTAATTAGCTTCCCAGCTTTATTAGAAGGAAATGCCCCATCATCCACAATGTTGTAGTAAAATCCAATGTCTAGCATCAAAATGATTTAGAGAAGTAAAAATAAGACGGCTAATGAAGGCTGATCCTAGAGAGATCTGAAAACAAAACAAAGCAAGACAAAACAAAATTTGGCATACCTACAGACTGACTCCAACAGACATGATTAAAAGTTGCTTATAATTGTTAGAGTTACACGTTTCTTAGCATCTAAAGATGACTAATGCTGCATAATGCTTGCATGAGCACAAATGTGAAACTGTGTAGATTAATGATGTATATATGTAGGCATTGGCTAAAGAAACCCCTTATCAGATGAGTCACCTCGAACATGACAATTATAAATATCATTTCCTGCAGAGCTGCACATAAGCAGATTGCCTTTATAAACTAATCAAGGCAATAAGTTTTCCATATTTTGCTTAGTTTAACATTTTAAATGTCTCAGTTGTAAGAGTAGAGAGTAGAAACCTTTGCCACATCCATAAATAAAATTTAATAAACAAATAAATGCAATACTTTTTGTTTTGCTTTGGCTTTGGGTTTTTGTTTTTTCTGTTTTTTGAGACAGGGTTTCTCTTTGTAGTCCAGGTGTTGCCTTCTGAACGCTGGGATTAAAGACATGTGCCACCACCATCCAGTTCAAAATACAGTTTTAAAGATTGTATGCAACTAATTGTTTCATAACCAAATTTCTGGAAATAAATGGTTACGATGAGAGGTAACTACAGCATATATTTTCATTTGTAAAACTGGACTAAATAGCTGCCACATTCGTCTCAGTTTTATGAGAAAATAAGTACAAAATACTTGGGAACCTATTACATGCAATAAAACACTAAGTGAACAGACCACTTGGTCGGCAGTCAAGAACTTACATAGCACAAGGCTTAGACTTTGCACAGAGCTGCTGTCTACTTCTTCTGGCATTGCAGAACACTTCCAAAGGTAGGTCACTACCTATATCCTCAACAAAGAACTGCAGAAAGATACGTGACTGGCCCAGGGTCTCACTTGGAATCATTGCTCAAATTTACCCTAACTTATTGACAGATCTTTGCACACTAATTTGAAACCTAATAGAAAAAAATGCCAGCCCTTGGGAGATGATACTCCTGTGGGTATTCATAAAGAACATGGGTGCGTGGAAGAGGGAAAATTCACACTCAGGCTCAAATTCCTATGTGAGACACACAAAGCTCAGTGATGTAGAAAGTCCTTCTGTATATGTGTTGCTATTATTGGTCAATAAATTAAAAAAAAAAACTGGGTTGGCCTGATAGGGCAGAACAGAGCTAGGTGGGGAAAACTAAACTGAATGCTGGGAGAAAGGAGGCAGAGTCAGAGAGAAGCCATGGAGCTGCTGCTAAAGAAAGATGCACTGAAACTTTGCTGGTAGGCCATGACCTCATGGTGATGCACAGATTAATGGAAATGGTTTAAATTAAGATGTAAAAATTAGCCAATAAAAAGTTAGAACTAATAGGCCAAGCAGTGATTTAATTAATATAGTTTCTGTGTGATTATTTTGGGTCTGAGATGTTGGGTGGCCGAGAAACAAACAAGCAGCTTCCTTATAACAGCTCAGCTCACACTCCATTTAGCCCAAGGGTCAAACAAGGTACAAATTACTGCTCACTTCAAAGCTGTTTTAAGAGTTGAATGTATTACCTGGAAAGGCCTACCTATATTACAGAATGTGAGTAAACCTAAGATTAGCGCTTGTTTCTATTCAATAAAACAGACTGAGCCAAACTCAAAATAAGAAATGTAGACAAATAAACTAGTCTTCAATAAGGAAACATAAAAGCTTGGCTCACGTTTGCTCCCAGCCCCTTTCTCCAAATAAGATCTTGGATAGAGAAGGATTTCGAAGCCCAAAGAAGTGAGTTGTTCCCTGGGCAACTCAACTCTCAGACAAGGAACAAAACAAAATGAGAAACTAAAACATCAAAACCAGCGACCAGGAAAGGAGCAGGTCAGGCAAACCACAATCATACAGAGTCCCTGGGGGTTCTTTATAAGCAGTCAGAATGCAAAGCCAGGTGTCAAACGGAACAGTGCTCTGTAAACCCTACAGGCAACACACTGGGACCTCTGCCAAGCAACACTGAAGGCCAATGGCAGCATGAGACTCAGAGGGAGCGACTTCTCTTCAGGCATCTCTGTTTATGCTGGGGAGAAGGCCAGTAAAGGTTATACAGAACAGCTAATGATATTGCATGTTTGGGGTGAATGACACACTTTTGATGTAACAGATACACATTGTTTCGTAATGTGAAATGATCTTCAGAGTTAGATATACCCGGGTCCGTATGCTAAATTAGTTACATGCCTTTATAGCGGAGTCATGTAAGTTGGAGCTTAAAGTCTGGCTCTATGTAGTGTCTCATAGGTGTTGAAATAAGAGCAGCGGGGCTGCGTTCCCAGCACCCCGGCCGCCTGCTTGGCTAGCTTATGCCCGAAATAACAACACACAAACTGTATTCATTTAAACACTGCTTGGCCCATTTCTATCTAGCCTCTTCTAGGCTAACTCTCGCACCTGGACTAGCCCTTATAATCTGTGAGCACCGGTCTTACCGGGAAGATTCTAGCCTACGTCCATCCTGGGTCGGAGCTTCATCACGTGCATCTTCCCGGGGGAGCGGGAAGCATGGTGTCTCTCTGAGGCATCTGCTCCCGAGAGGAGAGCTGTGGAGTCTGGGCTCATTTCCTCTTCCTCCCAGCATTCTGTTCTGTTTACTCCACCTACCTGTGTTCTAACCAATAAAATGGGCCAAGGAAGTTCCTTTATTAGCCAATGACCTTTCTCCATCACATAGCTATGTATAAATGTAAACTGATTTGCATAGTGAAGGGGACAGACTGGCTCTTACATACTGCTGCACAAAAGAATGACCAAAGACAGTAAAGACTACTTCAAAACTAAGGTTGCCACATTGTTTCAGTCAAATGCCAAAGTACGTGAGGAATTCTTGTGAGGATTCTCCTCCAAAGGGGACCTAGCATGCGTACCCAGAATCTTGTCACTTATGTAGTTCTTTAGTTCTTTTATGGAACAATGGACTATCTGGTCAAAAGCGTGAACATCTGGCGATCCTAACTTTTGCTCACCGCCCTATTTTCTCATTCTTCACCATCATTTTAAATTACTCCAAACATAACTTTTCTCCTACCAACAGGAAAATACCAATCTTTGCATATTTATTTGAGCAAGTTTGAACTTGGCAGAGATTATCAGCCTATCTCTAACAGAAGAGCTTCTAGTATTATTAAGTAAAATATAATGGCAGTCTCCTCCAAGGCATTAATGTTGACTAACTGAATTGAAATCATTACTATCCCAAAAGCAAAGGATGGAAGAGCTTACTTATTTTGATTTTCATGGGATAAGAGGGAAATTCCCACACATGTGGTAAGTCTAATTTCATATTGTTATTGCTGATTCTAGAATATCCCCCAACGTCCTTTATGTTAAAACCTGGTGGTCAGCCCACAGTATTACTAGGAGTATATGTAGAGTTTCTGGGATGGGTATGGCTGGGCTGACTTCAGGTCCCTCTGGCTGTGCCCTTGAAGAGGATGACAGGCTCCCCATCACTTCTCTATTTTCAGCATCCGAGGCATGTGGTTGGCAGCATTGCTCTGCCTCATGCTTCTTGCCATGAAGTCCCTCCCACCTTACCACAGGCACAAAAAAGTTGAGTTATTTGATCATGAACTATAACCCCCAAATGGTAAGCCAAAATAAAATTTCCTTTTGTGGTACACATGGTAGACAAGGATTTTAACCACTAAGTGCATCTCCAATGCTAAAATGAGCATTTTCTTTTTAAAAATTGATAAGCTCGGGTGTGCACTACAAACCTGGAAAGCTGTCTAAAGCAAATAAACAAACAAAAAACTCATCACCCTACCATGCAATTTTGATGAAATGAAAAATCAAACACAAATCAAGCCAGCCAGATGGCTCAGTGGGTAAAAATGACTGCTGCCAAGCCTGGTGACCCGAGTTCAGTCCCTGGGACCCACATAGTGAAAAGAGAGAATGGATTCTCTCAAGTTGACGTCTGAGCTCTACAGAGAGAGAGAGGGAGAGAGAGAGAGAGAGAGAGAGAGAGAGAGAGAGAGAGAGAGAGGAGGGGAGGGAGAGGGAGAAGGAGGGAGAGGGAGAAGGAGGGAGAGGGAGATGGAGGGAGAGGGAGAAGGAGGGAGAGGGAGGGGGGAGAGAGGGAGGGGGGAGAGAGACAGAGAGGGGGAGGGGGAGGGAGAGGGAGAGGGAGGAAGAGGGAGAGGAAGAGGGAGAGGGAGAGGGAGACTCACAAGCCACAACAAAGGCTCACCTTCCCCTAAGTCACAAAATAAACAAATGAGTATTTTAAAATTGTTTAAAATTAAGCACAATTCCTCTTTTAAATTTCATCTCTTTAATAAATAATTGTTTTTCTACCCAATGCAAAGTTAAAATAAGCTGAATAAAACACACAGATTCAGAATGGCATCCTCTGCGTTCTGTAATCTTAGAAGCTTGCATCCAGCAGCAATAATGGGCAGTATCTCCAGGCAACCTGACAACAGCCGGCACTGAATGGTTAGAGCATCCAGAACATGAAGAAACACACCAAGGAACTTGGAAGAAAAAAAAAACTGTTCAGGAAAACTGCTATTAAAACATGGATTTCTATGCTTGTGTTAGCTCTTACATCATCCTCACAAGCTGGCAAACGCAGGGGTCTTCCAGGCCATACCAATTAAGATAGATTCATGTACAACCTACCAGAACAGGTCTTGAGTACACCAATGCAGCGGAACTAAGGGTTCATTGTGGAAAGGTGTATGATAACAGAGGAAAGGTGCAGGTAAAGAGAATTAAAATAGAGTAGCTGTAGGAAGCAGCCAGAAAAGCTTTCCGTAGGTTAATAGAGAAATAAACACAGGTGCATCCAAACAAAGGAGGATTATTATTCCATGCTAAAAATTAAATGAGGTATTAAGCCATTAAATAACATGGAGAAAAATTTAAGAATATTCTGGAGTGAAAGACGACAATCAGAAAGACTTTCTGCTGTGTAGTCTCTCTATATGGCATTCTGCAGAATGCAAATCCATGGAGACAGTAAACGTTCAGGAGTAGCAGAGGCCAGAGCAGACACAGAGGAGTTTTAGGGTAAGAAAGTATTAAACTTTCTAAAAAATGAAAAAAAATGCTTTTCTGAAACAGATTATTTTACTGATGACATGCTAGACTCCCCCCCCCAAAAAAAGGGTTATGAAGATTATTATGAATGTTTTAAGACATTAAAAGGTAGTTAAATAATTATAAAGCTTGGACACTAATAATAGTCTTCAAATACCTACCCAAACATCCACGCCTGTCAGTGTTTGTCTTGGGTTTGCACAGTCCCATCAGCACATGGTATATAAGCATTCCTGAGCACCATGAAACATGCATCTCATCACTGTTCCACACAGCATATTCAACTGGCCTTTTGCTTCTTGGAAATACATCTTTAGGAAATCCTCAGGGCACAGTTGCATAAAACTAAGTAGTTTTTCTGCCAGTTGTGACTGTAAAATTGTAGTAGCACCATTTTAAAATTCAAAGACAGAGCAATTTTCATGGACGTGCTTAATATTCTTTCATATGATAATCATCTCCCTACACAAAATAAACAGATACACAAAGTAAACATTTCTGAAGGCTAGGTACACTCCTTCAAAGAAAGTTTCATTACATTTCTGAAACCTTGGTTCAGGTTCATGAGAATTTAAAAGAATCTGTTTTTTCAGTCTTTGAATTTAAATCATTGGAAGGCAAGAATGAAAAGGAACTAAGACTTTAACTGTTTACAAAAGCTAGTATTATACTGTTCAGTGAGCAAATGGAAAGGGGGAATAAAATGGGCAATGATTAAATCCTTTCTAATACTCCAGGAAGAAAATGAACAAAAGGATGATGTGGGATTCCCCTCTATATGCTGTGAATATCATTGGTTAATAAAGGAATTGCTTTGGGCCTATAGTAGAGCTATAGGGGAACAGAGCTAGGTGGGGAAACTAAACAGAATGCTGGGAGAAAGGAGGTGGAGTCAGAAAGAAGCCATGTAGCCCCATTGGAGACAGATGCTGAAACTTTAGCCATGTGTATGGCCACACACACACAGCATGTGTGCCCATACACAGATGAATAGAAATGAGTTAAATTAATATGTAAGAGTTAGCCAATAAGAAGCTAGAGCTAATGGGCTAAGCAATGATTTAATTAATACAGTTTCTGTGTGATTATTTCAGTTCTGGGTGGCCGGACAAACAAGTGGCTCCTTACAACAATGTGTGCTGACACTCATGTGGGATATACTCACAAAGACACATACACATACACACAAATGCACAGAAAGAGATAAATAAAAATAAAATCAATTTTTAAGAAAAATAAAAATGAACAAAAAGCAATGTAAGTCACTAAACACAGAGCTATTAAAAGTCACAGAGTCAAAGATGTCTAAATTCTAGTCATGAGTTGTTATACACTGGCTATCTAACCTTGCATAAATAATGAAAAGATTAGAACACTCATTTTCTCAGCAGAAAGACAAAGGCCACTGTGTGGTTTTTAGAAAGATCAGCTGAGATAATAATCTAAGTGGGGACCTTGCACATATTAGCAGCTGAGTAAATATGAAGTTCTTAGCACTTGACTAACAACTCTATAGTATGAACGAATTTAGTATTTCCCTCTCATACAGTTTTCAGGAAATTTATATACATTCTTAAGTTATGTGTGCACATAGGGTTGAACGTGTATATGACTTATTTGCTGATAAGGCTTCTGAGTCAGAAGGACCTACTGTCACATCACATTAGCTCTTGGATATGCAAGTGACCTATATTTTGAAGCTTCAATGTGTCTAAGGTAAGAGTGGTAAAACAACGGATTACTAGAATTGAGATGATTCGCGGCAAATGACATAATACATAACAAGTGTGTAGAGAAAACTGGCAACTTCTGGTTGTCATTATTTCATATAATATTCTATATATCAGAATGTGTGCACAGGTTTGCATGCAATACATATGCATATATACACATATATGTATATATTTTATATGTGCATGTGTTTTATAGAGTTAGTCAGAAATTTAAAAGAGTATGATAGTCTAAAACAAAATTGAGTCCCAATTTTAGGAAAATGGTAAATCCTTTAAAAAAGAATTTAAGATTTGCTCTGATCTTTTTTTTTACTTTATTATTCTTCATGCCCTCTCCCATGCTTCTTGTTTCCCTTTGGCTGGCTCCCTTCCTTCCTCCAGATAGCTCCTCCCTCTCCTTTAATGTGACAGGTATCACCTTTTCTTTCGTTTTCTCCCTTCCCTTAATTTGTTGGTTGTTTTCAACCAACAAATACTATGTAACATGGTAGTGTCTCTCTCAAGATTATATTACAATTTTCTCATGATGGTTAGCAATCATCTGACAGGAAGCATCCTAAGAGAGGAAGGGTTTATTTCACTCACAGTTAAAGGTACAGTACTCATAACAAAGACAGCTTGGTGGGAAGAGTCTGAGGTCACAGGCCACAGGCCACTTCCTCACTCAAGAAGCAGAGAAGGAAGAACAAGGATACCTGATTGTGTTTTCCTTTTTACTTAGTCTGGGGTGCCAGCCCATGAGTTATGCCTTCCACATCCAGAGTGGGTTTTCCCTGTTCTAAAAATGCCTAATGGATACACCCAGAAGTGTGTCTCCATGGTGATTTTAAGTCCAGTCAAATTGGTACTGGAGACTAACAGTCACAGACTAGCCAAATGATTTGAGAAAAATATTGGTCTATTAAATGATTCACTTTTTATGGCCCATCCTTTTGACAGCATGATTTTTGTTAAGTGATTCACACCAGCTCCACTAGTGACCTCTCACGTTCTTGTCCTCCAAAGCAGAAGAGTGAGCGACCGGAGAGCAAAAGTACCTGCTAAGCACCTTTTTGACATTTACTTTCATGACCATCCCTCTATGCGTCAATGAACTTTTTGCCACCAAATCTCCATTTGTCTATTTAACTTCAAAATATATTTTCTCTTTGACCACAACTATGCTCTTAAAGAAAGACTTTTTAATCTAGAGAAATAAAATAGCACACAATCTGGGCTAAAATAAATCATAAAACTCAGAAAAAAAAATCATGATTCATACTTATACCACAAAAAACACTGCTAATTTTGCACATTCTAACAAACTTATTTACAAATCATTGTGTCATTTATTGACTTAGTATTAATTTCCACCGAAGATGACTCTAATTGGTTCTTTTTAATTCACTCAAATATTAGCTTGTAGTTGTCTGCATTATTTAAATAAAATCTTTCTATTCTGTTGTTCCTAATGTACCACTACTAAACAAAAAAGGAAAAGTACAATAACCCTTCTAAATATATTTTCACACATTAATTTTTTTTCTAACTAAAATTCCTCAAATCAAGTCACTACATCCAAACTCATGAATATTTTGACATATATAGTTTGCCAAATTGCCTTCTAGAAAGCCCCAGTGAATCAGAATAGCTGCCAGCAGATTCAAAAGAATACTCATTTTATCAACAAATGATGTCGGAATTCTTCTCAACATTCTATGCATTCTGTTAATGGGACTAACTTGAAACACCAAGTCTCCAACCAGTATTCGGGTAATTTTACATAATGGATGTATTTTTACTTATGAAAATAAAATGCAATCACACTGTAACTCACTCTGTAGCATCTAGTCATTTTGTCTGAGAAAGGAAAGGCATCCCTGAAAGAACGTGGGGGATGTAGAATGCTTGGCTAAGATGCACAGAGTCCTGGATTGGTCCCACTACTCCACATAAAACCAGGAAGGTGATGTGTGTGCCATAATCTTAGTACTCTAGATGTGATGGTGGATTAGAAGTTCAAAGCTGCCCTTGGTTGCATGGAGTTCAAAGCCAAGCTAGGATGCATGAAACCCTGAAGAAGGGGAAAGCAGGGAAGGAGAGAAGGGGTAGAGAAGGAAGGAAGGAGGGAAGCAATGAGGGAGGGGAGGAAGTAAAAAAGAAAGGGTTGGGAGGGATGGAGACAGAGAAAAAGAAAAAGAAGGGAAAGGGTTGTTTGTTGGAGGACACCATTTGTTTCATTCCCAGCTATTCACCTTGGCAAAGTTCCAGTGTCTGTCTCTGGTGTGACTACATGACTTCTCCCTGACTCCACCCTTCTCTCTCCCAGCATTCAGTTTAGTTTCCCCTGCCTAGCTCTGTTCTACCCTATGAGGTCAAGCCAGTTCCTTTCTTTTCTTTTTTTATTTTATTTTTTTTTAATTTATTTATTTATTAAGGATTTCTGCCTCCTCCCCGCAACTGCTTCCCATTTCCCTCCCCCTCCCCCGATCAAGTCCCCCTCCCTCATCTGCTCGAAGAGCAATCAGGGTTCCCTGACCTGTGGGAAGCCCAAGGACTGCCCACCTCTATCCAGGTCTCATAAGGTGAGCATCCAAACTGCCTAGGCTCCCACAAAGCCAGTACGTGCAGTAGGATCGAAAACCCACTGCGATTGTTCTTGAATTCTCAGTATTCCTCATTGTCCGCTATGTTCAGAGAGTCCAGATTTATCCCATGCTTTTTCAGACCTAGGCCAGCTGGCCTTGGTGAGTTCCCGATAGAACATCCCCATTCTCTCAGTGTGTGGGTGCACCCCTCACGGTCCTGAGTTCCTTGCTCGTGCTCTGTCTCCTTCTGCTCCTGATTTGGACCTTGAGATTTCTGTCCGGTGCTCCAATGTGGGTCTCTGTCTCTGTCTCCTTTCATCGCCTGATGATGAAGGTTAATATTCATGAGGATGCCTATGTGTTTGTCTTTGGATTCACCTTCTTATTTAGCTTCTCTAGGAACATGAATTATAAGCTCAATGTCCTTTATTTATGGCTAGAAACCAAATATGGGTGAGTACATCCCATGTTCCTCTTTTTGGGTCTGGCTTACCTCACTCAGGATAGGGTTTTCTATTTCCATCCATTTGTATGCAAAATTCAAGAAGTCCTTGTTTTTTACTGCTGAGTAATACTCTAATATGTATATATTCCATACTTTCTTCATCCATTCTTCTGTTGAAGGGCATCTAGGTTGTTTCCAGGTTCTGGCTATTACAAACAATGCTGCCATGAACATAGTTGAGCATATACTTTTGTTGTGTGATAGGGCCTCTCTTGGGTATATTCCCAAGAGTGGTATTGCTGGATCCAGGGGTAGGTTGATCCCGAATTTCCTGAGAAACCGAAACACTGCTTTCCAGAGTGGTTGCACAAGTTTGCATTCCCACCGGCAATGGGTGAGTGTACCCTTTTCTCCACAACCTCTCCAGCAAAGGCTATCATTGGAGTTTTTTATTTTAGCCATTCTGACAGGTGTAAGATGGTATCTTAAAGTTGTCTTGATTTGCATTTCCCTGATGGCTAGGGAAGTTGAGCATGATCTTAAGAGTCTTTTGGCCATTTGAAGTTCTTCTGTTGAGAATTCTCTGTTCAGCTCAGTGCCCCATTTTATAATTGGGTTGATTAGCCTTTTGCGGTCTAGTTTCTTGAGTTCTTTATATATTTTGGAGATCAGACCTTTGTCAGTTGCGGGGTTGGTAAAGATCTTCTCCCAGTCAGTGGGTTGCCTTTTTGTCTTAGTGACAGTGTCCTTTGCTTTACAAGAAGCTTCTCATCCTCAGGAGGTCCCATTTATTCAATGATGCCCTTAATGTCTGTGCTGCAGGGGTTATACATAGGAAGCGATCTCCTGTGCCCATCTGTTGTAGGGTACTTCCCACTTTCTCTTCTATCAGGTTCAGTGTGATCTAAATAGACCGGTTACTCGCGAAGAATTAGAAATGGTTATCAAAAATCTCCCTTCGAAAAAAAGCCCAGGACCAGATGGTTTCAATGCAGAATTCTACCAGAACTTCCAAGAAGAACTAATACCTATACTCCTTAATGTATTTCACAATATAGAAACAGAAGAGTCATTGCCAAATTCCTTTTATGAAGCTACAGTTACCCTGATACCAAAACCACACAAAGACCCAACCAAGAAAGAGAATTACAGACCTATCTCACTCATGAACATCGACGCAAAAATTCTCAATAAAATACTGGCAAACCGAATCCAAGAACACATAAGAAAAATTATCCATTATGATCAAGTAGACTTCATCCCAGAGATGCAGGGCTGGTTCAACATACGCAAATCTATCAATGTAATCCACCTTATAAATAAACTGAAAGAAAAAAACGATCATTTCATTAGATGCTGAAAAAGCATTCGACAAAATTCAACACCCCTTTATGATAAAGGTCTTGGAGAGAATAGGGATACAAGGGCCAGTTCCTTTCTTAACCAATGGTATTCACAGCATACAGAGGGGAATCCTACAGCAGATGTTTGGAATTCTGGAGTCATTGCTACTGTGAGGTACATACAGAATATCAGGAACTATTAAGGTATTTCTGCAAGTGGGCCAGATGGGGTAGCCTTATCATAAGTATTTAATGTCTGACATTCATTAAAATGCTAGGGGTGACATTGGACAGAGGACTGGACTCCAAAATATATAAAGAACTCAAGAAACTAGACATCAAATTACCAAATAATTCAATTAAAAATAGGGTACATATCTAAACAGAGAATTTACAACTGAAGAATTGTAAATGGCGAAAAGACACCTAAGGAATTGCTCACCATACTTAGCCATCAGGGAAATGCAAATCAAAACGACGCTGAGATTCCATCTTACACTAGTCAGAATGGCTAAGATCCAAAACACCAAAGATAGCTTATGCTGGAGAGGATGTGGAGGAAGGGGAACACTTCTCCATTACTGGTGGGAATGTAAACTTGTACAGCCATTCTGGAAATCAGTATGGCAGTTTCTCAGAAAATTGGGAATCAATCTACTTCAAGACCCAGCAATACTACTCTTGGGCATACACCCAAAGGATGCACATTCATACCACAAGGAAATTTGCTTGACTGTGTTCAAAGCAGCGTTATTCATAATAGCCAGAACCTGAAAACAAACTAGGTGCCCCTCAACTGAAGAATGGATAAAGAAAATGTGGTACATTTGCACAATAATGGATGCCAGGTTTGCCTCAGTAGAGGTTAGACATATCAGCAGGCATACCACGTGACTCAAGAACAAGGTATGCTTTTACATACACTTTGGATTGACTAAGCATTAATTTAAAATTAACTTAACTAAATTTCTTTGATGCCTCCCACTGATTACTTGCAACTTGAAAGATAATTGGGCCTGCTCTGAGGCCCTGATTCAGTACTTGTAAAATCTCAGTCTGAGTAAGAATCATTCCAAGAATTCAAAGAATGTTGCCTTCCAGTGTCTACCCCTCAGGGTCCTAGTCCAGCACATTTCATGTAGAAGTAAATTCTGCACAACCCTGGAATGCTTTTGTTCACTTCCTGTCCTTATCACAAGGAGGCACACTGCACTGATGAATATCCAATCCCCCAGGGCAAACAGTTGTGTATTAAGGTCTACAAAGGCGGAAACAGCTAGGACTTCATCCTGGCTTCTGTCTTTGCTCTTCAAATGTTCACTTACAGCATCAAAAATGCTTACGATTAAATTAAGGCTTGGCCAGCACACCAATATTCAATGAGGACCTATAGCACCTGTTATTTATGATTGTCCCACTTTTTTGTTTTGTTTTTGTTTTGTTGTTGTTGTTTTTCAAGATAGGGTTTCGCTGACTGTCCTGGATCTCACTGGCCTTGAACCCAGAGATCTGCCTGCCTCTTTAAAGGCAGGTGCCACCACCACCCAGCACACATTTTTTTTTTTTTACTTAAGAGTAATTTTAGCTTATAACAGCATTTCTGCAATTCACTAAATTCATCAACATTACTTCGAGCTTGAGAGATAAACACCCATACTTTCCCGATCTTCAATTGCTTTTTATTTTTAAAATCTACTTTATAACCTTCCTGGGATATCTGATAAGTGCTTGTTAAATATTTTGAAAAGGAAAAAATTCAAGCAAGCAGGATTTTCTTGAAATTGAAGAGTTGGCATTTGTTTGTTGTATGTGGAGGGGTGGGATTGTGTGTGTGCCACAGCATACTCCTCGCTGAACCACCTCACCAGCCATCTTGAAAAGCTTTAGTACTCAATCCTAGTACTTCTTTTACAAAAGAGCAAACAGCAGCTTAGCTCAGGTGAACTTTTAAACTGACACACACATAAAAAAAACCTTTTCTAAATCTAATATTTGCAAGGCGAAAGAAACATTTGTTTCATCGTTACAGGTGTCTGTCACTTAAGTGCATGGTTTTGCCCTAGCAATATTTTAAAGTAAAAATAATAGTCAAAGAAAACTATTGTAAAAAAGAGCTAAGCGAAGGTTGCTGAAATGTTGGTCAACTCCAGAGACACATAAAGAAAATAAATGTAACCACCACAGCTCTAACCTTGTGAAAAAACCAGCGGAGGAAAGCTTCCCAGCTAAATTGATAGCCAGAAAGCTCTCCTTCTGGCTGGATATAAAGCAGCGTTTTGCATCAGCACCATGCATATATGTATGAAATCTGATTTGCCCTCCCTTAAGCAGCACAAATCTACATTTCATGAATGACAACTGCTTTTTGTTTCATACACTGTAAAATTATGCAAACTTTGAATTCAATTTTGGAAATTGTTTGGTAGGACAACAGTTTTGGGCATATGTTAGAAGGGGCCTTAAAAAATAGTAAGAAAAAAATGGACTTACTTCCAATACCTACCTTAAAATTAATTTAATTATTCTCCTAAGAAATAAAGGCATTTCTCCTTAATTAGTATTTGTGTATCTTTCTCTTGTCTTCTCACCCTCACAACTCAAAGGCTAATCTTTTTGAGAGTTTGTCATCACTTTTTAAATTGTAGTCAAATCACCATGACCAGTAAAGATGAAACAACAGCTCTCAATTTGTATATTAACACATTCTACAGCTAATAAAAAGAATGAAACAAGATAAAGAATGTCCGATTGGCTGGACAACTTCGTATTTCTCTATCCTGAAGTTTGCATGAGCATTGAAAATCGTCTGCCCCATAGCCTGATGCATGGGAAAGGAAATAAATGTCAGAAAGAAAGAGTCATGATGGACATGGGGTCAGACAGCGGTCAGCATCAGAGTGTCCTAAGCACAGCTCTCCTGACTTAGTTGAACCTTTGCTGTGTGTACCATCCCCGTACAGTCAAATAGCAGCAGCAAAGAAGAATGCTATGGGAGTTTACTTCTAAATGCTCTGTTATTCAGTTAGCTTTTCCTTAAACTTTAATAAATCAAACTTCAGCTCCTATAATCTGGTTTCAGTGCAGAAATTATTCTTCCAACATTAAAATCATTATTTTAACAATAATAATGTTAGGTAGCTAGACAGAGATTAGCCGATGTGGAGACAATTGAGAGTGGAGCCCTTCCTCCTGGAGGACTTCGGCACCTAGCTCCTGCTTTATCCGTAACACTAGAAAGAGAAACTTCATAACAACCCTTGCTAGGATTTAAAATATCACATGAAAAAGTAGAGGTGTGCGAATTTTGCTGAGGCCCATCACTATTCAGCTGTTTCCTCCTCGTCAAAGAGTAGACTCTTATGTCTACCTCTGGCCCTGAGTGGAGCCGTGAGTTCTTGAGCTGCCCTATGATTAGAACATTGCATGCTATGTTCTATATCCCTTCCACTAAGAATTAATCCAACTCTTGATGTGTCAGTCATCTGACCAGGGGACTCCCCTCTCGGGAAAACGGATTTCCACAAAGACATGCTAGGAGACAGGCACAATGATGCAACTATTACAGCTCTTCACTAAGTCTGGCCCCAATTCCAAGTACTTATGCAAAAAGATAACTTTTCCTTTTCTCTTCCCTGTTTCTTTTTTGGATGTTGGTCAAACTCCTTAGTATGTTTCCCTTGATACTCAGGACATTCTGTCTCTCTCTCACACTCCCCACCCCACCCTTTCTACCATGCAGCTACTCGCCAACCCCCATTGCTGAAGATTGCAGCTTGCTTGGACCTCAATGAAAAGGGGTTTGATTTCCTTCTTCTTCTTCTCCATCTCCCTCGTCACATCAGCGGCCAAGATTTGTGGCTTGCCTGCGCTCTTATCGTTCTCTCAAAGTCCAAAAGAATGCCCTCAAGTTTCCTCTGGAGTCTGCTTTAAAGTTCTTTTATTAATGAGACTAAAATCTCACAGAAAGAATCTTAGCTCCCTGGAGACAATATTTCATGACTCTAACAGTTCAGCCTGAATACTTATTTTCTTAATTCTATGTAACAATTTAAATTTTTTTCTGAAAATTTCATTCAACTAGCTCCCAAGGGAAGGGAATGAAATTTTAGGACACATTTACATGAGGCTGAGCCCCATTCCTCTCCTAAACCAGTCATGCTAGAATTTTACGGCTAGAGAAAGGGCTACAAATGGGACAGGAAGGGGGAAGTATGCATACTTTGAACATTTCTGAGAGAATTTTCATCACCCTGTAATTGAGAACCACCCATGACTTTCTTCAGAATGAAGAAAGAGAAAAACACGGTTAAAGGGGGAAAAAGTTCTTCCAGGCAAATATAAAACCACAGCCTAGTCGATGGTGGGTTTATGATGAGAGCCGTATAGCGAGGTCTCTAACTGCATAGCGAGCTTTGAGCTCATAGCGCTCTAGGTATTGTAAGAGGTGCTGAGAAACAGCTTTGTTTAAAAAGGATTGGCCTCGCACAGGAAGCCATGAAGTGCCCGGAATCAGCTGAAAACCAGGCATCTCTGCCTCATTTTGTGTCTGCCTCCTTTACTTGTATCAAACTGCTGATTGGTCGGTATAGAAATGGTAATCCCTGTCTTAGTTAGAGGTGCTATTGCTGTGAAGAGACACCATAACCATGGCAACTCTTAGGAAGGAAAACATTTAATTGAGGTGGCGGGCTTACAGTTTCAGAGGTTTAGTCCATTATCATCATGGCAGGGAGCATGGTAGCATTCAGGCAGATGTGGTGCTGGCTACACCATGATCAGAAGACAACAATATGCAAACTTGGACACTGGGCAGTATCTTGAACAAATATGAGACCTCAAAGCCAGCCTTCACAGTGACACACTTCCTCCAACAAGGCCACACCTACACCAACAAAACCTCCTAATAGTGTCACTCCCATTGGGGGCCATTTTCGTTCAAAACTACCACAATCACTAAGTAGAGTCTTGCTATCTATCCTACTTCATTTCTCTTCAAGACTGAAAGCACAGAGATAACTCATGGTCCTAAACCTATAGTCACCTGAAGCTCCAGGATGATGAGCAGGGCAGACTAGCCCCCAGGTAAGAGTATCCAGGATGCTAGGCTGCATCCTCAAGGCGCAAAGCCAGTTTGGAGCAGACCTAGGCAAGAACTACATAATTATCTCTGCCTCTTACTCCTTGCCCCAGTCCTACCCTGATTTACTCTAAAGCTCTTGTCAATTCCCTGTAGACACATTGAGGCCACTGAATTCTTTCTTCAGTTCTTCCCAGTGTGGCCACACTTATTAAATCCCCTCCCCCCCCCATTTCATGGCCACTCGTGGTTTTGATTGGCAGGAGGGCACAGGTGGTGAAGCTTAGACTATTAGAGCTGCCAAAGTTGGGGCTTTTGCCCTAAATCTACGATGGAGCAGTGCAGGGGAAGAAGTGGTCCTAGCACTCAATGAGCTTGGAAAGTCAAATCAGGTGCCACAGGAACAAATTATGTAGAGCCGTGAACTGGACTGTCCCTCCCAGATTTTTATAAAACCCTAACTTGCCTCATGGACGGTATTTGGAAATGAAGCCTCAGTAGGTAGTAGTTCTAGATGTGGCCATCATGATGGAGAAGAGCCTTTACACACGAAAAAAAAAAAAAAAAAAAAAAGAGAGTATGTATCCTTTCTCTTTCTCCACTGTGTGAGGCCATACAAAAAAGCAGCTGTCTGCAAATCAGTGGAGGTTCTAGACAGAAAGACAGACAGCATTTTGCTTGCTTTAGATCTTGGACCTCCCAGCCTCCAGAGCCACAATTCCTTTTGTTTAAAATGCCTATTTTGCTCTGCCTCATTTACTATGATGGGTGAAGCTAATATATAATAAAAATAAAAAGAATGCGAAATGGGGAGTCAGAGGCCTGTCCATGAGTCACTGGGTACTCTGGGACCCAACAACTGAGAGTTTCCTTTGGAACGTCCCATGCCATCTCTCTATTTGATTTGGTAAAAATCAATCACCTACATTTGTTCAAACAATGTCCACTTCTGCAGAGACTTCCTCTCTTCCTTCTTACAATTAAAAGCCCCTGGACCTAACAAATAGGACCATCGAGTCACCTGCTTGAGCTAGCTTCTGCCGTGTGGAGTATACTTAGATTTCTCAATGTTAATAAATCCGCACTTTCCTTACTGCTCCATTGTCTCTCCCGCTGTTATCTGAGACATACAGAATCTGGTCATCATATCACATGGTAAGGGACAATGAGTCTCCCTCCATTCATAAAGCTATGTAAGATAACACCATGTTCTGTGTGAAAAGGGCAAAAGAGCCTGAAATACCATCAACAGGCAGCCTTTAAACTGCAAAGAGGGTTTCGCTCACGTGTGGCTCTACTCGGCTGTGAGGGCAGATGAAAATACATCCACATAAGGAACGGAGATGAATCGTGTAGGGGCTGCAGCCTTTTCTCCTTTTCCAGAAATGCTGCCTTTCCACTGTGTTATGGGACGGGAGGGGAAGGCAATCTCTTTGAGCCTATTTTACAAAGACACAATCCTATCTATGAGGACTCCACTTTTGTAATCTAAGAACCCCCCAAAGACCCCACTTTCTCCTACTGTCACTTTGGTAGTTAGGATTTTAACTTACAAACACAGGGTGACCAAGCTTTTAGAGCACTGGTAAGCTGAACTCACCCATAACTTAATTCTGAGGGATCAGACTGGTTCCAACATGAAATCCCAGGCTTGCCAGTTGAGTGCGACAGAGAGCACAGGGTGATTGGATTCCCCTCCCTGGAGAAATTTAGGTTGCTATGGACTTTGCCAGAGGCCCCCAGCTGGAAGTCACACTATTCCTTCTTAATAATATGCCTTGACCTGGGCCAGCTTGACAATGTTCTTTCTGTAAAGTGAAAACGCTCACAGGGCAACACTAACCTGTATGCGCGTGGCAAATCAAGGAACAAATCATTGCAGCTTGATTATAATTGCAAAGCTATTCTTTACAAAGGTTTTTGTAAATGTATTTTTAAAAGAAAAGCCACAACATGAGCGTCTCCCCTTGTACTTTAAGCCTTCCTCCATCTAGAGACTCCAACAGTAGCGGGAGCTGTTTCTCCCATGTTTTGCTAGTTCCAGATGCATAGTATAGCTTTGAGAATTTCAACAGAAGTGTGTTTCAGAACCCCAGTTATATGGGAAAGGACGAAGCTTCGATGGCAGTGTGGTGATTCAGGTCCATAGTCTCAACACCTGAGAGGTGGAAGGAGGAGGATCAGGAGTTCAAGGTCATCCTCAGCTACTCTCAAGTCAGCCTGAATATGTGAGACCTTGCCTTCCCCCATAAAAAAAGGAGTAAGAAGGAGGGCTGGAGAGATGGCTCAGTGGTTAAGAGCACTGCCTGCTCTTCCAAAGGTCCTGAGTTCAATTCCCAGCAACCACATGGTGGCTCACAACCATCTGGAATGAGGTCTGCTGCCCTCTTCTGACCTGCAAACATACAGACAGAATATTATTGTATACATAATAAACAAATATTTAAAAAAAAGGAGTAAGAAAATGGGTGTCTTTTAGTTCTGAGAGTGAGCTGTATCACTCTCAGAAAAAAAAAAAAAAAGTTTAGTCACTGGGAAGTTGCTAGGAGGTAACCAGTCATCAAGATGGCTAGAGACACAACATTATTTACAATTGAACAGTGTTTTCAAATGTTATGCCATTTTAACATGCATTAGGACATAGACATGGTGTCATATATCAGGAGGACCAGCATCCAGGATGTTAAACAAAGAGGATTCTGAAGGAGAAACTAGAATTTGGCTATGTAGCAAAACCAGCAAAATTTAATACTACCCTAACAATTATATGATAATTATAACCATTCTACTTACTTTTTCCCAGGCATGCAAAAAAATCTATTTTATTGATAAATAATTGTATTATCACACAGACTATCTTTCTTCTTAAAGACAAATCTAACTCACCACACGCCTATAACTATAAACTTTATTGTAATAAATTTGTCTAAAGGCCTGTGAGATGACTTGGCAGGTTAAGGCACCCACTACCAAACTGGACATGACTTGAGTTGAACCCCACTGATCTATACGATGGAAATACAGAACCAGTTCCTCAAGTTGCCCTCTGACTTCCACATACACTCATTCATGCTGGAGTGTTCCACTCTACCCACTCCCCAGACTCGCCCCCACAAAAAAAAAAACCCACATACAATAAACAAACAAATAAATAAATGCAACTTTCTACAAAAGAAAATTTACCCAAAGTAAATCAGATAGTAATTGACAGAGCTGGCGCTAGCACACGCCTTCCGTTTTTCTGCCTATTCCACAGCTCCGACTTTTCACAGAGGGGAGAACCAGGCACAAGGGAAATGCTATACAGCATTCCCACGTCATGATGCTTCGTTTTGATTGTCAACTTTGACTGAACGATGCCTAGTGCATTGGTGAGGCACGAGAGTGTTTCCAGGAAGGACAGAGGGGACAAGACCTAACCTGAAAGTGAGTGACAATATCCCATGGCCAGGGATCCTGAACTAAACTGCAAGGGAGAACAGAGGAAACCAGCTGAGCACCGGCCTATGCAGCTCTCAGTCTCTTGACCTGTCCATCATTAGCAAGAAGCCCTGTGTTCCAGCTCCCATGCCTTTCCCACCACTAGGGATGGTATCTTCTCAAGCTGTTGTTATCATAAGTCCTTCCTCCCTTAAAGTGCTTTCTGTTGAGCGTTTTACCACATCAATGGGAAAAGGCAACTCACACAGGTAAAGAAAGCCCAATGAACCATCAATAGTCACGGCTAGATGATGGTATTTCACAGTTTGCCTATTATATATTAGATGGAGAACAAAGTTAATTGAATATGCTATTAAATCAACTACAACGCCTTTGGAAAGAATCGGTTAATGATTGAATTCTTCATAATGCACCTTAATTTCTCAGGCATATACATTGTCCAGCTGAACTGTATTCTTAGACCCAAACATATGTATCTGGGAATGATTTTTTTTCCCTCACATGTGTTAACTAGGAAGCCCTAACACTGAACAGAAAGTCACAGATCTCTATGGTAAACCCAGATTTTATAGGCCACTCAAGCACTTGTAACATACTACTGGAAGCCAAAAGATTCACATACCAAGTGCCCCCTTAGACACCTAATTTGGAGAATCACTTAACTGCCTTATGTATATGGACATGAATCCCTGAAGGTCAATAGTGTGTTCTTATACAGAGTCACCAACAGGGAAAATTCTCTTGAGTGTTTACTGTGCACAAATCTTTATAAAATAATGGAATTGAGTGTCAGCGAGCTGGCTCAGTAAGCAAGGGTGATGGTTACCCTGGCTGCTACTTGCCTTCCGTCTGTAGGACCCATACAGTAGGAGATAACTGACTCCTACAATTGGTCTCTGACCTCCACACATATGCTATAGCGCAGGCACCTCCCACACAGTCACAAAAACAAATAGATGCAATTTAACTTTTTTCAAAATAAGACACAACTGAAAATATAGTAATATGTGGGAACCATGCAAACGCCACACCCAGTTTACGTATTTGGAAGCCAGACGTCATAACATCTTTACGTCAAACAATTTCTTAAACAGTAGAGCCAGTTAGCTCTCCTAAGGAAAGTTTTCTTATCCTGTGAGAAATAACTGTGTTGTTGTTGTTATTTTATTTTTTTAATCTTAAGTATGTGCCTTGAAGCAAATAAATTCTGACAAAAGAAAAGCAATTTGCTTTAAAAAAAATGTAATAGGCATTCTAGTTTTGAAAGCTTAATTCAACCAAACAAAACAACAAAACAAAAAAAAAAATCACTGCTTCCCTTTGAAAGCACGGGTGTTCAGCTTCCTCAGTTTGTCACCCAGTGCACACTTTTCAGGTCATGACCCAATGACCTTGCATTGATGCACACCATCCACCAAAGAGTGTTTTCTGCGATGCTCATTCATGTGGGCTGGACAGCTGGGGGCCATTTGGCAACCCACTGACACAGACATGCACAGCTGAGTACTCTCTTTCCTTAACTCTCATTTCCACAATGACCAAGATGAACATGACTTCCCCTGACTTTTTAAAAGGCTGATTTCAGACTGAAGTCCAAGTGGGAGAGTTACTTTAACTTTTAAAGATCTAATTAAAGATAAAAAGGATGAAGGACACGAGCGTATCATCTCTCATACAGGACTGATAGGCAGATACTCGTTATACAGAGGTAACCATTGACGTCATGGGTCCTGCTGACCCTCTCCACATTTCTCTGATTTCACAGATACTGTCTTTGTAACACCCAGGAATATGTTTAACACAGAACACTACAGAGAAGCAAATCTACCGCAGACCAAAAGCGGGTTCACCCTAACTAACTGCTTTGTGTGTGAATACAGTGGTTTTCATTATCTAAGACACATTTCCTAGGCAGCTTTAGCTTCAGCCAGTTAGTCTGCTATTCTTACTGACACTCGGAGGCAGCTGAAACAAAGCCACATTAATTAGATCATGCAAAAAGTCAGCATATCGGTATACCAAAACAGCCTTAATCAAACCTGGGGGCCAAACTGAACTGAGAAACATAGCTTGTAAGGCAAAAGTAAACACACACACACACACACACACACACACACACACACCAGGCTGTTGCGGGAATTCCAAATGTAGCCATATTAAAGAGGTCCACACCAGGGAAGCAGAAGACAGCAGACCAGTCATTTTAACTGTGCCCCGCAGAGTGCTAAGTAATGCCAGAGCCCTAGGTGATATAAGGACCCAGCACGGCAGGTAGGGGGCCAGGCCACCAACCTTGCATCAGACAAAGAACCTTACTTTTATGGGCTTTAGATCGAGATTTGGAATAACAATTTTTAGCTGAAGAAAATGTACTTACACTGTTAAAACTAAAACCCATGGTGGGGCCGTGAATAAGAACAAAGTAGAATAATGAATAGGTGTGAAAATGTCACGATTA
Source organism: Microtus oregoni (assembly GCF_018167655.1). Classification (NCBI taxonomy): domain Eukaryota; kingdom Metazoa; phylum Chordata; class Mammalia; order Rodentia; family Cricetidae; genus Microtus; species Microtus oregoni. Next base: position 29,115,958 of record NW_024543071.1, on the reverse strand, counting down.
AATCTAGTACTTTATATGCTACCTAAAAGAACTTGATGAAATAAACCTAGAACAAAACCACTGCTTTAGAAATGCCTTTATGGGCCCAGAAAGGAATTAATAATATACCAAGTGGCAAACGCTAATCACAAAGCTTCTCAGTCCCATTTTTATTAACATGTATACAGATAATTGCAGAAATGATTAACAATGGGTCGTTTTATTTCTAATGAGGGAATAATGGATGGTTTTTCATTTACTTCTCTGACTATTTCTAATGAACATGCATTTTTAATGTATTTTATTTAAAATGTTTATAGCGGGCTGGAGAGCTGTCCGCTGTGCCTTTCCTTCCCTTTTGCACAGTCTAGTAGGAAAGAATTGCAGCTAGGCTCTTGACATCCTCGTCTCCGCCTCACTTTGGGATTAACGATGTTCTCACAGATGGACCTTGGACAAGCGTTTCCTGCCTAGACTCATTTCTATATGCTCAGCTGTTGAGAAACTCAAACATCATTTTCTTAGAACTCACTCCCCTTTGAATGTGTAGGGAATACAGAGCAAAGGACAGCTTCTTTGAAATGTACATGTAACGGAAGATATGACAGACCGGAATTGAGATCTTACTCTCTCAGATGATTGGGCAGATTGCAAATGATAGTGCAGTTAGAAAACATTTTTTAAAATCCAGATCACGATCTCTCGGCGCCAGGAGAGCCAACATTGGGGTGAGTTTCTGACCCCGCGGCACCAGCCCGGGACAGGGAACTCAGAAGATCCTCAACCCCCTATTCTTCTTGGGCTCTCTGCAGGGCCTCTACTCCCTGCATACTGCCTCTTTCTTCCTATCCCACCCAGCGTGCATCCAGAACCCTCCCCACTTTGGCCCCCCTGCCCTCTTTCGGCACATAACATCACCCAGCCCAGCCTGTCTGGGCACTGGGTCCGAATCCTCAGGGCAACCAAGCAGGCGGGAGTGCCTTTGTTTCTATAGCCTGCCTGCACCAAGTAAGGTAGGCGCTTTGTTTACGAGCTACCCAACTGTAGTAATATGGGGCGGCAGGGCTGCGTCCCCCACACCCGGCCGCCCACATGGCTAGCTTATGCTCCGAAATAACAACACACAAACTGTATTCTTTTAATCACTGCTTGGCCCATTCTCTTCTAGGCTAATTCTCACATATTAATTTAGCCCATTCCTAATCATCTGTGTGTAGCACCCCAAGGTGCGCTTACCGGGGAGATTCTAGCCTAGTCCATCCTGGGTCCGAGCTTCATCCCGGGAGCAGGGCATGGCGTCTCTCTCAGGCGTCTGCTCCCGCGAGGAAAGCGGTCGAGTCTCCGAGCTCACTTCCTCTTCCTCCCAGCATTTTGTTCTGTTTACTCCTCCCACCTATCCTCTAACCAATAAAATGGGCCAGGGCAGTGCCTTTATTAGCCAATGACCTTCCTCCATCATTTCCCCTTTTTCGGTTTAAACAAAAAAAAAAGGATTTAACATAGCAAAATTACATATAACAAAACAGTTATCAAGTAAAAGTTACAATAATCTTTATCATAACTAAGGAAAACTATAACTATAACTAACTATTCTTAACTCCATCAAAGACTCCAGAAAGATATAATATTACCTAAGTAAACAAGAACTAAGAAACTTTTAAAACTCTAGAAATGACAGAGACATCTCGCTGCCTGGACAGTCACCCAAAGTTCCTCTGTACCGTTGGGGCATCCATCTTCAGCCTTCAGGCCCATGGTATCCAGCAGACATTTCCATAAAGCAGGAAAATTCAAAGTCAGTTCAGTCACTATCTGTTGTGTCCTGCAGAATGTCTCGCAGACTCTTTCATGAATCAGGAACCCCGAAAGATCATCTCACCTTAGGCAAGTTCAGTAGTCCTCTCTCTGCGGGTTCTCTGTTTCCAGTTTATGCAATAGTCCAGGCAAGAGCAGTTTCTTGCCCAAATGGCTATCAAACCCCATAAGGTGCCTCTTCGATGCCCATCTTCCTCTTGAAGTAGATTGGTGCTGCCAGGAGCAGAGTGTCTCATTGTCATGAAAAGTCCTCAGTTATTAAAACATTAAATGTCCTATTCTGTAATCTTTGAAAGACACGAAGAATGTCTATCTAAAATATATCTCTATATATCTAGAAAATCTAACTAACATGACTACAAGCTTTACTATTATTGATGATTATCCATTAACAACCTATATTTCTCAATTATACAGTACATATTTTAATGAACTACACAATCACAATACCTTAATCAAAATCAGAAACACTTATACATATAACAAAATTGACCTTAAATTTCTATCAATAAAGCAAAATCTATACTAATGTAAATTATTCATATCTATATCATATCCCCCTTTAAATGTAAAAGGACGTTTATAAACCATATTTGGGAACATGGGCGCAGTTTTTTCTCTCCAAACTGCTTCCTGCTGAATGGGGGCGTCGTTAATTAGGTCTTTCATGGTATAACCTGTGTGCTAGTTTCATCTCAGTTGGCAGTTGAGCGAAGCAATTTTCTGAAGATGTTCACTGCAACCCTTCAGGAGGGCGTGGTCCATCATACCAAATCGGAATAGAAGAAATGAACAGCGTCTCATCCTCTGTGAAAACAAAATAAGAAACTCCTTTCCAAAGCATCATGTCCTTAGATCCAAATTTCAAAGTTAAGGCATCAAAATATCTATGTCGGATTAGTTCAGCAGCATTTATCAATAAATATCTTTTAGCAGCTGTTGCTTCTTCCTCAGCATTCAAACAATTCAAAGAGAGCATAATAGCATACAGTATCAAGATTCTCTGTGTATTTTCCATCTTTGTGCAGCTTTGTTTTAACCTCTATTTTGTTTATTTTTACTTTTAACTCTTTGCTTTTTGAGACAGGTTCTCTGTATCTTTGACCTGAAGTAACTCTGTAAACCAGGCTGTCTTTGAACTCTCAGAGATCCGCCTGTCTCTGCCTCCCAGGCATTTGGGATTAAAGGTGTACACTACTACACCTTGAACTCACAGAGATCTGTTTGTCTCTGCCTTCTAGGCACTGGGATTAAAGGCGTGTGCTACCACACACACAACTTTCTTCCTTTTTTTTTGTTACTTTAAGAACTTTAAATTTTAGTCTGCATATATTTTTAACACACTTCAAACCATTTAGAAATTTTCTTTGTCTTTGAATCTCTCTTTACTATATATCTCTCTTTTTCTGACCACACCAGCCTTTAAATTACTGAGCAATATGGGTAGGATTAAAGGCGTGGCTTTGCCAGCTAGATCCAGTCCATTCCTTAGCTTTCCAGCCTCAGGCTGAGGTACTGGCTGTAGCCAGCAAGCGAGCTTCAGCAGCCTGTGTTTGCAAACCGCAGGGACCGCCTGCGTAAAAGAGTCAGAGTTTGTCCTGGCAGGACAGCCCAGAAAGCCGGCATTTTTAAATGGCGCAGCTTTTTTCCTGCTATGGCTGAAAACCGAAAAGCATGCGTTCAGCTTTAACCGTTTAAGTGTTTCGTGGCAGGACCTCTTAATGAGCTGCAAGCTTTTGCAGCTAAAGCTGAGTCAGGAAGCCTCTCTTAGATGACGCGCCCGCTTGCCTCTAGCAAGCAGAGCAGACCCGAGAACACAGCGAGTCAAGTTGCCATCAAACAAATCGTAGCACTTTACTCCAAATGCTCTATTCAAAAGCTCTGTCTCCCGCAGGAGCCAGACAGAGATCGCAATGGCGGCACAGCCCCAGGAAGTTGCGATTTAAAATGACAAAGTGGTTTTTCTGCTACTGTTGCTGAATCAGGAAATCTCTCTACAGCACGACACCAACAAACAGCAAAAATCTGTGTTAAACTCTCTCTCCCTTATTTTTAAGCCTTCTCAGGTTTTTTAAGTGGGTTTCGGCTGTCCACATGTCTGGGCGCCAACTGTAGTAATATGGGGCGGCAGGGCTGCGTCCCCCACACCCGGCCGCCCACATGGCTAGCTTATGCTCCGAAATAACAACACACAAACTGTATTCTTTTAATCACTGCTTGGCCCATTCTCTTCTAGGCTAATTCTCACATATTAATTTAGCCCATTCCTAATCATCTGTGTGTAGCACCCCAAGGTGCGCTTACCGGGGAGATTCTAGCCTAGTCCATCCTGGGTCCGAGCTTCATCCCGGGAGCAGGGCATGGCGTCTCTCTCAGGCGTCTGCTCCCGCGAGGAAAGCGGTCGAGTCTCCGAGCTCACTTCCTCTTCCTCCCAGCATTTTGTTCTGTTTACTCCTCCCACCTATCCTCTAACCAATAAAATGGGCCAGGGCAGTGCCTTTATTAGCCAATGACCTTCCTCCATCACCCAACCAGCACAGAGACCTGATCTGGGTGCCAGGAGAGCCAGCATTGGGGAGAGCCATCATTGGGCACAGAGATCTGATCTAGGCATCACTGGGGAGAGCCATCACTGGGAAGGTACATCAGTAGGCAAGGAGACCTGATCCGGTAAAAGAAGATCCATAAGGGAGCATTTGGAAGAAGAGATGGGCAGACGCCAATGCAAGAATTCACCCAACAATCTGAAAAACAACATGAAGCCACCAGAAACCAGCAACTTTACAACGGGAGGAAATGAACACCTTAATCAAGAAGAAGTAGAAAAGATTGACTTCATGAAAGTGACTGACGCCCTTAAACAGCATGTAAAGAACACCCTTATAGAATGGATGAGAAATATAACAGAAAGTTTGAAGAATTGAATAAATCAGTGAATGATATCCTAGAAAACTAAGGAAAAACAATCAAACAGATAATGGAAACAGTTCAAGACTTGAAAACTGAAATGGAGGCAAAGAAGAAAACACAAACAGAGGGCGGCTGGACATGGAAAATTTAAGTAAACAAACAGAGTCTGCAGAAACAAGCAAAACCAACAGAATACAAGAGTTAGAAGAAAGAATCTCAGATTCTGAAGATACCATAGAGAAAATAAACACACTGATCAATGAAAACAGTAAGTCCAATAAACTCTCATCACAAAACATTCAGGAAATATGGGACACAATAAAAAGACCAAACCTAAGAATAATAGGAGTAGAAAAGGAGAAAAAGTGCAGCTCAATGGTCCAGAAAATATATTTAATAAAATTATAGAAGAAAACTTTCCCAACCTAAAGAAAGATATAACTATGAAGGTTCAAGAAGCATACAGAACACCGAATAGGCTGGAACAAAAAACATCCCCTCGCCATACAATTATCAAAACACAAAGCATACAGAATAAGGAAAGAATATTAAGAGCTGCAAAGGAAAAAGGCCAAATTACTTATAAAGGTAAACCTATCAGACTTACACCTGACTTCTCCATGGAAACCATGAAAGCCAGAAGGTCCTGGATAGATATACTGCAGAAACTGAGAGACCATGGATGCAAGCCCAGATTACTATACCCAGCCAAGCTTTCATTCACTATAAATGGAGAAAGTAAAATTTTCCAGGATAAAAACAAATTTAAACAATATGTAGCCACAAATCCAGCCTTACAGAAAGTAATAGAAGGAAAATCACTAACCAAGGAGTCCAACAATGACCACAATAACTCAGACATCTAGAGACCCTTCACCAACACAACTCAAAGAAGGGAAACACACAAACTCTATGACTAAAAAAGTGACCGGAGTTAACAACCACTGGTCATTAATATCACTTAATGTCAATGGACTCAACTCACCTATAAAAAGGCACAGGCTAAGAGACTGGATACGAAAACAGGATCCAACATTCTGCTGTTTACAAGAAACACACCTCAACCACAAAGACAGGCACCTACTCAGAGTAAAGGGCTGGGAAAAGGCTTATCAAGCAAATGGACCTAAGAAACAAGCAGGTGTGGCCATACTAATCTCTAACAAAGTTGACTTCAAACTTAAATCAATCAGAAGAGATGGAGAGGGGCATTTTATACTCATAACAGGAACAGTTCATCAGGATGAAGTCTCAATCCTGAACATCTATGCCCCTAATATAAAAGCACCCACGTACATAAAAGAAACATTGCTAAAACTCAAGGCAGCCATCAAACTGCACACACTAATAGTAGGAGACTTCAACACTCCTCTCTCACCAATAGACAGGTTAGTCAGACAGAAACCTAACGGAGAAATGAGAGAATTAATGGAGGTAATGAAGAAAATGGACTTAACAGACATCTATAGAACATTCTACCCAAATAGGAAAGAATATACCTTCTTCTCTGCAGCTCATGGAACCTTCTCAAAAATTGACCACGTAGTCGGTAACAAAGCAAACATCCAGAGTTACAAAAAAATATTAGTAACCACCTGTGTCTTATCAGATCACCATGGATTAAAGTTAGAATTCAACAACAATGCTACCCCCAGAAAGCCTACAAATTCATGGAAACTGAACAGTCAACTACTGAACCATACCTGGATTAAGGAAGAAATAAAGAAAGAAATTAAAGTCTTCTTGGAATTCAATGAAAATAAAGAAACAACATACTCAAACTTATGGGACACTATGAAAGCAGTACTAAGAGAAAAGTTTATAGCACTAAGTGCCCACTTAAAGAAAACAGAGAAAGTTCACATTGGAGACTTAACAGCCCACCTGAAAGTTCTAGAAAAAAAAAAAAAGAAGCAGACTCACCTAGGAGGAGTAGAAGACTGGAAATAATCAAACTGAGGGCAGAAATCAACAAAACAGAAACACAGAAAACAATCCAAAGAATCAATGAAACAAAAAGCTGGTTCCTGGAGAAAATCAACAAGATTGATAAACCCCTATCCAAACTAATCAAACGGCAGAGAGAGAATATACAAATTAATAGGATCAGAAATGAAAAGAGGGACATAACCACAGACACAGAGGAAATTCAGAGAATCATTAGATCTTACTACAAAAGCCTGTATGACACAAAACTGGAAAATGTAAAAGAAATGGACACTTTTTTAGATAAATACCATATACCAAAGTTAAACCAGGACCAGGTGAACGACCTAAATAGACCTGTTAGTCATGAAGAATTAGAAGCTGTTATCAAAAACCACCCTACCAATAAAAGCCCAGGACCAGATGGTTCCAATGCGGAATTCTACCAGAACTTCCAAGAAGACCTAATACCTATACTCCTTAATGTATTTCACAATATAGAAACAGAAGAGTCATTGCCAAATTCCTTTTATGAAGCTACAGTCACTCTGATACCAAAACCGCACAAAGACTCAACCAAGAAAGAGAATTACAGGGCAATCTCACTCATGAATATCGATGCAAAAATCCTCAACAAAATACTGGCAAACCGTATCCAAGAACACATTAGGAAAATTATCCATTATGATCAAGTAGGCTTCATCCCAGAGATGCAGGGCTGGTTCAACATACGAAAATCTATCAATGTAATCCATCATATAAATAAACTGAAAGAAAAAAACCATATGATCATTTCATTAGATGCTGAAAAAGCATTTGACAAAATCCAACATCCCTTTATGATAAAAGTATTGAAGAGATTAGGGATACAATGGTCATACATAAATATAATAAAAGCAATATACAGCAAGCCGACAGCTAACATCAAATTAAACAGAGAGAAACTCGAAGCCATCCCACAAAACTCAGGAACACAACAAGGCTGTCCACTCTCTTCATAACGTTTCAATATAGTGCTGGAAGTTCTAGCAATAGCAATAAGACAACATAATGGGATCAAGGGGATTCGAATTGGAAAGGAAGAAGTGAAACTTTCGTTATTTGCAGATGATATGATAGTCTACATAAGCGACCCCCAAAACTCCATCAAAGAACTTTTACAGCTGATAAACACCTTTAGTAATGTGGCAGGATACAAGATCAACTCCAAAAAATCAGTCGCCCTCTTATACACAAAGGATATGGAAGCAGAGAGGGAAATCAGAGAAGCATCACCTTTCACGATAGCCACAAACAGCATAAAATATCTCGGGGTAACTCTAACCAAGGAAGTGAAAGATCTATTTGACAAGAACTTTAAGGGATTGAAGAAAGAAATTGAGGAGTATACCAGAAAACGGAAGGACCTCCCTTGCTCTTGGATTGGGAGGATCAACATAGTAAAAATGGCAATTCTACCAAAGGCAATTTATAGATTCAATGCAATCCCCATCAAGGTCCCATCAAAATTCTTCAGAGATCTTGAGAGGACAATAATCAACTTTATATGGAAAAACAAAAAACCCAGGATAGCCAAAACAATCCTATACAATAAAGGATCTTCTGGAGGCATTACCATCCCTGACTTCAAACTCTATTACAGAGCTACAGTGATGAAAACAGTGTGGTACTGGCATAAAAACAGAGAAGTCGACCAATGGAATCATATAGAAGACCCGAATTTTAACACACAAACCTATGAACACCTCATTTTCGATAAAGGAGCCAAAAGTATACAATGGAAGAAAGAAAGCATCTTTAACAAATGGTGCTGGCACAACTGGATGTCAACCTGTAGAAGAATGAAAATAGACCCATATCTATCACCGTGCACAAAACTCAAGTCCAAATGGATTAAAGACCTCAATATCAGTCAGAACACACTGAACCTGACAGAAGAGAAAGTGGGAAGTACCCTACAACAGATGGGCACAGGAGATCGCTTCCTAGGTATAACCCCAGCAGCACAGACATTAAGGGCAATATGGAATAAATGTGACCTACTAAAACTGAGAAGCTTCTGTAAAGCAAAGGACACTGTCACTAAGACAAAAAGGCAACCTACTGACTGGGAGAAGATCTTCACCAACCCCGCAACAGACAAAGGTCTGATCTCCAAAATATATAAAGAACTCAGGAAACTAGACTTTAAAATGCTAATTAACCCAATTAAAAAATGGGGCACTGAACTGAACAGAGAATTCTCAACAAAAGAAGTTCAAATGGCCAAAAGACACTTAAGGTCATGCTCAACTTCCTTAGCAATCAGGGAAATGCAAATCAAAACAACTTTGAGATATCATCTTACACCTGTCAGAATGGCTAAAATAAAAAACTCCAATGATAGCCTTTGCTGGAGAGGCTGTGGAGGAAGGGTTGGGAATGCAATCTTGTGCAACCACTTTGGAAATCAATGTTTCGGTTTCTCAGGAAATTCGGGATCAACCTACCCCTGGACCCAGCCATACCACTCCTGGGAATATACCCAAGAGATGCCCTATCATATGACAAGAGGATTTGTTCAACTATGTTCATAGCAGTATTATTTGTAATATTCAGGATCTGGAAACAACCTAGATGCCCTTCAATGGAAGAATGGATGAAGAAAGTGTGGAATATATACACATTAGAGTACTATGCTGCTGTAAAAAACAACGACTTCTCGAATTTTGCATGCAAATGGATGGAAATAGAAAACACTATCCTGAGTGAGGTAACCCAGACCCAAAAGATGAACATGGGATGTACTCACTCATAATTGGTTTCTAGCCATAAATAAGGGTCACAGAGTCTACAATTGGTGAACCTAAAGAAGCTAAGTAAGAAGGTGAGCCCAAGGAAAAACATATAGTTATCCTCTTCGCTATGGGAAGTAGACAAAATTGCAGGGGAGAAAATTGGGATCTTGGGGGTGGGGTGAGATTGGGGTAAGGGGAGATGGGGAGAGAAAAGTGAGAAGGGGAGGATGGGGAGAACTTGGGGGGAAAAGGATAACTGGGATAAAGGAAGGCTGGATAGGTGAGCACGGAAGCACAATTCTTAGTTAAGGGAGCCACCTTAGGGTTAGCAAGAGACTTGAACCTAGAGTGGCTCCCAGGAGCCCAAGCCGAGGTCCCCAGTTAGTTCCTTGGGCAGATGAGGATAGGGAACCTGAAACGACCCTATCCTATAGCAATACTGACGAATATCTTGCATATCATCATAGAACCTTCATCTGGTGATGGATGGAGATAGAGACAGAGAACCACACTGGAGCACTGGACTGAGCTCCCAAGGTCCCAATGAGGAGCAGAAGGAAAGAGGAGATGAGCAAGGAAGTCAGGACCACGAGGGGTGCATCCACCCACTGAGACAGTGGAGCTGATCTATTGGGAGCTCACCAAGGCCAGCTGGACTGTGACTGAAAAAGCATGGGATAAAACAGGACTCTCTGAACATGGCGAACAATGAGGGATGATGAGAAGCCAAGGACAATGGCATGGGGTTTTGATCCTGCTTAATGTGCTGGCTTTGTGGGAGCCTAGCCAGTTTGGATGTTCACCTTCCTAGATATGGACGGAGGGGGGAGGACCTTGCACTTACCACAGGGCAGGGAACCCTGACTGCTCTTTGGACTGGAGAGGGAGGGGGAGAGGAGTAGGGGGAGGGGGAGAACGGTGGGAGGAGGGGGAGAAGGGTGGAAGGAAGGGGAGGGAAATGGGAGGCTGGGAGGAGGCGGAAACTTGTTTTTTTCCTTTTCTCAATGAAAAAAAAAGAAAAAAATCCAGATCACTGTTTCTTAAACTAATATTACATGATAGAAATACATTGTGAGCCGATGATTTAATTCTAAAATTTGTATAAGCTGTTTTTAAGGAAAGTTAATTCTGCTTCCTTATTTAAACCCAATATATCCAAAACATTTAAGTACAAAAAATAACTAATATTTTGCATACTTTTTAAACATATAAATATACTATTTAAGACTTAAATGTTTATAATACTATAATTCAGGATTTTGAATCTTTTCTGGAAGAGACTTTGTCATCATGTAACAAGTATAGTCTAGTATATGGCTTGTACCATTACATGTTAGTCTACACTAGTTTAGATTAGTTCTTTATTTGATTTGGTTTTTTGTTTGTTTTCTTTGCTTGGTTTGTGGGGTTTTTTTTGGGGGGGGGTGTCTTTTTTTAGATGAGGTCATCCTATGTAGCCCAAGCTAACCCTGAACTTACAACCCTGCCTTAGCCTTCTAAGTGCTGGAGTTATAGGCCAGCACGACCAAGTTTAGACCAGACACATGTTAAATGCTCCAAAGCTACTCATGGCTTGTAGCTATCACACTGGCAAAGCTGACTCGATGATGTTTTAGGGGGCAAGAGAGACGGCTGAGCAGGTAAGAGGATGCACTGCTCTTGCAGAGGACCTGAGTTCATTTCCCAGCAACTCTGGCAGGCAGCTCACAACTCCAGCTCCAAAGTAACCAATGCCTCTGGCCTCCATGGGCACCTGCATTTCTGTATGCATGCCTCCATGCAGACACACTTGCATATGTATAATTAAAAATAATAAAAATAAGTCTTAATAATATTGAAGGCCTTCTCTATTCCCTCAATAATCATAACATGTTCTAGCACCCTCTACTCCATGTCTTATTTACCTTCAAAGCAGGCAAATGAATCCAGACACCTTCTTTTCCTAAGTCTCCTGTGAATAATTCTTTTTGCCATCCCACCCAATGATTTCTCTCCTTCAAAGAGCAGCCCAGTCCACCACATATGAGAGCAGAGATTGACTACCTCACTACTTTTGGTGCCCAGTTATGGGATCTACTAAAATTTTTAATTAAATATTCACTTTGATTCGAGGTCCCCGAGAAAGACCATGGTTCATATGTGCATTTCTCATTTTAACCTTATTTTAAATATATTAAATTGAAATGTTGAAACTATCATTTTAATTTTTTTGCCTGAGAGCATGAGCATGAATGTTTTCAAATATATTTATATATTATATAATATGTACATGGACAAAGGAAAGGAAGAATTCTTTATCCACAGCTATTAAAAAAAGATTTAAAAGAGTTGGCTTAAGTTTTATGACTGTAAAGTCCTAAGAGTTTCATTATGAAACACACTTGTGGAAATCTTTAGACTCAGTTTAGGTTATTATATAAGAGAATTTCTAAACCAAATAGGTAGTTGAATTTATAATGTCTAGGCAGCATTCAATTTTGAGATTTAACACAGAGTAAAAATCAGAAACTGTGATGTAACGTGACTTCAGGCTCCATCAGTGTGCAATAGAATGTATCAGCCAGACTAAATACACAAAAAATTAGATATCTATTTAGGAGTTCATTAGGTAGCAGCTCACTCAAACACAAAGTTACATTTGATAAATTTGCTTTACTTTGTTTCTTTGTTTTGTTGAGGCAGGATTTCCCAATGCAACACAGGCTGGCATGGAATTCATAATCCCCCTACCTCAGCTTCCCAAGTGCTGGGACTGCAGGAGTATGCCATCACAATCTGTCTTAAATTTGAATTGTAAGTCTATACAAAGAACAAGAGTGCAAAAACTTCATAGGCTTTGAGCAGGAGGCTTTGGAGGCTGCCCTTGGATTTGGGGGTGCTGGAGTTGGTACTGAGTTATACATCTTGAGCTCCCAGTGACCGAGTGAGAAATTGCTAAGTGAGTTTTGTTTACTGAGACTGTGTGACAAGTTTTTCTCCAACCCCATCCATTCCTCTTTGAGTTCGTAGGAAATACATACAAGGCAATCAGCCAGCGAGCTTTCACCATTTTGCATGGGGAGTACTGACTCATTCTGCGCTTTACAGAGCATCGGGCCACCTTTTTTAAGCACTCAGAGAGAGTGTCAATCCAACAGCTCCTGAGTTTCCATGCGTAATTGAGAAGGATAACATTCCAAGTCCAATTGCCTCGTGGCTAGTGGAGCCCGAGGGGAGCCCATACACCCTTATCTAAGCCGACACTTCCTTCCCTGTAACAAGATTTCTCAAGAGGAAACAGTTTCCAGAGGGTTGACCTAAGCCAGCCTGTGTTAAAGAGCTGTCCTTTCACTATTTGAGCATCCTATCAGAAATTCGTACAGCTTGAACCTAGATGTTACTTTGAGGGGCCATTCAAACTCCTTTGAGAGGCCCAAAGCGCTGATGGCGACATTCGCTTACTAATGAACGCTGTGTGGGAGGCTGTCCATTCTGCCAGTCTTCCTGGAGATTGACTTGTTCATCTGGTAAGAGGCACCAAAGAAATAGGCAAAATATTCCTCCAGGGGAGCCTTGCTCTTATCTGAATGCAGAGGACAAGTCTGAGTTCCAAACAGTGGTTTGCCTCAAGCGAGTGTTGTGTGCTTCTGTGTGCAATAACGCTAAGCTGCCCATTTGTGTAAATGACCACTGAGGCAGACAAACGAAGCTAACCTGTGCTGAGGCCAGAACAAAGTAATTAACTCCTTGCCATTGAGTGACAGCCAAGTCCCCCTGCTATAGATATATCATCCTGGCAGGAGTAAAATCCCAGGCTAGATTAAGATTCAAATCTGAGGCTTGAAAGAGAAATCCAAGTAAGTGTCATGGGCCTGGCTAGGCCAGGACAGAAGCTCACAGACTTCAGTGTGGAATCTGAGAATCGTTAACTGAGGAAAGAGTTGGGCATGTGGGGAAAGGCTAAATCCAAAAAAAAAAAAAAAAAAAAAAAAAAAAAAAAAAAAAGAGTTTAGCCCAAGGAGTAAACAAATCAATGATTTCTTTCTTTCTTTTTTCCTTTTTTAATTTTTAATTTTTTTATTTTTTGGTTTTTCAAGACTGGCCTCAAACTCACAGAGATCTGCCTACGTCTGCCTCCCGAGTGCTGGGATTAAAGACATGCACCACCACTGCCCAGACGAATCAATGATTTCTTGTGGTTAAAAGACTTAGCATCTAGATTAAAGGGCAACCATGAGAGGGAGGGAGCTTAGCGATTCTGAAAAATGCTAACCTTTAGCTATCAAGACAATGTAGCAATACTAAGGTGCTTTAGAAATATATCCAGGAGTTTGTGGGGGAAAGGGAGGTTTTACCATGCTATATGAAGGAAAGGGTGCAACTCTGTGATGGGGAAGATCAAAACAAAGAAACAAACAAAACTCAAAAACCAACATTAAGAAAAATCTAAGCCAGTGTGGTAGCATAGTTTAAGGTTGGCCTGAGTTATACAGCCACAGGCCATCTGAAGAAAGAAAAGAAGGAAGAAAGGAAGTAGGAGGGAGGAAGAGAAGGAGGGAGGGAGAGAGTGAGGGAAAGAAAAAACCCAACTCATCTTAGAGTTCTTATTTTTTAAGATTTATTTTATTTTTATTTATATGTATATTGCAACTTTGTGTAATTTGCAAATGTCCGCAAAGGCCAGAAGGGGCGCTGGGTACCCAAACTAGGTCCTCTGCCAGAACAGCAAGCACTCTTAACCAATGGGCTATCTTCCTGCCTCTACAGCTCATGTTTGTAAAACCACACTAGTTACTACAGAATTAATCCGTGCCAATAAATTCTGAAGCATAAACTGATGGAATGCGTATGATGGGAATATGTGACTTCAAAATGTTACTGATATTAGCAAACATTATTAATGATTTACTCGTGTACAGGTCACTAGGCTAAGTGGAATCTATACAGAGTTGACTTCTGTTGTCTTTGGTCACATGCTAACCCATTTAGTGATCAGGCCAGGCATTGTAAAGTAATGGTAACTATCCTGAGAGGGATATGATTGTCTTCATATGGAACATTTGCCTGATTTTATCAGATATATGTGAATAAATTATCTAAAAATGTTTAAACCTGAAAGACATGCCTTTAATCTCAGCACTTGAGATGCAACCTGGTCTACTAGGTGGGTTCAGGTCAGCCAGAGTCACACTTTCTTTCTGTGTCTCAGAAAGAAAGAAAGAAAAAAGAGAAAGAGAGAGAGAGAGAGAGAGAGAGAGAGAGAGAGAAAGGGGAGAGGGAAAGAGAGGGAGTGAAGAAGGAAAGAAGAAAAAAGAAAGGAAGAAAATCTTTAGACATAAACCTAAAAGAATAAAGCAGTTTAACATAAATTTAAGTTTTACACCTTAAACTAATTGGAATCCAGAAGTTTTCAACTCCTGAAAGACAAAGGATACTAGAGAGATGGCTCAAAGATTAAAAGTACTTCCTACTCTCCCAGAGGATGGGAGTTCTTTCCCAGCACCTACACCAGGCTGCTCCCAACCACTGTAACTCCAGTTCCTTGGTATGTGACACTGCTCTCTACTGGCTGCTTTAGGTACTGCATGCATGTGCACATATTCACACATGCAAACATTTAGATACAAATAAGTAAATATTCTTTTAAGGAAACAGGACTAAGGATCAGTTTCAATGAGCTAGTCACTGCTATTTGCCCTTGCTACAAAGTCTACCTCTATGATAATCATTGAAGTTGATTTGAAATGACATCACTCACTACTATGTAATCTAAACTGAAGTGAAATGTGGTATTAAATTTTAGGCACATTTCCCTTACCTCCCCATATACCAAAAAATTAGGTGTTGAATAAAAAATAGTTTGAAATTATGATTATATATGTGTGTGTTCACATATCCATATATATATATATATATATACACACACACACAATTGTATATACCCAATTACTCTTAAAGGAACTAAGAAAGCTCAGTAGTACTCAACTGAGTATTCTTTGATGACTTCTAGTATCCTGATTACCCAAACTGTAGATCAACATTGTATATCTGTAAGTTTAAAAATTTTCACAAAGTTACCCTAAAAGTATTTCACTGACCGAGATGCTAGCATGAAATAAGGCTCTAACTTTCACAATACCATAGCATTATTTTGCTAGCCTGCATTTTGATTCAGATTCAATAAGACAGAAAATCGTTAGTGAGAAATAATCATTTCAAGGAAACATCCTGGTGGGGAATTTCTGGTTAACTGTTGAGACGGTATCATTCAGATCCACTTAGCATACTTTATCATAAGAAATAAGACTTGATGATATAAATATTTTAGTATAATGGAATTTCCTGTAAGAAAAACATTCTTAGGAAGCCTTTAAAAATAAAGGTCAAATACCAAGGCATTAATCATGCCAAGAACAATTTGATTATTGCCATACAGACTTAGATATTCCTGTCGACGCTATCAGTTTATCTTCTTCTGCGGGCAGAGCTACCTGAAAGACTGGCCAGTGACAGCCTAATGAACTTGGAATCCAAAAGGAGTCTAGTTAGTTGAACTCAGCATTTAGTGACTGAAGAGTCCAGGAATAAGGATATAGAAATGTAGGTTACAAAAATAAGAAGGTAGAAATAAAGAAATATAAAGTTGTAAGCCTAGGAGGATGAGAGCAGACTGTCAGCAGCTTTCTCAGCAACTTAATGATTAACTATTAACAGCGGGTTACTCTGCTTTACAACCCAGAGCTCTGTCTGCAAGGCTAAAGCAGCCCTCTGCAAACTGAGGGTCAGCTTTTAGATAACGCCCACCCCCCGCCCTGGCCACTCATGACCAACAACTGAGGTGAGCTGAATTAACTTTTAAATGATGGGATGGACCTGACTTTTTAGTTGTGCATTTTCCCATAGCCTTCCCTGCTGCACAAACTGGCAGTATCAGGGGAATGTAGAGCTTTGGTAAACACCATCAGGAAGTGCCAGGAAAACAAACAAACAAACAAACAAACAAAAACAATAGGTTAAATACAAACACGAGTTTAACTGAAAAACCATGCTATTGAAACTTGTCAAAAATGTAATTCATATCTGAGTTTTACCTAGAGATTGTAAAAATTCTTTTGTTCATGCTTAATGCTTAGTTCTTGCTATAAAAAGGGTATTTGAAAATAGCCCATTGCCACAGCTACACAAGTCCATCTCTGGTTGTGGTCTCAGCTGATAAGCTTTTTGTGCCCCAAAGATACTTTTTCTTTTCTTTTTTTTTTTATTAAATTTATTTATTTATTAAGGATTTCTGCCTCCTCCCTGCCACCACCTCCCATTTCCCTCCCCTTTCCCCAGATCAAGTCCCCCTCCCTCATCAGAGCAATCAGTGTTCCCTGACCTGTGGGAAGTCCAAGGACCGCCCGCCTCCATCCAGGTCTAGTAAGGTGAGCATCCCAACTTCCTAGGCTCCCACAAAGCCAGTACGTGCAGTAGGATCAAAAACCCATCACCAAAGTCTATTAAACCAGAAACAAACATTTTCTTTTTCTGGAAAAAAGTTTGTTTCTGGTTTAATAGACTTTGGTGGTCTGTCCCCCATCTTTGCGTGACCTCTGTGGACCCAACAGTGACAGCTATCAAAAATAATTTAGTCATTTAACTATCCAGACCACAGAGTGGGGACTCACACACTTCCTCTGAGTGAACAAGCATCTTCCTTAGAGAGACAGAATTTATATTTGGTGAATTAGTTACTTTGCCTGTTGTTGTAACAAATGACCTGACAAAAACAACCTAATGGAAAAGGGTTATCTTATCTTATAGTTTGAGGATGCCGTTCATCCCAGCAGCAGGGGCATGCATGGTAGCGGGAGTGTGGGCCTCCTGCACAGATGCATTTTCCATCCCAGCAGCAAGGGCATGATAGTGGGAGTGTGGGCCTCCTGCACAGATGCATTTTCCATCCCAGCAGCAAGGGCATGATAGTGGGAGTGTGGGCCTCCTGCACAGATGCACCAAGTTTCTTTCTAAGCAGTTTTAGGTTCAGTCAAGTCAACAGTCGATACTACCATTATGTTTGACAATTGCATCATTAGGTTAGAAACAACAGGAAGTACACAGTACCTAGAGGTCGGCCATCCGAGTTCTGCTGCTACGTACACCTCCTACAGTAGGGGCCTCACGTGGTCATGTCTGCTATAATCTATGTAACGAGGGGAGTATATTAAGAAATTGCTGTGGGTTTTTGCAGCCGTATGTCTTCCTTGAAGAGGTTAAAAGTAATTTACTACTTCAGGCTCAGCCATTTGTTGAAGCCTCCTGCAAATTGCCAGGAACGTGACTTAGAAATTTACAAAATCAAAACTACTGGTTTCTGGGGAATTAGTTCGCTTCCCCTGGAGCTTATTTACACGGCCTAAATTATTCTGACAGCTGGCTACACCTTCAGATATCCCAACAGAGTCGCTTGTGATTTTTGGTGGAACACAAGCGATCGGCTCTCTGTGGGAAGCACTGAAGACAAATAAGGGATGAGTGGCTTTCTCCCTCAGTAGATTAACCCACAGGACCACAGTCCAGTTCAGACACAATGAGGAGCAGAGACTGGGCCCTCGCAGAGGGAAGGTGCCCTTCCACACTTGGCAAGCACGGGTGCAGTTGCAGGCTTAGCTTCATATGACTGAGCTGCAGGTGACGTACCTTCCGAAGCTCTCTGGAACAAAGCGCTTACTCTTTCCCTCTGCTCTTGGAAATGCTGATTCTCTGACAGTCAATGCTCCTCAGTGACTCCAGACAAAATAATAGCAAAGACGTGAAGTTCCTAGCTGCTGACTACTACGAGTGTAGATGAAGACTGAAGGAATTGATAGTCTTTTTGACATAGGAGCATAATCGGAACAGCTGACCCTCAGTCCTAACGAAAGTCCAGCGGACTAAAGGCAGAGCCAGGTCGTGTTGGGACAACAGTATTTGGCTGTCAGATACAGATGGCGACTTTGGGGGACACTAGAAAATGACTAATTGTAAACACGCCAGCCGTTACTTGGAGGGAGACAGATGAGGAGAACATCACAGAGAAAAGCATGCCCTTTCCTAGGGGCACTCCATCCTAGTGGGACCTCCGCACTGGAGGGGACAGCAGCCCAAAACTAAAGGTGGGCTTTCAAGTCGCTCACAGTACATACTTTACACAGGTTGTTTAATTGTTCAATTTATATAAAATATCAAACAATATTATACACTGAGCTTCAGTATAAATCAAAAGGACTTTTAAAAAAAGGTTTCTGTTTATTAACCAAAACAGTTCATTATTTATCACATACTAATTTTGACACAAAGTCTTCAAAGAGCAAGAAAAAGAATGCAACCCTGGATTCAGACACGCTGGCGTTGAAAGCTGTATCTGCTCCGCCATAGTAGCAGACAGGAGACCACAGTGAGGTTTGTTTCCTAAACTTCTTTTCTTCTCTGGCAAAATAAAGATGACATCATCCACCCCATATTACTGCTATGAGAGTTTAATGGACATAAACAAAAGTGTCAAATACTTAACTGAGTGTCTAGACCACAAATGCAATCAATAAATCAGTGTTTCTTCCTCCCTCACTCATAGATTCAAAAATCTTATAGTTCTTTTAAGACAGCTAGAGAGAAATTTGGACTATGATAACATTGCCCTAGTAAAGATATAGTGTGTGTGTGTGTGTGTGTGTGTGTGTGTGTGTGTGTATGTGTGTGCATGTATGCAATAGGGGAAAAGCATTTCAGAAATATTGTACTGTTTCTAACAATACACATGCTGGTAAACACTAATGCTTTTCAGCCTCCTGTACTTCTAACGTACTGATTAATAGCTCTTTTTAAAAATAAAAACATCATGAACAAGAAATTGTCATATCATCTCAATCATTTGGTGACTATAAAGGTGCTTTAAAAATAATCTTAAAAAAAAGTGAAGACACTTGTTAAGATAATATCACACCCCAGTAAGTCCATAACCCTAAATACATTTCTCTAGTGAGTGTCCAGAATAGTTTTTAAAGTATTTGATTACAAAGGCCATGGATTAGAAACGGATACGGTAAGAAGAGGGCATGCAGCTAACAATCCATCAGCTTTCCTCTCCTTTAAAATGTCTTGTTAATAGTGAGAAAAGTTACCTAATTTTCAATGGTTTTCCTAAGACCTGTGTGGAATTAGACTCAGAAAAGGCTGCTGTATTAGAAGCATACAGTTCCTTCAACGGTCTTGCTGTTTTAAAAATAAATTCTCAAAATCTCTTGGCTAGAGTGAGGTCTGCAACTCATTTCCAACTATTTCCACAAACCCACTCAGAAGATAACAGTTTGCGAATTAATCTTTCATGGGCTCTTTAGGGGTCGATGAGCTTGTATCACCCGCGGAATGCATTTGACTTCTAAGCCCACTGGACGATCCTTGATTAATGTGAATTGGTATTTTTCATAATGTTTACTGTACTCATCAATAGTATCTAATGTAATAGTTTCCAGTAAGCAACTGCTTAAAAAACTTGAAAATATCCGCCCATAAAACAGTGGTGCTTCATCTCCATCCTTCATATCTAAAAATCTGCTTTCCTCACAGAAATGGAAACATATACAGGAAACACACACAGTAAGCAAAACCTTAGGCGGGGGCTAGCAAAGTTAAACTCATGAGAGTTTGGGTGAAGCAGAGTACAGTGAGGAAAGAAAGGGACATTGGTATATGTATGCATTAGTTACCTTTTCAATGATGTCGTAAAATGCCTGAGAACGGCAACTTAAGGAAGGGCGGATTTGTTGTGACTTGCAGTCTGAGGGCATAGGCCATCATGGCTGGGAAGGCATGGAAGCAAACATGACTGGAGCTGACGTGACTGGAACATGAGTCGTTAGCTACCCTGCATCCACAGTCAGGAAGCAGTTTGAGGGTATAGGCCATCATGGCTGCAGAAGCGGGCAGCAAAGGCGGCTGGAGCTGATGTGACTGATGGTGTGAAGGATAATAAGCCCCAAAGACTCACATGTTTGATGCCTGGTCCTCAGTTAGTAGAACTCTTTGGGAAGGATGAGGAGGTGTGGCCTTGTTAGAAGGGTAGGTGTGAGCTCACTAGAGAAGGTGAGCCCACCCCAGACCCCAATCTCTCTCTCTCTCTCTCTCTCTCTCTCTCTCTCTCTCTCTCTCTCTCTGCAGGTAAGATCGAGAGCGCTCAGATAGTGCTCCAGCACTGTGCCTGCCTGCATGCTGTCATGAAGATCATGACCATCCCTCTAAAACTGCAAGCAAACCCCCTGTTAAATGCTTCTTTTCTTTCTTTTTTTTTTCTTTTCTTTTTTTTTTTTTTTTTGGTTTTTTGAGACAGGGTTTCTCTGTAGCTTTGGTGCCTGTCCTGGAAATAGCTCTTGTAGACCAGGCTGGCCCCAAACTCCCAGAGATCCGCCTGCCTCTGCCTCCTGAGTGCTGGGATTAAAGTCATGTGCCACCACCGCCTGGCTAAATGCTTCTTTTAATAAGTTAAATGGTGCCTCTTCACAGCATGTACAGCAACTTAGCCAAGCATAATCCACATTGCTTTTGAGTCAGGGCATTGCACTGGCCCGGAGTTCACCATGTGGGCTAAAGTGACTTGGCCAGTAAGTCCTTGCCATCTGCCTGTCTCTGCTTCCCCAGGGCTGAGATTACAAACACATGCTGCTATGTCCGACTTGGCGTGGGGTTTGGAATTCAGATCTTCAAGCAACTTCCTGGCTGACCTATATCCTTCATCTATAATTAATCCTTTTCTATGATCTGAACACCAAAGAGATCCTACTTTCCGCTAAAGAGGAAAATGTTGCTGAAACAACAGACTGGGTCTATGGCCTTGAGGCAGCTTCCTTGGGGATTTTCACAGAAGATATTTCCAAGATGCCACTTTCCTCCCCTGGGACAGAGCTCCAGCTTCTACTCAGGCTGACACTCAGAGTTTGATTTTCTTCCCTGAAGAAACAGAAAGAGTGGCTAAAAGGGCAGCATGTTATACACAGGTAGTCCATCTCTGAGGAGTCTCTAAGGGCGGTTTTTCTTCCCCTGAGGTCACTGGCACATCTAGCTGGTGCCTATGCCTGAAGTCTAACTTCTGAGGACCTTACCTGGTTGCGGGGGCAATAAATTCTCTTTCCAAATAGGCTCCCATTGAGGTCTGATTTGCATCACATGCATGGCTCATAGCAAATGTAGATGTGTACTCTAGTGTTTTTGAAGAATAACCTGCCAATTTCTACATGTCTTGCCTTTTCCTTGAAAAACAGAAGTCTCAGATCTCTGTTGTGTACTTCTCTCTTAAGGGGCTTTATCTTCCTATCTTCCTTTACCCTGTGCTGAGTTGACAGCTTCTAAATCCCCCAGAGCTCCAGGACAAGAGACCAAACACTAGCACACCTGGATTTAGTTCTTTCCCCTTCTCTTTTCTTACTTGAAACTGTTTGACCTGTGGAAAACTTAACCCCTAGCCAGAAGCCCATACTTCTCCTTTCTAATTCCTCAACAAAAGACCTCAGATAAGATACTTCAGCACAGACAAGATCCTCACCTCCTGTGCTCACCTGAATTAAGACTTATTTTGTTTAGTTTTTAGACAGGGTCATACTATGTGGCCAAGTTGTGAATCCACAGTTCTCTGGCCTCGACCTACTGAGTGCTGGCGAAGTTGACGAATTCTACTTGGCAATAATCTCTCTAGCCTGTTTTCAAACACGCTCTCCCCATCCCAGTAAGAGTTTCAATTCAAATATTTATCACATGAATACTAAATAGAAAGTCAAACAGTTGGCTAAGATAGGTCAATGGTTGCCATTTTACCTTTCACGCTCTCGTTAAAATGGTAATTCCTAAACTCTAATGTCTTCATGGATCTGATCCTTGAAATAAAACATATTTTCCTAACAAAACACAATCAGCAAGACATTCAGCTCAAGATGAATCTCAACCTTTTGCATTACCCATGGCTTCTAAGTCCCCCCTCCAGTCCCCCATTTACAATGCCAGCAGCAGCCTCTTTCTCAGATTGCTATAGAAGACAATATTTACAGGTAAGGATGAAGCTTTTTCTCTAAAGAAGAGGACAGATATTTGTCTCAAAAGATCATAACAGCACCACAGATAAATATTTTGGGTCACTTAGTGTAAGATGAGAGCTAAAACGTCCCCCTGAGCAGAATCCTTGAAGCCAATCTGCTTACAGTCATTAGGGAGACAAGTCTATACACAGAGCCTTGGTCTCCTAACTGTTGATTACAGTTGCTGATCTGTCATGGGGAAACTGCCTTTTGTCCCTTAAGTTCATTTAAAACTGTCCTTTGAAAGCTTAGTCACATTTGTATCTGAGATAAAAGAAAAGTACAAAAACTTTCTTTTCAATTTAGCAACCTAGGCTCAAAGTGGAAATATGGCCTGTAAATGTGTCAGGAATATCCTTCTCTATGATTAATCTGAACTTTGGCACTCCTAAGTCTACCACTCAGAGCTGACAACAGCCATGAGTGGAAATGGAACACATGATACACATTCTCCAATTGTAGCAACTGAAATATACACCAAAATATAGAAAAATAACCTGGAAAGACTGACTCATCACATCATGGATCACTTTAACAATGCCCTTTTCCAGCAAAGCCTTCATTCAGTTCTGCGTCCCTTTTCCCAATATCAAATTAGAAATAAGAGAACACAAACGGTACGGCTTCAAGTATAGATGAGGGCATGTAGCTTCCTACTTGGCTCATTGCTGCCATCTTTAATAGTGTCAAGCAGACAGGATCCAGAAAAACCAAGCTTAGACCTCTGTGAGGGGTTGTGTAGATTAGGTTAGTTGCAGTAAAAAATCCCACTTCACCTATGGTGGCACCAGTCCAAGATGCTGTGTTTGACTGCTTTTAAAGGAGAGAGTGAGTGAGGGACCTGCGTTCATCTTCTGTGCTTCCTGACTAGAGACAATGTAACACTCTACTTCTGGTTCTTGCCACCTGGCTTGCCCACCATGAGGACTATACGCTGGAACTGTGAACCAATGCAAACCCTTCTCCTCTGGAGCTGACTTTGTCTCAGCAATGGGAATTCCTTCAACAACTGTTTCCTAGTCGGGTGTCAGGAAGAGTATCTATGAAGACAGTTCCTCCTTGGAATATAAAAGACCATGGAGATGCTAGTAACCAGAGAAGTAAAGTGTCCACATGGAAAAGTTAGCGATTCAGGATAAGGGAGCATTCAGGAGTGATGCATGCAGGAGGGGGGAATGTTGTCTGCTTTGCCATGGAGAGGAAATGTGACTAGAAATCGGAGGAGGGAAAGTTTGGCAGAAGCCACACCACTATCAACCTACTCTCTCTGCCTTTTGTCAAATGGAAACTTTGTAGCTCGCACACAGGACAATTAGAAAAATTTACTGAAAACAAAATTAAGATACATCAGAGATATAGTAGAAGCAAAAACAAAGTAAAACACAAAACTAGAATGGAAGAATGTATCGAGACCCAGGGATGGCTACATAATTTGGGAAGCAAATGAAACTGCAGTCTCTTGGCTAAGAGTTAAGTATTTCAACACAGCAACAGCAGAAGTGGACATGGTAGCATCCGCCAATAACCCTGGTTCTCGTAGCTGATCCCTACAGGCTCATTCAATACATAGCAAGAGTCACTACGACTCTGCAGAGCAGAAAGGATTCCAACTGCAGATCTGGAGCATTAAACCAAGAGCATACTCTTAGAAGCTTGAAACCCGAGGCTCAGTCTTATAAAACGATTGCTACACAAGATGAGCACCTGAGCTCAGATCCCCAGGATCTATGTAAAGAGTTGGGTAAGAGGCACATAGCAACAATCCCATCACTGGGAAGACAGGAGCAGTTCTGGGTCTCCCTGAGAAGCCAGCACAGCTGAATCAGTGAACCCCACCTGAAGGGATGTGCCCCATTTCAAGGACCAACAAGATGGCTTAGTCAGCAAAAGGAGCTGACTGCCAAACCTTATGACCTGAGTTCGATCCTCAGGACCCACTGGTAAAAGGAGAGAACTAACTCCCACAAGCTACCACCTAACTCCACACACACACCGTATAGCTAGTATACCCTCCACATCCAAGCACACCCCCTCACAAACGTAAATGTTTAAAACAGTTTTTTTTAAAGACTCTGTCTCAAAAATTAAGGTGAGAGTAATCAGCTACGACACCCTCTGTTTACCTCTGGCCCCCACAGCATGCACAGAAGCATGGGTCTTCCACAGTTGCTTCGAGTAAGTCACAACCCATTGGAAAGCAAACCCAGGAGTCAAAGCAAAACGAACATACGATTAGATTTAAATTTCACAGTACTTAGAGCTGAGGAGCTAGATGGCTGAGCCATCTCTCCATCCCTGAGACTGAAGCTTTAAATAACAGTGGCAGAGATGATCTGAAGTAGATAAGAAAACATTTGAAAAGGATCAAAGTTGAGAGTCCCTTCCAAACACCTTCCTGTCATCACCTGATTACCGAACAAATGCACTCTTTTTTGAAATAGACTAAACAGCAACGTATCTCCCTGCTATTTAATGTCTTTGAATTACAATGAACTCAATAAAGCATACAGGAACAAAAATCAATGCTTTAAGTCTCTGAAGTCTGCTTTGGGTAGATAATAGGCCTTTACAAGGATGTGTGGAAATAAAGAGAGGATGCAGAGACCTGGGAGCTGGAGTTCCAGTGAAAGGTTGAGCTATAGCAGCATCGAGTTGGTATGTGACAAGGCAGGGGAAGGAGGCAGGAACCGAACAAAACTGAAGGACCATTCTGGTCGGTCTATGGCACCAGAGGGCACTGGGCTATTCAGCTCCAGTATTTAGTTCTCCGAGGACATGAAGTCATAATGATAGTGGATTTTTTTTTCAGCTGAAAGCATACCCCATAATAAATGTTAAATATTCTTATTTGGAAATAATCTTATCAAGATAATAACTTAATCGATAATAGGCAAGCTTAAGTATTTGGGAATGGTGATCTGATATCCATAATTTACTGTAAACTATATTAAAAAAAATAAGATGAATCTGGGAATGGTGTCGCAGGTCTTTAATCCCAGCACTGAGAAAGCAGAGGCAGGTAGATGTCTGAATTTGAGGCCAGCCTGGTCTACAAAGCAAGTTCCAGGACAGCCGGAGCTACATAGAAAAACCCTATCCTCAAATAAAATAAGGTGGATTTACAGATGGCTGTGACGATGGGTAGATGAATGTACAATGAAACAGAATTAGAGTAAAATGTTAGCGGTAGATGTGTAACGCTCACCGTACGCAGGTATGCACAGCCGGTGGTCTGTAGAGCACACACGGCCACAGGTGCTCATCGATAGCAACAACTGGGGCCCAACACAAAATCAGAAATGTACTGAAAACATGAGGGTGTTTTTTAAAACAAAAAACAAAAATTTGACTGCTCAGTTCTCAAGTATAAACTTTGTGGTTCAGTACATCATGGTCCAGTGTCAAAAAGTGTATGTGCCTTCTAACCCTAAATTCTTTGTTAGATATTTGGAATGCTTTTAAAAAAGTTATTAGCTGTCAAATACACTTAATAAAGTTACCCCTTGCTAAAAGACATTGTATCTATAGCCTGAAATTTTTATTAATTAGAAATAGAATCAAGCCATGACTTTTTTATATCAAGTTTAATGTTGGACGAAGAAAAGCATAAATGTATAATCCTTAGCGCCTTATAAACTCTTATATTAGAGTATTTATGAGTGATTATATATTGAGCAGAAATTATATCTTGAATTTGTATTGTTTTCTGGGCTAAGTATGTGTACAATATGATATTCACAACGCTGGGAAATGGCAGCTGGTCACAGACCTCTGTCACCAAAGAACAGAGTAAAACAGCTAACAGTCTCTTATTGAACCATGACTGGTATTCAACACACCATTTTTAATTTTTTGTTCGAGTTTTGTTTTGAATTTATTATTATTTTGTGTGTATAAGTAGCCTGCCTGTGTGTGTGTGTGTGTGTGTGTGTGTGTGTGTGTATGTGTGTGAACCATATGTGTACCTGGTGCCCTTGAAGGCCAGAAGAAAGTGTCAGATTCCCTGGAACTGGAGATAAAGACAGTTAAAAGTTGTTTTACCGGTGCTGGGAACAGAACTCAGGTCTTCTGCAAGAGCGGCTGGTTCTTGTCGACAGACAGTAGCCTTTTTGTTTGTTTTTTGAGCAGAGTTTCATTATGCACTCTAGACTAGCCTTGAACTTGTGTCTTCTGCCTTGGCCTTCAGAAGACTGGGATTACAGATATTTGGCCTCGCACCTAACTTGATTTACCATGCTTTCAATTTATGATGGAACACAACCCCAGCAAGTTTAGCAGTATCTGTGTATTTCTCATGTATCCCTTCATGGCAGATTGAGCTCCAATTGCTGGCATCAGAATTTGCTCATCCCCTTCTGGGAGCCATGCAAAACAGGACACTGTGGAAATTCACACATTAAAAGGGTGGAAATCGATTTCCTTCACAAATGACAGAACTAATTGGAGCCTTAATGGATTATCCATCAATAAAACACTCATCAGGTTCAGGTGACAGCTCCTGACTGTGGTCCCCACTTGGGGTCTCAGAACACACCTTCTGAGGGGCGGCAGATCTGAATCAGTGGGTGGGGTATGTGCCTGGCAGGCATGAAAGTCCTGGTTTCAATTCCTAAAATGGGCGTGGTAATGCACACTACAACCTCAATACACAAACACTCAGGAGGTGACTCGGGAGGACCAGAAATTCAAGGTCATCCTTAGTTGCGTAGGAAGGTCAAAACCAGCCTTAGCTACGTGAGATCCTAGCTTTAAAAAAAAAAAAAAAAAAAAAAAAAAACTTAATAATAATAAATGTACTCCAAGAAAGAAACACAGTCAATGGTTTGACAAGATTGGCTAACCTGGAGATGAGCAATTCACTTGTGTTGTTTAACTCCCCATCCCTAATACTGCTTTCACTGAGAGGTGTGGGAAGTCATCTTCTGCCTGTGCAATTCCAACACGAATGGGCGCTCTCTCGCTCTGCTTCCTCAGAGGCTCAGGTTTTCAGAGCACATCTCGAGAAATACTTCGATGAAAGGAAACAATCACAGTACTACTTTGCCATTGAAGGCTTCCCTAAAACCCTGTGCATACAACCATAGTCTAGATAACCTTGTTCTCTTTAGAAGCCTTAGGTATTTCTTTGGCTGCTGCCTACCAACAAGACAAATGGAACCAAAGCTCCATTTTCAGATAAGACGGAATTCTTCCCCTCTTTGCAATTACCATTGAATTATTGGCTGGAGAAGAGAAAGTACAGCGTTTGCTGTGGGTTCATCCTTTCAAAGACATCAGGGTTTCCACCCCAAAGACTAGTGATTCTTCCTTCGGGTGATACATTTTGTCAGCTCCATCCTTCAACTAAGAAGGAAACAAATTTCTTAGTATCATTTCTTTGTGTAGGAGAGTCTCTCTAAAGATTTATAATTAAAAACACACTATTACACTCATCTGTGACTGCCAAGCAGTTGCTGTTCATCAAGGACTGAGTGACCATCTGTCAGATTATGAGTGATATCTGAAATACAACTAAAATTAAAAAAAAAAAAAAGCTCCTGACCATTCAGTCACAGTTTAAAAGAAGACATAGTAAGTATTTTCAAAGAACAATGAGATGAGTCTTGTCTGGTAGTGTGCTTCAAGTTCTAATTATGTTTTAGATAGATATCCAAACAGGTGCAAAGTCATGGCCACCCAGCGCATTTAAACACTTTCAAATGCACGTCTGCTCTCCTCTAAGAGCTGGAAGACAGGAGACGAAATTATATCAGCTCAGGCCACTTACAAATGATGTGCTGTTATTCACTCTAAGCAGACAAGCATGATTTTAAGGGCTAAGGGCAAGATTTCGAATGACAAAAAGAAAATATTAAAAATGATCATGAAAATGTTTTAAAGATGGTTGTGGCAATCTATTTTCTAGAAAGTTATGCTCATTAGAACACCTAGAATTAAATGCAGTAAATAACTTTGTTTACTAGCTAAAGTATAAGGCATTTTGTTCTTCCAAAAATCTCAAAATTTAATATATTTTCCAACTCTATATGTATAGTATGCCAAAACTATCACAAGTACTAGAAATTAAACTGCAGAAGCTCAGAGAAGGGAAATCACATTGATTTGCTTACAAGGGCTTGTTCCTGTAAGTCCAAAGCCCCACTTAAGCATGTTGATAGAATTCATTCTTTTATCAAACCATCCTCCCAAAGACAGGCTCTCTTGATGTTTAGCCTGAAAATTCAAATGATACTTGAGGGAGATAAAATGATCACTAATCATTCACTTGCCTTTCAACTGTTTCTTAGAAAATAAATAAGTATAAGACAACAGTGAATCTCAGCTTATCTGTCTATTAGTGACATCAAGGAGAATCCTGGAGAAAAGTTTATACCTGTCTTCTTACAGAATGTCCTATCCATCCTACAAGTCCTCTAGCGCTTGTCCTCAGACTTCCAGAATTGGCTTTGAATTTATGTTTTGGGGAGCTGATGCTCAGATATTATAAATGCACGCATTGCTCTTACTGTGTTTGCAACCCTCTAAACTTCACATGCTGAAGTTTTGAGCTCCCAGGTAGTGGATGATATTTAGGGGACATCTGAAAAAAATTAACTGATGAGTTTTATCAGCCCTGTGCCTCCCTCTTCAGGACAAGCAACTCTGCTCAAGCTGGAGGAAGTATTTCTAAAATCACAGCCCATAATGATAATTTGCTTGAAAAGTACCAAAAATTAAGAAATATTAAAAATCCACATATAACTATGCTTCCTTTTCTTTTTTAAATAAAGAATTTCTTGGATTTCATTTAATTCATTTTTTTTTCTCTTGAGACAAGGAGGGTATCATGTAGCCCAGGTAGTCTCTTACTTGAATCCTTTATGTAGGAGAGAATTACCGTAAGCTGCTGGTACATGCTGTGCTAGGATCACATGGTAGGCAAATATTCTACCACCTGAACCACACCTCCAACTCTAGTCCATATCATTAATAAAATGTCTTAAATTGAAGTGGATCTGAGTTAGGGCTTTTAAACTCTTGTGATAAAACACCATGAACTTTTGGAGAGGAAAAGGCTATTTTCGGTTTACAACTTCATCACTGAGAAAATTGAGGGCAGGAACTCAAGGCAGGAACCAACAGAAGCCATGGAGGAACATGCCTTACTGGGCCGTTCTTCCCTCTCGCTCAGTTTGCATTCCATAAGCTCCAGGACCACCTGCACAGGGCTGGTATGCCCACAGTGGGCTGGGACCTTCCACACCAATCACCAATCCAGAAGATGCCCTACAGACTTGCATCTAAGTCACTCTTACAGAGACATTTTGTCAATCAAGGTTTTCTTTTCTCAGACGATCTCTGCTTATTCAAGCTGACAAGAAACCTCAACCAGGACAAAGTAATAGACACAAATTAAGGATGCTCTTTTTTCTACCAATCTTATTACTTTGACAAAATTTCTTCCCAAATGAATTAAATGAACAATGATTAACACTTGATAAAAGACTGTGACAGCAGGTAGTGGGGTTTGCCTTTAATCCCAGCACCTGGAGGCAAAAGCAGGCAAATCTCTGAGTTTGAGTCCAGGCTAGAAAACAGCAAGTTCTAGGACAGCCAGGGTCACACAGAGAAACGCTGTTTAAGGAGAAAAAAAAAACTGTGACAAACATTTTTAAAGGTGAAATAATAGATTTATATTGGATGTTTTATTATGATATATCTGTTCATCTATTTAAGTTGAGTATTTGAGTGGTGACGTTTCATTTTCTCCTGGGAAAATGGAATTTAAAGCCAAAAGGACAAGGAGTTTTAATTAAGTTTGCATGCAAACTGTGGGTCATATAGATTGTGACCAGAGTTTAAATAACATTAATAATATTGTGCTCAATATATTTATGCGTTTAATAGGTTGTACTATTGTTAGAAATATTATGGGACAATAAATTGTTAAAAAAAATCCCACAAAAACCACTACATAAGTTTATGACTAGATGTATGGGGACTGCTTTAGACAAATCATGTGGCTTCCTCAAAGACTTCCTTTGACACTGCCGTTGTCAAAGGCTGTGTGTGTTACTCCCTTCCCACTTCACTGGAGTAGCTCCCAGCAAGGTCAAAGTCTTAACTGTGTTATTTGAGGTCATTGCTTCTCAATCATCAGCAAAAATAAATTTCCCAATTGTCATTCATGTTTGTATTTCATTACCTTTGAAGACCAGAGCCTTTGTAACATATGAAACAGCCAAAGTCATGAGGCGGCACAAAGGGATGCAGGGTTTGAGGCTCAGGACTTGAACTATTGCTGCTTTCAGCTCAGAGGTCTGTGTCCTTGCCTGGGGACACACCCTTAGAGAGGCAGCCCTAGAAATCAGACAACTCCTGAATCTCTAATCTCTATTTCCAAAGCCAGATTTTTTTCTTTTGATTTACAAATTTATGTATTCAATATTTGGGAACATCAGTTCCAATTTTTATCACGACTGAGATTCATTCCTTCCTGACTTAGTTTGCATTTTCACCAAAATTTTAAAGAACTCCAAAAGTGGGGTGTGGGGGAGGGGGAGTTCTAGTATCAGAACTTATAGGATGAGTGCCAAGACCAAGCTCTAATGTATGATGCCCGATGATCACGGTGTGCCAGTGTGTAATCGTTGCTACATGAATGCGACATGGGAAGGAGATGTGGAAATGGGAAGGCTATGCATGTGCAGTGTGCGTGCGTTAAAAAATACTATGATTGCACCATGTCAAGGATTTGCCTGTTGACCAAGAGCTACTCCAAGGAATAAAGTCTGATAATTTTAAAGGGAACTTTAACTTTGGAGACTCACAATTCTGGTTTTTAGCAGCTGGTTATACAACTGGGATTGCCCAGGCTTCTGTATTTTTGGTTTTCCTCAAACTGGGATACTTCATTATTTGGGTAAAATATTTCATAAATAAGAGACAAACCCATCTCTTCACCCAACTTCTAGAAATAATAAACACTAGTGGGTGACAGGTGCTGTGGAATAATCCCTTTGTGCACTGTGAAGATCTGCTGCTGTGACTGGTTTAATAAAGAAGCTGACTGGCCAATAGCTGAACAGGATAAGGTTAGGTGGAAGAGCCAAACTGAGAATGCTGGGAGGAAGAAGGGCACAGTTAGCAGTCAGCAGAAGACTCAGGGAGAAACAAGATGGGCATGCTGTCTGTACCAAGACACATGGCAAAGCGTAGATAAAAAAAAAAAAATATGGGCAAATTTAAATGTAAGAGTTAGTTCATGATAAGCCTGAGCTATTGGTTTAGCATTTAAAATTGAGTCTGTGAGTGGATATTCAAGAATGACTGTGAACAGATGTTGCAAGAGGCCACTTGTTTGGTTCCCAGCAGCCCAGCTAGCTTAGACCCAAAATAATCACACAAAAATTGTAACAATCAAATCATTGTTTGGCCCACTAGCTCTAGCTTCTTATTGACTAACTCTTATATTAATTTAACCCATCTCCATTAATCTGCATCACCACGAGATCAAGGCCTACCAGCAAAGTTTCATCACATCTGTCTCCAGTGGTGGCTCCATGGCTTCTCCTTGACTCCGCCCTTCCTCCTCTCAGCATTCAGTCTAGCTTTCCCTGCCTACCTAAGTTCTACCTTGCTATAGGTCCAAAGCAGTTTCTTTACTCATTAACCAATAAAATCAACACACAGACAGAAGGACCTCCCACACCAAACAGAAACTTGCAACTACAGACTGGTGTTGATTTTCCCTGGAACTCTTTTCATCCAATCATATCCAAGTTCTGAACAAGGGCATAAAGCAGAATGTGTATATGAAATATAAAAAAATATGGAAGATTATGCCAGACATAGTAGCATATGCCTATATCCCAGCACTCAGAAGGCGGGAGAATTCATGTCTCTGTGATTTCAAGATCAGCCTTGTCTACATTGTGAGTTCAAGGTCAGCCAGAGCTACATAGTAATACGACCGTGTCTCAAAAATAACAAATAAAAGAGAGAGAAAAAGAAAGGAAGAAAGGAGGGAAGGAAAGAAGGAAGGAAGGAAAAAAGAAAGAAAGAAGAGAAAGAGAATGGAAAAAAAGGAAAAGTATGAAAAATTTAAGAGATTTCTTTGCATAGGACAAATAGGCAGTTTTATATAAACTGTAAGCCAATACATTTAGGTAATAAAATTTACTTATAGAGCAATTATCCTGTTAACAATGTCTTCTTTACTCAACATATGCTAATAGGCAAGGTATGGTGTGACTGCATCCATGGATTTTGTTCTCCTCAAGTTATGTTGGGTATTTAGTCCTAAGAAGAACAGTAACTAATACAGGGAAGAATGCCTCTATCACAAGGCACAATTGCAATCACACACACAAACACACACACACACACACACACACACACACACACACACACACGTGCGCGCACTCTAAGTTGTAGCAGTGGGCACATGAGGCTCCTTGCTCACATTTGGGTATATCAGGAAGCAAATATGGACAGAAAGTGTGGCCCATCCACAACAAAACCACTTCCTTCAGCTATGTCTCACATCCCAAAGGTTCCACAGGCTTCTACAACATGTTTACCAGCTGGGAACCAAGGACTCAAACACATGATCCTGTGGTGAACATTGTGTTTTGAAAACATGACACATACTTTCTATGTACTGGATGTGGTCTATATAATAGCTCAGTCTTTACAGCCACACCATGAGAAGGGCAGTGCATGTAATGTAGAACATGTCTTATTGATCCTCCCTCAGATGGTACATCCCTTAAAATTTGGTGATTTTTTCTTTTGACTTCAAAAAACGATTAATAGAATCTTGCTATTCACTTGCAAATGAACACACAATTCCAGAAATGATGATTTCAAAAAAGCTTCCATGTACTCAAGACAAAATATGACCACTTATGTCGGTGGGGGTTAATAGAAAGATATATATATAGAGAGAGAGAGAGAAAGTAGGCAAAGTTACAGAGAAGCCATACAGCTTCCCACAGGAGACAGATGCATAGGAACCTTGCCTGTAGCCACAGCCACATGGTGATACACAGATTAATAGAAATGTGTTAATTTAAGATATAAGAGTTAGCCAAAAATAGACTTAAGCTATTGGTCAAACAGTATTGCAAACAATATGGTTTCTGCGTGTTTATTGCAGGACCGGGTGGGACAGAAACCTCTGCCAACACACTTAGTTCATCGGTAGTGTACAAAAAGAAAAAACAGCTACAAAATGCAGTCATATAATGAGCAATGATCCTGTCTAAACAATGATTTTTCAGAGGAAAGAAGTAACCAGGAAAGAACATTTATCCGTGTGCTGTTAGCATTTTCCCCAAGTGTTCATAACATAAATTACCCAGTGAATGAACAAGTGAAATATTTAGCAAAGCCAGCTGTGCTCTGCCAAGTGTTAAGACTCTAGTGAAGAATGCCATCATATTGACTGTAATCCATAGTAAATACTGAATTTAATTAATTCAATAATCAAGTTCTAATAAGACAGATTTTTAAATATATGGGTTACTTAAACTTTACACTGAGAGTCACTGTAATATAGAAGAAAGACTCAATACTAGAAAATCAGAGAGAACTATAGCATCTTCCCCCAATTTACCACTGGGCCACATGGAAAAAAAAAAAGGGGCATAATAAACCAAAAGTATAATAAGTTAAAAAAAAAACAACTGCATTTTAAAAACCTAACTCACAGAATACTATAGCTTCACATAGCATTTTTTGAACATGCTCAGGACATTGAAAATTATTAAAATTATTCAGCTATGTCTCACATCCTCCCTTCAGACAAGTCCAAGGGATGTGGTGACAATTTACAACAAGTATCAGTTTCTGCAAGTGAATACCTAACTTTTCTCAATGGCAGAGGGTGAGCCAAACCCTGATGCGTGCTTTCAGGAAAGGAACAACTTCTGAGTACGGTCTAGCATGCTGTGTTCACCTACATTCGTGTGTACCAGAGGAGACAGCAAGCAGCAAGGGCTGACCAATGTACTTACCAACAACGGCTGACTTTTGAGTGAGCCTGAACTTTCAAAGTTGTCTTATAAAGATGAAATACAATTTTTATTATTATGTCTATGAATGTTCTTACAAACTCGATGGTCAATGTTAAAAAAAAACACAGCTAAAACTAGAAAATTACTGTATCTCTCTGAATTTTTTTTTTCTTTGTGGATCTCAGATAGTTCAAGGCCAGCCTGCTCAACACAGACAAGTCGAGGCTTCCAGGTCTACATAAAGACGTTGTCACAAACAAACAACAATCAAACAAATGAATATATAGTTTGCCATGAAGCATATGTATCTCAATGATAAAAGGTGCCTGAATTTAAATGTTTTCTTTGCTATGAAGGCATAACAGGTACAATTCTGTCTATATCACTTTGTGTATCAGGATATATTGCATATCAGGATATACAATCCTGTCAATATCATTTGTTACAAATGATAAAGAAGAGTATATATCTAATGAATATTAATATAAAACAAATATAGTTATGCAGTAAGTTCCTTGAGGGGTAGTAATTATGTTTTATATTCTCCATGCTAGCTAAAGCAGGTATGTTACTCTCCAAAAGAAAAGTGAATTGTTATAGTTTCAATTCTAATAATAAAAGTCATGTGAAACTTTTTAGGAAGTTTTGATGGCAAATAATCATAACTGAAATTTATAATAGTACCACGCCTTTCATCTCTGCACTCAGGAGGCAGAGGCAGGCAGATCTCTGAGTTCAAGGCCAGCCTGGTCTACAAAATCAGTTCCAGGAAAGCTAGAGCTACACAAAGAAACTCTGTCTCCGAAAACAAAACAAAACAACAACAACAACAAAAAACCCACAAAAAAACTAGTAGTGGTTGCATTGCTATGAAAACTCTAAAATATAACCTGCCCCCAAAAAGGCAAGGCAAAAGGTGTGTGCTTACAACTAAACAGCACTCTCAGAAATAAAAAGGTAGCCTCTGGAATAAATGCACCATGTTAAATTAGATGCTTAAAAACTACCAAGTAGAGATTCAGTAAAGCGTGCATGGTTAATGGAGTTAGTATTTCACACAGACAAATTGAAACGACAGGAAATGCTTCTGATGGTGGTGACAATCAGCTCAATGAGTGGCAGGTGTTATCAGGAGCTGCAAGGTTCCTGCACGGAAGAAAGCCTCCACAGCACATTTGTCGGCAAGCTTCTGATGCCAGCACTCAGGAGGCAGAGCAGATGGGTCTCAGTGAGTTTGAAGTCAGCCTGATCTACCTAGTAAGTTCCAAGACGGTAAGGGCTACATAGAGTCCCCATCTCAAAACAAACAGAAGAACTTATCACCATGTTCTAGCCCTTGCAAGCAGTACCTCAGGCAGCAGAGATAACAAATTCTGATGAATTTATGCAAAAACAAATAAATAAAGGAGAGATCAAATACACCAAAGACCACTAGATGATCAAGGAAACTGTTCTAACAGACAGCTTGTAGTTTGCTGCCCATCGTGTTGCTCACGGGCTCATTATTTTTCATTTCTAAAGATGTTCCCTTTTTACATAACAACCATCAGTCTCCTGCTTCCATTTAGAGATTTGCCTATATCAAAACCAAAAGGTGCATTTGTATTCTACCAACACAGTAACTAGGTTTAAAAAGTAATTGGCTGCCCTCTTATTTCTTTGTCCCCTCCTTTACTTTGACAAATGGTTTCCTTGACTCTCCAGTCTTCTCTACTGCTGAAAATGTTCTTAATCTGTGGCTCCGGTCGATCTCACGCACACCCAGGAATGAAGAGAGGGAGTGGACAGAGAGCAGGAAGAAGGACCGCCTGTGGTGTGTCTTCCGTCTGCTTCCTTTCGCATAACTCTGTCCTGTTTTCAGAGAAAGGCAACTTGTTTCCGGGTGCTTTCATGTGTATGAGGAGAACTAGTTGGAATCCTACTGCCATTAGTGCGTTCATAGGGCCTGCCTGACACTCCTGCTCTGTCCCACAGTTACCTCAAAAGATGGCAACAGGAAAAAGAAACCAGGAAGCTGGCAATAAACCACTTGATTTAGGTCCATCGTAAGCCTTCAGTATTTCACACCTGACATTAACAGGTGTGAAAGCAGAAGGAAGGCAACCGGCCCAACACAGTGTGGAGACTCAGCTTTCCCAGCCTTCTAACTAGTACTGTGTGTTAGGAAGTCTAATATCAACCCCGGCTTGTACTTTTTTGTTGTTGGTTTTTTTTTTTTTTTTTTTTTTTCGAGACAGGGTTTCTCTGTGGCTTTGGTGCCTGTCCTGGAACTAGCTCTTGTAGACCAGGCTGGTCTCGAACTCACAGAGATCCGCCTGCCTCTGCCTCCCGAGTGCTGGGATTAAAGGCGTGCGCCACCATCGCCCGGCTTTTTTGTCTTGTTTTTTGAGACAGGGTTTCTCTGTGTAGCTTTGGAGCCTGTCCTGAAACTTGCTCTTGTAGAGGTCAGCTGGCCTTGAACTCACAGAGATCCGCCTGCCTCTGCCTCCCAAGTACTGAGATTAGAGGCATGCACCACCATCACTAAGCAAAATGTATTTATCTATTTTTATGTGTGTGGGTATTTTGCCTGCATTTGTCTGTACACCGTGCACATGTCATGGAGGATAAAAAAGGCCTCAGAACTTCTTGAATGGGGGTTAAGAATGGTTGTGAGCTGCCATGTGGGTGCTGGGAATAGAACCCAGGGCCTCTGGATGAGCAGTCAGTTATCTTAACCCCTGAGCCACTTCTCCAGCCTCAGCTTGAATGTTCTTTACTACAGGAAATATTCTGCTTGTTTTGTTGGTTTTGTTTCTTTGTTTTAGTCTCGGTCTCTGTTTGTATAGCTCAGGCTACGTAGCACATACTGGCCTCTAGTATAGCTTGCTCCCTGACTCCACCTCCTAAGTGATGGGATTACAATCATACAGCCTGTCTTGCTACCTAGGAAATTCTCAATCTCTTCTTACTCAAGTTAGCTCCTGGCCATACTTCGAGTCTCAAGAATGTCTTCTGGAACCTTTTCCTGGTGGAACTGTTAGCAACCAGTACAAATGCCCTGAACTTGTCTTGATCTGGAAGCTCATTTGCTTTATTACATTAGTTCTTTCTTCTTTCGTTTGCCTGCTTAGATTCATGGCACCTCGCCAGTGGAGACTGGCCTCACGGATTTCCCTCCCACTACATGGCAGAACTGCCAGCTTGGAATTAGGTTTCGAGAATGTGAAATTGTCCTGAGCTATTTAATCAAAAATTAATTGGAAATTTGAGATTTGGAGTTTGCTTTGTTTTACACTTTTGCTATGAACAAATAAGCCCTCCAAAGAAAGGTTTCTCTTAATCAAAGCCTGTATGTCTCCATGTACAGTCATGGCTAATATTCAATTAGTTGCTGTTACCATAGTTCCCAAAATCACAAAGTGTGGCCGTCACTTATTATATGAAGGCCACTGAATGAGCCAGCTCCATAGCTGAACACCATAACTTAGAATTCTTTAGACTCAGCTTTAGCTGGTATTTCTACTGAAGAATGAAATCTGAGCAACCAGACAGACCTTGGGATGCTTCTACTATGAGCTATACAAAGAAAAGACATATATACACAAGCTTTATTAATCAGAATCTTTTGTAAAGAGTGCTATTTGTGGGGCTGGAAAGATGGCTCAGAGATTAAGAGCACTGGCTGCTCTTCCAAAGGTCTTGAGTTCAATTCCCAGCAACCACATGGTGACTCACAACCATCTATAGTGAGATCTAGTGCCCTCTCCTGGCCTGCAGGTGTACATGCAGGCAGAACACTATACATAATAAATAAATCTAAAAAAGTGCTATTTGTCAAAGTTTGAACCCTTAACCACTAGAAAATAAAAATAATAATAACTTGAGTGATCCTGTATTTGCATGCTTACACTTGATGTGAAAGTTCTTATTTTTAAAAAAATGGGACTTTTCCTTAATTCAAAAAAAAAAAAAAATCCTTTGGCCTTTCTGCCTTACTAACTGTGGCTGACATTTTGTAAAGAACAAGTGAGTGACATGTATAGTGTTTCCAGTTCCATAATGGACATCAACAGGAAAACAGCACAAGTACCTTTTTCATACAAAGTCTTTTTTCATTACATACTAGACATCGGGAGAGTAACACTCACCCTTCAAAGAAGAAAGACCATACTGGCGAACACAGAGCGCAATTAATTGAATGACACTCTTGTTTTGTGTTTTAGGGTTAACAAGTGACAAGTTGTATCTACACTGATTCACACGGTTATCTTGTTAGCAGTTTATTACCTTGGCAACTTAATAAATGACATAATGGCACAGAAATAGATAATTGCTTCTTTTACCACCCTCTTTTTAGGAAACGCCTAGAAAACAAGAGGTTATCTCCACACTTGTCGTGGGCATGCTGGGTTTACCCAGATAAGTGGCAGCTTATTTCCAGGGAACCAAGTAGAATATTGTAAGAGACCATGTGCAGACCTCACCGTCCCAAAAGATCACACAGGGGCACTACTATGAGTACACAGAAGCATCGCTTATTT
The DNA here is from genome assembly GCF_018167655.1 of Microtus oregoni. Lineage (NCBI taxonomy): Eukaryota > Metazoa > Chordata > Mammalia > Rodentia > Cricetidae > Microtus > Microtus oregoni. Next base: position 29,076,971 of record NW_024543071.1, on the reverse strand, counting down.
TGCAGCAAGGATTTGGAGAGACAGAGAATATTATTTCACTGTAACTTTACAAAAAAGATATTCAAATATTCTCCAAAGTAGTCACAACAAGCCTGGATGCAAAGTAGAAGAGCCAGCTTTCTGCCTAAGAGCCCAGCTGAAGTTCTAATGGCTGAGAGAAGTGGGTGTAATGTCCACTTCTTTTAAATATGAAAAAAATAAAAAGAGAAAAGATCTAAAACGACTCACAGCAAAGATAACAATGCTGCTATTTTAACAGCTGTTCATGTCACACATAGATTGTCGGATCACCAACAATTCCACTGAGCAGTGCCATTATCAAACATGTGGATGCCCTCCACATAAACACAATAATAGCCAGGGTTTTCAAATGGAGTCTCTCTCAGGGTGAAATCTGCAGACTTCCTGAGGGTTTGGCTTCAGATGTAACAAACACAAATTTCAGGCTCTGCACTTAGTTTTCCCTGTAGCGTTCCTAGGGAGGACCCAAGCATCTTAACTCGGGTGACTCCTTACAAGAGTATTTCTGAAATAGTAACTTTAACTGATAATAGTCACTAGTCTAGTAACTTCAAAATATGCTCTAAAACATGAAAATGCAACTTTCATCAGGTCGATGAGTAAAGATCACGGTAAATACAGTCTGACAACAATAAAAGATATGTAACAAAAAATAAACCTCTCCGCTGACCTGAGTCCTAGTCTCCCTTTCACAGTGGCTGACATGTATTTGTGAAACATTTTATGAACCTGCAAAGCAGCAGCTCATCCAGGCATCTAAGCGCATATAAGCATACTGCTGTAAGGGCAGGATCAAAAAAGACTGGGGTTATATCAACACTACCCTCTCTGTTACTTTTCTTATTGAAATATATCGACAGGAGCACATATGGGTTTCTCTCATTTTAAGAACATGAAACTATATAAAAGAAAGCATTTTTATAATATGTAAAATTAGTAAATACAATCACTCACTTGATTACTGATAGGATTTTGTTTGTCAATACTTTATTGATTACAAGCAACAAATAAAACCTCTGTCTTGGCTTTCTATTGTTGTAATAAAACACCATGACCAGTGGCAACTAGGTGAGGAGAGGCCTTATTTCCTCTCGTAACCTGCACTCCATCATCCAGGGAAGTCAGGGCAGGAACTCAAGGCAGGAGTCTACAAGCAGGAACTGAAGTAGAGGCCATGAAGAAATGCTCACTAGTTTGCTCCCCAAGGCTTGCTCAGGCTGCTTTCTCATACAACCTAAGACCACCTGTCCTGGGGTTGCAATATCCACTGTGGGCTGGGCCCTTCCACATCAATCATCAATCAAGAAAATGCTCTGCAGGCTTGCAATCTTACGGAGGTTACGGAGGAATTTTCTCAGTTAAGATTTCTTTCCTCTTCCAGTTGGCTGTGATGGTACATCTTTAATTCCAGCACTCTGGAGGCAGAGGAAAGTGGATCACTATGAGTTTGAGGCCAGCCTGGTCTATATAGCAAGCTCCAGAACAAGCCAGGACAAGCCAGGACTACATAGAGAGACCCTGTCTCCAATCAGTAAATAAATAAATAGTAAAACCAAAAAGAGTCCCTCTTCCCAGATATGTCTAGCCCGTGCTAAGTAGATAAAATAACTTGTATACCTTCTAAAGGATCAGAACTATTGATCCAACTTTAGGATAAAAGAGGAATGGCTCAGTCTCTCTGTGACTACAGGAAAGTGACCTGGCGCGCGTGTGTGTGTGTGTAGCATGTCCTTTTGATCATTTCTCTTTCATTTCAACCCCTTTGCGTTGTAAATGTGCCTTGGTCCTCGGCTTGGGGATGACTGTCTCTCCCATGCTGTATATGTGGGGTCTGTGGCCTCATTTCTCTGCACAGAGAGAAGCATGGCCACCCATACGATAAGTATAATTTAAGTGCAAGAAATGAAAGTAACAGTGAACATTGAACTCTGAGCTTGAAGCAGCTCTTTTCTAGATTCTTGGTAGTAGTTAGGATTATAAACACTGTTTGGTTGTCTTTTTCTTGAGACAGACAGTGAAATCTCTGACCTGCTGACCCTATTCTAATATGCAGGGCACAATTCTTTGTGTTCCATGAGCCCACACCAGCTATGGTGTTTCAGAGTCCAGAGAAGGCTTTCTTGTTTGTCTTTGCAGCTTTAAAGCCATAACAGCCAGTCCATTGTAATATTCTATTTGTAACTAATGTCTTTTCCAAACATGAGACTTGCCATTGTATGTATTTCTTTTTATCAAACAGTCACATATTTTAACCTATATGCATTTTTTTCATTGGTGTGACAGCTTCAATGGGAAACAGCTTAAATTAATAGCCATCTCTGATCTACTTTTCCCCTCTGTGAAATAATTTACAATTCCTAGGCAGTCTGTTTTGTTAAGTAAGCAGTCACCAAAGCTTAGGAAAAAACTCATGGCAATGAATTTTCTCAGCAAAATAATATACTACCTGAATGGTATCTATTAAATCACCTATGCGACTGGCAGCCGGTTGCACTGCCGTAGTATAAATGACAAGACCAACCTTTGCTAGAGCTTCCCAGTGCTCTCTCATCTGGTCACCGATTTCACAGTTTCTCCCCATCAGTTTTATGCTGCATTTTCTGTTTCTGATGAACAGAGAAGCAGCTGGCAGGGTGAGAGATGTTGGGAAACTTGGATGGCTAGTGAAATTTAATGGAATTTTTCCTTGGGGAGAGAACTTCACACTTATTATAAAAAAGGAGGAGGAGGAGAAGAAGAAGAAGAAGAAGAAGAAGAAGAAGAAGAAGAAGAAGAAGAAGAAGAAGAAGAAGAAGTTAGGTTTAGTTTTTTGTTGTTTTTTTTTTCTTCAGAATTTCACAGTTTCCTTTAGTGGAACTACCTACATGCATATCACATATCCCATCTCTGTTTCTTACTTATTGTCTAACCATGGGCAGATTCCCTATTTGACTCAGTTTCCTCATCTGTCATGAAGTCCTCACAGTGATAGTATGAGGACCAACCAGTTATGGGGACAGAACTTAGCCCAACACATTATATTGCCATGATAAGAATCATTCAGTTTCATCTCAAGAAGATACAAGGAAGAAGATTAGCCAGTGTTTAGAGCCTATGTTTACAAAAGACAGTTGTGCAATGAAACTGTTACATATTGTATTAAAATCCTAACTTTCCAAATATTATTTTGACTAAGCATTAAAACTTTAAAATGATTTAATATATAAATGTTGGTGGGGTTCAGAACACACCACCCCAAAATACAGCACATTCACATACACACACACACACACACACACACACACACACACACCAATAATAATAATAAAACAAAAGCAATAAGATCACTTTTACCATTCCCCCAGTGTTCTCCCTTCAAGTAGGTTAAAAAAAAATCAGAAGGGTGGATTGTGCAGACCAGCCTGGCCTGGTACTTATGGAAACCCTACTTCAGCCTGCAGCGCTGAGATTATAAGCATGCACTACCACCTCCAGCTAGCTTCCTTCCGTTTCTTTGTTTCCTTTTGTTTTTGAGGCAAGTTCTTACTGTGTAATAGAGTCTGGCCATGAACTACCAATCCCGCTGAGTTGAATTAAGAGAGTTCTTAAGTCTTCTGTTCAGGTAGACGGAAGTGCCAGGCACCATCAGAGTTGCCCTGGCTTCAAGAGGAAATCATCAGTAACCATCAGGACATGTGGCATGGTACAACTCGGGTGACAGAGAGAAGACACAGTGCTTCATTGAACGATAAAGAAGAGCAATCCCTTTTCAGCTTCCCCGGAGCTAAAGGCCCTGGATACACGGCAGTTCCATTTCCGTTTTTTGTCTAGCTCTAAGGAAATCACACAAATCACAACTCCATTTGGAAACTGTCTGCTCACATCCTGTCTCTCGATGGAATGGGAAGTCCTCGCGGGCACAGCTGTTCCTCTGATACCAACTTGAACCTGCACATTATAAATCCTCAGTGAAAGTTGGAAAGAAAATCAAGTGTAAGCTTCTAGTGAATGCTGCGTTTTGGCTCACACTTAAGTTCCCATATCAGAGGCCACAACATACCAACCTTCTACACAGTGTGTGTGCAGTAACCTTCCACATAGTACGCGTGCTCTGAGTGGTCACGAGTGCTGCTGTGCACTAGTATCCTGAGGGTTTCTCAGTCCCTACCAGAAATGCTTCAAATCATTTCCTAGGGATGGGAGTGCTAGCATTGCCCACCTTCCTCCCTCCCATCTCCACCTCCCCATCTGCACACACCTGCTCTCAGGAGGATTCCTTGGAACCTGGCCTCTCTTTGGAAGCCTTGCTGGTGACTATGAATGGCGACAATTACCCAGTCCTGGAACCTGAGCAGCAGAGGCAGATCAAGGGTCGCTAAATAGGCAGGGAGATTTTGCACTTTTGTTCTCATCCTCCCGGCATGCTGGACCCCTCGGGGCCTTGGGCTGACACATGCAGCTCCATTTTCAGGACTAACAAAAGACCAAGCCCGGGAAGAATAGGTCACTTGCCTTTTCAGCTTTCCCGGAAGGGATTTGTTTTGTTTCTAGAACATGGGGGGAATTGGCCAACACCTAGAAGCCAAGGAGAAGAAGTTCTCCATTGTCCTGCCAGGTGAGAAAGTAGGCACAGCTATTTCAACCTAAATGTCACCAGACTGGGCCCAAGATGATAATAATGGAGTCTCTGTCACTGTTTATTTTTGGGTCACTAAACTGCCAAGAATAGAGTTACCAGTCTTTTTATATGAAAGACGGAAGAGTGTGGGGATTTTAAATGTATATTCAACTTCAATAAAGGCATACAGTATGTGTTTTCTGAAGCTCAAGCATTACATTTGCTGTGTATGGGTGCTGTGCCTTTATGTATGGAGTTATAGATATTCTTCAACACCAATTATTTTTGGAATTCAGGGTCCACGCAGATTCAGCATTTACCAGTGCTAGGGCACCAATAATCAAATTCACTGAAAATCTGTATTTGACAAAAGGTGCCCCTCTGAACCCCAGCTCCTGCCCTGCACCACTCTGTGACCCCACAGATAAGGGATATTAACACCCTTATTGCATTGGTTGATCTCTCCTGCAGCTGTACAGTTGGGACAGAGTCCCACTTTATACCCCCACCACCAGACATATCTCTCTTGCCATACTGAACTAATAGGCAGACATCAGAAAAAGCTTGGCACTTAAGTTGTCACTCCCACAGAACTGGAAACAGCAATGGAGAAAGGAGAGAAAACAGAGATCTTAATCTTCTATACAGGAGAACCAGGACTAGTGTGCAAAGAAAGGAGGATGTGTCCAACACACACATCCATATTCACACGCACACATACACATACATGCATATTCACATATACAAACACACACCATACACATATTAGTACACACATGTACACACATTGTCATACACACACAAACATACCCACGTACACATAGGGACTGGGCGCTGGGAGATGGACCAGAGCATCATAGAAGCCTGAAAACCCCTGTTCTTTCTCTTCTTTTCTTGGAGATATCAATGCTATTGCCTGCAATATACTTATTTGTGAGCTCCCCATTTGACATTTGAAGACCTAATGTCTACTTGTGACTATATCTCATGTTAGGGCTTAGCGATAACTAAGATTAAAATGCAGCCAGAAGCACCAAGATCTGATCTAATCTGATGTAAGGACCTATAAGGCAGAGTCTCTAGAGCTCTGTCTACCCAGAAGAAAGGTGAGATGAGGATACAGATTGAGGGCAGCCTCAGGAGAAAGCAAGGCTACCGGCATTTGGATATTATGCAAGAAAATACATTTCTGTCCTTTAAGCTACCCAGTTTGTGGTCTTTTGTCACAGCATCCCTACCAGACTGATATGTTGTCTCTGCATTATGACAGGTCATTAGATACAATTAGTATTGCTCCTTTGTGTAGCTGCAGGGGAGTACTAGCTATGACATTCCCATAAACACTACATTTTACATTTTAACATAATTTCTAACACTCGGGAGTTTAGTGTAATTTGACAAATTTAAAGTGGCACTCCTCAAGTCTTGTTTTTGGGGGAGCATTCAACTGTGATAAGGAGTCCAAAATACATTCTGCTCCATTCCTGTTTTGTTGGTGATGTTTTTAATTCTGAACCAAGTGGTTCAGAAAGCCCACTTTCTAATAACTTAGGGGTCAAGATAATTCCTTCTTAGGCTCACACTGCCTCCGAAGAGAACTGTAGTTCAGACATTTCTTGAAGTTGGGTATTTGACTATTCTGATCACAGAAAATAATAAAATTTAAAAAGATCCATGAATAATTCCTCTTAAATAAGTTATCTTTATTCAACTCCCAATGTGGAACTTGAACTTTTCATTCATTTTTATGAGCCGACTTGCTTTTTCTGTATTCTCTCAGGGGACAGCTCGGAGCGATAATAGGAAGTGCTGCTTCTTGTCCAGTTAGTTCTGCCTTCCAATGATTGAACACCTGGGCTTGCCAGGCAGCGTCTACTCAAAGAGAGCCCTCTTAATGACAGTTTGAACATGGCCCTGCACTTCAAATAGGTTCTAGAACGAGGCAAAGTTCGAGGAGCCTGTGCACTTCATCCATTGGCAAAGTACACACCAGTCCATTTAATAAAAATGACTAAATGGAATTGCAGCTAACCAAATATTTGAAGAGAACAGACCATGCTCACTAAAAGAATCTCATAAATACCAATATGGTTAGTAAAACTCACTTAAGTGTTCTATGATCTATGCTCAGCAACAAATGAGCATGTTAGAATAGCAAATGGCAGTTATGCACCTTAAAGTTGTCTGTACAGATGTTTAAAATAAAATAACCTGCCTGGCAGTGGTGGCACATGCCTTTACACCAGCACTCGGGAGGCAGAGGTCAGTCTGGTCTGCAGGACTAGTTCCAGAACAGCTAGGGCTGTTACACAGCAAAACCCTATGTTGAAAAACCAAAAATAAAATAAAATAATCTATCCACAGACCATTAGCTCATCAAATCCAGTCCTTTCAGTGATAAAAATAATGTACATCTCAAAACAGCAATAGAAAAGGTAAGGCTTATACCTCTTGCCACTTAAAATTCTTCTTTGTATACTACCGTTTCATTAAACTGCAGATTAATACAATATGAGAAATGATAAACGTTCTGTATTCTACACAACAATCCAACACAGGTAATAGTATTCTATTTTGAAAGATGTCAAAGTGGAAGTAACGAGGAGTGATCTTTTACAAGATCACACAATTTCCTGTCAACCTAAGTCTAATATTACAGTCTGAAGTCAAACCCCTTTCATGCTACCTGTGAATACTGTTGCATGGCACAGACTTTAGATCTAGACCCAGTATAAACGATGCCAGTAAGTTGGCATTGATTCTGGTCCAGGCCTCTGCTTTCCTTACGCCTCATTTCCTGAACCTATCAATAGAATGGTGCTGGACTACATACACATTTGACTCCATTTAACTTTTAGCTGTGCTCAGAGCCCTACATTTATGTAATATTTTTCTTGCCTACAAAAATTAACCATAAGTGAATGGAATTTATTATTTACTTTCCTCTATGGTCTTTTCATATTAAATGTATTGCAAATGGGGGGGGGGTGGATATCTCTCAGGGCAGTTTAATTTGGGGCCTGAGAAATCCAGGCTTTGTTACAGTACTGAATTCATTAGCTATGTGTCTGTATACTTCTAAAAGGCTTTGTGTGAGGTTTTGTGTTGGCCCTATCAATTGAAAAAAAAGGAAACGTTTTCCCCACCTGATTCAGTCTTTATACTTAGAGTCCATCTGTTGCCATAGCACTGACTGTCATGTCAAAACTACAATTAGAAACACTCAGAGGTAATCAGGGAAAAGGCCAATGGAGGCTGTGCCCAGGCCTCAGTAACCCATGACTACTAGGCTAATTGAGCAATAGGAAGCTTAATTACAAGAGACCTGGTCTCAGGCTGTAGCCTTGCCTCTTACTGTGTGTGCGTGAACCATTTGTTGAGGAGAATGATCATTTCCAAGCTTGATTTTTTTTAATTTAAGTGGCATGTGTAAATCTGTTGCCAATGATGGACACACTCATTAACATCTCTGTGCCTAATTCTAATTATCTATCACTCAAGACTCTGTGTCTACCTAACTCAAAAACACCTCTGATACATGGCCACTAATACTGCTGCTTTTAGTAGGAAAGACATTGAGGTGAGCGTTGGAGAACAAGAACTTAAAATGTGGTGGACTGGGAAGTGGGAAAAGATGTATTATGAATAGTGGGGCAGTATGTGAAGAAACCAGAGGGTAGGTACGTACAGACAGCCGGGTGATGGTGGCGCATGCCTTTAATCTCAGCACTGGGGATGCAGAGGCAGGCAGATCTCTGTGAGTTCGAGGCCAGCCTGGTCTACAAGAGCTAGTTCCAGGACAGGAACCAAAAGCTACGGAGAAACCCTGTCTCAAAAAAACCAAAAAAAAAAAAGAAAAAAGAAAGAAAGAAAGAAAGATAAAAAGAAAAGAAAGAAAAAATGTACAGACTGCATAACACAAAAAATGAAGTGTGCAGGTTGGCCCGAGAGAAGTACACAAAGTGATGAGGGATGTGTGGTAAAAATGAAGCAGAGGTTGTTAAATGAAGTCAGATGCCACCCTTGGGTGAAAGGACTGAAAAGGTAGCTCAGCTGGAAAGCCGGAGACTGTGGTGTGTTGGGACTAGTGATCCTGAGCCTCTGCTATTAGTCTATGTTCGTTTGCACAAGAGGAAAAGAAGAAACCCGCTGGCTTTACTGTCATGGCTGTTTTCTTGACTTAATTCTCAGAAATTTTATGGCCTGTCCCATCACACAATCACCAGCCATATTAGCTTGCTTCTAGATCATAAAAATACAAAGTCTCAATTTCATATCTTCGTCAATTGTAGCTGCCTGATAGCTTCAGTTTTATTTATCTACAATAGATTGTGAAACATCTCTCAATATCACTTCTACCAGGAAACCTTCTTTAGGAATTTAGATTTTTCTAGATTACTGTATTCCATTTCTAGATACTTCATCCTATATCCAATTCTTAAAAATAGTATCCTGAAAGAATTATCATTGACCTAGGAATAAAGTAAAGACCCTTTACAACTTGAACTGTGTTATTTGTTTGTTTGTTTGTTTATTTATTTTTAGGTTTTTGAGATAGGGTTTCTCTGTAGCTTTTGGAGCCTGTCCTGGAACTAGCTCTTGTAGACCAGGCTGGCCTCGAACTCACAGAGATCTGCCTGCCTCTGCCTCCTGAGTGCTGGGATTAAAGGTGTGCGCCACCACCTCCCAGCAACTGTTATTTAATGTCTCTTGTTTCTTTCCAACTTAAATAGTTTGTTAACTCTCGAAGTCTAAAGACACTTTGAATCATCCATTCAACAAATGAAATGATGGGAACTCCATGGATTAGTTTCACGCTAAGGGTTGAGGCTACACTGGTGGAAACAAAACCAAACACCTTATCTGTCTACACATGTCAACCCGTTGTCTATTTCTGTATGGGATAATTGTCTCCTTGGAGTGGAGTAGCACCCCGATTACGGCCTGCATTAAAATTACCCTTAGGCATCAGAAAAGAATGTACTTTTATATTTCTGATATGAGAGAGATGGAAAACTTTCGTTTTTGAGGGGTTTGTTTACTGCTGGTTCTGATGCAACAGTACACAAAACTCAGACAGAGAAATTGTCCTAACACGTTGGTTTTCATATTGCTGTGCTGGCAGTCCTGGTAAGGCATTTATGGAATGAGATATATGAGGCAGATGGCCAATCAATAAAAGATCTACGCATTTCCTTGAGTTATTTTGTAGATGCAAATCACAATTCTACTAAAAGGCAAAAGAATTACCATCAGTAAAAAGGTCAAGATAAGGAATTGCTTGCATACAAGGATAAAGGAATTATTTTTAACCTACAGGAAGGGGGAGGGACTAGGGGAGTTTTTCTAGAGTGGTTATTCTTTGAGAGACCAAGACAAATAATAATAATAATAATAATAAAAGTCCCTGGGGCTAGAAGTGAGATTATAATTTAATGGTAGGGCTTGAGGTACTCACATCTAGTCTCAGGATGAAGGGTAAAAGTGCCTGGAACTATTCAAAATATCTTTAAAATATGTCTAGAATTTATCTACTTGAGCTACAATGAATCCTTTTTTTAAATTTTATTTATTTATTTATTTATTTATGGGTCTCACTGTGTAGTCATGACTATTCTGGAACCAGATATTTAGAGCAGGCTGTCCTGGAAGTGTCTCAAGTGCTGGGATCAAAGGTGTGAGCCAGTATGCCCTGTTTATGGTGAGTCTTTCATTTAATATTTTAATATCACTTATAAAGACCATAGTTTTTACAATTTTATGTAGCACGTAATTTCTGAAAATAGTTAAAAACCATCTGGGGAAAGAGGTCTTCCATGTATCCCAGGTTGGCCTGTCACTCAGTAGATAGCCTCTGCTATCCTGGAACCCACAGTGAGGCTCAGCCTGTCTTTGGCCCCTAAGTGCTGGTAATTCCAGACTGCTGTAAATATCACATCTTCCAAATCTGTCAGGGACTTGGGTGATTTTTGTTGGTCAATTCTGTTTATTGAAAATGCCTGTGTTTTAGTTACGGTGTCTATTTTTTAGTATGACTGATAGATGGATGTCCAGAGCAATTTCAGAGAAGTTAAAAACCATTTTTGTTTTGTTTTTCAAAACAGAAGATTTCTCTGTAGCCTGTCATGGAACTCACTCTGTAGACTAGGCTGGCCTCGAACTCACAAAGAGCCACCTGTCTCTACCCCCAGAGTGCTGGAATTAAAGGTGTGTGCCACTAAAACCTGGCTGTAACCTGACAGTCTTTAACAGTGAAAATGTGAAGGACAATCCCATAGGCCTCAGATGTTTTGTTTGATTGATGTGTTGTTCTTTTTAAAATCAGGCAGGTAAGAAGAAGGCTTGCAGGGCTTGCCATAAAGCCCAGCATACAGGGGCATACAGAAGGACTGCGAATTTGAGAACAGTTTGAACTACGTACACAGTGAATTCCAGGCCAACCTGGGCTAAGGAAGAGTTCTGTGTCAAGACAAAACAAACAAAACAAAACAAAAAACAAACAAACAAAAACCCTAGTTTTTTTTTTTTTGTACACTTGATATATTTTGTTTGTTTGGTTGTTTTTTTGTTTTTGTTTTCAAGACAGGGTTTCTCGGTAGCTTTGGAGCCTGTCCTGGAACTAGCTCTTGTAGACCAGGCCTGCTTCTGCCTCCCCAGTGCTGGGATTAAAGGCGTGTGCCACCACCGCCCTGCAATGTATTGATTTATTGAAAAAAAATGATATCCGAATATAACAAAGTAGGCTGCGGGGCAGGTGCACGACGCAGGCAGGGATCTCAGTGAGCTCAAGGTCAGCCTGGTCCACAGAGCGAGCTCCCGGACGGGATGGTTTGGTTACACAGAGAAACCCAGTCGAGAAACCCAGTCTCGAAAACCAAAAAGACAAAAACCCCCCAAAATCCACCACCACCACCAAAACCAAACCGCTCAGGCTGATTGGCAGTGAAGCCTGCTTTAATTCCAGCACTCTCCAGGAGGTAGAGGAAGGTGGCAAGCGGATCTGTGTGGGTCTGGGGCCAGCCTGATCCTCAAAAATAAACTCCAGGACAGCCAGGACTACACGGACTGCATTTCAAAGAGAGACTATGATTCAAAATTAAAGAAAAAATTTTTTAAAAAGGCCACAACTACCTAAATGTGTAAAATAAAAGTTAAATAAATCCGATTAACACATAATCTGCAGCCATACTTTTTAGTTGATTCCAATTTAGCATTAAAGTTGATTAATATTAGTAAGAATTGAGAAGAATGACCACCTCCCTGTGTGCGGAGAAAAACTTAAAAGGATTAACAGTTTCAATAAGCAATAACGTGGGGGCTGGACGGCAGTTATCAGCGCTTTAGTTTGTCTTTCCGGGCTTTTTTTTTTTTTTTTTTTTTTAATGTTTCTTCTTTCTTAGGGGCTGGAGAGATGGCTCAGCAGTTAAGAGCACTGGTTGTTCTTCCAGAGGACCTGGGTTCAATTCCCAGCACCCACATGACAGCTAATAACTGTCTGTAACTCCAGTTTCTGGGGACCTGATTCCTTCACACCAATCCACATAAAATAAAACTAATTAAAAAAAAATGTTTCTTAAGGTGTTTTAATTTTAAGGGACAAATATTAATACTTTTTAATCTCATGATCCGGAATATAATTTTAAATATTTCAAATATTCTATACCAAACATGCATCAGAAACTAAAACATCAAACTTTAAATCAGCTTCCGTTTGGCGGTTTCCCGCTCGTGGAACGCAAAGAAAACCGCCCCTGTGGACCGGAAAGGTCAACGCTGACGCTACCTGTTACCACAGTGAAGTTCGGTCGGCCATTTTTAATGTGGTCAGTTCTAATGCATCCGGTGACGGCAGGAAGAGGGGGGCGGGACGCTGGAGAAATTCGACCAATAGAATCACGGAAAGGAAACACGCTGCCTGTAACCAGGCACGAACAGAAGAGCGCGCGACCGGAGGCGGAAGGCGTTAGGCAAATTAGTCCGGTCTTAGGAAGCAGTTTCGGCGACCTAGCGGAACTATGGACTTATAGCGGAAAGGTTTCTGCCCGGAGTGTGACAACTGCTTCCGTTACACAGCGGAAGTGTGGTTCGCCGAAGGACGACTCTTGGACGAATTTGGCCTCCGTTGCATGCTCGGCCGAAATCATGTCGAGTTTGGCGGTGAGAGACCCAGCCATGGATCGCTCACTGCGTTCGGTGTTCGTGGGGAATATTCCGTACGAGGCGACGGAGGAGCAGCTGAAGGACATTTTCTCGGAGGTTGGTTCAGTTGTCAGTTTCCGTCTCGTGTACGATAGAGAGACAGGAAAGCCCAAGGGGTATGGCTTCTGCGAGTACCAAGACCAGGAGACTGCGCTTAGTGCCATGCGGAACCTCAACGGGCGAGAATTTAGTGGGCGGGCGCTTCGGGTGGACAATGCTGCCAGCGAAAAGAACAAGGAGGAGTTAAAGAGCCTGGGCCCGGCAGCGCCCATCATTGACTCTCCCTACGGGGACCCTATTGATCCAGAAGACGCCCCGGAATCGATTACTAGAGCAGTCGCCAGCCTACCCCCCGAGCAGATGTTCGAGCTGATGAAGCAGATGAAGTTGTGCGTCCAGAACAGTCACCAGGAAGCTCGAAACATGCTGCTTCAGAACCCACAGCTGGCGTACGCCCTGCTGCAGGCCCAGGTGGTGATGCGAATCATGGATCCAGAGATCGCACTGAAAATCTTGCATCGTAAGATACACGTCACCCCACTGATCCCAGGCAAATCTCAGCCTGGTCCTGGGCCTGTCCCTGGTGGTCCAGGCCCTGGCGGTCCAGGCCCTGGCCCCGGCCCTGCCACTGCCCCTGGACTCTGCCCGGGACCTAATGTGATGCTGAACCAACAGAATCCTCCAGCCCCTCAGCCTCAGCATTTGCCAAGAAGACCTGTGAAGGACATTCCTCCTCTGATGCAGACTTCTATACAGGGAGGAATTCCAGCTCCGGGACCAATACCAGCCGCGGTTTCTGGACCTGGACCTGGGTCCTTAACTCCAGGAGGAGCAATGCAGCCACAAGTGGGCATGCCAGTGGTTGGTCCCGTGCCCTTAGAGCGAGGACAGATGCAGATGTCAGATCCGAGACCTCCAATACCTCGTGGACCCATGCCTTCTGCTGGCATACCTCCCCGAGGACTGCTGGGAGATGCTCCAAATGACCCACGCGGGGGGACTTTGCTGTCAGTTACTGGAGAAGTAGTAGAACCCAGAGGTTATATGGGTCCACCCCACCAGGGGCCCCCCATGCATCATGGCCATGACAACCGAGGCCCTTCCTCGCATGATATGAGAGGAGGACCATTAGCAGCCGATCCTAGAATGCTCATCGGAGAGCCCAGAGGTCCCATGATAGATCAAAGAGGTCTACCTATGGATGGTAGAGGGGCCAGAGAGGCTCGAGGGATGGAGACTCGGCCCATGGAAACTGAGGTCCTGGAACCACGAGGAATGGAGAGAAGAATGGAGACCTGCGCGATGGAAACCAGAGGGATGGAAGCAAGAGGCATGGATGCAAGAGGACTAGAGATGAGGGGCCCTGGCCCTAGCTCCAGAGGCCCGATGACTGGTGGAATCCAGGGGCCTGGCCCTATTAGTATGGGGGCAGGTGGCCCTCAGGGACCTAGACAGGTTCCAAACATTGCAGGAGTGGGAAATCCTGGAGGTGGGATGCAGGGAGCGGGTATACAAGGAGCAGGGATGCAGGGAGCGGGCATACAAGGAGGAGGAATGCAGGCAGCAGGCATGCAAGGAGGGATGCAGGGAGCTGGCATGCAAGGAGGAGGGATGCAGGGAGCTGGCATGCAAGGAGGAGGGATGCAGGGAGCTGGCATGCAAGGAGGAGGGATGCAAGGAGCGAGTAAGCAAGGTGGAGGTCAGCCTAGCAGTTTTAGTCCTGGGCAGAGCCAGGTAACGCCACAAGATCAGGAAAAAGCAGCTTTGATCATGCAGGTTCTTCAGCTGACTGCAGACCAGATTGCCATGCTGCCTCCTGAGCAAAGGCAGAGTATCTTGATCTTAAAGGAGCAAATCCAGAAGTCCACTGGTGCTTCTTGAAAGGTTTCTGATTAGGAAGTACTTAGTTATTCCTTCAGTGTTTTCAGTATTGTGTGGCCTGAAAGGGTTACAGGATGCTATCTTCTGTGTTGCCATACTGTAATGATAGGAGGTTTCCCTCTCCCTGGTTAGTCATATTTCTAGTCTTTGCACTTCCTTTTTTCCTTTTGATTGAGGGTGGGGGTGGAGGGAGTGGGCCTGTTCACTTTGTCACTGTTACTCCACTAGGAACCTGGAAAGGACATCACACCAGATAAGGGGGTGCAGTAATAGTAACGTGTCTGCACTCTGGGCTACATTTTATAAATACTGAATAAGCTGAGAACTACATAAACACTGAAAGTGGCCTGTTACAGTATTGATGCACTAAGACGTTTAAAGACGTTTGGTTGTATATTGAACTGAATGTCAAAATGTGAAGATACACTTTGGTAAACCAAAATACTAATTCTGTTTTGAAGGCAGTAGAGTACGGTGTTATGGTCAATGTTTTAGTTATTTTGAATTATTTTGAAATGTTAGAGGTAACAGTCTATAGTAAAATTTGTGACAACAGAACTGTTTTTTAAAAGCTCTGTTACCAGAAAACTCAAGATGCTTCATTTTTCTGGCTCTTCCGATACTTTTACTATACTTGGCAGGAAGTTAGAAATCTTAGGCTTGACATTTTGACTTGTCTTACAGTCTGATGACTTCCGTAAACTACGTTCCTGTCATCATCTTACTAGAACTGAGGCCCAAGTACATGGCAACTCTGCTCAGTTAACTTACTATTTTAATTCTTACATAAAGGCCATTTGGTCATATACATTCCTACAAGATACATTTTAAAGTAAGGAATGTGGAGTTTATATTTCCTTTAGAGCTACAATCTTAGCTTTTGCTTTGAGCGTGTGGCACCTAGACGTTGTGTCATAGTTGATGAAAGAAGCACAAGCTCCCGCGTGACCAAGTGACCTTCCTCTGTAGGTTAATAAACACCCATCCTCAGAGGGAGAGAGCTGACACAAGGGGTTTTCCCCTTGCAAAGGTTCTTGCATTTTAAGTGTACAAAGTTTTCATCCCTAGGCTGTATTCCTACAGTTTAGTTGTTTTGTGCTAGTGTTAAGCTTCCTGTGTTTCCTCTGTCTGCCCTGTGCTGGAGTGGATTAGTGTTTGTATCTTTGTGCTAGTTCTGCCTGATTGCAATTGCTTGTTTCTTTTGAAATTATAGTTCCTGCCAAGAAAAAAAAAAAGAAATTATAGTTCCTAGCTCCAAACTTCTCATTGACTAGTCTTTGTTATAAGAAAATCTGTGCACTGTTTAATGAAGCATAAATAAAAAGGTTGTATAAGGTATTTTGTATGTTTAATTTCTTTTAATACATTGGGAAGTACCTCCTTTAAGGGATATGTACATATAATGAAAAAAGCAAAATAAGAAAATTGGTGAAAATCTTTTAATTATATATGTGATTCAACAGCTGGAATACTGGGACGACTCTGCCACTCTTGTGATCGGCAGTGGCATCTAGGTGATCCTGCCCACGGTAGATATAATTAGTGTCTCTCTTTGAAAACTGTGTTCCATGAACACCTTTCAAGTTTCTTAAGCAGCGACAGCATTTGTTTTTCTGTAAAGTACCATGGTCACTCTATCCACAGCCCCCAACTTGTACTACTTATAATAGACAGCAAATAGGGGACATGAGAAGTGACTTGTTCTTGTATGTGCTATAGTTAACATGAAAAGATGGGCAAAACATTCAGTTTTAGTGGGAAAAAAATCTTTTCATTAAGAACAAGTTTATCCCCAAGGGACTGAGATTGATCTTAAAACAAATGAACTATAACACTATTTGCATTAAGATACAAATTAGAAGAATGTGCCTGTAATCTCCAAAGAGAGGTGGAGGCAGGAGAATAAGGAGTTTGCGGCCATCTTGGGCCACTTTCATTTCTTTAGGGTTTCTCATTCTCAGGTAGTACATGCTTTATCTGAATATTGAATTTCAGTAGTACCTTCCCAACAGCCTTTCCTTCCCCATTACTGATGACTGATAAGCAAATGGATTTTCCAGGGTTCTAATTTTGGTTATAAGGTATACACTGATGTGGATCTGGCTAAGGTAGGCTAATCTAAGTGAAATTGTATAGATGGCTGGAATTTTGGTGGGAAAGCTTTCCTTTTGTTTTTTGTTTTTTTTTTGTTTGTTTGTTTGTTTGTTTTTTTCTGTTTTTTCCAAGACAAGGTTTCTCTGTAGCTTTGGTGCCTGTCCTGGAACTAGGCTGGCCTCGAACTCACAGAGATCTGCCTGCCTCTGCCTCCCAAGTGCTGGGATTAAAGGCGTGCGCCACCACCATCTTGCTGGAAAAGCATTTTTTAAAATGTGTATTAGCTTGCAAAGCCTGCTTTTCCATATTATGATGGGACACTGAGAAATCCTGCAGAACCTCATCTCCTAGGTGTGTTGGGTCTTGGACAATTACAGGCAGACACCTCCTGAGCCTTCTCACTAAGATGTCTGCTTGGATTTCTCCGGTTGAAGTATGTTTCTCATGGGGTATTTTCAAGAATACAACCAAGGAGATTTATATTGAAATTATTCATGTTTTATTAATATAAATTAATATTAGTAAAGCAATATGTCAATAATAAGTACTATTTATGTACATAGTATTAATGTATACATGTGCTTATATATTTATATAATACACATAATTATACAAGTATTTACAATTATATATAATGTATGTATATGCTTATATAGTTTAGATATAATTATAAGACCTTTTAATGGTTTTATGTGTGTTTATGTATTCAAACAAAAGTTTTTCTTGTTTGAAATTCTTTTTGAGACAAGGTCACACTATCAAAAAATAAAAGAAACACACTAGGTATTTACTAAATACTATGATGAGAGTACTCAGCTACCAGATACATAGGAAAATACTACTTTGTAACTGACCTGATTTAAGGTAAATACACTAAATCTTTGACTAAATAATTTTGTTTGATTCAATATGCATAGTATTTATAGACATTTAGAATGAACAGTTTGTTTTAAAAAAGTTGATTTTTTTTTAAATCCACTAAATTAATGATCTGTCAGCATTGGAAATGGAATGGATAATCTTACAGGCAAAGAGAAGTGAAAACAGTTTCCTCCAAACCATTGTGTCTCACTTAATTGTTTTAAATCAGAATTCTGTCGTTCCATGAAAAAATATTCTGCAGTAATTCTGCAAAAATGTATGAACCATTTTTCACCCACCTCATCTTAACTGCCAACCGCCTGCAGTTAAGATGCAGCGACTTGTGCTGATTTTCGGAATCCACTTACATGTTTCTTGTGGACTTTAATGAAAAGGTTCCAAATTAATCATCCTCAGAAAAAAATTAATTTGCAGTAACTCAGTTTTCAATTCCCTTTGTCTTAAGCATTAGCTGTAATAGCATTTGAAATGTGTGTCAATTTAAAAAATAGCACAGTTGAGTTAATGTAATGGGACTTTATTGGCTTTGCATAAAGCATTAACATTCATAAAAAATACTGGATATCCGAAGAATTACACTTCCTCATGTGTTGGATCACTATAATAGCATACAGCATGACCAAAAATACTGGCAGAATAAAACATAATAAATTGCCTATTAGGATTTACTCTTTCCTTTGAGGCTACTCCTAAAATGACTTCATCTTTATGTAGTGGTGAGGGAAAGTTTTCTGCCTCATCCCATCAGCAACAGAGGAAATACGCTGCTGGAGCCTCTAGGATTGTCACTGTTTACTGCGAACATGTTGTCTTTAATACCTTCAGGCAAGAACTACTGACTTGGTGGCCGGCCAGCCAAGGGATTCTGCCTGCACGCAGGTTTTGTTTGACTAGCTCAGCTTTTTCAAAACTTATTTTTAATGTCTATGTTTCTCCAGTTCTGCCACAGACTCCACCTCTTCTTTGATTTGTGCAGTTAGAAGACTACCAGTGAATCCCTATAATACTGTCAACTGAACTGTTCAGTGTAAACACATGGTTCTCCTGTCCATTGTTATCATCAGTGTCTAATTTGACCGGGATGAAATAAGACAATATGTTTAGCAAGTGGTCTCTTCCGTGTACTCAACGTAAAAGCCAACCAAATAGCTCAGCTAGCCAAAACAGTGAAAGACCATGAACTGTTAATATAGTTTTCTATGTTGGCCAAAGAGATTCCCACAATGCCTGGCCAATTATACATATTGTTCTCATAAACTTTTTGCACTTTTAGTAAATATTTACCCCAAATACCTACAACTTCTTTTTTAAAAAATTATGTTTATTTGTGTGTGTTTCCTACACTTCACTGAAGTCCTAACAAAATACATTTAAATGGTCTTTCCCCTTTTCCATTTCCTTGTTATTTTTATTTCCTGTCTTTGTTTGCTTTTTGTCACAATATATTTGTGTGTGTGTGTGTGTGTGTAAGTAAACATAGAAGTCACAGAACAACCTGTGGGAGTTGTTTCTCTTCTACCATGTGGAACCCAGAGATTGAATTTAGGCAGGTAGTCTTGGTGGCAAGTACCTTTGTCCAGTGAGCCATCTTGTTGCCCACCCTTCTTTCTGATTAGTCATGGGTAGTTACCCTCTCTGAACACCACTTAAATATTTAATAGGATTGAGCTGTGTTCTTTTTCAGAGCATATTGATTTATGCACATGAAATTTGATGACTGCCATTAGTGAAGTACTAATTATTATTCTTGTGTTATAGTTATGGCAACCGTGTTTGGCCCCAAACTTCTATTCATTTTATTTATTACTATAATATACAGATGTGAAACCAGACTAGTGGTGCATGCTAATTTAATCCCAGCATTCAGGAGATTTAGGCAGGTGGATATCTGGGTTCAAGGTTAGCCTGATCTACTGAGGAAATTCCAGGATATTCAGGGCTATCCAGAGAAACCTGTCTGGAGAAAAATGTTGTCTGTATGTGTATAATCATAAACAGATTTAGGTAAACATAACGGCCAACGTTTAGGTAAACAATGTGTATGTAAAGTATGTTGCAAAAATACATAACTATTTAAAACTGTTGAATGATTTGAAGTTATATGTGTATGTGTATATCACATCAGTTGTGTTTTATTGTAAGTTAACACCCTGCTTGTGCTGCTATTTATTATATAATATTAATATGATATAGGTATAAACTGCCATAAGTATAAAAGGTTATTTCTATGAAAACTATTGAATACATGAGAAAGATTTTATAAAATTATATTAAAAATAAATGCTAAATTCTGCAAAGGAAAGATAACTTTTTAAATATTTTAGCAGAGCATGATAGCACAGGCCTTTAATCCTAGCATTCACGAGGCAGTGGCAGGCAGATGGAACAGTGAACCAAGCCATCCTGGTCTACACAGTATGGCCCTGTCTCAAAACCAAAAATTGCTTTAAACATATTTGGCTAAGTATTCAAATCTTTTAATCCATTCATTCCTCACTTCAACTGAAAGGAACTTTGAAGGTTTGACAAATGGTGTCGTGTCAGTTTTCTCAGGAATTTTTCAGATAATGAAAGGGAAAACATCCTCAGGAAATCTTAGGCTTGGTGCTGCTAATCATCAGCCCTCCATCTCCACAGGGATCACTCTACAAAGACAGCAGCTTGTCACCTTTCTGGTCCTCCTCCCTCCGGCTCTCCCTGGGGTTAACCACTCAAGCAAACTGGATATACTTTAATCTCCCCCTAATTAAAGCGGTCCTTGAACCGGCAGTGTGGGTATCTCCTGGGAGCCTGTTAGAAATGAAGACTCTTGTGTAGCACCCCAAACCTGCTGAGTCCGAATTTACATTTTAATAAAATCTCCAGGGACCATAGCCAAAAGTTTCCTTGTCAAAAACTGCCTAAAACATAATTATAAAATAATAAAATTGAAAACAAAGTACTTTAAGGACTACTATTTTGAGGATGTTTTCATTTACCCAGTAACACAGAAGACCAAAGCTAGCAATTCTCTGTACCCCTTTACTTACGTAGTAAAGCTGTATTCTGTACAAGAAGAAAAGTAACACAGAGTTAACAAGGGTGACGGCAATCTGATGTGGAAAACCCTTCTGGAACTGCCTCTGACCTAGCATGGTCCAAGCTTCTGCAATCTTGTTTTGGACAAACCAGTAGAAATAACATCGGGGTTTTGTCTAGCTTGAGCTCGCGTGGCTTATTTATTTCTCCCCTCTATAGCTTCATCCACACACTAGAAGGCGGATTTTCTAAAGTATGTTTCCTTTGTCCAAGACAAACTTTAAAAACCTTATAACAAAGCTTTGGGAAGTGTTTGTCCTTATTATAATGTTGTTTATAGGGTGCATCTGTCTCGAGTGCTGAGAACAGCGTGGCAATGTTTCCCCCGCCCTGCTTTCACAGTAGAATGACATATATGGTAAGTCTTTAGAATAAATAGAATACAACATTATGGTTCCATTCATCTTCATTTAGTGGTTTGTAGTTCGCACATAACTATGTTTCCAAATGGGACTTAAGGAAATAGTCCTATAAATTTACATGCATTGGAAAAAAGATTTTATAAAATATGTACAGTCTCAAGCGACGACTTTGAAAGCAACATAAACCCTATCTTTATGCCGTTTTTATAAACTTGTAGCTCAGAGCTACAACAATCCTGAACTACATTAGAGCCCAGATATTATGTATTTAGTGGAATTTCAGCTTTATTTAGTATTTTTTAATGAAAATAACCCTTTTAAAAATAATTTATTTAACTTTATTTTATGTGCGTTGGTGTGAAGGTGTCAGATCACCTGGAACTGGAGTTACAGTCAGCTGTGAACTGCCATGTGGGTGCTGGGAATTGAACCCTGGTCTTCTGAAAGAGCAGCCAATGCTCTTAACCACTGAGCCATCTCTCTAGCTACTGAGCATAACCTTCTTTAACAACAACATTAATTTTTATGTCATTTTCACCTTCATAAGGAGACTTGTGTAAAAACACTCACTGTTTGGGAAATATTCACTTTCAACAACTGTATTTCTCTATAAATTTTTACTTAGAAGACACATTTCCAGTTTTAAGTATGCCACTATATATATAAAATTAAATATAATAATATATTTCTGTGCTTCTGCTATGGCAACACTAACTATCTGTAGTTATTGATAGCTTGTTCCTAGATAGCCCAACCTGTCTGAAATTAACAAATTACTTGCCCCACACACCAGTATCTATCTTAGTACATAGTACAGACAAGGAACACAGAGGTTACTTTCTGTCTAGAAATCATTTAGGTAGTGGTTAAAAAAAATCACAGATGGAGCTGTCTAGAGAGATGGCTCAGTGATTGAAGAACACATATTACTCTTGCAGAGACTCCAGTTCATAGCACTCACATCAGGTATCTTACAACTACCTGTAACTCCAGCTCTTTACGACCTGACACCCCCGTCTGGACTCTGAAGATGTCTGTATTCATGAGCACATACCTACTCATAGATACACATGTATACACGCAATAAAAGAAAATAAAGAGAAATCATGTTTAAAAGTCCTAGATTGGCCACCAAACTAAAAACAACTCCATCATTAATTGCACTGCCAACAATACTAACACTGGTGGCCAGTTCCTATTGTTAAGTTTAAATCCTGGTTAAGGGGAATCCGCCACTGCTGATGTAATATGTCAATCAAACTGAATGAATAAATCCAGGTTTATTCTGAGCACAGCATCCCTGGTTGGGCCCCAGGGGAAACTGAAGAGACCACAAGAGGAAACCACGAGGTGGGTTTAGTTTTTTTGTTTTTTGTTTTTTGTTTTTTTTTTTTGTTATGCCCTCAGTGGGTAGAGCATTTGATGGCAGGCTTTCCCAGGGGTGGAGGCTTGTGGTGGAGCGCCCACAAGAACATTCCAGACTCTTTGGATATAAGGATGCCAGGGGTTGGGGTGAAGCCGGCATCCAAACAACTACTCAACGTGTACTTGATAAATGACAAAGCACCTCATTTCCAAGAGATACTTAAATAATATGTAATACATGGAGAGCAAAAAGTAAAGATACAATTAGCTCCTTTTATTCATTTTTTATCTAGCAGTTACCTGATGACCACCACATGATATCCCCCGTACTTAGAAAATATCAAATGGATCCCTCTCTAAACTGGCTCGAGACTCTACATTTATCCAATGATTGCTTTATCCTGTGTACTGTGAGCACACACATATACGACATGGAAGCAGGAAGAGAATATTTGTGGAGAGAAAGAAGAGCCGTAAGACTGGGAAACAGACATAGAAAGGTGGTGGGGTGAAGCTGTGAACTTGAGCAAAGCAGAATCCCATGCACACACGATACTGTCATAATGTTTACAGGCAGCACACAAGAACCTAATTTAAAACCTATAATGTTTAAAAAGTCATGAAAAACCAAAACAAGTCTACTTGCAAATCAAGCTCTCCTGTATAGAGATTATCTACTTGAAAATGCAGTAAAATGTTAGTGTTATAAGTTCAGAGGAGGGCCGGGCAGTGGTGACGCACGTCTTTAATCCCAGCACTCGGGGAGGCAAAAGCAAGCGGATCTCTATGAGTTCAAGGACAGCCTGGTCTACAAGAGCTAGTTCCAGGACAGGCTCTAAAACTACAGTGAAACCCTGTCTCGAAAAACCAATAAAAGGAAAAACAACAACAACAACAACAACAAAAAAAAAAACAAGTTCACAGGAAAGTGAGGCAGGAAGAAGATCTTAATACCAACTCTCTGTCTTCACCCTTGTGTCTCTAAGCAAGAACAACATACCTGGCTTATGCCATGTGCTTAATAAATACTTCTTATTATTTACAAATGTTTTGTATAAATGAATGCATACCAAAAATGAGACAGAAGAGCTGGGTGGGGGTGGCGCACGCCTTTAATCCCAGCACTTGAAAGGCAGAGGCAGGTGAATCTCTGAGTTCAAAGCCAGCCTAGACTACAGAGCTAGTTCTAAGACAGCTAGGGCTGTTACACAGAGAATCCTTGTCTTGAAAAACCAAAAAAAAAAAAAAAAGTAAATAAATGAAATGAAACAGAAGAATTAAGAACCAGTTTCAAGAATTTATCAAGATAGTGTCTTAAGACCTCATTGAGTTGGTTTATCCTGGTGGTCAACTTGATATACCTGGGAAATCGAAACTTCAGTTGAAGAATTGCCTCCATCCGATAGCCCTGTGGCTTTATCTGTGAGACATTTTTGATTGCTGGTTAGTGTAGGATGGCCCAGCCCACTATAGGTAGAATAAACCTTAGGCAGGTGGACCTGTGCTGATAAGAAAAGCAGCTGAACAAGCCTGGGAACAAGCCTGTCCTCTCTGTCCCTGTGTGACTTTCTTTTTTTTTTTTTTTCTGGTAAGAATTCACTTTATATTACATACATATATATTTATTTTTTAATTTTATTTTACATTCCAAACCCACCCCTCCTTCCACCCCACCTCGCCTCTCCCCCAACCCACCACCATCCACTTCTCCCAAAGGGCAAGGGCTCCCCATAGTCAACTCTACTTCAAGACCCTGCCGTGAGTTCCCGCCTTGCTTCCCTCAGTAACGGACGATAACCTGTAAGAGAAAATGAGCTTTTCCCCAGGCTGCTTTTGGCCACGGTGTTTATCATGGCAATAGAAAGCAAAGCAGATGGATCTCTGTGAGTTCAAGGCCATCTGTCTCTGCCTCCCGAGTGCTGGGATTAAAGGCGTGTGCCACTATGGCTCAGCTTAGTTACTTGTCTAAAATAAGATATGAAAACTGACATGAATTGTCAATGTTTAATATTCTGAATTATTGTTGTTCTATTTAATACACTTTTGTGGGGAAAGTTCAGAAAATGATGAACTTTAGAGCTATTTAAGACTATTAAAGTTAGATTGGTTTCAAAGACCTGTTAAAAAGAGATGCACATCGACCCTCTGAATGTGGCTGGCAATTGGGGCCAAATGAGAAACCAATGATAATGGCACTGGGATTTGTCTCTACTGCATGTACTGGCTTTTTGAGATCCTATTCTATTTGGATGCATACCTTCCTAAGCCTGGATGGAGGGGTGAGGGCCTTGGACTTTCCACAGAGCAGGGTACCCTGCCCTCTCTTAGGACTGGAGGAGGAGGGAGTGGGGGAGAAGGAGGGAAATGGGAGGAGGGGAGGAAGTTGAAATTTTGAATGGTATTGTATATAAAGCAATAAAAAAAATTTTTGAAAAAGGGAAAAAAAACCAACAACACCAACAAAAAAAAGAAAACAAAGCAGGACACCCTGGCACATTATATCCCAAGATGATGACGGCTGCTCATCCTAAGACCCTTGGCTAGATGGTGTGAAACTTCCAACCCCTGGATGCTTCCACCCCCACAGACACTATCTCTGCCCTTTCTGGTGCTCCAGGGTCACACACCTAAAGTTTGAATCTGCTGCCTTGAAATAAAGACACTTATCTGTGGCAAGCCTTCTTTTCTGGAGAATGTCAAACAAACAGAATGAAACCTTTGGATCTCCTCTCCTCCACCTCCTCCTTCTTTCTTTCTTCTTCATTTCTTGTTTGTTTTTCTCAGTAGCTCCAGCTGGCCTAGAACTCAGACATCTGCCTGCCTATGCCTTGCTGGGATTAAAGGCATGAATCACCATGCCGACTGGATCTCCTTTCTTAAAGAACATTAACCTTGATCTTTTATCACCTGGAGCAGAAATAAGTCACGTACCACTCTAATAGAGAATTCGCTGTGAGTTCCTAAAACCCAAGAATTCTTGGACTTCATCCCAAGAGATGCCGATTCAATATAAAAAGGCTACATTGCTTTGTTTATTGATTTGAAACTCTAATCCCAGCTACGCTTGAACATTAGAGATATGAATGTCCCAAATGGATTCTGTCTGCTCAGATAGAAGGTAAGAATTAAATTCAGTCTGCCTCTTTGGAGTGGAAGCGACCCCCAATACTGCCCTGCAGTGGCTTCCCTGGTTAGCTGCTTGGGGGAACCCCAAAGAACAGCTGGTGAGGCTCCTTGTGTGCTTGCTGCCCTTTAGATTTGCTAATGGCTGACTTCCAGGGCAGGATTGAGATCCTGCTGAAAAGGTTAGACCTCTTCCTCCCAGAATCAACTTCATGTTCTAAGACTGACAAACTGTTATGGTAAATACGTTCACAGTTAGAACAAAAGACCTCTTCCTCATCTTTAACTTAACCGCGTTCTTTTTTTTCTTCTTCCCCCTTCCCCCTCCTCGCACTCCCAATCCTTTTTTCTCTTCCTTCACAGGGAAGAGCTTAATATTCCTCTCAATTCCATTCTGCAAGTATTAAGGACATTTTTTTCCAGGCTGACCAACAAAGTGAGTGTCTGTCTGAACACAAATAGGGAATGAAACCCAATTCTCCCTCACTAACTGGCATTATCTTTGGATGTATTTATATACAAATTAATCTGATTATAAATGGCATGACTACTGGAAAAAGAGAATTAAAATTACAGCCATATGAGACTTTCTTGTTGCTTGCTTATAGCCACTGATTTTATATTTAAGGTGCAGAATTCTTTTTTTTTTAAGATTTATGTATTATGTATACAACATTCTGCCTCCATGTATGCCTGCACGCCAGAGGGGGGTGCCAGATCTCAGTATAGATGGTTGTGAGCCACCATGTGGTTGTTGGGAATTGAACTCAGGACCTCTGGAAAAGCAGCCAGTGTTCTTAACCTTTAAGCCATCTCTCCAGCCCCTAGACGCAGAATTTTTTTTCTCCCTTCCTTCCTTCTTTTCTTCCTTTCCTTTTTTTTTTTTTTTTTTTTTTTTTTTTTTGTTTCGAGACTGGGTTTCTCTGTAGCTTTGGAGCTGTCCTGGAACTAGCTCTTGTAGACCAGGCTGGCCTCAAACTCACAAAGATCAGTCTGCATCTGCCTCCTAAGTGCTGAGATTAAAGGCGTGTGCCACCACCACCCAGCAAGGTGCAGAATTCTTACAGGTGTGAGTGTGTGGGGTGGGGGTGGGGGGTGAGGGAGGGAGGGAGAGATAGAGAGAGACAGAGAGAGAGAGGTTGCAATCTGAACCAAACAATCCTAAAAAGGCAACTGCATCTTTTTACAGAACAAATATACAAACACCAAACCTTATATATTTTTTTATATTTGTATCATTTTGCATACATATCAAGTTACCTTAATTTTACATGAAAATAGATGAGTTTAAGAGGTATAGCCTATAAGAATGTGAGTAACTGTAGATGGAATAAAGGAAATGCACAGAAGTGTTCATAACAACGTAGCACCCCGATGTCTGTGTAAAGTAGAGTGGACACACGGTGGTATATCCTGCGGGTATTACTGGGCACCAAGAATAATGAAGGTGACTATGTTCAGCAGCATGGTTGTGGCATAGACTTGAACTAAAGAAGACAGGTGTAGCGAGCTCATACTGTATGATTCCATTCCAAAAGCAGAACAAAGTGATCTAGAATAGAAGCAGTTGGAGCTTTGGGTGTTTCTAAGGAAAAAGGAGGGGGGGATCACCCAGAGGTTTGGAAGGGCCCTGAAAACAGGTAGAGCTTGCCCAAGTGCATTTGCTTGTGATAGTTAACTGAGTGGAGTGCTTGTGGTTGGGATACTTCCCAGGATACACTTTCATAGAAAGATTGAAGAATTGCTTTGAAGTTCACTTATTTAAGAATGATCATTTAATTACATTAGGCAGGAATCGGTGCCATGATATAACAACAGAGAACAGGCAACTTAGATCAATGAGCCACCAACTGTCACGTGATACTGAGTTGCCACGTAGATCTTAGTCAATGGTTTCTGGTGACTCCAAAGCACAGCGGGTTTAGTGGGGGAAAAGTGTGTGTCACAGCATTCAAATATCAACATGCAGGCAGTGATGCTGTGGAGGGACATGAAAGCAGACCCGCCCCCCGTCAGAATGCGTCCTGTTGATTGGCTCTTCGGTTCTGCCAACCATTTAGACCATTCTTTGCTCAAGTACACAATGGTCTTGAGGCAATGAGTAGAAAGGTTTTGTTTACCTATTACATCACTAGTACTTGTTTTCTCTGCAACTGGATAAGACATGATCACTAATGGCTTTGAAATGCTCATACGTTTTAGGAAAATGGTTATTTTAGGCGTTTGTTGATTTGCTTTTTAAAATGCTGTTTGGTCTGTCCGTGTTTTCCAATGAAACTTTCCGTGACTGGAAATGATGATGACCTTGAGTCAATACCATGGAAATGTAGCTAGGCCGACAGAAGAATGCATTTTTATTTTAACGCCAGTTAACTCAAACGCCAGTTAACTCAAATATGAATTCAGTGAAATGAGCCTCGCTGCTATTCTGTTGGGCAGTGCAAGTCTTTGGTGGGTTTTTGTTTATTTGATTTTTGAGGGTGTCTTCCTTTCTTTTCCGTCTTTCTTTCTTTCTTTCTTTCTTTCTTTCTTTCTTTCTTTCTTTTCCGAAACAGGGTTTCCTAGCTGTCCTGGAAGACCAGGCTGGCCTCGAGCTCACAGAGATCCTCTGCCTCTGCCTCCCGAGTGCTGAGATTAAAGTCGTGCGCCACCACTGCCTGGCTGGTTGGGGGGTTTAGTGGTTTGTTTTTTATTCAAGTCTCACGTAGAACAGGTTAGTTTCAAATTCACTATGTAATTGAAGCTGGCCTTGAACTCCTGATGCTCCTACCTCTACCCACCAAGGGCCAGGTTACAGGCGTGCACCGCTGTGTCTGGCTGCTTGGTAGGTGCAAGTCTTGGTGACCATCTGGTCCCATATTACCTAATATGATCCCCGAAATGATGATGGATTGCTGAAATGAATAGAAGTGGCAAGAGCTGAGCGGGGAGGTTTCAGAGATGACGATGGCAAATGTCCATTAGCTTGTGGTTTCCAGAAGAAAATGACATACTTTGGAAAACCTGACAAACAATTTCAGATTCTTACAGTCATCAGGAATATTAAATAGGTTCTGATGAAAAGAAGACTTCCAAAAAAATATATTCATCCAAATTAATACACTTTAAATGATGGTAACACAAGAAACAGAACGTGAGGGACCGTAGTGATAGAGCTCTGGGCAGGAAACATTTGACTGGGTAATAAGTGAGTGACTATCATCTTTTGATCTTAGCTTAGTCTGTGCTTCCAAGTCCGTTGTTTCTCCTCTCTGTCTCCAGGCTCCAGAATCCAGGACATGGAACAGCTAAAGCACTATCTCAGGTATACTGGGATAGAATTTTCCCTAATTATTTTAGACTTAATCATGTCTAATGTTTTTCCTTTGTTAGATTATGCCTTGGTCTGAGAAAAAAAACTGCTGTTTTCTAACGTTTTAGTTGTTCTTTACAGAATCAGTCTTTTCCCACAAGGTCAGCAGGATGTGACATAGTAACTCATGTCCACCCACTCCTGTTGTGCCGGTGAAAGTGTCCCAGGGTACCAGCTTAGACGTGTACTCTGGTCATTTCCCAAATACTTTAGAACACAGTAGCTTTAGCAGAACACGGACTCTTTAAAGCTCTTTTATTGTTTCCGGGGCAACATAATGATTCACGCACTCTCTAGCAACAAGATTGACAGAGCCGCTTTCAACTCTTTCAAGATTTCTCATGTAAACCATTCTGCCTTCTACTCGTGAAGCAGAATTCCAGAAATGTACTGGAATTTCTATTTTCAGTCCTTTCAGAAGCTGGTACTTTAGACACACACACACACACACACACACACACACACACACACAAACTGGACTAAACTGAAAGCCAGACATACTCCTTTAAAATACAACCATTTTACTCTCTGAACTCCCCTCCTAATCCTCCTCCTTCTTCCACAATAACTGTTATGAAATTAAGGTATGTCTTAGAATTTACATGGAAAAGAACCTTATTAGACTCAAGGTAGGGAAGTCAGTTTTGATAACCTTATTATTGGCTGAGTAGGTAAATTATATTTTATCAATGTTAGATATCAGATTCTTCCAAACTTTCACCTCACCTTATTACTGTCATTGGAAGTTAAATTTCAACTTATATTTGGATTCTTAATCTTTTAAAATTTCCTTAGGAGTATTACACTGCCGAGCCGTTTTGAAAAGTAAAGTTATTCTTTATTTAAAAGTTTGTTTCTTCTTCAGCCGATAATGTAATTAAGGGTGGAAGCTGCCAAATTTCTCCTAACTCAAGGAAACACTGTACTGCAGTTAGGTTGTCTCTAAACTCAACGTCACTTGTGTTCTTAGAAAAGAAAAGGAGCAGAGAGACAGAAACACATGGAGGACAATATAGAAGTGATTCATCTACAAGCCAGAGACAGCTGAGGACTCTGGACAGCGACCTGAAGCTAGGAGACAGGGGTGGGACACATGGTCCTCTAGAGGCATCACAGGGGCCATGGCCCTGGCAACATTTTGATCTTCAGCCTCCAGAGCATTGAGAGAACACCTTTCTCTATTTGAGGCCACCCCTTCTGTTTCTATTCGTCATAGCAGTCCCATGAAACATGATCGATGTCATGGGCTTTTCAATTCAATCACATCTAACAATAACCATGGAGGCTCTGGGACACAGCCACCCTTCAGCTGGAAGAATAGCTCTTGATTTAGTACCGTTTATACAGCTGGGCTAGAAATCAGCACAAAACACATTATAGTTCATATAGCAGAATTCTGCTGCTACAGCTCACTGATTGAACTTCTAAAAACAGACTCTCCTATAGGAAGGATGCCAATAACCGTAAAATACCCTTGACTATGAAATACAATGCAAACAAAATAAATACGTTGGAACGGAACGTATGGAATCAAGCTGTCTAGTACAACAAAATAATATGGTCTGATTAGCCCATATAAAATAATGTACAGGACTATAACATAATTAGTAAGATTTGAAAGAGGTAATCAGAATTTATTGTTGATTATCATTCAGGATGAAGGGACTCATACTGATTCAGTGGAAGGTTTGCTGATTTTTTTAAAATGCATTTTGCATTTTCTTTAATGTTTGCTGTTAGAAGAACAGGAATTGACTTTTAAAGGGGCAAAGCAATACAGAAAATTAGTGGA
This sequence comes from Microtus oregoni, assembly GCF_018167655.1. NCBI lineage: Eukaryota > Metazoa > Chordata > Mammalia > Rodentia > Cricetidae > Microtus > Microtus oregoni. The sequence continues at coordinate 29,046,225 of NW_024543071.1, read as the reverse complement.
AAATGAACAGTGAAGATCAATATAAAAGGAACATGAGTAGAAAAAACTATAGAGTTAACAGAAGGCTGAGCATAATAGTGGCTCTCTGATGTCAGATTCCCAGGGTCCATAGCTGTGAGAAAGGTGTGGCTGCTTTTTGAACAATAGTTCTCAACCTGTGGGTCTTGACCCCTCACAGGGGTTCCCTAAGACTGTGGGAAAACAGATATTTACTTCATGATTATAACACTAGCAAAATGATGCTAGGTAGTGGTGGCATATGCTTTTAATCCCAGCAGGATCTCTGTATCCAGTCTGGTCTACAGAGTAAGTTCTAGGACATCCAGGGCTACACAGAGAGACTCTGCCTCAAAAAAGAAACAAAACAACAAACAAACTCTCAAAAAGTAGTAAAATTACAGTTATGAAGTAGCAATGGTAGAAAATGATTTTATGGTTGGGAGTCACCACAACATGAGGAAGGTATTAAATGGTTGCAGCATTAGGGAGATTGGGAAACAGTGATCTAATCTGCAGTATTTTGTTTTAGCAGTACAATGGACCAACAGATGATGGGATGATATTTAGTGACTCATTATAAAGAAAAAAGAGCATGTAGAACACAATTCTAATTTTATATTAAAAATTAAACCTCAAATGTTTGCATATCAGATTAATTAAATATATCGTGGAAATAATATCTCCTGCTATACAGTATTATTTTTAGGATATACAAGAAGATGTAAGCACTTGTTTTTAAAGAAGCCATCAGTTATCTGGGGGACAGAGTAAGATATGAAACTATAGCTTGCATTACTTAAGGGCTCTCTGGGTTGGGATGCTCGACAATGGGAGACAGACATTGTGGGTCTCTTTGGAAACACTCTAGTGCTAGTTGCTTTAACACTCACAAAAACCTTAGTTTTGAATAGAATTATAATAAACCATACCAATAATGCCCTGATGATAGTTTATGATCTTTCTACAAACTAAAAGCATCAGCTGAGTCCTTTGCATACATATTTGTATTTAACCTTCAACTCATCACCACGGGGTTGTTATTACATTCTTGTAGCTGGAAAACATGGAGGACCAAAAGGTTAATGAATTTCATCTTGGACAGTCTTTCCTCTCTCTGTAATTGTCCATTTATCTATTCCTAACTGCTTATTATGAAATAAGTTATATTTTTAAAGCAGCAAAACTAAAAAAGAAAAAAGAGTAAAAAAGAACTAAACTAACTTAACAAAGCTTTCTGGACCTGGCCAAGCGGGAGGTACCATCATGGTAGCTGATATTCCATCACAGCAAAAGAAGCAAGAGTAAGGAGTCCTAGAACGATGGCATCTACCTGTGGAGGCGAGTCAAGCCGAACAGGTTTCTGGCCAGGCGAACCAACTTCACCTTCAGTAAGGTTGTACTGAAAAGGTCACCTGTATGTCATACAAGCCAGCCACCCCTGTCCCTGTCCCAGCTGATCCAAAAGATGAAGTTTTTGGCTGTAGGGACCATCCCAGATGACATGTGGATTCTAGAAGTGCCTAAGCTGAAGATGTGTGCACTGTGGGTGAGCAGCCAGGCCCACAGTCACACCCATAAGACTTGGGGGTAGTGCCTTCACTTTCAACCAGCTGGCCCTTGAGTCCCCCAAAGGCCATGGCATCGTGCTTCCACCTGGTCCTTGAAAGGACTGAGAGGCGTACTGGCATGTCAGCATGGCTCCAATGAGGTGATCCTCAGGAACCCCACACAGCCTCATCAGCTCCAAGGGCTGGAAGTTCAAGCCTGCTAGAAGCTGAAGGACCAGTTGTGACTACAAAAACTAACCTTGGATCTTACTGGTATTAAAAAAGGTTTGGATGCAAAACCAAACCAAACCAAACCACCACAAAGCTAACCCACATGGTTCTTGTATAGCCTTACTCAGTTTTCCATATTGTTGACATCTTACATTACCAACATTAAGATGCTAAGGAAAGGATTTGGGTGTGCTGATCTATGTCATAGGAGGCTCCAGCTGCACACTAACAGTCTTTCCTTCTGAAGGACTCAGTGCATATTTGGGCAATACACTCATTTTCAAGTCCTCTCAGTTCTTTGTTTGTTTGTTTATTTTTTATTTTATTTTATTGTTTGAGATAGGTTTTTTCTGTGCAGCCTTGGAGCCTGTCCTGGAACTCTTTCTGTAGACCAGGCTGGCCTCGAACTTACAGAAATCTGCCTGCCTCTGCCTGCGATTAAAGACATGCTGGGATTAAAGATGTGCACCACAACCGCCCGGCCCTTAATTCTTTCAAATATTTCCTTGGTATTTCGTTCTCTTACAAGTGTGACTCTTTTAATGACACCTGGCTAATCATTTTGTAGAATGCCTCTGGATTTCATAATTTCTAACACTTGCTCTCAATTTGACTGAGGTTAGACATTATTTGTGATATACTTATATTTATACATTTATTGCATAGTCATACATATATGTTTATCAGAGAAATGGTATTGCATCCTCCCTCCCTCATCACATAAGGAGCTCCACCACGCTGAGATTTCTTACTACTCACTTTGATGTTAATTTGATCATTTGGTTAAGGCAATATCTGCCAGTTTTCTACTATAATTTCATTAATTAATAAATATCATTTGATACGACATACTTGAGAATCATAATACCTGATTAAGATTAACATCTACTGCTGATTATTCTCAATAAAAATTAATACTATGAATTTATAAAATTGTTATTTGATTTCTATCATTCCTTTTACATTTATTATTAAGAATTACACTCAATGAGAACACCCACTTTTATCTCCTTTATAATGTAAGCAAATACTTACATGAATATAGATTCATTGATATCTCCTATAATCATGGATTTATTTATTGTTATTTTTGTCATTCAAATTTTCTAAAATTTGGTCATTGGTATCTCATTTGATCTGGTTTCTGTGCCCTTTCATCGTGCTACTATATATAACAAATAAAGAAATAAATGCATAATAGCTAAATATGTAGGACATATGTATGTATAAGAATATTACATATGATTCAACCCCTTCCCCTCCCGACCTGCTTTTTTTTTTTTTTTTTGAAGACAGGGTCTCACTATGTAACTGTGACTGGCCTCAAACTCAGAGATCTCTTTGACTTCCCAAGGGCTAGGATTAAAGGCATGTGTCACCATATAAGATCTGGATTAGGATTTAACTTTCTAGAAATACGTGGACTCTTATTGTCCTTTCCCTGCCTAAACTGACACTAGTTTTATAAAATGCTTCTGGGTCTTTTTCACTGTAAAGGTACCAGGAGAGTAAGATGTGGATGCTAACTGTGTTTCTTGCTACAACTCCGAGTATTCTAAGAAATGAAAATAAAAATCTAATCCTTTGATTCTGCCTTCAGGGCCAACAGTCTTAGAAGTGACAGAATGGTAGCTGCTCACAGGAAAAGGGCAGAATTCATCCAATTGTGATTGTCAGGTGACTCACGACCATGGTGCGTGGATTCTGGGCTAGCAACGGAGGCCTGCAAACTCTAAGCATTTTGTTCCTGTCGCTTGACTGGTTTAAACAAATTACAGAATCTGGGCTTTGTCCACAGATCGTTTCTGTGGGCCTACAATAACAGGTTCCACGATTACAGAAGAGATACAGTCAAGCCACACTGTCAGAGGGCTACAGCATGTGTGACAGAGACTAACTCCCATCCCCGTGTACAGTCCCAGCTCAGCTCTGACTCAGAAGCCAGCATCCCAATTTAGACTCATTAACCTTCTCGACACACTTCCTCCAGCAGAGCATAAATAAGTCTGCCTCTGATTTAAAGTTCCCTGTGCCCAATCCCAGCTCTGGCTTCACTAGCTGTAGGTAGGCACAATCCTTTTCCCTCTCATTTGCTAGAAGCAGGAAAATGGCAGCAGATTTGAAATTTAAATGGCCTCAGGCAATGTGTTGACCTAAATTTTCTGTCAGTGATTTAAGAGACCTTCCATGGCTGTAGGCAGGAACAAAGACAGAGCTGGGAAATTCTCCCCATGAACAATCTCAGGCAACTTCAGGGCCAGATTTTGTCTTCAGGTCCTTGCACGTGACTCAGAAGTGTTTTCATCCTGGGGAAATCAACAGGACCTCTGCACGGTGAACATAATATTGAATTCAAAACAGTCCCTGTTTAGGAAAAGACAGATGATGCCGGAGCCTGGATGCTCTGAAGGATTTAGTGAACAGAAAAGGAATATTTGGAGATACATAGCAAAGACAAATAAACCTTGATAAAAGTGATGGCACGATAATATAAAGAACACATGGCCAAGAGGTCCAGGTGAACGGTGGCTGTGCACCGAGGGACTGCTAGGATGCTCACTTGGTGGGTGAATGTTTAATAGTCCTTCTGGAGCCCATAATACATTTAGAGCTCTAAGCAGGTGGCTTATGTGGGGATGAAATGCTGTCTTATCTTTTTCTTCAATGAAAGATGTTCCATACAACACTGAGTACTTTACACGTTACAATCAGCAACCTCAGGGAAAACCTCCAAGTCAGCCTGAGTGGAAAAGGATCTATTCTAAGAGAATAAAGGTTGCACACATTTTACATGTAAAAATATGTTTTTATGCTGGGCGGTGGTGGCGCACGCCTTTAATCCCAGCACTCGGGAGGCAGAGGCAGGCGGATCTCTGTGAGTTCGAGGCCAGCCTGGTCTACAAGAGCTAGTTCCAGGACAGGAACCAAAAGCTACGGAGAAACCCTGTCTCGAAAAATCAAAAAAAAAATATGTTTTTATATTATTCTAGTTGGTATCATTTTAAAAAGGCAATTGTACCTAGATAACATATTTGAAAAGCAGAAGAAATTCTTTCAGAGACTCACAGGGAAAATATGCTTATAAAATGTGTCAATAGGTATATGTAAAGCATGTTGATATATTGTTTTTCATAGTATATGGATGTCAAATTAATTATACTTAATAGTCTAGTTATTAGATATTTTTGTTGACAATAGAAACGATGCTTCAAAAGACTTTTCCTGAACAACATTTAGTTTTTAATAATTCATCCCAGGAATTTCTCTGCCTGATCTCCCATCTACGATGCCGGGGGGTGGATTTATGATGTGAAGAATTGTCCCAGCGAAGCGTTAAGGTAGCAGATATTTCATGTCAAGAGTTAGAAGTGCTTAGAGTACATTATTTCATTGCAGTACTTCTTCACGGAAGAATAAGGGGATGTACCCACAGTGCTGTTACTAACTTGGAACTAAAAGAATAAGGAAAATGTCACTGTCAGTATCAATCCAGTGTTGCAAGTACCCATTCTCTGATGCTTTTCAGACCACTAAATAATCTCTAAATGAAACCCTTCCATCTCACCCCCCACTACATCATTTGGTCCTTTTGTAAGTTTATTTGCCCTCTTTTTGGTGTCAAAAACCCATCAAGCGGTCACTTCACAAAGCTGGGACTGTGAGGGAGAAGCCACAGCTATGTCTAGTGTTTATTGGTATCTGTGTTAAGTAAGAGTGGTTGTGCCTGAGAGTTCTTTTCAGAATAAAGAGGAGTTAGTGCTAGGATATCAAAAGAGATAGTACAATGCTTACCTCGTAACCCATAATGAACAAAATCTGTTACATGATACATGAAACAAGAGTTTGCTTTGGCAATTGTGTCTCTTGTATTCCTAGTCTTCTAAGACGATTCATCACTTAGTCTCACACAAAAGCAATAATAATAATATCATTATTAGTAGAGGTAAAGGATCTTATGTCCCAGGCTAGCTTAGAACTTATAGTTAGCCGCGGATGACTAGCAGCTCCTGATTTTGCTGCTCTACATCCCCAGTCCTTGGGTTACAGCTGTGCACCTCCACACACAATGTACGTGGTGCTGGGGATGGAACCCAGGGCTTTGTGCAAGCCACGTAAGCACAGCTGAGCCACACCCTCAGCTCCTTTAGTTTTCTTTGTACATTTCTTCCTTGTGTTGTTTTATATTTATACCCACCCACTACCAGAAACACTAATAAATATCTCTAGCTTTCTACACTTCTATTTGTCAATCAATCAATCAATTCTCCTTGTCTTTCAAAATATAAACATATTGAGATCATGGGCAATATCTTTAATGCTTTAATCTTTTTCTTTGATTTAAGATAAGTTTTGTTTTTGTTCTGTTTTGTTTTGTTTTTCAGATCATACACTGTAAAACTGGCAAGAACTTTTTATTTTTTTATTTTTTTTGGTTTTTTGAGACAGGGTTTCTCTGTGGCTTTGGAGCCTGTCCTGGAACTAGCTCTGTAGACCAGGCTGGTCTCGAACTCACAGAGATCCACCTGCCTCTGCCTCCCGAGTGCTGGGATTAAAGGCGTGCGCCGCCATCGCCTGGCCATAAGAACTTTTTATTTTTAAAGAAAGAATGAGAAGATGAAGAAATAGCTTAGCAGTTAAGAGCACTGGCTGCTCTTCCAGAGGACCCAGGTTCAATTCCCAACACCTACATAATTCTAAGAGATCCAGCACCGTCACACAGTCATGAATGCAGGCAAAACACTAAAGCACCTAAAATAAAAATAAGTAAATTATAAAAAAGATAGAGGCGTGGGAGGGGGTTTAAACAGAGGGAGGGATGAGTACAAAAGAGAAACTGGAGAAATTAAAACTGTTGAAATGACATATACCTGAATTTTCAAACTTAATTTGCTAATCTCATTTTGATTCTTGTTTTGGGAATAAAATCTATGTCTAAAAATTACAGTAGTTGAGAAGGGAAACTTTGTTCACAACAGACAAAAATGTACACAGTATGCTTGCTTAAACAAAGCCTTGCCTAAGGCTAGATAATGGATTTTTGGTCATTTGGTGTCCAAACCAGGTTTCTACGAATTAGGCATGAAAATTGCCTCAGACACAATCAGTTAGATGACAATTCGACATAATGTAGGTTTAAAAAATTTTAGTATTAATTGTACTTAATTAGGCAATATAAAAATGGCTTCATTACCAGTCATCTTGCATGGCAAATGAGGTATTTTATAATTTTTAAGTATTAGACATTAAATAAAATTTTCTCCTAAAATAATGCTTGTTTTGGGTTACTCTCTACTGTTTAGATTTTTAGGTGCTCAGCTCATCTGTATATTACATGATGTGAATCAGTCATTGGGCCGATTAAACACATTACAAATAACTTCAGAGTACCCAAAATAAACTGGTGTGGCATTAAGAAAAAGATACCAAAACTCTGTCGCTTGGAGTGGCTTCACAAAGAGTGAGCCAAGATTTGAAGTCTCTCCTTCTCTCTCCCTGTGTCTTTTACTGTCCCCTGTCTGTCTGTCCTGGAAGCTGAATCTGTGCCTACTTGAATGCTATCATGTGAATCTCTCTCTCTGTCTGTCTGTCTCCCTCTCTTCCTTCCCTCTGTCTCTCTGCCTCTGTATTTATCAAAGAACCCAGAAAGCACCACATGGGGAGGAATGAAGGACACTTTCCTGAAATCTTTAACTGGGATTTACAAGGGTTGAAGCTTTACTGACTATTATAGTAGGGGGTCTCATCCCAGCCCCCGGTACCCCTCTTTGGAATACTGGGCAGGAACTCCATTTCAAGCCCCCTCCGCTGGGAGTTGCCTTAGTCCAAACTCCACCTCTGAGAAAGCCCACCAAATGGTGCCCTCCCCAGGGAAGGTCAAGACCACTCCCACAGGCTACTTAAACTGCCCCCCCCCCGAGAATGTACATGTGGTCTCCCCTTTCCTCTCTTCTCCTCATCATGCTTTCCCAGTGCCACCCAGGAGCATAGCATGGACATCTTTTATTTGGTCTGATTCGGCCTGATTGGAATTATTCGCTTTGGAGGAGAGGTCTTAAGAAATATTCCTTCTGCTCCTGATTTGGACCTTGAAGGAGACGGAGCATGAGCAAGGAACTCAGGACCACAAGGGGTGCACCCACACACTAAGACAATGGGGATGTTCTATTGGGATCTCACCAAGGCCAGCTGGCCTAGGTCTGAAAAAGCATGGGATAAATCCGGACTAGCTGAACATAGCGGACAATGAGGAATACTGAGAATTCAAGAACAATTGCAGTGGGTTTTTGATCCTACTGCACGTACTGGCTTTGTGGGAGCCTAGGCAGTTTGAATGCTCACCTTATGAGACCTGGATAGAGGTGGGCAGTCCTTGGGCTTCCCACAGGTCAGGGAACCCTGATTGCTCTTCGAGCAGATGAGGGAGGGGGACTTGATCGGGGGAGGGGGAGGGAAATGGGAAGCGGTTGTGGGGACGAGGCAGAAATCCTTAATAAATAAATAAATTAAAAAAAATGGATGGAATAACGACAGCCATGGAATTCTGAATAAAAAAAAAAAAAGAAATATTCCTAACACTGACCCCAGCTGACCTACACAACAGACAAATCTGACCAAGCAATATCTGTATGTTGCTTTCAACATTTACGGCAAATACTTTTATAAAGTTGCTTTCAACCTGTTTGCTGTTTTCAGCATTTATTGTGACATCACATACACACAAATACATTATTCATGGGTCATGGGCATGGAAGAGTACATAATTTAAGATTAAAGCTAGGTGCCATCTTAGTTTGTAAAAGCTGATTACATGAAAATCTAAGGCAAGTAACGTTGATTGTTTTCTTAAAGGCAGGTTAAACAACCAGGCTGAGTCACAGTGGGACAAGAGTCTTAAGGGATCTCGTGGTGTCTTATTAACTCTGGCTGTGAGATTCCAGCACTCTGGAGGCAGAGACAGGCATATCTCAGTGAGTTCAAGGCCATCCTGGTCTACAGAGTGAGTTCCGGGACAGCCAGAGCAGCTACACAGGGAAATGCTGTCTTGAAAGAGAGAGAGAGAGAGAGAGAGAGAGAGAGAGAGAGAGAGAGAGAGAGAACAAAAGACTTACTTTCATAATAATATCTTCACAAGTCATGCCTAGATAGCAATGGGAGTTGGTATAAATGAGGTGAGTTTTGTGGAGTTTTCTCTTTCAGCTCCAGGGAGCGCATGCTCTTAGTCTAAGCCATCTCTCTCTCTCTCTCTAGCTCCCCATTTTCCTCATCTACTGAGGTCGCACCTGGGAGGAAGTGGCCCTTGCTGGTGCTAAGGCACAGCTGTGAGAAAAAGGATTCCTGTGGAGGAAGGCAGAGAGATAGACTAGATTTTTTGTTGTTGTTTTTTTCCTCCTTCTCTCCCTCTAGGTTCCAGCAGCTGTGGGCAGCAACAGTGACTCAGACTCCTCTCCTTGTGTGCCTGGAGGCTTGGTGGGAGCTGGGAGCTGTGCTTCTCTCCTCTACCTCTCCTTAGAGCCTCCCCCCTCCCACCACCTTCCTGCTCCTTATTTATTTTATAAATAAGTTACCTTCCTTCCTGTTCCTTATAAAATAAGTGTCTCTTCTTCTTCCTTCTTCTTCTTCTTCTTCTTCTTCTTCTTCTTCTTCTTCTTCTTCTTTCTTCTTCTTCTTCCTTCTTCTTCTTCTTCTTCTTCTTCTTCTTCTCCTCCTCCTCCTCCTCCTCCTCCTCTTCCTCCTCCTCTTCCTCCTCCTTCTCATTCTCCTCCTCCTCTTCTCCCTTCTTTTTCCTCCTTTTTTTTTTTCTTTTCTAAAACAGTTTTACTCTGCAGCCTTGGCTTGGCTGCCCCATAACTCGATCTATGTAGACCAGGCTGGCCTTCAACTCAGAGATCTGCTTGCCTCTGTCTTCTGAGTGCTGGGATTAAAGCCAGGTGTCACCATCACCCAGTTCTATACTAGTTTTTAAAACAAAAAGTATTTTACTTTGAAAATTTGTTCTGCACATTAATTAAAGAGTTGATACCCTCAAAACCAAAAAAAAAAGTTTAATTTGATTGCTTCTTCTTAAGAATGCTGCTGCTTTAGGTTTTCTACTACATTGATAATACCGTCATTATGTTGTCTAGTTGGATAAAATGGCTATAAGTAGTTCTATAATTTTATAATATTTGCCACTTTTAGACAAGAAAACACAAATTATTGAGCTAATAAACTCATTGTTACTGTAGCTCAAAAATGTAAAAATATGTCTCTATTTAAATTCACAGAGAAATTTAAGGCGAAGAAAACTAAAGGAACAAAAAGGCTTTACACATTTGTTATCAAAGCAGAAATGAATAAAACTCAATTTCTGTCCCCAGCTCATTTGTGTTGTTGAAGTGAAGAATTTCAAGGTTGCTAAAAAAATGTTTTTTTGAAACTTTCATCTTTGAACACATTTCAATCTTCCTTCTAATCACTGAGCCATTAACAACTAAGAAGAGATTTAATAACTCTCTTCCATTCCCTAGAGAGCGACAAGAGCAACATGTCGTTCTCTGACCAGCTTTAGGGTAGATGTGAGGCTAAAGACAGTGAATCCACCCCACCTCTCAACACCAGCTCCAGAACTGGCCACCTTCACTGTGGAGGCGGAGACTGAATTAAGCTGGGCGGGAACAAATGTGGGGTGCGCAGGACAGGAAATCAATCTCCCACTGAGTCACCGGGCAAATGGGGAAGTTTCCCATTTCCATAGCAAAGCCTTGGGAACCACACCGCTCTGAAGGCTAGAAACTTTGGCCTTGTCCTGGATTTTCTCTGTTCATTTATATCTCACATTAAAAGCTGGCCATTGAACCAGATGCTTCAGAGCTGATGTATGTACACCTTTAATTCCAGCACTTGGAAAACAGAGGCAGGTCGATATTTATGATTTCAAGACTAGCCTGGTCTCTATAGTGAGTCTCAGGCTAGCCAGGACTGTACAGTGAGACCCCGTCAAAATAAATAAATAAATAAATAAATAGTCACCGCACAGGCCTTTTTGTAACCTATTCCACTTTTTTTTTTTGAAGAAGGTTCTTGCAATGCAGGTCAATTTGGTCTCAGACTTCTGATTCTATTGTTCTTCCTCCCGAGCGCTGGCATTAGGGTGTATGCCAGCGTGCTGGCTGAGTTCTGTCTTTTATAATTTATCATTTGAAAACCACATCTACTTATTGCAGCCCCCGGTTCAGAACCGTTTCACAGATGCCCGTGTTGCACAGATTAAAACCACACTTCTAAGAAAAGGTAAAGCCTCTCAGAACTCAGACCCAACCTACTATCCACTCTTTAGAACGCACTCCCCGGTTCTCACTGACTGACTCTGTAAGTGTAGGACTCAGCCAACCATGATAAGCTTACTAGGAACAGACCACCCAAAGGAGGTTCTTAATTTCTAACCATTATCGCTTGCCAGTGTTTGATTCAACCTTGATAAGTCTAAGGGAGGCCTGAGTCTCAGTAGTTTACCCTGAGGCAGTAGTTTACCTGGTTGCAGGAAGAACCACAAACTGTGATTAGCTAGGCATTACCCAAGAAGAGGCCATCCAAAGGAAATTCCTAGCGTTCCAACAGTTGTAGATAGAATCACCTGCCAGCACACACTCATCAGGACAACCCTAGACAAATGTCAGCCAATCAGGGGTCCTGAACCTTAGAAATCCCTCACCCCCACCTTTACTACTGTAAAAACCCAACTCTAACTGAGTTCGGGGAGCTCCGATTATTCCAATGTGTTGGGCACACAGAGAGACCGAGTTTGCAAACTTGTATAAAATAAAGGCTCTTTATTTTTACAAGTACCTGCTGTACCTGCTATGGTCTAGAAGAATCATTGGCACACAGTACATATCCACATGTCTATGGTTGGTCCTAAGCTATAAGAACATTAAGTCTGATGACTACTTTTCGTGTCAGGGCATGCAACAGATAATTTTCTCTGTGTGTGTCCTGTCCACAAAGGACAGAAATAATCTAGTATGAAATTGTTTAAAGGGTTGTTTTCTATTTCTTTTTTCTCCTTGAGAAAGATTACTCTAAAAATATAGGCTACTTGTACATGATTCACTAATGAATGGCAGTCTCTTTTGATGCTTTAATTTGCAGAAACAAACTTCTGCATACATCAATCAATATTAAATAAATTAATTAAATTTTATAAAACAGGTAAAATAAATTTTATTGAAATAGCTGATTAATTTCATGAAAATAATCCAACTTAAAGCAATTTTTATCAACTGTAAGTAGGGGAAATGGAAATAACTGTCACTCAATTTGGAAATGAAAGCACTCAATTTGCTAAATCAACCAGGTAGGTTTTTTTTTTTTTTTTTTGAAAGTCCATCACAATAAAAGAACATCTCTGCTCAGAGAACGAAACGGATTCTTTTGAATCCTAACATATGATTGATGCTCCAATGAAAGATGTTTATGTTTTCTTGAATCAAATCAGCAATAGAAGATAATGTCGCAGCAAAGGTGAGGAAATGCCATTTACAACTGCAATGAGAGACGTTTTTATAATTAAACAAATATGTCACCGTCACATGAGACCCAAAGCATTCAAGCCCTGCACACTGCTGTTCAGCCACTGTCAGCTACGACATGTATCACCAAGCAAGGCTATCAGCATAAAGCTGTTCAGCTAGGCAGCTGAAGGATGCTCGGTTTTCATCTTTAGCTCTGAACCCACATGTACATTTTTCAATCGTAAAATTTCAGAGCTGTGTCTCACACACATGTCTTCCAAAGTCTCTGTGCAGTCAGAGGTACCATTATTTCAAATAGGTTACCAGAGGAAGGAAGACGGATGTGGCAGAAAAGGAGAAACATTCTATGAGCCTTTCATAACTTAGTTGAAAAAAATTCCTGTAGCTCCTGCTTGGGGGATGTACTTTTTAAAAGTTGTATCATCATGATGCCATTCTCTTCGATGTCAAAAGTAATCAAAACTCAGTTTATGGCGCACCACCTCTTTTCCGTTCTCTTCCTGAAACTTCATGGTGAGAATTTTCACTTCTCACTGTCCTCTTCAAACTTCATTTGTCATTTGTCGTGGCTTCCATTACTCATTCTTGCAACTTAGTTCCTGTAGGACCTCTCTGAGAACTCTTGCATCTTTTGCTTCAGATATTCTAATTTTAGTTGCTTAGAGCCTCGTATCTCAATCTTTAATGTGTATGTGAATTACCAGGAAAACTTAAGAGCCTATTCTTATATTCTAATTCAGCATGTCTTAAACGAAGTCTAGCATCTTGTGTTTGAACAAGCTCTTTAATGATGCTGCTGCTGCTGGTGGTGGTGGTGGTGGCGATGGAGATAGTGGTACTGATGGTGATGGTGGTGATGGAGATAGTGGTACTGATGGTGATGGTGGTGATGGAGATAGTGGTACTGATGGTGATGGTGGTGATGGTATTGGTGATCATAGATCTTTTGGGAGTACAGCAAGGCTCTAGTTATACCCCGTTTAGTTCAGAGGTTCCTACACACACAAAACTACCTAACATTAAACATGTGGTTAGTCCTCATTGGTTAATGCTACATATGTAAATATATATATTATATTTACATATATATGTATATATATATGTATATTTACATATTACATATGTAAATATATATATATATAAAATGTATTATATATGAACACCAGAGTTCAAATATATAGTACAAAATGATTGTAAAGTACCTTATCACTAATTTTGTATTGATCACAAATTCAAATATTACTAGGATATATTGGATTAAATAAAATATAAGACTTCCACATGCTTATTTTTACCTTTTTAAGATTCATAATAGAAAAATTGATATTTATTTGGAGCTCCTATTATGTCCCTATTGGTTAAAACTGTTGCGATAGAGGCAGACATTTCAAAAGTTAATAAGGCTTGGGATCCTAGCTCTCTCGCTTAACTAGCAAATTCTGAGGCTTGTGATGTGATCAACCATATTTGCATCTGTAATTTTGTAGTATTTCCCTCAAATGGGATAGTCTAAATCAGATACATCTTAAGATTCGCATAACCTAAATCTGTCTTGTTGCCCGCACATGACAAAGTTCCCAGGTAGAGCTTGTGCTGTTGACCGTGCTAGCCTAGATGGCTGTTCCTATACCACTGAACTCTCTCTGCCATTCGGGCTCCTATTTGAGTGAGCCCCTTCTAGTCACCCCATCACTGAGCTCTGTGGTCCTGCTCGGCAAGTGTGATTATTAATCTCCACAGGTATTTGCTAATGCTGTTCTTCCAGCCAGATGGCTTAGCATTTCCAGGGCTATAGAGGGTCTGCTTTTCCTCCGAAGACCACCTCCGGACTCCAGTCTAAAAATACATCAGCATATTCCAGATGGTGAAGATCCTTCTCTCTAGCATCTCTGAGTGAACTGCCATGCCGTGGTGTTGTTTTAGGAATTACTTAAAGCTGCATCTGAGCTTATTCTCTGATATATCCTCACTCTGGCTTTTTCCAAGGCTCCTGAGAATAAATTATTCAGCAAGCATTCTTATACATCAAGCACCCCACCCTGTGTTTTATTGAGGGCTTTGATTAGAGAGAAACCTATAAAACAGACAAATCAAATGCAAAAACGTACAAGTTGTACAATAGACATAAAGAATTCTCTGGTGAGCTCATTCCAGGAACCACTGCCCACTGTTGCTTTATGCCTTTATCCTGGGATGCATGCACCATACATACATACACCAGCTTCTGGATCCGAACTTCTAGCTCTCTGTGACAAGAATTTTTGCCCTGTCTGGTTGCTGCCAAACCCGGATCCATCTGTCTATATTAACAGCATTTCCCTGACAAGGGTAGCTGTTACTTAGTTGTCAGGCTGTATTGTCTACCCTTTTCACGTTTTGGAAAGTAAGGAATAACACCCAGTAGGTACTGTTGATAAAGCCTTCTGATCATGAGTAGTGCACAGTTATAAACCAATAACCTCCTCTTGCTGGACCGTGACAAATCAAAACATTCCCTCAACTGACCATGAGCTCCGGGACCAGCGTGCTCTGCATGGTGCTCTCCATACCCTCTTTAATATTTTGACTGGTGGCCTCTAGCTTCACCATAACCTGCCCAGAATTGGGGGAGGATCACCTTCTGTGCCATGGCCTCTGCCAAGAGCTGTTGGGTGTTTATCTTGTCAGTAAGCACTCTGATATTTAACTGACAGCCAAGTTGCAATTTCTATTTATTTATATTTTGAAACAAAATCTTACCTACCGTGTTGGTTGGTTTGGAACTCCATATACAGACCAGACTGACCTTGAACTCACAGACATCTACCTACCTCAGCGTCCTGAGTAGGGGAATTAAAAACATGAACCCTGCTAGGCACAGGCCTTTAATCCAAGCACTCCCAGCACTCGGGAGGTAGAGGCGAGGATTTTTGTGAGTTCAAGGTCAGCCTGGTCCACAGAGTGAGTTCCAGGACAGCCAAAGATGTAGAGAGAAACCCTGTCTCAAAAGTAAACAAAGGAAAAAAAAAAATGAGTCCCTATAGCCAGCTAAATTTGTAATTTTTTTAATCTTAAATTTTTTTGCCTGTTGGTAAATAGGCTAAGAAAGGCAAAGTCATGATTTGCATACATCTGAATCTGAAAGAATAAAATAGATTATGTGAAAAAAATATATTATGTTAAGCAGTGGTGGCTCACGCCTTTAATCCCAGTAGTCCTGAGGCAGAGGCAGGGAATTATCTGAGTTCAAGGCTAGCCTGGTCCACCGAGAGAGTTCTGGGACAGCGCAGTCAGGGATACGCAGAGAAAATTTGTCTGTAAAAACCAATACATACATATATGTATGTATCAGATGATCTGATTCAAAACTGATCACTTGGCCATCTACTCCTTGACCTAAGATGAATCTTGAATTACTTTTTCCATCTGTAAACTGAGGATAAAAAATAACACTAACTTTTGTGAGACTTGAATAAAATGCTTTACAGAGGATGCCCAGGAGAAAGCCTGGTTAAGTATTAAGCATTTGACAAATAATTTTTCTCTCAAGATTGATTTTATTTATTTATGTTTATTATCACGTGTACATCTGGGTGAATGTATGCCACATGTGTGCAGGTGCTTGAGAAGGCCAGAAGAGACTGTCCGATCTCTTGGATCTGGAATCACAAGTGGCTGTGAGCCTCCCTGTGTAGGTGCTGGCAATTGAATAAGAATCCTCTGGAAGAGCAGGGAGTGCTCTGAAACGGTCTCAGTCAGCTCTCAGTCTTCCAGAACCCTTGAATATTAATATTCAGTAGCTTACTGATCAATCAACCTAGATTGTTTCCAAATTTGAATACACTCGTATACTAGCTTCAATTATTAAATTCTCCTATTCTGTCCAAATGCTATGTATTCATAACCACACATACACATACACACACACATACACACTGAAGATCTTACCTATTCTGTCAACACCTTCCTTATTCATCATAAGAACAAATTGTCACATTTTCATCTGCCTCTAGAAGCTATTCTTAGCATTTCTTAGTCTTTTTCCTAAGTAATCAATATGAAAATACTCAATTACAGCAAGGATTCAATGTTGCAAATGGATATTGCACAAAATGAGATCTACTAGGACTGTGCTTTCGTCACGTGGATCATATGGAGAAGGACAACCCTCTGCTTGATCATGTCATTAGTTAAACAAGAAATAGTTTGCATTTCTGTCTTCTGTGCTGCAGAATAGGAAGCCATCAACACGAGTAAGACTTCAAAAGAGTCTGAGTAAGTTTACAGACATAAAAGACCAGCCCATAACCATAACCGGAGAGGAGGCTGTGCAAATATCCCACCACACCCCTCATTGTCCAATAACCGAAGATGAAAGACCTCAACAAAGATAAAACACAGGCTCACACGCATGCCTGCATGTACGGAGGCCTGTCACTAGGAAATAAACAGGAAAAGCTTTGCTGGGCAGTAACCCATCCCAGTTTTCTGCTAATGTCAAAGTCAGTGGTCAATGAGAGCCCATGTGAAGCCACACAAAGCAGGGAGAACTACGGGAGGTAGAAACAGGAAATTGAAAGTGTCCCAATCTGCAGACACACTGGTGTTAATGGTTGTCCCGTGGTAATGTGCATGCTTAATTTGTACTGAAGATGAGTAGGTTTTCCAAACACTAATTGCTCCCATTTCCCTACAGGCCTGAGATGCTCTGTGATTGAGGGGAGTCAAACCCTGGCTCTAACAGTGAAGGCACTGCGTGGATTCCGATGCTTAGGAATGGAGAAGGACACACTTCCATTTACACTTCAGAGGTTATTCTCATCTCACAGACTGGATTTAGAGCAAGAAATGTGTTCTTTTGCGTTAGAGAGACATGGACGGTCAGCAGTGAATCATGGTATGTCATGATACCGACCGCTCATCACCAAGGACCATCCTAAATTAGAATCTCCTCTTTCGGTTCAGATGAATCGCGCTTCTTATTTTGTCTAGAGTGGATGTTAGAGGCGGACAGAAGAGAGAGACTGTGGGAGGGAAACATGACAAGGGACCTGAGGAGGACGGAAGAGAGAGACTGTGGGAGGGAAATATGCCAAGGGACCTGAGGAGGATGCAACAGACTGAGACCACAGACTAAACCTCCTGTCTCTGTCATCACTAGCTGTGTGAGCTAACCATGATCACTGACTGTCAGTTACTCAGAATCCCAAGAGAACACCGTAATGCTTCCCGGGGTCTAAGCTCTGCTTCACGTTTGAGAGTGATTTTTGCCTGATGTTTTGGCAAGAAAAGATGTTTAGCTTGTGTTTAAGGGGTTATAGGAAAATAAAATTGGACTCTCTCTTTCTCTCTCTCTTTCTCTCTTTATGAGGCAGTGTCTCTCTATTCCTGCCTGTCCTGTAACTTACTCTGTAGACCAAGCTGGCTTAGAACAGCAGAGATCTGCTTGCTTCTGTTTTGGGGACAATAGGAGTGAGTCACCACACCTAGCAGCTTTATCAATCTTTAATTCATTTTATTTTTGTGACAACTTGACATAAGCAGGCATGATTATTATCCTCACAGTGTTTTTCTTTTGTAAATCCAATTTTTTACTTAGTTGCTCCTACAACTTTTTATACAATGTATAAACCATTCTGCATGTTTTTCAGGAAACTGAGAGATGGGTCCAAACAAGTACAGACAGTAAAATGTGACACACATTGATGACAGATGCATCACCCTGCCCCTGAAGCCATTTTTCTTAAGTACTATATAACACTCCCCCCCAACAAATCCTTACAGGGCCCCCTATAAAAATGTTAGGATATTTTGAGCTCTGTTCATTTTGGCTTCCATTTCTGTCTCTCATGCCTCTCCAGTAAGCTTTCTAGATCTACAAAACATTGTCTGATGAACCCTTGATAGCATCTGAATTCTATTTTACACTAATGCCCACATTCTAATGCAAATAAGAGAGTAGCACACGACAGCTCCCAGTGCACCACAGCCTGCTTGCCTACTTCCGTGAGGAAATTTGTACAAGAACACCGTTGGTTTGTTTATGAAATGAATCCCTAAAGCTCACTAAGTGCAGGCTTTGCTCCCAGCTGGTGGGTACAATCATTGAGAAGTAGGGTTGCTGATGTTAGCAATGGGGTCAACTAGAGTCATAATCTGGCGGCTTTATGGGGAGGTGGGGCCTAGTGGTAGGTAGTCCACCTGCAGTGCGTTTGTAGGGCACCTTGTCTTTGGTCCTTTTTCTTTCTCTCTCTCCCTGCTTCCCAGTCCCCATAAGACATACAGCTTGCTTTACCACACTCTTGCCCCATGTTCTGACTTTGCTCAGCCTGGAAACAATGGAGCTAGCGGACCTTCTGCAACCATTAGTTAAATTACATCTCTCCTCTTTCAAGTCATTTCCCTTGGGCATTTATCACTGTGAGAAAAAAGTCTAACTAGTACAGCAGCTGCAGCCAACCCATTATGTGTTACCAAAGGCTCTTTTCTCCAAATAAAGATAGTTTGGCTCTGTCTGCTTGGCCTAAAACATGTGGCATCTGCTGCTTTATATTGTTTTATATCAAACCTTTGCCAAGCTCTGGAAACAAGTAGCAGAAATATGAATTTTTGAGGTTAAATACACTCAGGTAACTTAGAGAATATTTTGAAGGATTCAGTTTCATTATAAATGTTGTAAGTTTACTTTTCAAATAGCAGTATTTCCTCTCTCTCTCTCTCTCTCTCTCTCTCTCTCTCTCTCTCTCTTCTTTTCTTAGGCAGGGGCTCAATAAGCAGCCCTAGCTAGCCTGGAATTCACTCTATTGACCAGGCTGACCTTGAATTTGCAGAGATCCACCTGCTTCTACTTTCCAAGAGCTGGAATTAAAGATGTAGGCTATCTTGATCATATCCAGATCAAATAGCAATAATAAAAATAATCTTTTCTGCATTTATTCATTTTGCATGTGTGTGAACACGTATGTGTATATATGTATGTTGGGGGGGGTATATGCATGCTGTTGCACATGTGTGGAGATCAGAGAGCAACTTGTGGGTATTGGTTCATTCCTTCCATAATGTGGGCTAGGGTTGTCCAGCTTGCTGTCAGGTCACTTGACCTATTGAGTCATCTCACTGCTCTGCAATAGTTCATTTATATTGACCCTCATGCTACAGTTGGTTGGTTTTTCGGGAGTTCTTAAATCTTTTTAAAATTAATTTATATCTTGACAATTTAATATAGTTATATAATTCTAATCAAATTCCTAACCTCCTCCTTTAAATCATTGCTTATGTTAATGTGTGTGTGTGTTCATGGGTTTGCAGGTATTCACGCACACACGTTTGTGTATGTGTGGAGAAGACAGGACATTGGTGGATGTCTTCCTAACTCGCCCCCTTGTTTTTGGGGGAACAGGGTCTCTCACTGAACCTGAATCTCATCAGTTTGACAGGGTTTCTTTGTAGCTTTGGAGCCTGTCCTGGAACTAGCTGTTGTAGACCAGGTTAACCTTGAACTCACAGAGATCTGCCTGCCTCTGCCTCCCAAGTGCTGGGATTAAAGGTGTGCTCCACCACCACCCGGCCTGTCTTTGCCTTTCTTGCTGTGGGATTACAGACGTGTACCACCATTCCTGGCTTTGTATGTGGTAAGGGTCTAATCATACTTACACAGCTGGCACTTTACTAACTGAGCCAGTTCTTCAGTTCTTAAATTATTTTAATGACCTTTTTCAGGAGAAGGAAAAAACTAAAAAAAAAAAAAAATAGTACAGTATTTTCATATACCCCATACCATATCTAGTAACATATGATTATGATGCACTGGTTACAGTACATATAACAACATGATATATTAACTATAACAGTGTACAGTATTCAGTTGTTTAAGAATGTGCCAGGATCTCACCTAGGGTCACACCTGGCATTTACTCACCATGTCTCCCCTGGTGACCTGTGGCAGCTGTGGCTATCACAGTGTCTCAGACCATTCTTGTTTTTGATGATCTTGACATTTCTGAGAAATGCCAGTCACCTATTTCATAACCTATCTCCTTATTGGAATTTGGTGAATTATGGGTTCGGAAAAGGCAGATCAAAAAAGATAAGGGCCCATTTTTATCACACTGTAACAGCAGAATTGTTCTAACCTGGCTGTGGATAGCACCCTTGGCAGCTCAGCAGAAGTGCTGTTCCTTAGGCTCTTCAGCGACAAGACAGCCTTTTTTCCCTTCCCTGCATATTCAGAAGGAATTCACTCTCTCACTCCCCACTTAGTGAAAGTGAGGTCTTGCTCTGTCTAGGAGGATTTGGGTCTATACATAAATTATTCAGAATTATGCAGAGAGATTTGTCTCTTTCCCTCATTAATTGCATAATTACTTTAATTATTTATGCAAGCATAAATTTATTTTGTTGTTCAAATAACTTGAACTTTGGTCACTGGGAAACATTCCATCTGGTTCCTGCATCCTTTTAATATACCTTATCATTTTTTGTTTTTGTGCTTATGTTTTGACACTACAAAATGTGGCAAGTCCACTGTGTAAATCCCCCAGCTAAGTCCCACAATCAGCCCATTTTCCATGGATCTTTGGTTCCTTTGATTGAAGAACAATGTTAGGAAACAAGATGTTGGTCCTAAGGTGTTTGTTGTTGCCAGGATGTTTTTGCTTGTCAGTCCTCTCCACCCTCCGGGAGTTGGGAAATTGTGTAAGTGTGTGTGTGTGTGTGTGTGTGTGTGTGTGTGTGTGTGTGTATGGGGGAATTAAGTTTGGTATATATATAGGTCTATCAATAGTTCTGTGTGCAATCGCCTATATTCATATTAAGCTAAATATGGATTCATAAACATGTCTCCAACTCCTCTATTGCCATCTCCATCAAGACTCCCTGTGTCCTTTCTTGTGTTTAAGCTTCCGCTCTTCATAGTGAGAAACCAGGCCTTTGGCATCTGCTATCTGTTTACTCAGCCCCTAACACATAACTAACAATGCAAGCATTCCCAGTCGACAACCTTATGCCTCCTTCCTCCTGCCATGCCATCTACTGGTTGAAGGAAAGTTTATCTTTTAACACTTTACCCCATCACTATGGTATGTGTGAGTCCACACAATGAACCAGTCTAGTTCTTATCGAGGTCCTTAGCCTGCACTCCCACATATAATCTCTGCACCATTTCCAACTGGAACGCTTGCTATGCCTCTCACCTTATTTTTGAATGGTTTCTCCCATTGAGGTACAGGACAAAGGCAATCCGAGAGTTTGGTTTATCTTTTCAAAATGACAGCTTTGCCCACCACTCTCATCAAGATATTGAAAAATAGGTCACAACATAGGGCGGTCATAAACTTCCTATGTACTTCGCTGGGACTGAGCCTTTCCAATCATGCTTGTGTCTGTCCAGTGTTTAAAAGCAATTGCATAAGAGCTAGTGTTTCATTTATTTCTACCTTTCTGAGGGTTTCCCCTTTGTCTGAAAGGAAGGGTTGTGGTGCTGAGATGTGCCAAATAGAATTGGTCTAAACATAATATCCTGATGGTTAAGGAATTTAATAAGCATATGAGTCACCAGTGCCATCCTATAAGCTTTTCTAATATTAGTTAGAAAGGGATCCAAATTTCAGGTTTTATAGTCAACATAAGACCATGAGACTACAAAGAGTTACAGAAAGAATGGCTCCCAGTTAAGGATTATCTGCTGGGATGGCTAATCTTGGTCTACATCTAGGATGAACTACAATTCAGAAATGAAGGGCACGTCTGTGAGCGATCTTAGAAGTGGGTTTAACATGGCTAAATCCCCTTCTTGTCAAAACCTTTGACATGGATCTTTGAGGAAGACACATGCTTTGGATTTGGATCTTGAGGTGGAAAGACAGACCTTTAATCTGGGCCTCACCTTCTGCTGGAAGCCTGTATAAGGACATGGAAGAAGGAAGCTTTTGATCTGTCCGCTTGCTCTCGTCTCACTAGCAAGTCCATTCCTTCACTGACATTAGAACCCATTTCTTTGGGATTCCAGTGTCTGCTGAGGACCAGCTGAGTCATCCAGCCTCCTGGACTGAGCAACTTGGATTTTTTGTTCATAGCCAGACACTGTTAGATCAGCACCCTCCCCTCTCTCTCTAAGTCCTGCTACTCTAGAGGACCCTGACTAATAGTCTATGTTTGATGATGTATCACCCATGCTGCATTGCTTGTTAGCCTTGGGATTCATGGGTCAGCACGAATGTGTTTGAACTGCTAACTTCAGTGCATTCTCATATTCAGTGAGGTAGGCAGGGCAGATTTCCCCATCCAGAGTCCCTTCATTTGCTTAAGACGTTCTCTGTCCCGTCTCTTTACCATTTAAACTCCATCTATTATTTAGGATCCGTTCCAGTCCACTCACTTCCAGGAAGCTTTCTTAATGATCTTAGGTCACTGACCCCTTTATTTCTGAGGCTTTCACAGCTACTGTCTGTTATAATAAATCTCCAAACGTTTTACACAGGAAGTCACAGTTTCAAGACACAGCTTAAATCCTTAAGAGGTAGAATTGTGATTCTTTTTTTAAAAGATTTATTTATTTATTATGTATATATACATTCTGCCTCCATGTATGCCTGCATGCCAGAAAAGGGCACCAGATATCATTACAGATGGTTGTGGGCCACCATGTGATTGCTGGGAATTGAACTCAAAACCTCTGGAAGAGCAGCCAGTGCTCTTTACCACTGAGCCATATCTCCTGTCCTAGAATTGTGATTCTTTCCTCATTTTCCCATGACACCTATTGTTTGTCAATCCCACAAAACCAAGAGCAAATTTGATTAAATAGATTTTGGAAGGGATAATGTTTTGAGAGTTTGTCAACTTTGAGGGGCTTCAGGAGAGTCAGGGAGTCTCTACTGGGAGAATGAGAACTAATACAAGACCAATAATTTACTTGCTAGTTGTAGGACCCAGCCATGACAAGCTCAACAGAGGCCCGAGTCTCAGTAGTTTACTCTGGTTCCAAGAAAGACGACAAATTGAGACTACCCAGGCACCACTCAGGAACAGACCATCCAAAGGAAATTCCTAATGTTCCAACCTTTGCAGATAGGATCACCTGCCAGCACACACCCATCGCTTAGACAAATGTCAGCCAATCAGGGGTACTGAACCTTAGAAATCCCTCACCCCCACCTTTGCTACTACAAAAACCCAACCTCAACTGAGCTTGGGGCTCTCCAACCACTGAAATACATTGAACACACGGAGAGACTGAGTCTGTAAACTTGTGTGAGAATAAAGGCTTTTTGCTTTTACAAACAGGGCTCGGTCTCCTAGTTGGTTTGGGGGAGACTCTGTGATCTGGGCATAACATTAATGAGGTCCTAGCTAAGGGCGAGCTATCTAAATATCCCTCCACCAACTCTCCTACACCAATCTCCACCTCGCTCTTTTATATTAGACATTTTTATTGACTTCTTTCTGACATTCTATTCTTACCTGGCACTTTGCTCAGAAACATGGGACTAGGACAGACAGCACATTACTCAAAAGCAAGACAGATTTGAACAAAAAGTAAGCAGTTTGTAGTTGGCAGGTAGAAAGGAAATCTATCCAGGGAGGTGGAAAAGTGAGAATTCTTCTATTAATATTTCCAGAATGCACTATTTTCTGGAAACTATAAGCTAAAAACCTAAAAGCGGAAACTTGCAGGAATTAAGAGAAATCGATGAGGAAAAGCGGGAACTCATTTTTGGGTTAATTTAGTTTTGTCCTCTGTCCTTTAGCTAGGGTTCACGTGTCTGCATCGGCTATGCTTGTAGATAAGGAGGAAATTGCAGGAATTCATAAACACACCACTGCTTTTTAAAGTGCTGGCCTTAATTCAGGCTTGATTTGGGTTTAAAATAATGCCCTGTGTAATTCAGGACCTGGTTCTGGGAGGACACCTGGCCTTCAGGATCTGGGGTTAATATTTATCATTTGTGCTTGCACCCATTAGCACTTTTCTTGGACCTTACTGGGATAAACAGCTGTATGCTAACCAATGTGGTTGTCTTCTGTCTCGGATGGCAGAAGAGCCAGATTCTCCTCTACCAGGAAAGAGAGAATGGCAACTAAGATAGGGAAAGCCTTTTTGGTCAAAAGAACCACTACCTTCTAGCTAATAATCTCTACCCAGTCATACAAAGATGAAAGAAATAGGTGGATATAATTAATTGCAGTCCATATCAATGACAAATTGTTAAGAGACAAACCCATCTTTCATGTTTCCAAAGCTCTCGTAGTTTTCTTTTGTTTCTGGTTTGTTCCCAGTCCTAATGGTATCAGTGCGTATACCATCCGTTCATTTTTGATTAGTAACTTAAAGTTGATTCTTATCTTTGTGATCAAGAAGTATATTCAGGATTATTTCCATGTTTTCCTTCTTAAAACACAAACAAGCAATCAAAGCCTTTTCTTGCTTGTCATTGATGCCCGGTACCAGGGATACTTTAGGCATTAAGAACAATGATAATTCTCTGCCGAACGAGGCCCATCGCTGCTGCTGCTAAATCCCATCGGGGGGTCTCCACTTTATTGCCTGTTGAAAGCCTGTTTAAAAATGAGTTCCAGCATTGCTTGAATCTCACGCCTGAGCATTTCCTCACCAACCACCTCTCAATGAATCAAACCTGTTCCACTCCATTAACTACTTACAGGTATGCTGAGTGTTTGAGGAATGGGCTGTAATTCTCAAGGTTAAAGAAAGACGTTTAACTGGCTCTGACCACGAAATGAAGAACCCCACCAGCACTTTACTACAAGACCTTGTGAATGACTTCCTGATCCCAGGCACCAGGACTAGTTGATTCTTATATTCTTATTATTATTGAGATGAATGCTTGGAGTTTGAAATTCTGCCACGTACATTCAATCTTCCTGTTACTATTTCCCATTCAACGAACTACAAATTTCTTTATCTCAGCTTAGAATAGTTCCTCTGAATACAAAATTATTTTCATTATGAGATATATTTTTACATTGTGGCAGAGAAAATGTAGCTGAGTGATTAAGGATAAAGGTCTCAAAAATATACCAATAAACATGCCAATTACACAGGGCTGGGAGAGGTGGGGTGGGGTGGGGAAGCTCGCTAGGCTTTAGCCCTGCTCAAAGAGTTACAGGTAGCCAAGGTTAGTGTTGGACATCTCAAATCACAACAGTGGGGAGGTAGAGGCAGGCAGATCTCTATGAGTTCAAGGTCAGACTTGTCTATATAGAGAATTAGAGAGTTCTAGGATAACCAGGACTACATAGAAAGACCATGCCTCAAAAATAAATAAATAAATAAAAAGAAAAAGAAAAAAGGTAACTAACAAATGATGAGCGTGAAAGAAATTGTCTTATCTAGGAAAGAGCGTAGCTATTGGATAGCCAATACCACTGGTCAGCCCTGAAAGTACACACATATAATGTAACATTACACAGACCGAGCGGGTTGTATTTATATATTTAGGAATATGAACATACACACAAATATATGTAACACCAATTAATGAGAAAAGAGGCCATGAATTTGAAAGAGTAAGCAGGAGTGTATGGGAGAGTATGGAGGAGCAAAGAAAAGGGAGAAATTGGTTTTTTGTTTTTTTTTTTTTTTGTTTTTCAGGACAGGGTTTCTCTGTAGCTTTGGAACCTGTCCTGGAACTAGCTCTTGTAGATTAGGTTGGCCTCAAATTCACAGAGATCCTCCTGCCTCTGCCTCCTGAGTGCTGAGATTAAAGGTGTGCACCATCTCCGCCCGGTGAGAAGGGAGAAATTGAAAGATTCATAGCACGACCCTGGCAGGTCCCCATGAGGGTGGGTGACCTTGGTGGGTGGGAGACAGACAGATACACCAAGCAGAGAGAGCTTGGGTATAGTTTATTTAATGGGTAAGGGAGAGAGGGAGGGGAAGAAGGGAAAAAGGGGAAGGGGGAAAAGGGGAGGGGAAGAGAAAGAGGGAGAAGCAATAGTTACCTCTTCAGAAGAATGGGGAGGGGATGGAGAAGAGAGATCAGCTTGCCTAGGCAGGAGGGGATTGGGGGTAAGTGGAGCTTGTCTATTAAAGGGATGGGTACCCAGGTGACTGGGAAGGTCAGCAAAATGATAACAGAAATGATGTAAGTATAATTTAAAAAAAATAAAAGAAATAATTTTAAAAATTTGAACTTACAGGGATTGCAACTATATATACAAGACCTGGGCAATCACAAGCCAGACAAAATAATAGCATGGAAGAGAGCATTTGGGCACAGAGTCCTAGCTAGAGGAGAACATTTGGGCACAGAGTTCTAGCTGAGGATCTAATGACATTTGACAGTTGCTAGGAAAGGGAGAGTTAGTTTTCTTTAAAGATGTGAGCCCTGGTAAATCAACTACACACTAGGACAAGTCCTGAGAGTATTTGTTGGTCAGTACAAACTGAGAGAGAGAGAGAGAGAGAGAGAGAGAGAGAGAGAGACAGAGACAGAGACAGACAGAGAGAGAGTAGATATCATCACTAAGGTCTCAGCTCAGTGTTATTAGAAGTAAGACCAGGATTCAGAGAGGCCAATCTTCAGATTCTATCCTCTTGAACCTGCGTAAGCTGCACTACTGACCCAGTCACAGGAAGTGTAAGATGTGACAGGGAATGAAAGAGCTGGAAAAAGTCACTGAAAGCCAAATGGTAGAAGACCTTGAACACTGACAATAAGGAGCATGAGTAGCACCCTGAAGTCGTTCAAGAACCATTGAGGATTTGGAAGAGGGCATGACATGCGGGAATTATGCTGGAGGAAGCGTCTAGGAGTGGAAATAAGAAAAAGAAGAACAGAAGCGTGTGTTTATGTATTGGGAGACTAGTCTTTCAGCTAAAACAAGGCTGAAATTTGAATTAATTACAAATGAGAGAATCTGTTTGAGGTAACAAACACCTTCCTGAGAAGCTCTTGTTGTCCCAGTCCAATGCCATAAACTCTGGAAATACAGAGATGAATTTTGCCTGTTTTTAGCTTTGTGTATATTCTGCATATGCATAACAGGCTCTCAATCCAAAGCTTGGTGAATGAATGTGCTCAAAACAGGCAACTTCACGGTTCATGGGCAAGACTGGTTAAAGCTGGAGGCATTGCGAGGACATTTTCAGACAGCTTCAATTGCTGATATCCCTTGATTCCCTTGAATTGCGCCAATTGGAATGTGTGTTTGAGCAGATGCATGTGGTATCACCCAGCTGTAGTTGCAGCACTTGGGGGCTGAGGTGGAAGACTATGAATCTGAGATTGTCAGGAGCCATTTTCCCAAAAAGTATAGTGGGGACCATTGTCCTGGGGATGTTTGCAGAGAGCCCCACACCCCAACTGTATTGAGAACTATTTGTTGGCGGAGCCCACCCCACACCCAACTATATTGAGAGCTGTCTGTTAGCGGAACCTGGCCCACATTCCAACTATCTAGAGAACTGTTTGTGGTTGGAATCACAAAAAGAACGATTCTGCTTGCATAGAGAACTAGGTGTGTCGACTTGCTTGCGACCTCCTGACCGAGGACTTGCGACCTCGTGACTGACTCCTGACCGTTGCCCATGCCCCTACCCCCTGCCCCCATCCCAAGCCAAATTCCTCATCCAAGGGCTATATAAGCTGCTGCCATTATGCTAATAAACGGAGGCTTTGACAACAGATCTTGCTTGGCCTCATTCCTCTCTCTTGCCCATGTCTTTTTCAGATAGCACCTCTTCGGGACCCTGGAATAACTGACCTGCCAGGTGGGTTACAACCCTAGACTAACTGACCCGCTGGGCGGTTACATGAGATGACTATGGACTAGAGTTCAAGAGCAGAGTTCTAGGTAAGCTGGAGCAACGGAGAGAAAATCTGCCTCAATAAAACAAAGCAGACATATGCTGGTGTTTCTTCTTTTGATCGATTCATTTATTATGTTTTCACGGTTGTGTTGTGGTGAGTGCACAGTTTTGTGGCGTGACTTGTCTCGGCACACAGTTCTTGAGATCCAGGGCTTGACCTCTGGTATCCAGACTTGTGCAGCAGGCTCACTTACCTGCGGAGCTATCCCACTGCCTCTCCTTTGCTATTTCTGACTAGGGAAAGACACTTAAGTCTGTCTAGTTCCATCTTATTATAATTCTGGTTTTCAGCATAAAACCACTGGCTGAAACGTTTTAATCCATTATAATGATAATATATTCGAGTTTAAAGCAGGCATAGTAGCTACACTCATTTGTACATCTCAGTGCTAATGTTTTACCTACATTTTATAATAGTCAAAGACTCCTTTCTCTAACAATTGAATATATTCAAACCCGGTCTTAAAAGGCGAATCACGTAAGCCTTCGAACCCTACAACACTCAAAAAAATGTAAACAGAATTACAACTGGAATTAAGCAGTATTTATTCGTTCCTACTTAATATCTGTCCAATTTTCCCCATATTTCATGATTTGAATGCTTTTCCAAATCCTGCCATAATACCTGCTCACCCAGAGTCTGCAGGTTAGGGCACTGACGTCCTCCACGAGCAGGAGGCAAGAACAAAAGCCGAGGGCTTCACAGAGCTCATCACTGGGGAATACTCATTCGTTACTCCAGCTTCCCTCACAGTAAGGGAATAAGCTGGAGTGAGAACAAGGACTACTTATTAGTATTCCTTCTTTGAAGATTCAGAGTCGTACAGGGCTTAAAAGTACAGTATTTTTTGGGGGATCTAAACTGAGATCAGAATTTTGGCGCTTGAGGAGTCATGGGGGACCGTGTTCTGATGATTCCGAACATGCTGAATTCTTTTCTGATCGTTCAGTGTTCAACTCCAGCGCTGCAAACACTGTCTAGGATTCAGTGTATCTAAGGTACTGGTTACCAGTGTTCTTCTCATGCTGGACCCAGATCCCTTCCCCCGCCCCAGCCTGCTGCCTCCTGCTCACTTCTTTTAGGGGCTGAACAGATCACATCCCAGCTATCTTCCCTCCAAATAACAGAGATTTTTATAAAATAGGATTCCAATGGAACTGGAAACTTGGGATTGAACAAAGAGACGTTCTCTTAGGCTCCTTGCCTAATTGCAATGAAGTCTTTGATCCTGCACATGTGACCCAGCATGTCATCTCACGGTTACAGTAAGTCATGGGCACCATCAGCAGTGTCGTCTTCAATTGACCTTTACACACACGGATAGAGTCTAACAAGAACCCACGACGGGAGGAAAACTACAGAAATTCTGAACTGCCCTGAAAGAGTGTCTTCACTGAAGAGTGAAAGGCTCATTCAAAAGCTCTTACATGGCTTTTCGCAAGTGGAGGTGCGCCCAGCAGGAGGGTATTCATGCACTCCGTGGGCTTCTTTCAGCTTTCTTTTTTTTTTAAAATTTATTTATTTATTAAAGATTTTTGTCTCTTCCCCGCCACCGCCTCCCATTTCCCTCCCCCTCCCCCAACCAAGTCCCCCTCCCTCATCAGCCCAAAGAGCGATCAGGGTTCCCTGCCCTGTGGGAAGTCCAGACATCCACTCCTTTGTGACAACACGCATGAACACTATGCTGGGGGGACAGGGTTGCAGTCAAATGCTGTATGAGCTTACTTAAACTGGGAAGTGGAAAAGATCAAACTTGGTCAGAGAGAACAATGGCCTTTGCTAGAGGATAAAGAGGAGGCAAACAGGAAGTAGATGCTGCTCAAATGGGTCAGCGTTTCCGTTAGGAAAAGCTGTGGGTACTCTAGACCACAGGGTGACTGACTAGTACACAGTAGACATTACAAAGTAGATGAAAAACTAGAGTTTAGGTATCTTCACCATAAAAAAGTGGATGAGGTATTTCACATATGACTTATATTTATTTAATTATCCCATAATAAGCTCACATATCAAATTATTATAACTCATAAAAGTATATATATAACTATAATATTAAAAATAGAATTAAGGGGTAAAAGTAAACAAAGTTTAGTAGCATATTAAATGTGTGAAACTATCACAAAGAAATTCCTTATTTACTTACCAAAAATTTATTTTCCTTAAAGATTTATTTATTTTTATTTTAATGTTTTGCCTGCAAGTATGTCTGTGTGAGGGTGCCAGATACCCTGGAACTAGAGTTATATTCCATTGTGAGCTGCCATGTGGGTGCTGGGAATTGAACCCAGGTTCTCTGGAAAAGCAGGCAATGCTCGTAACCACTGAGTCAACTCTCCAGAAAAACAAAAAACAAAGGCAAAACTGACAAAAATGAATAACAACAACACCAGGATGAATAAGATGAGATTGTTTCATCTGGAATTTCTGGGAAGATTCTTCCTACACTTCCCCCACTTTGCTCTAGATTCTCCTTCCCCAGATCTGAAACTGGTTCACACTTTGGTCTGTGGGTGGAGGTGGCTATAGCCAATAGGTTACATTACTGCTGAATGGTTGCATTACTACATATGAATTTCAGATCTGAATCAACCTTTCTATTAAAAAATAAGTTTTCAATAGGTTTTCTTCTATCTATCTATCTATCTATCTATCTATCTATCTATCTATCTATCTAAAACAACCACTTCATCATGGGGCTGGGAGATGTCTCAGCAGTTAAGAGCACTAGCTGCTCTTCCACAGGCCCCGGTCTGGGTTCCCAGCACCCATGTGCTCTGCCTCACTGATCTTCAACTCCTGTTCCATGGAATCTGATGCCCTCTTCTGGCTCTGTGGGCACCCGGCACACAAGTGGTGCCTGCACATACATGCAGGCAAAATATAAATACATGTAAAATAAGAAAAATTATTTAAAAAACAAATCATACTTTATCAACACTAGTAATAATGTATTTAAGCCAACACAATTGGGAGCATTTATTTGTGCTTTATAAAATCAGAATCCTTTTGTTAAATGACAAAGGAACTGCAGCAGTTTATACGTAATACAGTTCATTTGTTGCACATTGGTTGTAGCCAGTTCCTGTGAAGCACAAAGCACTTTCTTTCTATGAGGGCATAGCTTCTAAAATCGCCTCATTACTAGCAGCAGGGATTCAGTTATTGTTAAATATATGGGTGAATTTAAAACCAATTAGACGGTCTAATCAGAAACCCCTTTTAAAAACTAAAAATGAATTTCATCTAAATATTTACTGATCACATTCATTAAAAGCTTTACAGGTCACAGAGTTGTCGCTGGTGTTCATAATGTTCTCGATCTTTCAAGAATTTAGTGTTTATTAGAACAAGTGAGAGGGGTGTGTGTCAGTCATATGCAGAAGACAAGGAGAGAAGTGTAGTAATGTGGTGGGATCCAGACACTGGACCAGTTACCTCCATCTGAAAGAGTAGGAAGAAGAAAGCCCAGAACAACTTCCACTAGGGAATGACATTTTAGCTGAAACAGAGGGTGCAGAGAAGGTACAGGGACAATGAAACCAAAGCAGAGAGGCAGCATGGAGGAAGAAGAAGCAAGAAAGCCCAACTACACTTGGGGGAAAGCTAAGTCCCTGGTTTGCCTGAAGTATGTCCTGTATACAGAAAAGGCTGGTGGAAAGACAACCTTGTAGGAACTAACCCAAGTTTGAGAACGCTCCATCCCAGGCTGTGAAATTCCTTGGACATGAAGTGGAGAATCTGTGGAAAGTCCCAACTGCTCACATGCATTGTCTAACTTCTATTTTCTGCTGGTAGAGTTTCTGTAGCATATGTGAGGACGGTTAGCATCCCTGGCCACTATCTTTGAGACATCAAAAGCACTTCTGACTCCTTCCCGAGTCCTGAAAGACAATACTTTCTATAGACAGGGCCAAATGTCTTGGAAGGAAAAATTAGAGAGCTTCCTGTGGTGAGATAACGAATGTCCGAACTATGTTAGATGCACCTGGAGAGTAGAGCTGAGCCAAAACGATGAGAGAAGAACGGGAACAAGCACAGCAGAGAAGGCCAGTGCCTCGGGTGGGCAATAACGAGAGCCACACCCAACAGAGCAGGGAAGAAACAGCACAGGCCACTCACATCAACAGTGCTTGCTGTGACAATATTTCCCAAAGTGTTCCCGTTTGGATAGGAAATGTTCCTAGAAGCTTATGCGTTGAACATTTGGTAGCCAGCTGATGCACTATTTTGGGAGACTCTGAAACTTGAGGGGGTGGGATCCAGTTGGACAAGTAAGTCGTGCCTTTGAAGGTTACAGCTGGTCTCCAGTCCCTTCTTCGTTCATTTGCTTCCTGTCCATCATGAGGGGAACAGCCTCCTCCATACTCCCCCTCGACCATGGTCTTCGGCCTGAATATGTGGGACCCAGACACAATGGCTGCCCCCCCCCGAAGCCTTTAAAGTGTTCTCCTACTCTTTTAGTCAGAGCAACAGCTGATATATTAATTATATCTAAAATGTTTCATTATAGGGGCTGAAGAGACGGCTCCGTGGTTAGGAGCATTTATCAGTCATGCGGAAGACTTGAGCTGAGCTACCAGTGCTCATGTCGGGCGGCCCACAATCAGCTGTAACTCCAGCGGCAGGGACCCAATACCCCTGCTGGCCATCGAGAGGAGCAGCACAAGCGGTGCCCTACATACACTCCTGCGCATGCACACACATACATACACACACATGAACATACAAACATAAAACAAACAGATCTTTAAAAATCATTTGATTAGAGAAATTTTATGATATGCACCCATATTCCATAGGACATACCGCAGGAAGTACCCTGATTGAAGTTTAAGCTTAAAATTAATCATATCCAATAGAAATACTTTGATAAGGTTTTTGAGAGTACATATGGAATTCTTTAATAGTTCCAGACTTGAGAATGATGTATTTCCTTGGCCTTATTATTCCTAGTTAGTTTTTATGAAGGACTATGCAAACATCATTCTTTCAGTTCAACTCTCTTGTGCTTGGCACAGCATCTCATAATGCTGAGACGTGGACTCCTATTAAGGGGCCCATTATTTGGATAAGGCAAAATGTAAGCCATTATAAGAGAAAAAAATTCTCAGTCAGCATAACAAAAGGAAGTTTCCTGACATGGTAGAAGGAACATTCCCACATTCCCCAGGATAGAGGAGGCACTGAGGGCTGAGGCTTCAACCCTGAGTACCTTCTGTGTGCTGGGGCCAATTTTTGGGCTGACAGGTCAAATTCTTGGCTCTCAGGAATGGTTGGTCTGTTCCAGCTTCACAAAAGAAATAGTCTTTGACCCACAGACTGAGACATGAGCAGCACTAGATCTAGAGAGGAGAGAGGGTACCGGTCCTGACCCTTGAGTTAAATCAATGGAACGAGACCTGTCATTTTATATGTATGTGGTCCACACACAGAAGAACTCTGAACTTGGCTCAAGGTTCCATTCTTTATTGAAAGAATAATTTTAGAGTGAGAGATCAAAGCCTCCCTTCTCATTGGTGTGTCAATATGACCACCCTTCCATGGGGTCCCCCTGGCCAGCACTCCTGCAGGTTATAGACAGTTCTAACGCAAACTCTGCCTTCCTCGGCATTAGGCTTCTGATGGCTGGCCTGTTACCTTCTCCTTTGGATGTGCCCCAGATAAGCATTAATTTACCCACAGAATAATAGCACAGGAAGGAGTGTTTTACTTATCTGTGAAGAAACAAATTCAGTAAGTATGTTTCCTAGCAACTGAAGAGTTTACCTTATACTGAGAATGATTATAAATATCCTTTAGGGATCTTGGTTTCAGAGGAAAAAAAAAGTTTAAAGACCATTATGATTAATTTAAATAAGATTGGTTATACAAAGAAGGTACCCAGAGCGCTTAATGTGTTAACAATAAATGTACTGTCTAGTGACTATTTCATCTTCTCATTGTGACTCATTCCAGGCTCCTTTTGGTCCCCACACAATGCAAGTGAATTGCTGGTTTCATAAAGGGAAGTTGGAGCTCCTGCTTTCTAGTCCTCTTGTCTCCGCAAAATTGAAGATTTGAATCTTGGGGAAAGGAGGGTGAAAATACAGAGCAACACAGACGTACATAACAGCGTGAATGTTTTGAAGTCTCTATGTATTTTCTTTCTGGAATCCATGTTTTTTTTTTCTTTCTTTTTCTTTTTTTTGGGGGGGGTGAAGTCTAGAAATTAAAGTGACACAGTTTTCTGTAATTGATTATTAAATGTCACTGAACATAACTCTTTGTGATAACGTTGAGGCCCCTTGGAAGTTCAAGGGAAATGTTCCAGGAAAAATATTTACAGGGTAACTTGACATTTTCAACCCCTCTAGCTCCAGCAGAAGGAGCTAATTAAGAGAGAAAGCTCTAGCACCACCTCCCTTCTTGCTCTTCACAGCAATGCTGTGAAGATTAATGAGAAGTCTGTTTTAAGGGGAAAATGAAAATTAATTTATCATTAGTATTATATTAAATGAAGTGCAGACTCTTTAGACAATTTCTCCTTTATTATGATTTCCAGTCAGTCTAGGAAACCCAGAGCACGGGATCCAGGACCACAGATTAAATTCAGAGTCAACAGTATATTTCAAATAATCCCGTGGCATTAAAAATTTATAATTTCCTTTGAAGTTCACTTGAGGGAGGGGTGGGAGATGAGGATGTGCCCATCTTCTCCCATCGTCAATGCTGTGAACATTGTAAGTGCTAATTTATCTGTGACTCATTTATACCTGCCAAAGTTCTTAGAATGCAGAGAGAGCAATCAATAAATATTTATTGATTAATAAGTGGCATATGCAATGAAGATTACCTACTTTTAAGATCCTGGTATATTTAAAAATATTTTGTGTATATAAGTTACTAGAAAATGTGATTTCCTCAAATGTAAGCAAAAAGAGAAAAAAATGACTTTTTTTGTGTGTATGTGGTATGCATGTGTATATACATATTTGTGTACATGAATGCCCACATACATGTGTGTGTGTGTGTGTGTGTGTGTGTCGGAGTGGGAGGGTGTGTTCACACATATGCTTGTAGAGGTCAGAGGTTGATATTGAAGGTCTCTCTTGATTTCAACCCCCTTTATTGACTGAGACATAGTCTCTAACTCAACAGATAGCTCACCTATTTGGTAAAACTCTTTGACTGGTCTAACTAGCGAGCTTCCATCCCTGCCTCCCCAGTGCTAGGGTTACAGGTAGGTTGCTGCCCCTGCTTTTATGTGGGTGCTGTGGAAATGAATTTGGGGTCCTCAAGCACAAGAAGTGCTTTAATCATGGAGCCATACTCCCTTGTCCTGGGAAAAATGATTTTTATTCAAGAGAAGGATAATTGTTAGCAAACTGAAAGGTGGTTGAAAGCAGCGTGGGCTAAAATGTGTGTCTTCAGGTAACTAGGTGTTACCATGAGAGAAGGAACCTACTAATTACCAGCTCATTAGGGAAGCCTTTGGGGCTGACTTTGTGTTTCAGAATAGTAAGCAATCAAACGCCAAAGATGCAGCCCAAATTAAATGTATTTTAAGCAGGCTAAACATTTTTATTATCAAGAGTTCTTCTATTATGAAAACCAAGTGACCCCCACCCTTCCATCCGAAACAAGAAAAAAATTCTAGGATTACAGGAAATTCTTATTGAGGTTGATAAGTCTTAAAATTGCATTCCAGTGTAAAACTGCCAAGGAATTACATATTTATCAAATCTTAATTTTGAAAAGAATTAGTAATCTCTGATAGCCAGCCTGCTTTTTCAGATGAGTAATGAGAAGCATTTAGCCTGCTTCTTGACCGAACGCCCCATTCCCACCCATACCTCTTCTCACGCTTGAAGACACGGCAACTTCCTTCTCTGTGTCATCAACCACTCCCTATTTAGTCATCGGCATTAAAGTAATTCAAACTGATTTTATGATCTCTCTCCTTCAACAATCCTCCCTTGAGCCTATTCCTTTCAACTATGGCTCCATTGTATAGTCTACTTCAGAATGAAGCATCAAGGGTTTTCTGCTCAGTTGCCATCTTTACTGCCTCTATCCTGCTAGTTCCTTGGTGCCTCAGGTTGTTTATAGTTTTGTTGTGAGCCTAGCCTTTACCGGCTGTGCCATCCCCTCCAGGCTGGTGCCTTGGGTTTCTCACATTTTGGATGACAGTACCTACTTCATAGGACTGCTTTACATATCAAAAACCAACATAAGAGGAGCACTTCAAAAGTGCCTAAGACATGGTAAGTGCTTAGTAAATAATAGTGGTTACTATTATCCATTCCAACGTCATTGGATCATCCATTTTTCACCTCTCAGTACCTTGTCGAATTGAGTGCACTTATTAACAAAGCCTCTAGCCTTCAAGAAACATTATTGTAAGATTATCAGATCCTAAATATAATATATTAATAATAATATAACTAGTTAGTAAACTCTGTCTTTAAACAAATACTGTGTTCATTTTCCCTTCCCATAAGGTAACCTGTGGCAACATAATACCACTGTCTTAATTTCACAGGTAGGAAAGGCGGGCTCCACAGATACATTCTGACAAGATAGACTTGGAGATCCATGACATTATTTCTGTACTAGGTTCAGTGCTTCCTCTGTGTCCAGGCAGCTCCTCCTCCCACGAAGCCATCTGGTACCCAGAGTTCTCCTCTTTGTTCATCACATCAGGATTTACAGACACAGTTTCAAAGAATGTAAGCGGAACTCAAAACTGGAGATTCATCAAGTTTGGAGGATTGAATTAAAGCTGGATTTTCACGAGAGTTTACACGAGATTGATGGAATGAGACATTCTTTAACCACCATAGAAGGTAGAATGATGAGCAGAGGAGACTTGAACGTCCTCAGCCATTGCTCGGAGCGTGCTGTTACTGGATGCCAACATGTAAAAGATGCTTGGGAGGTGGGCTGGAAAGTTCATTGAGACGTAAGATGGTTTAGTCAATAAAGTGTTTAGTGTGCAAGCATGAGGACCCGAGTTCAGATCCCCAGTGCCCACCTAAAGAGGCAGATGGTAAGACATGAACCTATAATCTTAGTATGAGTAGAGCAGAGAAAAGACTGATCCCCATGCTTTGTTGAGAAGCGATGGGGTCAGTGAGAGACCCTTTCTCAAAAGATAAGGGGGAAATGATTGAGGAAGACACCTAGCATTAACCTTACCTGTGACCTCTACACACACAAGCACACACAAATGCATCTACTCACATACACATGTACACATACGAATATGTACACACACACACACACACACACATATATACACACACACACACAGATGCTTATAAGCCATTTACCTAATGCCCATTGTGTGGATACTGGGGGGTGGGGACTATAAATAAACACCTGCAAGATCAGCTGAGTCCTCTAGAAACACCTAGTTGTTGATAGTATAGACATGAACATTCTACCCAAAGAGAGATGGGGGAAATACTAAAATGAAAAGGGACAGTGTGCCTGAGTTAGGCAAGTTTGAATGCAGATCGCAGATAGATGTTTCAGAATCACTTGCAAGAACTAAATTTGTACTTTATGGTTTACTTTAATCTTTTACATTTTTCTATGTAAAAGAGAGGAAGTTATTAACATAAAAATAATTTTTGGGAAGAGCTGGCTCAGGGATTAAGAACACTTGGTGTCTGACTTCAAACTCTACTACAGAGCTATAGTACTGAAAACAGCCTGGAATTGGCATAATAAACAAACAGGAAAACCCGGATATTAATCCACAAACCTTCGAACACTTGATTTTCAACAAAGAAGCAAAAAATATCAAATGGAAAAAAAGAAAAAGCATATTTAGCAAATGGTGCTGGCATAACTGGATATCAATATATAGATGAATGAAAATAGATTCATATTTATCACCATGCACAAAACTCAAGTCCAAATGGATCAAAGATCTCAACATAAAGCCAGCCACACTGAAGCTCATAGAAGAGAAAGTGGGAAGTACACTTGAATGCACTGGCACAGGAGACCACTTCCTAAATACAACCCCAGTGGCACAGACACTGAAAGAAACAATTAATAAATGGGACCTCCTGAAATGGAAAAGCTTCTGTAAAGCAAAGGACATGCTCAACAAGACAAAACAACAGCCTACAAAATGGGAAAAGATCTTCACCAACCCCACATCAGACAGAGGTCTGATCTTCAAAATAGACAAAGAACTCAAGAAATTGGTCATCAAAAGAACAAATAATCTAATAAAAAATGTAGTACAGACCTAAATAGAGAACTCTCAATAGAGGAATCTAAAATGGCTGAAAGATGCTTAAGAAAATGTTCAACATCCTTAGTCATCAGAGAAATGCAAATCAAAACAACTATGAGGTTCCATCTTACACCTGTAAGAATGGCCAAGATCAAAAACACTGATGACAACTTATGCTGGAGAGGTTGTGGGGAAAAGGGAACACTCTTGCTGGTGGGAGTGCAAGCTGGTACAGCCCATTTGGATGTCAGTGTGGTGATTTCTCAGAAAATTAGGAAACAACCTTCCTCAAGACCCAGTAATACTACTATACTACTTTTGGGTATATATCCAAAGAATACCACAAGGACATATGCTCAACTACGTCACAGCAGCACTGTTTGTCATAGCCAGAACCTGGAAAAACCTAAATGCCCCTTGACTGAAGAATGGATAAGGAAAATGTGGTAATTTACACAATGGAGTACTGCACAGCAGAAAAAATGATAACATCTTGAAATTTACAGGCAAATGGATGGAGTTAGAAACATCAGGTTGAGTGAGGTGACCCAGACCCAGAAAGACAATTATTATATGTACTCACTCATAAGTGGTTTTTAAACATAAAGCAAAGAAAACCAGCCTACAAATCACAATCCCAGAGAATTTAGACAACAATGAGGACCCTAAGAGGGACATACATGAATCTAATCTACATGGGAAGTAGAAAAAGACAAGATCTCCTGAGTAAATTGGGAGCATGGGGACCTTGGGGGAGAGTTGAAGGGGAAGGGAGAGGCAGGAAGGGGAGCAGAGAAAAATGTTGAGCTCAATAAATATCAAAAAGAAAATAAAGAACGCTTGGTGTTCTTCCAGACAACCTTGGTTTGGTTCCTAGCACCTGAATCAGGCAGCTAAAGCTCTATAGCTTCAACTCCAGAGGATCCAGTGCCCTCTGCTGGCCTCTGTGAGCACTGCACACATGTGCACAAACTGCCATACAGGCACACAATATACATATACTTAAAAACAAAATCGTAGTGAATTTTAAAATCAGAAATGGTTCTGTAGTGGCAGAAATTAATTTCTATTGTCTCACCAATAGAAAAGATAATTTAGAAAAATGGCCATATGTAAATATGTCTTTGAATACTTTCAAATTTCATACCTACTGTGTATATCTCTTTTCAGATTGCTTTTATGGTCAAAACCAGCACAAATATAATTAATTTTTAATATTATTTTTTAATTTATATATTTTTCAAACTACATGGGTATAAAAGTTGAAACTTAAAACAAGAAAAAGTAGAATATATAAACTTCTCGTCTTACATTTTCTCTCTCTCAGGAGAATTGCTCTTGAGAGGAAACCACTTGTTGGTTGTGTTAATGTGTTTCCCATACACTTTTATTGATACAAATGTGAAAGTTTATATGCGTAAGAATATCCACAGGTGCTCTTGTTATAGAAATGGGGCTTGATTTAAAAATTACATAAAACTTTATTTGGGGAGTAGGGGAAAAGAAGAGGAGAACTAGTCAACAAACATTTACCACGAATCAGGTGTGTTACAAGAAACATCTGAAGTATATTCTAGAATAGTTTTTTTTTCTTTGTAACTTGAATAATTTGCTTTAATGGTTCATCTTTTTTGGTGCAGACATCCAGGCTCAGCTTTATCTACATGTGCACCTTCACACCCCTGCCATTAGACAAAAGGTAAGCTAATAATTTGTAAATCTTACTTGACGCTGATGAACCTGAAACACAGCTGCCACATTTTCTCAGGTGCTAAGCCAAGTTTGAATGACTCTTTATTTTTCTTTTCTTTTTGTCTTGTCTATTCGCTGTTTTTTCCCCCTTTATATTGCAATGCCCATCAAAACAGAAATTGGTATGAGCACCATGACATAGCTCTATCAGTTAATCAGACTCCCAAACATTCAAATTTCACACTCTAATTAGAAAAGAGGTGGTTAATAAGCCAGCGGCTCTGATTTGCTAATGTGTTTTTATTGTCACCAAGCTCTGGTGGATTTTCCAGTGCAAAGGCATGTTTCCCCAAGATGATTTTCAGAAGAAATTGAACTAAAAATGCCAATTCGTGTGCAATATATAAAATATGAAACTTATAAAACGCTAGCACAAAATATTGCAATATGGTCTGCAGTGCTGCCTTCTAAAGATGAGGAGTTTCATGGTGCCCATGAATAACTTGTGATGTGTAAGCTACATTAAACCATTCCTGGGGAAAATGAGTCTTAAAAGCAAAGTGGTACACCTGTGACCAAAGAGTCACTCCCTGAATTAACAGATAAATCATAATAGGAAAATATAAACTTTAAAAAAACCCTTCCTGTACGATAAAGGCTTAGAAGCAATGGCCAGGTGGCTCGTGACCACAACCTGGTGTTAAGAGTATAAGTCTATGAATAACAGTATTTTTTTGAAAGCTGATGGGGAGGGGGTTGTCATAAAATCATCATGTATAAAAAACAAAGAAGATTTTAAACTACATCTGTGTCCATACAACTTAGAATGAAACTGGAGGAGGCGCCCACTGGTTTGAAAGAAGAAATCCGAGTATTAATAAAAAGAAATATTAAAGTGATTAAACATATTAAAATCCATAATTCTGTGGATAGAGATATTGTAGGTAATGAATTAGAGCATCTAAACTAACATGGAACAAATGGTTGCAGACAGTGGCCATCAAGTGCTGTTAACACAGAGAATTAGACAATATATGTTCCCCTTCCAAAGGGGGATAAACGCAGTTATGGAACAGTATCACTGTTAAACAATAAAACCCCCAAATCATCAGTAACCTGTCCTCAGAATTTAGATACAGCTTCCAATTGATGGAGACTACTGAAATCATCTCTAGCTGTACCACGCTGATCGTATCTAATCATGTCTAGTTTGGGAAGCTAAGCAGGGATGGGAGACAAAGTTAAGATGGGGGGACTATTGCAGTTGGTTAGAGGGAGGTTCTGGTTTCTGTCATTTGTTTTTATCAGCAACACTTAAAAGTGGTGGAGAATTACTTCAACATCAAAATCTTCAGGGCCTTTTAAAATCAGTTGAACTTAAGGACACCGGGGAATTACTTTTATACCTAAGTGCTTGGATTAATCCAAACACTCAGCGGGCAATTCTTCACATCCCAGACCAATTAGTGATCTCGTCAGTCAGCTGAAGCCAGTCGGGTCAAGCTTGTCATTTTCCAAATATAAATATTGCTTGCTTCTAGACATCAAGTTAAGAAAAAAGCCATCAGTAGCTTTATAGAGTATGAAATGAATGATATTTTTTCTCCCAACATTTATCAAGTGTTAAAATCTTAAAATATCTAATTAAAACTTTTCTAGAGATATACATATGTAATTAACTATCTTGGAGATTTGGAAAGGGGAAATCAACAGGTTTTATATTATCTATTTGGGGACTAGAATTTGGGGGCCATTAGATTCATTTTTCATTAGAATAGGAATAATTTGTTTGTATTAAGTAAAATAATATTGAGAGAAAACATCTAAAGGAGTAGCATCATAGTGTTGGATAAAATCACTCATTTTATTCAAATATACTGTAACACGAAGATAGACTATCCCTAAATTCAACCAGCAAAATTTGATTGTTTCTAACATCAACATGAGCAGTAAATAATAATAAAAATCAGTTTCTGCCATGGCATCTCAGTAGTTCTGGAAGTCCCGAGTTTTCATGCCAGAGGAATTACCTGATAACTGAGAAGGGGGAAGACTTTGTGGTATCAGAAGTCAGGGATTCACAAAAAGAGAGCATGCTGTTTCTTGTGATTTTAGAGAGCTCTAAATGTAATTTGTATTGAAGGCAATGGATTCCCTGGAAGTCAGAGGTAAACCCAGCACATACCAGGCAGTTCTTGGTTTGTTCAATAAAAAGTTCTGATTGGTCTTATTGATGAAGATAGGAGATAGGAACTGGTTAGGCAGTTTAGGGGGCAAGGAACCCCAAAAGGTACAGTTCCAGAAATGTCCTTGGTTCTCCAGCCACAAAGGCAAGAAGGAAGCTCTGGTTTCTTGTCTCTTCTGAGTTCAGCACCCTTACCTGGAAGATATACATGAGACCCAAACCCTAGTCCACATACCAACCCCTGCTGACAAACAGCTTTGGCACTGGGTCCTGGGTTTTCAGGGTGGAAACAGATTATACCTCTTCCCAGTTTCAGTCTACGTTCTA
Organism: Microtus oregoni; assembly: GCF_018167655.1. Classification (NCBI taxonomy): domain Eukaryota; kingdom Metazoa; phylum Chordata; class Mammalia; order Rodentia; family Cricetidae; genus Microtus; species Microtus oregoni. The sequence goes on along the minus strand of NW_024543071.1, from coordinate 29,003,689 downwards.
CATAATAGTACTCTTACATCTTCAGAGCAGGGAAAAGACACAGTAGCCTTGATCAGGGCTCTGCTGAGGCCCATTCGGAAGGCAAAGCTATTTCCTCCTGGCTGAAAGTATGAAATCCACCTCTGGCCTTTGGTGGTGGAGAGGGAACATTCTAAAATACCCCAAACAGAAGAGTTATTCTAATTCAGCTGAACCTGCCAATCACCAGGAAGATTCACCAGCATCCACATTTAAGAGATGGGAGGAATAATTATCTTTTTAATGAGTTAATGCCCCTCTCTTTCCTAGAAAGCCTGCCTCTGGGGCGGTCACTTACCAAGTCCAGTTCTTGAAGTTCCCTAAGAAGGGCAGATCTCTTTTATTTTTAACCCGTGTTAGTTGACTCTCTTCCGTTCTTACTTAATTGAGAAACATTGTTTCCAATATATCTCTTTTAAATTAACTGAGAAAGATGTTTTCAGCTGTCCCAGTGGTGGTGACCAGCCGTCTGCTCTTCTCCACACATCTTTCCCACCTATAACGTTTCCATTTTACTTATCTGTTTGCTTTCTGAAGGTGGCAGGAAATAAAATACATTAAAAAGTCACAGATAACGTGTGACAAAAAGAGTCAACGTCTTATGGTCTGTTTAGAATTCTAGTATGAAACTTTTGACAAAGCACTGATAAGATGCACAGTTAAAAATACGATTCAACTGCATATGAAATATTGAAATATTAAGTATAAATCTTCTTGTGGCTGCATATTGCAGGAAAGAGGACTTTCTTCCCGTCTGTTTATCTCCAAGCTCTCAACCATATGCTTACTCATTTTAGAGACTCCTAGCACTGTGTGATTGTTCAGACTGGGTGTTAAGAGTTTAAAAAATATTTCCATTATTATTCCAAGAAAAGATGAAAAAAATAAGTGACATATCTAAGCTAAGAAAATGCCGCTGTTTTGACAACACTGCCGCATGCACAAAAAAACAAAAACGCATAAACAAAAACACCTAGTAAGGCTGTGTTATTTCTTTTTTGAAATTTCAAAGCTTATTAAATGTTTTAGTGTTAGACAATAGAATTGTCAGTCATAACTCTAATTGTTACAATCACTTAATTGGTGAAAGAATCACACGATTTTCTCTCATTTCCGCTTAGCTGCTTGGAGTATTACACATTTGGCAGGATGTGGAACTTAGGAAGCTTTTGAAAGGGGAATCTCAAATGGCAATCATCCCTTTGTAGAGTCTTCACAGAGTCTAGTCACTAAATTAAGCAGTCTCCACACACAAGCCAACTTATTCCTACTTCAGGATCTAGCAGTGTGCACCACACTCTGTGTACCCAAGGCTTTCCCCAGAATACTACAATTCAAGGAGAATGAACTAACTTAGACATTCTTGTTTGCAACCAATCCTGCAGAGGCTTTGACACAGGAGAAATTCAAAGGAGAAAAAGGGGGAGGGGCAAATTCACATATAGGAAGTAAAACCACAAACAACATAAGCAGAGAATAAGTCAAATACACCTTTAGATTTTGCCTGACCCAGAGGTCAAGGGCAAAAAGGGCAAGGGGAAAACCCCTCTTATTATGTGGGTATAACCTTCTCTGATTTTTCTCTCTTGTCCAAACTTTACCCTCTCATGTGAAATCTCCCTGACCAGCCCAGGCTTTGAGATGTCCTAAAACCCAATCATTGAACACCTTAAATGCTAGGCATGCAATTCAGGCATTCTCATAGACCTGGCTGTGCTTGGGGGCAAGTTTGACATCAATCAGTTTATGTCTGCATTCTTAACTCTGATCCCAAGTACTGTCATTAACAAAACATAAACTAAATCACAGTCAACCATGACAAATAGAACCTGGATATCTTCTCATCTAACCATATTAGTTTGTGGGATGATTGCAGAGAGTCAATGCTTTTGCATGTAATTTACTGCTGGAGAGACTAAGGTGTTCAAGGTCCCAGGAAACCACTGATTTCTGCCTTCTGAAACCATCTGTCAAATACAGCCATAAGCTAAGAGAAAGCATGTAATCACCGAAACAAATACGCAGGCTGATGCAACTGAACATCCTTTTCCTATCAGGGTCTTAAAGCATGTTACGATGATAAACAAGCTTCTCATTCATTCAAAATTCAATGCATTTGCCCAGTAATATTGCAGAGTTGATTGACTAACGTTAACCAGGGTTAGTGATTAATTAGTTTCAATGGCCTGTGAAAAACTGTCATTTTGTTTTGTTTGGAGGCGAGTTTTCCCTGTGCAGCCCTAGCTGGCCCTGAACTTATTACACCTGTTATTGGGAGGAGGCTGGTTTCTTACTTCAGACTTCCTTTGCATGAGAGTGCTGGGATTCTAAGTGTATGCCACAAAACCTGGCAGGGATTCATTATTTTTTTTTTACATTGCTGTATTAACTATGTGGAAGGTTCAAAACGGAGATTTATCATTCCATTTCTCTTATGGTGGACTTGGGATTTTTAGCTAATATGGTTTCCTTGTTGCTGAAGTACCTAGAGGGGCCAGTCCGAGTAATTATCCAGCGATAAACCAAGTGATTAATTTAGACCTGTAATTACTGATGAGCCGATAAATAGGAGTCACACGGGGTCTACATTAAGTTTCTTGGAAGAGAGAAATAATGTGTTAAAGCAGTTCACATCAATTCATACATTGTTTATATCAATTGTGCCAAAATGACCATCTGTCTAGGACATTTTTTACCCAATTACAGTTTGGCTCATGCCTTGGTTTTTCCTGACCAACACCCAAATGCTGGTCAACAGGTGCCTTTCATGGCAAATTAACTACAAATGAGATTGGACCATTGGTATTATGCATGTGTGTGTGTATAGGGGGGATGTCTTTCCTTAAATCACAACTTAGTCTTGTGTTTTTTAATCTAAAATAATTTTGTAACAATTGTGATATACTTTCTACTCCTCCTTTCCTTTCTTTTCCCCCATCCCTTCTCTTCTTTTGAATAATGCTGTTATAATAAAAACTAATGTTTTTCTTAACCTACATTCATATATTACATTTTTAATTTTACTTGTATGGCAGCTTTGTACACTCTAACTTCTTTTTTTTATTGCGGTTGTTAAAATAATTATGGTAATTTCATTTCTTTTCTAGTTTATTTGAACCTAATTCTATCTAATTCATCCAAAGCTCTGCTCTACATTGCAGATAAATAGAAACCAGAGTGTACAAAAATCCACAGAAGTTCTCCATCACAGGGCCCACTCTCCAATGAATTTAGGATTTCAATACTTCCAATCCCACTCCTCTTCTCTTCTGTTTCTCTTTCTGGTACATGTCAATATGGTAGATTTTCACTTTCACTAAAATCCTGGCTCAAGGAATGAATCAGTCAATCAGTAAATACCAGGAAAAAATTCCTAAAAATCAAAATCCCACAGAGTCAACACAGTTTGACACAATAATCCAAATTCCCTTACAGTTATGATCAAAAAGAGAGCCCTGGTGGAAACCCTTCCATCTAGTAAAGTTATCTAGAATTAGCCTAAGCCTGACCAGTCAATGCCCAAGGTGACTGCAATTCAGGAGTTCGTTCTTAAAAGTCCCGAGAGGCCCATGTGTAAGTCTTGCTTTTAAAGTGGTAATTAGGGAGGACACAGGCGCGCAGACGCGGCAGATGCGGGACAGTCTAAGCATGAAACAGTGAAGCCCACACTGAGAGCAGATTGCCACACTACAACTAAATCAACCAGAACCTGGAAACAACCTAGATGCCCTTCAATGGAAGAATGGATGAAGAAAGTGTGGAATATATACATAGTAGAGTACTACTCAGCAGTAAAAAATAAGGACTTCTTGAATTTTACATACAAATGGATGGAAATAGAAATCACTATCCTGAGTGAGGTAAGCCAGACCCAAAAAGAGGAACATGGGATGTACTCACTCATATTTGGTTTCCAGCCATAAATAAAGGACATTGAGCCTATAATTCGCCATCCTAGAGAAGCTAAATAAGAAGGTGAACCCAAAGAAAAACATATAGGCATCCTCCTGAATATTAACCTTCATCAGGCGATGAAAGGAGACAGAGACAGAGACCCACATTGGAGCACCGGACTGAAATCTCAAGGTCCAAATCAGGAGCAGAAGGAGAGAGAGCACGAGCAAGAAACTCAGGACCATGAGGGGTGCACCCACACACTGAGACAATGGGAATGTTCTATCGGGAACTCACCAAGGCCAGCTGGCCTGGGTCTGAAAAAGCCTGGGATAAAACCGGACTTGCTGAACATAGTGGACAATGAGGACTACTGAGAACTCAAGAACAATGGCAATGGGTTTTTGATCCTATTGCACGTACTGGCTTTGTGGGAGCCTAGGCAGTTTGGATGCTCACCTTACTAGACCTGGATGGAGGTGGGTGGTCCTTGGACTTTCCACAGGGCAGGGAACCCTGATTGCTCTTTGGGCTGATGAGGGAGGGGGACTTGATTGGGGGAGCGGGAGGGAAATGGGAGGCGGTGGCAGGGAGGAGGCAGAAATCTTTAATAAATAAATAAATTAAAAAAATAAAAAAATAAAGTGGTAACTATTGGAAGATTGTAGATCTTTAAACTTTTTAAATAATTTAATACAAGGTCACAATTATATTTACCATCTCATTACTCTGTTACCCCTTACTTTCCCTATGAACCCATTCTTCCTCCTACTAGTCTCCCAGGATTTGTGCTACTAAAGAAAATGGTACCTCTCCCACAGCAGCAACCATTAAGGACCAGGAGCATTTCAGGGAAGAGATGTAGCTTCATGGGCACTTTCTCTATTCATGCGGAATGTTGGAGGTAGCCCATCTTATGTAGTTATCCATTGCTGTGTGTTCATAATTGCAGTGTTTATCATGCAGCATGATTGCAGTGATCCTGCTTTATCTGGGTGGCAGTGTTTCTCCCTTCTCCTACCCAGGTCCCACAATAAAGCGTTGGGGTCTATGGATCACACGACTTCAAACAGAATGATGGATATCTGGCCTGTTCCTCTTTCTTTCTCTCTTGTTGTCTAGTCATGGAATAAATCCCTTTATTTAGTCACATATTCTTCGCATAAAAAGTCCAAATAGGCCCAAAGCAACAGTACCCACAGTCATGGACCGCAGCTTGAAAACTGTGAGACAAGGCAAACCTTTTCTCTGTACACGTTGATTTATTTCAGACATTTGCTACAATAACAGAGAACTGTTTTGACACATCAGTTCTAACTGAACCGGTAGTAAATAATACAGAATAAAAGGATTGACAAACCATAAAAGAGTGCTACAATTGGCCCCCAAAGAGGGATGGATTGATGCTGTGCAAAAGTTACAAACTAGAAGAAATATGAGCTTGTCAGTCGATGTTGAACAGTGTTATTTTTAAGTTTCTGTGTGTTGCTCAGATCAAAGTGAAAACATAAAATGAAATAGAAATTTATGGGGAAAAAATCTTCATTTAGAAATCGCATAACAAATGTTTCAGTCATCAAAGTCTTTGGTCAATAGAAATGTGTTTTCCTAGATATACGTATGCAGGATTTTCAAATCTCTCTCTCTCTCTCTCTCTCTCTCTCTCTCTCTCTCTCTCTCTCCATATATATGTTTTCTAGAATATGTTATCCAGGAATTGGTCCTATCATAAGTGCTCCTAATCATAGGTATGGCAAATGTTTACTACAACAAAATCATATGTTTCATGTTTGTGCTCAAGGTTGAATTTTTTTTAAACTGTAAAACCTCAGAGAAGAATGAGAAACAGTCATCCAGGTATCTTGATGCTCTGTGACAACCATAATGAGTGGTGACCAAGACATCCCATTGGAGCAAACATTTCTGTCACATACACCAATGAAATGGCCCCTTTTAGTAGTTGACTTCTGCAATATTGTCTTTGCTACAGTTAAAATAAACTGATGACTGTTTGTTCGGTATGAGTGTCAGGCAAGTTTTCAAACAGTCTCCAAAGGAAATAGTAGGAATAAAGAGAAAATGACAGACAGCTTTTCATCAGGCTGAGTTTCCTAGAAAATATTCTTTTCAGATTTTTGACAGTTTTATTAATAGGTAATTTACATACCATAAATTCACCCATTTTAAATGTACGGGTGAATGGTGATTTTTAGTGAATTTAAAGGCATGCAATCATCACAAATTTATTTTAGAATGTTTTAGAATATTTCTTTCATTTTAGAGGTCTCGTCTGACTACCTGCAGCTCCAAACTGCTAGGAATGTAAGCCTCTTTCCGTCTCTCGAATAGGCTCTCCGGACATAAAGTGAATGAGAGAAGCTGCAGTCTTTCCTATCTTATCTGCCGCTTGCCCTTAGCATCTCCCGAGACTCATCTCTGTTACTGCACGCATCTCTGAATCATTACTTCCTCTTACCCATGTATATTCAACTGAATGAATACATCACATTTTAAATGCTTTTATCCCTTGATAAATATTGATTTCCACATCTTGGCCAATATGAATAATTCTGTTCTATATTTCCTGCTGAGTGTAGACACATTTCCATGTCCTTTAGACACATGTCCAGGAGCGGTACTGCCAGGTAATATGATAAACTTACACTCAAGTTTTTAAGGAACAACAAATTTCCCCACTTTTAAAACATCTTCTCTGACACTGGTCACTGTTTCTTCTTTTCATTAGATCTAGTCTCACCCACTCACTATTTTTAAAGTTTTTAAAATTACACTTATTAACTTGTGCGTGTGAGTGTAGGCTCACGAGTGTGGGTGGGGGGTTGTATGCCACCGTCCATATGTGGCGGCCAGGGGACAACTTTCGGGAGTCTGTTCTCTCCTTTTGCCATACGAGTTTGTGGGTCCTGGGAAATAAAGTCAGGATGTTAGACATCAGGGCAAGCATCCACACCAACTGAATCATCCTGCCAGCCCTAAATTGACATGTTGTTTAGTGACTTCTTCCTTTTTTACTATGATGTAATGTACCCAGCACATATTATATTCTTCTAGGAGACAGCCAACCACTCCCCACTCAATTAAACTAACATAGAAGACAAATACAACAGAAAAGAGACAGAAAAACTATGAAATAAAAAAGAGACCTTAGTCCAAATGCATCCTCTATGGGTAATTCAAATTGTGAAATGTTTAATTCATGTTCTGATTTTTTTTTTTTTGAGACAGGGTTTCTCTGTGTAGCCCTGGCTATCTTTGAACTAACTTTCTTTCTCTTTCTCTCTTGTGACCATTCTGGCCTTGTACTCACAGAGATCTTCCTGCCTCTGCCTCCCAAGTGCTGGGATTAAAGGTGTGTTTCACCACCATTCAGCTCAAATTCCAATTTTTAAAATGAAGCAATGCACAAATAAAACAGGGATATGACCCATATACTCCATGTGTGTCCTCTCATCTGGAAGGCCATGTGCAAGTCTATGGCCCACATACTACATGTGTGTCCTCTGGAATGTCATGTGCAGGTCTGTGACCCATATACTCCATGTGTGTCCTGTCTCATCTGGAATGCCATGTGCAGGTCTGTGCATGAGTAAAGGAACATTTGTTTAGAAAAATTGGAAACAATGAAGAAAATGTAAGCTCAACATGGTATTATCACTGATTCAGTAGTTTTTCTTATTTTAAATGTGAATGTGTATGCATGCTAGGTAATGTGTGTAGATATACATGCATGTAAATATTTGAATGCATGAAAGTCAGACGTCAACCTTGGATCTGGTCCTCAGTAGCTATCCATTTTGCTTTTTGAGACAGGATCTCTGATTGGTTTGGAGCCCCTGGATTTAGGCTAGGCTACCTGGCCAGCATGTGCCAGGGATCTTTCTGTCTCTACTTCTACAGAGATGGAATTACAAGTGAACAACAACATCTAGGAATTTTTTGTTATTAATGTAGGTTCTGGGAATCAAACTCAGGTCCTGATGTTTGTGCAGCAGGCACTTTGACTGATTTGTCTTGCCATTACTACTAATTGTTCCTTTGGAGATAAGCTTATACTCTATAGCCTAGGTTGTCCTGAAAGATACTAAGTAACCCAGGCTGGCCTTGAATTTGCAGAACTCTTTCTACTTCCGCCTCCTAAATTCTGGATTACAAATGTGAGTCACTATACCTTTTAGTCTGGTAAAATTCACTGTTTCTTTTTGTTAAGCATGTATATATATATATATATATATATATATATATATATTATGATTTTTAAATTTTATTTATTTATTCATGTGTTTATTTATTTATTTGTGTGTGTGTGTGTATGTGTGTGTGTGTGTATGTATGTGTGTGTGTGCCTGCTTGTCTGTATGTGCATTGCAGGGGTGCAGATGCCTGTGGAGGCCAGAAGAGGGCACTGGATGGATCCCTAGAACTGGAGTCACAGGTGATTTTGCATAACCCAATATGAGTTTGGGGAGCAAATTTGGATCATCTACTAAAGCAACAGTTGCTTTTAACCATCCAGCCGTCTCTCCAACCTCATTTTGCACATATTTTATTTTTAATCACATATTTTAAAGTATTTTATCACAGCTAAATTATGCTTTTCATGCTATAGGAATTCAGATTTGAATTTTCTATGTTTTTAAGACATATGTTTAAAGGCTGCATAATTGTCTATAATAAGGCAGTATCATAATACAACCATTTAATTTACTCAGTTTTTTCCCCTATTTTTCACATTTTTGAATGATGGCGTGAAGACCATCTTTATGCTCAAAAGTGTGCCCCAAATCAAATTTAAAGAGAAACATAATTATTGTATAGTTCTTTCAGGAAAATAAATGTGGTATTTGGAGACCTTGAGAACATTTTCCTAGGAAATAAAAGATGAAAAGAATTAGTCCAGATACAAAGATTTGGGTTTGTGCTGAAAAGAACTGGGTGCAAAGAGAATTCGGACAGAGATGAGAAAGCAATGGTATTCAATGCACGGGAATTGAATTCTGTTTATTAGGACCGAGAACAAGACCGCAAGAACATCAATAAAATCAACAGAAGACTACAGAACAAAAAACTTAATCAGCCAGCTGCCTTCTACCATGGCTTTAGCAGGAGCTGAAGGTTCTATCCTCACACTACAGATTTTTAGTAACACATTTGGATCATTGCATATGAAGAATGGCCCTAGCTGGCCAGTGTGCACTGGTCAGCACGCTTTTCTCTAATTTCATGGTTGAATGGAACAGAAGCCCAGATGATTAGCAACTACAAAGTGGAGTGCTATAACTTAATGATAAAGGTGTCACTGACGACACTAAGGAAGACCCTTTCCTGACACTTCATGCTGACTTAGGAAAAGTTATGATTTATGGGTTTTCCTATGCTACTCTAGTAAATCTCTGAATCTCTGAACTTCAGCATGGATCATGGTTTGTGTGATGATGTCCAGTGTGCATTTGTAAAGCAGAAAGCTGCCACAAGAACAACAGAAAATGACTAGGCATGGTTGCACACACCTTTAGTTCCCATGTTTGGGAGGCATAGGCAGGCAAGGGAGCAAAAGAAAGCAAATCACTAAAACCAACTCTGAATGGACACAGTGTTGAAGATGGAAAGATAAGGGTTAATTCCACAGAGTGGAGCGAAAAGGTGTGTGAGTAGGCAAGGCATATCTGTGTCTTCCTGAGAGTCAACTCGAACAACAGCTCATGATATGTTGGTCCCCGCTTGCTCTCATGGCTGCCATAAAATGCTGTGTCTATGCTCTCTGAGCTATTCTATAGTCACTGCCATCCTAAAAGCTAGACCTATCCTACAAATAAAAAGGAATATGAGCTAAGGCCAGTTAAGCCACCATAGTGGGTCATCAATTATGAAAAGCTTGTTTATAAACATGGACTTGCTTCGGTTACCTTATGCTTAGTAGAAGATATTTTTTATAGAGACCATCTTTCTTCATCTTCACATAGCTTTATGATGAGCCTATAACACACAAATGCCAGTGTGATCTGTTTCACCTCTTCAGGGTGGAGATACTTATAAATATTCATATAGAAGTATCGGGGAAATAACTTTGTTGATGTGAAGTGTTGTTTTGGCATTTTTAACTTAGAGACATTGAGTAATTGTCCTTGCCATTTACAAAGCTAATATCATGGCTCAAACTCTTGCACATCAGTTTTAGCTTAAAGGATACATTTTCTAGCAATGGGCAAACAGAATTTCAGTCATATTAATAAAATTTAAATTATCTCTAAGTCTTGCTGTTTTAGGATGTAAAATGCAAGCAATCATAGCCCCTCAAACATCTGATTGGCTTTGCGATGTGAATCAGCTTGAGATTAAAGACTGTTGTTACTGACCAGATTCTCTATTTGTGTCTCCACGAAGGAAACCACTTTTCCTGTTAATAAAGAGTGTAAGTCAAATTGGGCATATGCAAAGATCTTATCTATAACCTACATTTGTTGATTAATCTCAGATATGGACAAAATATTTCACTTCCATGGTCATTTTCTTTGTTTTCTTTCGTTTGAATCAAGGTCTCACTAAGCAGCTCTGGCTGGCCTGGAAGTCTATACGAAGACTGGAGTGGGGCCTGGAGTTCTGCCTTCCTCTACCTCCCAAGGCTGGGATGAAAGCCTCACATTAATACCTCCTCTGCTCATTGAATTTATTTTAAAGAAATATTTTCTATAAAGGTGCATTTCAACTCAAAGTACTGATTTATCTTTTGGGCTGATAGGACATTTGGCTTTCTTCCAATAGTAGGGACATAAACAAAGGAAGCCAACAAAAAAAGAAGGGAGAGGAAACATATGTAGCTAAGCCAAGTCATATTTTAAATATTTTGGTTAACCTTCAATTCTTATGGAAGGAAGGAAGTCATAAGTCCAAATTGAAGTTAGTGATCCATGGCTAATATTGAGTTTCATTTAAATTTCAACTGTTTTGTCAACAAAGAGACATAGTTACCAAATTTTAAGAAATATAAAAACACTAAAATAGGCTGAAGCTCTAACCACCAATGTGACAATATTATAAGGGGTAACTAAGGATTAAATGAGGTTAGGAGTTGGTGCTGATCTGATAGGACTGACTTCCTTAAAAAGGATGAGTCAGCTGAGCTGGTGGCACTACAGAGCCTGTATTCCCAGCAAACTCTTGGTAGGCTGAGGCAGGAGGATCACAAGTTCAAGGCTGAGATGCAGAGTGAGTTTAAAACCAGTCTGGGTAAGTAAAACCCTTTCTCAAGCTATACAAGTAAAAGGACGTCTGGGCATTTGGCTTAGAGGTGTAGCCCTTGCTTAAAATACATATAGTCTGGGCTGAGTCCCAGCTCTGGAAAGGAGAAGAAAGAAAGGAAAAGAATCTGCCTAGTCGTCCCTATGAGAGAGGCACGCAGGCCATGCGAAGGTGCAGAGCGAAGGAGGCCATCTGCCAGCCAGGGAGGGAAGATTTCCCAGCTGTCTACACCTTGATCTTGGACTCTTGGCTTCCAGAACCGTGAGACAACAAATTTCTGTTGTTTTAAACACCCACGGATCCAACGACAGCCTGATTAACTGTTACAATCAAGTTGCCCTTCTTCAGTTTTATGAAAGTTTTGTTGGTTTTGGACATAGTTAGATGTTAGATTTTTTTTTTTTTGGAAGACCCATTGAGGTCTTGATGTTTTTATATCTATAGAGATGATTCTGCAGTTTCCTTTCTCAGTCTGTTATTAGGTTGGATTACAATGATTGCTTTTCAAATGACAAAACATCTTTCTGTTCCTGGGATAAGTCCACCTGGACAGGTTCAAACATTTATTTTCTCTATTGGGTTTGATTTGCTAAAATATTCAAACAAAATAAAATTTAAGACAAAAGAAACACCAAAGGTGAGAATTATTCATTGACTCATCTTCGGAGCCAAATCAAATTCAACAGGCACAGAGAAATCTCGGAGCAGCAGATCAAATTAATAATATTCTAGAGCAGGAATAAAAATCTTCAGACTGATAGATCAGATTGACAGCAACAATACTCTGAGTCAGTTGATTAAAAAACAAAAGAGGGTGGCTTGAATTTTTCTTTATCTCAAAGGCAGGTTTCTATTTTACAGTGAATGAAAAGACACTCACTAACAATACAATATAGCCAAGAGAACTGACGTGGCCAGTCCTGCATCCTTCTGCTCAGGCTATTTTCATGTCCCTCTAATTTTTAATTGCCATCACAAAACAATGCATGTAATTACATAAAAGAAAGACAGAGGCCTGGGCATTAATGGGGATAACAAAGGGATAACCACAAAACTACAAGATCTTGATATCTTTCCAATATTTCCTAACTGTAAAACGGGTCCTGAGACTAAGTTTAAGACTCTCTAACCTATTAGCCTCTGGGTGTCTTTGGTCTCACCTAGCTCTCCATATGCAGTCATTTACCTGAAGGTTCTGATCAATTTTTTCAGGAACAATGAAAGAAGCTTGTTACAGTGGACGCTCATAGTAGAATTTCAACCCTACTGAAGAAACGTTGGAAACCAATCAGCACAGTTGGCAAGAGGAGAAGCTCTGGTACTGGATGCAGTTCTAATCTCTGATCCAGAGCATCCCCCAAGAGGACATTGGGTTCACCTTTGTACTTGATAACTGACACGGAGAGGAGACTGGATCCTGTCTCTCTAATGCATTGCTTGCAAAGCAGCCTGGAGACACTCTGGAGACATGACTTTGCTTCCTCCTTTCTCATGGGTCATCTCAGGGAAACACTAGTAAGATGGTTCCAGTTGTCTTGACAGTGCCTAGAACGGCCTAGGAAAGGGGCCTCTGAGCATGCCTGTGAGGAGGGTGAGCCACTTAACGGCAGGGAGCACCATTTCAAGGGCCGGGATCCTGTACTGAATAAAAAGAGAAAGGGAGAGAATGGCGGCTCCCATCTCCTGCTCCCTGACTGCTGAAGCAGACTGGTGGACTCAAGCTCCTCCCACTATGGCTTCTCCAACAGGATCAGCTGCATTCTGCACCTGTTGGCTAAAATAAGCCCCTCCCTTTTCAAGTTGTTTTTGCTTGGTTTATTTTACCATAGCAGAAGAAAAGCAGCAAATACAACTACTGCTTAGATCATGGAGTCAGGCGAAGGGTTAGCCAAGGCACATGTAAACCAGGCCTTGGCACATAAGAAGCCTAAACTATATGAAACAGCTAAAATTAAAGTCACAGATGATTTGTGCAACCCTGGCTTGAGAAATGAGGGCCTGAGAAACAGATGGTTCAAAGTAAGGGAGGTGAAGGGGGCATCATTATTACTCTTTTTATTTTTCAAAACTATGCAGGGTAACAATGAGAATTCTTGTTCATGCTTCTCAGCAAAGCAGAAAGAGGTGGTCTATGTCACTGTGCCTTTAATTCTTTTTTTTAAAAATGATTTTCTGAATTTCCTCTGTGTCTGTGGTTATGTCCCCCTTTTCATTTCTGATTATTTATTTATTTATTTAGGATTTCTGTCTCTTCCCCGCCTTCAGTTCAGCTCTATGGAGATGGTTAGGGTGTAATGCAGACATTTTGTTTAAATTTACAAGACAAATTTCTCCAATAGTTCAAGTTAACCGCAACAATCTAATCCATACGAATCAAATGAAAAGTATTTTATGTCAAAGCTAGAGGGGAAAAAGAGCATCTAATAAGCATAACTCACAGAAATATTCTGCTGCTTTGTTAATTTCCAACAACCAGGACAAGACTTCAACCAGTCTGATATTGTAAGCTTGAATTTGAAACCCTCCTCAAAAGACAGATCACACGGGCAGAACGCAAACCCAGAGAATACTGGCTTCCTTCCTAATATCTTAGCCTTGGCAATATCAAAGAGGGAAGAGGAAATGGCCCACTTGAGCATGTCCTTCAACAAGGTTTAGGAGCTTCAGGGCAGACCTCATAGCAAATGGCAAATGACCTATTATCTCTGAAATCATTTCAAGCTTGATTGGTGAGAATATGTAACTGACTTTCTTTCTCCAGGCTCCAAGGGCTTTTGCTGTCCCGTCTGAGATGATAATGCAATCATCAGTAGAAAACACAAATTCCCTTATTAACACTAGTAAGTACCCCAGGAAAACTCTGTGAAAGACAAACCAGCCGCACCTCCCACCTCCCATTACATAACCAAAGCCTTGGCTTGATTGATTAGATTGGACTTCAGTTAAGTGCCTTACTTTTTCCTCTTTGTGACTGGGCAAGGACTCTTCAAGGCCCAGTCTCTTGACTGTCAGAGGATTTTTTCCTAATCTGTCTTTCATCAAACAGGATGTGGAGAGTCCCCATCAAGTTCAAAATGCTTTCAGGCTGTAATCTGGGCATTTGTCAGGGGTTCGTAAGACTGCACATGTTCCCGGGCCCACTCACTAGGCTGCAAAATTTATTGAACCCTCAAAGAGTTATGGAGGTCTCTTCCTCAAATTCAAGTAAGCAAGTCTGTGTATTAGGGAGGTAACTAATCAATTCTCCTCGGCCTCATTTCTCTTATGATTCTTATCACCCCTACTCCCAACCCTATTTCTCTAATTTTTCACATGATTTTAAATGACCAAAAACCAGGTATGGATTAGGATTTAAAATGTTTAAGTTTCCCACTGGACTGTAATGAGGAACACGGTATGTGGGAACAAAGGGGACCATGAAGCTGCATTATAATAAGTCCAACTTAGAGGTGGTGCTTTATACAAGGGTGGGCTGCTCAGTCAAAAACATGCTGACGGAGGTGGGGCACAGTGCTCCACCACTTTAATCCCAGCACTTGGGAGGTCGTGTTATCTGTGAGTGTGAGGCCAGGCTACATAGCGAGTTTCAGGACAGCTGGAGTTACACAATAGACCCTGTCTCAAAAAACAAAACAAAACAAAACAAAACAAAATGGCCAAATAGTGCTAGGCAGACAAGGCCACACCTTTGCTTGGCGTGTTCAGAGGAGATAAATCTAAAGCTCTGCATCATGGGAGGTCCCAACTCCTGTGCTTCAGTTCCTTCCCCTGAGAGCTGAGCCTCTTTTAGAGTTCATATAAGAAGTGTTCTTTTTGGGTCTGGCTTACCTCACTCAGGATAGTGTTTTCTATTTCCATCCATTTGCATGCAAAATTCAAGAAGTCCTTGTTTTTTACTGCTGAGTAGTACTCTAATATGCCACATTGGAGCACCGGACTGAAATTTCAAGGTCCAAATCAGGAGCAGAAGGAGAGAGAACACGAGCAAGGAACTCAGGACCGCGAGGGGTGCACCCACACACTGAGACAATGGGGATGTTCTATCGGGAACTCACCAAGGCCAGCTGGCCTGGATCTGAAAAAGCCTGGGATAAAACCGGACTCACTGAACATAGCGGACAATGAGGACTACTGAGAACTCAAGAACAATGCCAATGGGTTTCTGATCCTACTGCACGTACTGGCTTTGGGGGAGCCTAGGCAGTTTGGATGCTCACCTTACTAGACCTGGATAAGTTGGGGGTTCCTTGGACTTCCCACAGGGCAGGGAACCCTGATTGCTCTTTGGGCTGATGAGGGAGGGGGACTTGATTGGGGGAGGGGGAGGGAAATGGGAGGCGGTGGCGGGGAAGAGACAGAAATCTTTAATAAATAAATAAATTAAAAAGAAAAAAATTTGATCTTCTTATACCCACAAAAAAAAAAAGAAGTGTTCTTGCCCAAAAGGCCCATTTGTCAAAGGCTTGCTGTGAATGGATTATGAAGGCTTGGACCTAGCCTATGTATTAATCTACTCATGGATTAATAACTTAATGACATCATGGGAAGTGATGGCAACTCAAATATGGACTTTATTTCGAGGAAGGAGGCCACTATGCATGTGTGTGTATGTGGTTGTTTTTCTTTGGCAGCTGTAACTTATTCCAGATTCTTCCCAGTCTTCTGTTGCTTTTGTTCCCCATGAAGTGAACTATGCTGTTCCATGGCAAGCCCCACTATATTCTGCATCAACCTGTGGAGACCCAGAAGCAATGGAACCAAGGGACAAACCGCTAGTGAAAAGAAATCTGTCTTCAGAATTGCTAGTACTAAACTGAGTCAATGCATGGAAAATGCTTGGAATAAACGCCAGTAGATGTTGTGTAGAAGGCATGCTGTGGCGCTGGGAGATGCTGTGCAGGAGGAGGGCATGCTGTGATGATGACACTGGCCACAATGATCATTTTTCTTTGATGTTCAGCTATGGGCTCTGGGGATGGCTCCCCTTTCTATACTCCCCATCCTTCTTTTTAGCTATTGTTCTTCATTCTAAAGCACTTGAATGGGGAGGATTAGTTGATATGTCCTACAGATACCCAGTTCCTGACCTGTGGCTATTCCCAGGGTTATTGTAGGGATCCCAAAAACCATGAACAGGAGCTCCTAGAATGGGAGTCCTCTTCTCTGATAGAGTGTGTGAAATAGTCTCTCGAACTGAAGTTTAACCTCTTGTGCTTTTAGCTGGGTATTTTCCCAACACATGAATAAAACTACCTCTTTGAGAAAAAGACAGGATGCAGAGAGATGAGAATTATTATTGTTTCTTAGGTGTCAAAATATTTGAGCCAAGTTGTTCTAAACGTGGCATTAAAATGTATTTAATGGATCATAAGTAGGGCATGGAGGTAAATTCTGTATAGCTCAAAATGAAATATGTTCTCAGCAAAATATTTTTAGATGTTTGAATTTATTTATCCTTTTCTTTAAAAAATGGTACTTAGAAAAAGAAACAAGATCAACCATGTTTCAAGCACCAAACACCATCAATAAAAAGAAGCAATGGAGACATTTATAAATAGATTGACTTCTAAGGCTTATTTCTTAAAAAATCCTAATGCAATTATTTGTATTTAAAAAGAATTCCCATCTCCTTTCTCCCAAACAGGAATACTACAACCCACATATGGCGCAGATATTGCTTCCATAGTGAAAAATTCAGTTCCTGGTTCAATATTGGATTTTAGGAATCCATCTCTCTTCCATCTACCTCATGGGCAGAAGCAGGAATCCAGCTGGCTCGGGGCCACTGGCGCAGCATCTGCTGACTGTAAAGGGGGCATTATTACCACACAGGAGATGTGGGGGAGAACAAGAGGGACAGGACTTGTGAATCAGAGCTAGGGAGATGACCTGTGGTGGTGACCAACTAAGCACTGTCAAACTTTCCCTTTCTCTTGTCTCCAGTGACAGCCCATTGCCTCCAGGCAAACAGGTCAAAGACAGTAGTTTTCCCCAACTGCTTAAGTACCTATAAGTATTTGCAATTTGGTTTGTTAGTTCATCAAGTCTGAAATATTTACTCTCTGGCTTTGCAGAAAAGTTTTGCTGATCCCTGTTCTAGATTAGACTTCCTTAAGGACAATTAAAGAAGTTAACTGCCTCTCTTCTTATGCATTGCGTGTGTCAGCACCAACTTAATGAAGCAGAAACGTCTACTATGTATTTCATTTGAGAATGTATCACTGGAATATGCTTATTTAAAGGCCACATTGATTCTACAGGAAACCTACAGTAAAGGTGGTTTCCCATCACTTTTAGGACTGCTGGAAAAATACATAGAGGATTATGACACCTACAATGGTCCTCAGAGGGCTGAAAATCTACACCTTCTAGATATGGACCTATTCATGGACATCAGGGTGATGAGCAACAATGCGGAAGGGAAGGAGCCCTCAAGGGAAGTAGAGAAATGGTTCTGCAGTTGAGAGCACTGACTGCTCTTCCAGAGGACCTGGGTTCAAATTCCCAGCACCAACGTGGCAGCTCACAGCTATCTGTAACTCCAAGACCTGACACCCTCACACAGACATGCATGCAGGCAAAACACCAATGCACATGAAACAAAAATAAATAAATAATTTTTAAAAATGGGCCCTCAGCTGAGTGGCACTGTAGCCTACCACAGCCTGTCCTTCTAATCTGTAGTTAAGCTCCAGTGGTTGCGTCTCAACCACTGTCTTTAGGTCACAGTCTTCTTGGAATAATGACGTCCCATGAACTGACGCCATGACAGAAAACCAAAACAAACACCCCCAACCAAAACTCCACTTCCTTAGAATTACTTACTGAAGAAAAGATGGCAGAACAAGCTTCACTGCATCCGAACAACCTGCTCTAGCTTGTTTCTCAAAGACTGTTTAACTTTTTTTCCACATAAACCACCAAACACATATTGATTTTCATTTTTGAATCCTACATGGGTCTTTAGTATTCCCTTTTATTCAGACACATCCCCTGCCTCTGATTCGCCCTTTAATAGTAAGGCTGATATGTAGCTAATTGACTTCAGGTGACTTTATACCAGACACAAGGGCAAGATGTCACTAGTACCTTACAGGGCATGGCTTGAAACCACTACTTCATGTTTGCTTCGAGCATTCCCCATTATGGTAACCAGAAGAAAGTGAAATAGGTTGTGAATGAACTTCCTGTGAATTTCTACAACTCAAGGTAGCTGACACCCAAAGACAAATGGCTGGAAAACAAAGTCTCGGAACAGGAATTTATATAGGTCTTACAGTTATCATGTTGACTACCACACTTACATTTTTTAAATCCTTTAAGTTCACCGTCCATCTTTGTGTTAGTTATCCATGCAGTTGGGGCGGGTGTATGATGGTTTCTTTTCATTGTTAATTTGATACAGTCTAAAATCATCTGGAAAGGCAATCTCAGAGAGGATGGTCCGGATTAGGTTAGCCTGTGAATGTGTCTGTGGAGGATTTCTTGATTATGTAAATTGAGGTGGGAGATCTGCACACCGTGGGTGGCACAATTCCCTAGCCAAGGCCTCCTGTAAGAGCAAGTGAGCTGAGCAGTAGCATACATGTGCTATTTTTAGTGCTCTCTGATGTTGGTTGCAGTGAGACTAGCTACTATCTGACTTCTCAGTAGTCGTGGCACTATGACCTGGAAATGTCTCAGACAAACCTTCTGCCCCTTTAGTTTCTTTTGTAGGAGGATTTTTTTGTCATAGCAACAGGAAAACAAATTAAAATAGGATAAACTATTAAGATACTTTTCAGGAAAAAATAAAACAAAACAAAAACAACACAGATATGAGAAATACTTTCTCCATGGAAGGCAATCCTGGGTAGGCCTCACATCTCTGTTATCTCTGAGCAAGAACTGTGCTTTGGTTGGGAATCAGACATGGTTTGGTCTGTCAGAGTTCATGATCAAATGAGGAAGAACTAAAATGTCTGCAGTCATTAGTGATTCACTAATGAGACAAAACAATATTTTAAACAGTTAATAAAACAACCAACTGTACACATAGTAGTAGATGTCTGTACTCATAGCATAGGGAGGGTCAGGCAAAAAGATCTTGAGTTTAAGGCCTCCTTAATCTACACAGGAAGACATTGAAAAAGAACAAGAAAACCAAAACAAATAAAACTCCTAGAAAAATTTTCAACCAACATGCAAAATTGCTTAAACACGAAACAAACAAAACAAAAATGATTTTTCCCTTTGTGTGGAAGAGAGTCATCTAATGTAAAAGAGTGACTTGAGGTGCAGTTCTAAGAGGGAATTTTTCAAGGTTTGGGAAGTCTTGAGAAATCAAGCCAGTCTGACATCAGTGGGAAACAGGCTATAGGACAACATTGTAGTAGGAATAAAGCAGGGTCCAGACTTAATCCTGTGAAGGCACGATGACTGTCATCTCAAGGATATAAAATATGCCACATCCTAAAAGGGAAGTGGAGCTAGGGTTAACACATGGACATTTAAATTCCTAATCAGTATTCTTTCTACTGTACCATCCCATATAAACTTGTTGGTATCTAAGGATGGTTCAATTATGAAAGACAGTGGGGAGCAGAGGTACAGTCAAATTCACATCACTTCTCCCAAAAAGTGTTCTCTGACCTCCACCCTCCATTCTCAGTTCACTCAGTGGCACCATGTTGCTAAACAACATTGTGAAATTATATCTCAAACGTACTTCCAGGTTCTCCTAGACTAGAAGGAGCTACCTTTCCTTGGGGGCCCACAGTTGGATCTGAGTCTTCCAATGTTCTAAGAACTTCTAAGGGACATGAAGGATGATGCCCACACATTCCTTGAGCGAATGAATGGAAACTATCCAGGCTTTATGAAAGGCTGTCTGCCTTAAACAAATCATTTGGTCTCCTTGCACCTAATTGGTAAATGGATGTGGGTAACAGACTGTGGCTTTGGAACTCCACTCTGGGTATTCTGAGGAGATGATGGCACAGTGTCATGCTTTCCACTTCCTTTCCTTCTTCCTTGGTATGTCAATCTGTATTTCACACTTGGAGCTCTGGGGTATGCCTTCTAAGTAAAGAACTTTCCAGATGAAAGTTTGAAAAGAACTGAATTAGTCCATTTCAAAGTATATGCCCATCTCTAAAATTTCATGTTTCTAGTGCCCTTACATTCTAACGGTTATGCATCTCAGTTCTTTCAGACCTAGTAATAAAGGCAGTCTGTAAGGTAGGGTTTTTCTTCAGAGGGATTAAAGGTATGTACGTGTGTGTGTGTGTGTGTGTGTGTGTGTGTGTGTTACAAGGTTGTAAACCAAAGGTTGTGTTCTACCACTGAGCTGCATTTTTAGCTCTGAAAACAATATTGTAAAAGTTATAGCTCAGAAAAAAGCAAATGACCATTAATATAATCTACTCTATCAAAAATTTTGGTGTTTTTTTTAGATAAGGTGTTTTGTAGCCCAAGATGGCATCAAACTCTGTGCATAGTCAAATATAACCTTGAACTTCTGATTCTCCTGCTGCCACTTACCAAAAGCTAGGATTACATAAATTGGCCACAGTATGTTGCTCAAACTTTTAAGCATGCATTTAACATCTACTGATGGATTAACAACAACTGACTGGATTATTATTTTACAATTTTCTAAAAGATAAAAATAATGCAAAAATATATCAAGAATGACAGGTTTTTTTTTTTTTTGAGGTGGTAAATAGCTCACATAGCCTCAAGGCAAACACAAGGTTACAGTGAGTAACTTTAAGGGCTTTCCACTTGCTTATTTGTTTCAAACAACTGTCTAGTGTTCACTGGAAACAAATCTCCTTGTGGGCTACCTCAGTAGTTCCATTTGCCAGTGTAGACGGAAATGACACTGTCCTAGGAACATGAAATTGTTTTCATCTCTGTTCTATTTTCATATTTGAGATGAACAAACCCTTCAGGC
Source organism: Microtus oregoni (assembly GCF_018167655.1). NCBI lineage: Eukaryota > Metazoa > Chordata > Mammalia > Rodentia > Cricetidae > Microtus > Microtus oregoni. Next base: position 28,982,583 of record NW_024543071.1, on the reverse strand, counting down.
AATGTGGAATGACCGTGCACTGTGGAACTCTAACTGTAACGACGATCCAAACATCATCTCCCGTTTTAAACACTGCAAGTGAAATGCATTGAACACAGTTCCGATTTACATGGGCCAAAGACACGTAAGATGCCAGACAATGTGTTGTAGTGCTGAAGAGAGGTTCTAAGGAGAACTGTGACAAACGGTGGGGGCAAGGTGGGATTCCCTGGGATGTGAAGAGCTGTCACTACCAAGCATCTTAATTTGCCATTGGCATTGCCATCTGCAACCTGATTTAGGAGTCCACTCAAATTATAACACCCTTCTCTGCTTTCGAAATCACATTAGATCACCAGAACTTCTACATTCCAGGCAAAATGACTCAGCTTTAAAAATTACCAAATAAGCTGCTCTTTCTAAAATAACAGTGATAAAAAATGACACACGGTTAGAAAGAAAACAGAAGCTTCCTTCGCCGAGCAGGCTGAAGAGTCATGAGGGCCACTTTGATTTGGTTTCTTCCAAATGAGAAGAGGCAGGAAAGAGATGAAGAAACCACGATGTGATAAAGGTCTGGGCACCTCAATGATATTTTGGCTTCATCACCTGCAGTGTGTGACCAAAATGATTTCAATCACTCATATGCTTCTATTTGTCTACTTATAGACAAGAATCTTCAATCAGCAAGAAAAACAACATAGAAGGAGAGGGAAAAAAAATCACCTTCTACACAAAAATCCTTCATTTCAGATCTTTAGCCATTCTTTCCTTGGCCTCCCTAAAAATTTATTTACAGTTTGATATTTCCCTCTCCCAGGGCAATTTTATTTATTTTAGTCTTCTATTCAATCACACAGTTTATCAGGAAAGGAGTTTCACTTATTCATGCAATAAATATATATGTGGGAGCTTGGTGTGCCTCATGCATTTCCCAGGAATATGGGAAGAGATCAGTGGACTAGCCACACAACAAACAGGACACAGCGCCTCCTGTTCCAGCTACAATTTTAATAGAACAAGACTGACAGACAGCATGCAATAGCAGGAAAAGACTCAGCCAAAAGAGAATGCACATGTTTTTCTTCCATCTCTTCCGGTTTCCTCCCTCCCCTCTTCCCTTGCCCCATGGACTTTCTTTTTCCTTTTGTCTTTCTCCTTTCTCTGTCTCCCATAACTGGCATACCCATATCTGATGGGAACGACAAAAGTCATAAAGTCAGCACAGCTGTTTGACAAAGGTCCAGCAAGGCTGAGTGGAATGATGGCCGCCATGGTACCTTTGCTTTTCATCTCTGCCTGTTGCCTTGGGAAATTTTGTACAATTTGAGGATATTGAATTGATGGAAAATTTCTTATGAATCATTTATGCTTTCTCCCGGTAGTACTGCTTCTAAGCTTCCCCAGGAAAGTCCTGAATATACTACCCCTCCTTCTTTTAGGGAGATAGCCTTATCTACTTGAAGGTCTTTGTTATGCCTTGGAGGTTGTGAAACACGTAAAGAAGCCAGAGGTCTCTTTACGAGGCTCTGAGACATTCTTGAAACGTCTGTCCCTGTACTTACTCAGGAACAAGACAATCCAAACAAAGTAAAGTTAAAGAGGTCAACAAGATTCGATGGACTAGAGGAGTTGACCACAGACTAGATTTGCCAGCCTCTTCCCACTCTACATTCAGGCAGTTATGCGGCAGGTACAATGACAGAGTTAGATTAGTTAAAGTTACCTCTGCCCTATACAAAAGACTTATACTGATGAGCAAAGAATAATGTAAAAATATAACACAAGAATAAGATGCCAATTCCTCATTTCTTAGAAGAGCTAGCATATGCAGAGCCACTGAGCATATGACCAAGGAGCAATAGAATGCCAGTATTAGACATATAAAAACATTTTATAAATATATAAAATGTAAATATTGTATTATGCCAGAATCTGAATAATAAGTACAGCAGCTTTGGCCTAAGGATTTTTTCTTGGGTACTCTGATCATTAAGAGTGAACAACATACCGCTTGGGACATGGCAATCTGCCCAGGCTGGCTTGGAGATATTATTTTGGTTTAGTGTCCTTGTAGCCACTAGCTACTAGCATGAGAACAGGTTGTCATATGTCTCTAGATTATTAAAAACTGGGTTAGGCGGTTAATGAGGACAAAAGGGTTATAAGAGATATCTGTTTATCAATGATGGTTAAACTTGGGGGAAAATGGTTGTAAAAGATAACTCTGTTCTGTCCCAGTTTATCAATGATGACTGAAAGATTTGCAAGAGGAAGTGAAACACATGTGGTAGGATCTATGTTTTGGAACAACATGAATCTATCCCTGCTTACTGAATTCTGTATGAGCAGAGAAGCACTCTGGCTGCTAGTCGCTCAGGCTACAAGATTTTCCCCCACCATCATGCTCATCCTTTCCTCACAAACTCCTTACATCCTCTGGGAACCTGTCTACTGCCAAGGATGGCTTCCAAAACAAAATGTGTTAAATTTACATTGCTGTGATAAAACATTGACCAAGAGTAACTTGGGGAGAAAGGTGTTTGTATCTTTCAGTTCACAGTCCATCATGAAGGGAAGTAGGAGTCAGAGTTCAAGACAGTGGGCTGGAGAGATGGCTCAATGGTTAAGAGCACTGCCTGCTCTTCCAAAGGTCCTGAGTTCAATTCCCAGCAACCACATGGTGGCTCACAGCCATCTGTAATGAGATCTGGTGTCCTCTTCTGGCCTGCAGGAATGCATACAGGCAGAACACTGTATACTTAATAAATAAATAAATCTTTAAAAAAAAGAAAAGACAGGAACTTGGAGGCAGGACCTGAAGCAGAGGTCATAGAGAGACATTGCCTACTGAATTGTTTGCCCTGGCTTGACCAGTTTACTTTCTTATAATACCCAGGACCACCTGCCTAGGGTGGCAGTTCCCCTGCCCTGGGTGGGCTGGCCTTTCCAGATCAATCAGTAATCAAGAGAATGCTTGTAGGCAATCTGATGGAGGCATTTTCTCAAAGGAGGTTCCTCTTCCTGGACAACTATATCTTGTGTCAAGATAACAAGGCAGCACACCTAACCTCCATGTATTCCTAAGATTCCATAAAGGACCTGTAACCCAGAAAGTGAGGAATAACTAGAAAATGTTGCTGAATGACTCATTCTGACTGAGATCTAAAGTTCGGTTTGTTTCGTATTGCAGAAGTCATATGTTTGCTGGGTACTTGAAAACACTTCATACAAAGTGAGATATGAGAAAAAAAAAGAGCCACAGAATTTCCCAGATGAAAGAAGACAGCAAAGATAATCTAATTGATGTGGGATTCCCCTCTGTATGCTGTGGATATCATTGGTTAATAAAGGAACTGCTTTGGGCCTATAGCAGAGCTATAGGGGAACAGAGCTAGGTGGGAAAACTAAACTGAATGTTGGGAGAAAGGAGGTGGAGTCAGAGACAAACCATGTAGCCCTGCCAGAGACAGACACCAGAACTTTAGCTGGTAAGCCACAGTCATGTGGTGATATACAGATTAATAGAAATGGGCTAAATTAATATGTAAGAGTTAGCCAATAGGAAGCTAGAGTTAATGGGCCAAGCAGTGATTTAATTAATATAGTTTCTATGTGACTATTTTGGGGCTAAGCAGCCGGGAACAAACTAGTCACCTCCTGCTACATTTAACAATTTAAAAATATATATTATCAAAATGATAAAATTTTAGACATATTGAGCTGGTATATTATTAAAACAATCATATTTGTATAATTATATATTTTTTAATTTTATAAAGTTTGTTACTTAAGTATTTCATATTTTCTATTGCTAGTATTTTAGTATTTATTTGGCTTGGATTTTTGGTGCTGGGATATAACCCAGTACTTGCATATGATAGCCAATGACTCCACCCCTGAGCTACAAACTCAACCCTTAGTTTTCTATGTGATGACCATTTCTTTTATTGAACATTGATCCTCTGGATGGACCAATGGTTAGCAGATGTTTAGACAACTAACTGTAACAGAGCTCATAACATGAAAAAAGACCTTAATTTGTTTAAAACAAATTGAATGAAAGAAAACTTTAGCAATAGTGTTCTTATTATTGAAAATATGAAAATTCCCTAATCAACAGTGTACAGAACATGATCCTGAACATGTCAATGTAAACATGATCATGTCAAAGATAAACATGCTGTCACAGTCTGTGTTCAAATGATTCATCCAGGACAGAGGAAGAAATACTTTGGAAACAAGAACAGGTGATAATATAGAGAAAATGATAAATAAATTATGAAAGAGAGAAACCCTATCATCAAACAATTATATAATTGGAAGGAGGAAAAATTGGATCTAATCTGTGTTCTCTCAACAGTATAGAGCTCAATTTAAGGATAATATTATGCACCTTGAACAATGAAGTGCCCTCTCCTTCTAGGGGTGTTTTAGATTTTAGGTTGACTGCACTGTGACCTTTGCAAGGCATGCAAACGCAAGCAACATAGATGCATGTGTATACACATATGGATTTTGAAAGCAAAATTACAAAGAGAGAAAAGCTTGCTGAAAATAAAACAGCATTTTGTAACCATAGCAACCCTAACTTTTAAAAAAGCAACACCAAGCAAGAAGAGCTCATCAAGAGCTACATCAAGTTGTTATAGCAACCAAAATATGGCTTTACAGAAACCGATTTGCATGAGATTAGCCAGAAGGTTATACTGGTAGAAGACTATTACAGAAATATATCTCTGGGGCCCAAAGGTTTATTGTTCTTGCTTTAATCAGGACTCATGTCCTCTGATTTTTTAAAACAAGACCCCCCCCCCCCACACCTCTGCTCAGGTGAGCCTAGCTGCTGTGTGACAGGTTTTGTGGTATTTGCTAATAATCAAGAAGACTAAAATTAGTTTGTAAGTACTAACTTTTGATCCCTATAGGTTAACGAACTACATTAAACCTAAAAGACAGTAAGGAGTAGTAAAAGAAGGCTTAGAAAGTTCCAGAAGAATGAGTCTGGATTCTTAAATGAGGCAGGGCTGACATTTCGAATGATTACTGTGTATTTAGCAACACTCCTAGCCATGACTAACACCAAATTCCCTAGAAGTAATTACCAAAACAAAACCAAATGAGCAAAAAGCCAAAAATTCCGCACAATGACAAATCTTCCTCAGTGAAGAAGGCAGCTTGTTTACTGACTGCTGGCAACCTTTGATACAGAAACCTTTCGTTTGAGCTACTGTTGCTTTCTCCAAGGATAAATGCTTCACCAAGCTTGTTCAGAACCCAGCACACACACACACACACACACACACACACACACACACACACACGCACTCACACAATTTCAGCTCTCAGCTCTGACATACGGTGTTCTCTATGTTCTAGAATGTCTTGTCCTTCTGTCTCAGGGCAAATTCTTACTGATTCCTGTATTCTTCTACAGTTGGCCCAAATCTTCTGTTTGAATTCTCTTTTATTCACAGTTATTTCTACTTCATCCTAACATTTCATTTGTAAGAAACGCACACTACAGAAAATGTCCACTTCTCTGTTAGTCTACCACACAAAGTATCCTCAACTATTATTTACTGATTTGGATATTTTGAAGTTATTGGAGATGTCAAGCTTCATGTATATTAAATGCCATGTAGCTTGTGACCATTGCATATTCTGTTAAAGCTCAATATATTAAGACAAAAGGAGAACACAATTGGTTAGATTTATTGAGTGAATATGGAATGAACGTCTTGGACAGGTGATAAGAAGGCTAGACAAACCAAAGGCCTGTGTGCTGAACCTGGAAGACTTACTCCAGCCTGGTTTCAAATGATGAGAGGTGGGAATGACAAATGTTAAGTTCTTTAAGAGCAAAGACTGTTTATCTATCTTTGTTGGTTACCATGGTAACCTATCCAAAGCAGGCTACACATGACCAATAAGAGGTCTTCTGGTTTAAGACAAATGTAGTTACTCAGGAAAAAAAAAAAGATGTTTTCTCATAGTTATCATTTGCTGATATGATGTGTGGTTATTAATACTTTAATGATATGTTTTTTTCCTATTTTCATCAAATTTATCATACTATTTCTTCCTCATGTATTAAAATAATTTAACCAAGGAATTTTGAGCATTTTCATTTCTATTACGTTTCTTATTTATTTTCTATAAAAATTATTTTTTTGAGGAATATCAGAATATTTTTGAGTTTTTGTGACACACACACATACACACTTTCCCCGTTGTGCTTTCTAATACAGTTCTCACAACTCTATTACTTTTCAGAAGATCACACATAGTGCTATAAGCAGGACTCTGGCAGAATTTACTATAATTAAAATAGAAAGCTTAAGAAAATGTAACAGTTAAAAAAAAGTGACACTCGAACAACTCACTAACCATAAATTTTATTCAATGGATCTTAAACCGAGTTATAAAGAAAGATAAGATATGCTGAAGGATTGACCAGAATATATTACTCTTAAATATCCCATTTCTTATTCAAAATAGATGGCTTCCTCACAGTGCAAATGCTCAGTGGCACTCAAAGAAAGGGTCCTTGAGGGCAGGAGTGGCCACAAGGAGTGGTCAAGGGTCATTTTAGAACTTCATGTGATTGCCAAGTGACTGGGACCGGGAGGAGGCTCAATCAATATCATCTAACTTTCAGACATTGGGCCAGTGTGCTACTAACAGTGAATTAAACAGCAACTTAAAAGGACAGTAGAGTCCGGTTTTATCCCAGGCTTTTTCAGATCCAGGCCAGCTGGCCTTGATTGCTCTTTGGGCTGACGAGGGAGGGGGACTTGATTGGGGGGGAGGGAAATGGGAGGCGGTGGCGGGGAAGAGACAGAAATCTTTAATAAATAAATAAATTAAAAAAAGAGAAAAAAACAAGGAAAAAAGGACAGTAGAAAGTTTAAACAATTTGCATTTTGTGTTTAGAAATAAAGCCACACACACACACACACACACACACACACACACACACACGCTTTAACCTTTGAAAATCAGCTTAGTTTTCTCGCCAAGCAGAAAACACACCTAGGCTAAGAGCGACTATGAAAGGAAATTGAAAAATCATCCTTTTTCTAAGCCAAGATGAGTCTCATTAAAGAAGGCTGATTCTCCTGAGGTTTTGTGCAGGGACAGCAAACACGCCTTCTGCCGTGAGAAAAAGTAAGCCCTGAGTCCCGCTGTACCAGCAGCCTTTTCTTTCTTCTTTGTGCACATCAAGTAGAGAGATAACTTGCTAGGGCCTAGCGAGGCTATTGGAACAGCACCGCTTACTGCTATTCATTATGCCAGTGTGAATAGGACTCTACTGTTTCCCCTGGAAAAGGGCATTTCCGAAGCAATTTTTAAAACTAGCTGCTGGTTTTTACTTTTATCATTTCCATAGCTTTCAAATCATCACATTGATTCTCACGTCCATGGCGTTTTCTCCAGCTTAGAAAATGGAGAGATGGTGTTGTTCAGATTAGCCAAGTGAGGGAAAAGTGCTCCATTAGGGAATACCTGAAATGCTTCTGAACACCCCCCAGAATACACTGAAATATGAAGACAGGGATAATCACAGATGAAGGATGAACGGAACTGCTTGAGAAAGCAAGAGGCAATGAGGCAGGGTCTGCCTTCCTCCGCCTTCAGCCGGAAGAATATGGCACAAGCAGAATTTCAAATTGTTGCCCAGTTTTCTCTCCCATTTTGCAATCCTCTTTTGGAAATGTGTTTTCCTAGGACCTTTAATAAGACAGGAGGGCTTCAGCAGAGGCTAAAGATGAGTTGGGAAGAGAGCGGCACCCCTGAGAAAGGTTTCGGATTCCCTGAAATCTGTGCTTATAATTCTTGCCTCCATTCACTTGCCAACTATTTTCTAAGTAAAATCATGATGTCAGATATCATCTTCATAGTGAAATAAACAGCAAAAGGCACATGATTCCTGTTCTTAAAGAGCTTATAGGTGGCAAGATCTTATAACTAAGCAAAGGGGCAGAAATTATTCAGTCACACAAATAAAGATAAACGTTGGAAGTGGGCTCTAGAAGAATGTATTTCTGGATTAGTGTTAGGTTTCGCAACACCAAAACCATCATCTTTGAATTGAGTATAACAAGAGAAGATAGTCCCAAAGCCACAGGAGTCTAATACATGTCACAACTGGTCATTTGATAATCAAATAATGTCCACTGTATGTGCTACCTCGGGTCATCTGTGGGGTTCTAAAGCCCTGGCACAGCACTCCTGCTGGGCCACAATTGTGTAGGAATGGGTAAAAAAGAAACCTCCAAGCACTGCTTGATTTGAAAAAGTGTGTTAGGCTAATGACAATGGTTTGTTTAGCAAAGTCTGTGCAGAGATGAATGGGAATATAGCTCTAATATGTCACGTCCACATTTTACATGTTGTAATAAACTATGCAAGGATGATATGGATATTATAGTGAATATGACATGCACTGTGATGTAATACTAATAAACCATTTATTATATACCTTCAACTGTTTATAGTTTATAGATTCCTGAAGAAGATGTCTGAATGCCTCAGGCCCAATAGATTTTTAGTGTTGTGTTTTTTGAAAAGTAGGCAATGCTACTCTGACTTAGCGTGTCTAACTCAAACCTAAATCCATTGTAGGCTTCAGTGCTTTTGCCATATTGAGCCATATTTGTCAAAGATGCCTGCTAATCACCTGCATCTGGACCATTCAAGATGTCTGTTAAAAATATGCAGAACTCAAGTTCAAGTCCACACCACCAGCAGTTTGGAAGCCAGGCACACTTTCCACAACCACCAATTTTGTAATCAGTCCTGGCTCCAGTTGGTAGAGTCTGGTGTTGGACTCTTTGTCATCAACTGCAGCTCACCCCTCCCCCATCCCTCACTCTCAGATGTCTGCTCAATTTAATAGCACAGAGCTGTTTGGGTTCCTGGCTGACCCTGTTGTCCTGTCTCTAGAAGCAAGAATCCAGCCTAACACTCCAAAGACATGCTTGGCTCCCAAATAATAAATCTAATTCTTGGAGGTGCCATCTCCTAGGAACTCTACAATGTTCACGATGCCCCTTGCTCTGATGTGATTCTGTATAAAAATGAGAGGCACAATTCTGCCCTGACTGAGATGAGTCAGAAAGAACATTAGAGAGTTTTAGTCCAGTCACTTGCTGATCAAGATGCTGAGATCAGCAGCCTCATTGGGACAATTGCTAGACAGGTGGAATATTCTGGTCCCCCTGAGGTCCATTGTGGTAGGCTGATTAGGGCCCCAAGTGTGTATCTCTGTCATCAATCTTTGAGGTTTGAGTGTTACTTTATGTGGTAAAGGTTTTGAAGATTGGAGTAAGGGACTACAGATGATACAGCATGATCTGAATGAGCTTTTAATTAAGTCACATATGTCTTTAAGAGAGACAGAGAGAAATCACACTCAGAGAAGAGAAGGCAAGGTCAAGACAGAAGCAGAGATCAATGCTGCAGTCATGAGCAAAGGAACGCTGGCAGTCGGAAGGTAAAAAGAATGAATTCCTCCCCTAGGTTTTCTAGACAAGTAGAGTGCAGTTCTAATGATCTCCCCCTGATGTGTGTGCGTGTGTGTATGTAGGGGTGTATGTGTGTGAGAACTCTAACAATTTCCCCATGTGTATGTGTGTGGTGTGTGACCTCTAGCAATCTACCTGTGTGTGTGTATGTTTGTGTGTATGTGTGTGTGTGTCTATCTCTTCTTATTAAGCCGTGAAGATTCAATCCTGGAGGCCCCTTCTGATAAAGGTATCTAATCTTAATCTTACTTACCTCCTGAAGACCTCATCTGTAAATGCCAGATCATGTTTTTATCTTTTTTTTCATGTTTTTATCTTTGCAATACTTTTTTCCCCCTGATTTTAATCCTTTCATCTTCACTTGCAAGTTCATTGCCATGTGTTTTTGGTTTTATTTATTTGTTTATTTATTTATTTATTGGTTCAAGACCTCTGGTGTCTGCTACGCTATCAATATTGGGTGGGTTTTCACTGGGGCTCCCCTTGATTATCCTGTTGTCTTGTGTCTTGGTGTTCCTGCAGTTATAGATCTATAGGTTTGTCCCCTTCACATGCCTCAACAGTCCATTGATGAAGTAGATGTTGGGGTGGACCAACTCATAGCCCTGGGTCTGGGCCTGGGTGGTAGCTGGCTTGGTCAGCCCACCAACTTCCCCCCATCCTCACCACTCGTGAGTTCTCCAGCACTGACTCAGCCAGCCCACCCACTACTGCCTACATCAAGTCCTCAATACCTCTTATCGGCTATTGATTTTCTAAACGTGAGCCTATAAAACATATTCAAATCATCCCCAGACTATAGTATTACTTAATACTTGTCACGATCATTCGAAATTTATTTATTTATTTGGTATTGGGCTTGAATCTAAGCCTCATGCATAGTAGGCAGGTGCTGTATCACTGAGGCACATACTTCATGCTTCCTTTGTGGGACAGAACACAAAATAGTCTAATTTAATGGAACACTAAAGGTTAAAAATACCACATATATTCTGCCTTTGCAATAGACAATGGCCACAGAAGATTCTATAAGACCGAGATCAGTGACCATGGCAGATGGGAGGGAAGTGGGCCTTTTGTGTTAGTCAATAAGCAACTATTGATTGTGAGACTATGACATAATTAGCATAACTGAGTATGGACGCTGTCTCAGACAATGCAGAAGCACACCAAAACCAGGCTCAGTGGCACATCTCAGTGCTCAGGATGAGGCAGGAGGATTGAAATGTCAGGGCAGGCCTGGACTATGTAGCAAGTTCCACACCCAACTATTCTACCTAGCGAGGCCTGTCTCAAATGAAGAATATTCTCGTTTTTAGCACACAAGGTGAAATTAAAATCTAGCACCACGGACACTGCCAGTCCAGCCCCTGCACACTTGGCAGGTGCAAACAGGCCATTCTTTAATTACACCGACTCATAACACCTTTCAAAGGCAACAGGTCTCGGGGTTCTGTTTCAGTTCTGGCTGATTCAGCTTTGTCAGGTTCCTGAGAGAAAAGAGGGCAGCTTGTCACCGTCTATAGACCCAGCTTTCTTCATTTCTAACCTTCTATCAAATATGGGGAAATAATTCGCTATTCAATTTTTCCCAGGTAGTGTCCTGTCCCCAGAGCCCAGGGCCACAATGACACTTTTTCTTGTAGATGAGGCTGCTGGTCAGCTGTCCAATAGCTCACATTACACTAATTAAAATTATCTAGGCAAATTAGGTGCTATATTACAAAGTGCTTTTTTTCCTTCCTAATAGGGCAACTACAGCTTGTTGGATTGCTGTTTCTTAATTTGCTATGGTCTTAAAAGAGACCATTAGGTGTAGAATAAAAGCAAATACCTGGCCCAAAGCAAGCTAATCTAATATGATTTCCTTGTCATATTTAATTAGTAGTCTTTTTGGTTATGAAATCAGGTATGTTTATCAGGAGCAAAAATTTCAGGGCCTCTTTCTGTTTTATGTTTCTAATCGTAAGTCAGTCTGTGGGTGTAGCTATGCATCTAAATAATACTCAAATATAAGTGGAAAACATCTCGCAGGATTTTTTTTTTTGCTGTTTTATAGCCATGTTTGATGGTCTTCATGAGTAATATATTGAGCTATATTCCTGTGTACATGGTAGCAGACTCATCTCTCTAATTAGACTGAAGAGTTGAAGATTTTCTGCAGTGTGGCTGTAACCTTCCCTTTCCTAGATCCTTCCTTTCAAATGGAGCACTTAACCAGTCACTGTGCAGTGAGGAATATATGAAGAGCATTCACAATCAATGACTTATCCTTTCTGATACACTGCTGCCCATTTGTCTTTCTGTTCCTGTGATAAGCACCATGACCAAAAAACAACTTGGGAACGAAAGGGTTTCTGATGTGGGATTCCCCTCTGTATGCTGTGAATACTACTGGTTAATAAAGAAACTGGCTTGGCCTGATAGGGTAGAACAGAGCTAGGCAGGGAAAACTAAACTGAATGCTGGGAGAAGGAAGGTAGAGTCAAGGGAGAAGCCATGGAGCTGCCGCCAGGGACAGACATGTTGAAACCTTGCCGGTAGGCCACAAACCTCATGGTAAAATATAAAATAATGGAGATGGGTTAATCCTAGATATAGGAGCTAGCTAGCAATATGCTTAATTAATTGGCCAAGCAGTGATTTAAGTAATACAGTTTCTGTGTGGTTATTTCGGGAGTTTGGGCAGCCAAGAGATGAACAAGCAACCTCCTACTATAGGTTTATTTGGTTTACAGGTCACACTACTTCACCAAGGGAAGGTGGGACAGGCACTCAAGACAGGAATCCATAGGCAGGAGCTGAAGCAGAGACCATGGAGGAGCACTGCTTATTGGTTGGCTCTCCATGACTTGGGCATTCTGATGCTCTTTATTGTTGTTTGATTTTTGTTACTTGTTTAGAGACAGGATCTCGCTTTGTAACCCTGGCTAGCCTGGAGCTCATTATGCAGACCTGACTGACCTTAAACTCATAGAGGTTTAACTGCTTCTGCTTCCCCAGTGCTGGGATTAAGGGTTTACACCAGCATGTTTCACTGTAGCCCCCTTTCTTACACAATGCACTGCCACCAGTCCAGGGGTGGCACTACCCACACTAGGCTGGGTGGGCCTCTCCACATCCATTAGTCACTAATCAAGAAAAAGTCCTTCAGACATTTTAATGGGCCAATCTCATGGAGGCAATTCCTCAGTCAAGGTGTCCTCTTTCCAGAGGTCTTTAGTTGTGCCAAACTGATAAAAAAACAAAAAACAAAAAAACCCAACCAGATAGCATAGCTACTTATCTTAAAATATTTTATTCTATCAATTGAAAGAAATGATCTTGAATTTCATAATCATATTTATAGGTGACACTCGGTAAAAGCAGAGCAATTCTGCGCACAGGGACAAATTTGTAACTCACAATGTTCACATTGGACATGGCAGTGTAGATTTTCTCTGTGAGCATCTTTTCTTGAAATTTGAATATGATGAAAATTTTGCACATGTTGTACTTTTCCTCATACCTCCTATTTATTTTTTTAAAGGCGCCTATTGTGGGTTCTTTTCCTTTTCTGCTCTCCCTTCTGTGTGCTTTGACAACACCCCATCTGTGTTTACCTCTGCTCAACCATTTACTATTTTGAATTTTAGAGTCACTATGCAGCACACACATTAGCTTACAGTCATTTAAAATATAGCCGTGTTCCTCTACACTCCTGATCTCCACTAATATTTGGCACAGAGGAGTGTTCAATGTTTTGAATGCATGAACGCTGGCACCTCATTTCCTGATCTGTTCTCTGTCTCTGTCTATTGAGAGGTAAGACACCTGCCCAGATCCAAATATTGAGTTTCAGAGGGGGGCAAGAGAGCAGCACAATGCCTGGAGAGCTCACAAAGCGCAAAATCAACCCTAAAATTAATACATGAGGCCAAGCTTTATACACTTCTGTGTCTGGTGACACAGCTTCAGATTTTAGCTTTGCACCCGGAGTACTGACAGACACAATGGCTGAGCAGTATTATAGTGGAGAGAATTGATTTTACTAATGCATGAAGCAAGTGCAGCATTTTTATGCTAAGCAATTAGTTTTTGGCAAGGAAATCTCGGCAGAAAAAGGAACTGCTTTTCTGGGTGACAGAACAATTTTCTTCATTGGAGTAAAATAATCTTTTCAAACTCTAAGTGTTTGGAGAATATGTGAAAGTCAAAGGAACACACATGTCCTCTTTTATATGACTGTCACACCATGGTAGAGGGCACAAAGAGGTCGCAGGTTCTGATTCTAGCTCTTCATATGCCACCTATTTTAAATGGTAAAAAATAGTGATGGGGTGGGCTACTGTCCCTAAGCCTCAGTTCTGATGTTTAAGAAATGGAAAGGAAGACAGAGGGAAAGCTTGCTGCTAATTCCTGTTTGTCTGCTTTCCGACAAAAGTTGTTTAACAACTTTGACCTCCTCGATATGATTGTGTCAAATGTTGCTGATGAAATAATTTTTCAGAATTTCTCAAAACAACGTTAGTTCAATTGCTATGGAGCAAAAGGAAACAAACAAAGCAACAAGCCAACATAGCTCTTGAATGTCCTTTGAACCTATGAACAAGTCAACATAGCTCTTGAATGTCCTATGAACCTATGAACAAGTCAACCTCTCTTCTCCCGCACTAAGTTACTCTTCCATCTTATCCCTCCACCATCTTGGTCTCCTCATTCAACACAAGAGCATACCAGATTTCCACAAATTCTCATTCATAGGAAATTGTTTTCTTGAATGTCAAGGTGGTAACATTAAGTTTTACAATTTTCTTCTCATATGGGGAAAAACGTCATTATTTTCATTTTACTATTTAATCTCTGTACTGAATGACAGCCTTCAGTGTTTGGCATTTGAGCACAAAGGCAGGTCCAAAGGGAGAGGGAGAAGGAATATGGAGAGACTGGTGAACACCCATATCTCTACAAACTCCGCAGAATAAAGCATTGCATTGTTCCTGGTGGATACCGAGACACAGTTTATTTCCCCCAGGGTCCCCGAATCCTTTTCTAGGGTAGCTGACCTACATTAAAAGCAAAATTGCTTTTTTCTTTCCTTGCAGCTTTAGTCAGCAGTAGCTAAAAGAGTATAGCTACATAGCAGCTAGGCAAAGCATCTTAGCAGTCAACTGGATAGCTAGTAGGACACCTTAAGAAATGAATATCCCTTTAGCACCCTACCCACAAAGCATCATTCCCCAATAGCCTGTCAGTCATACAAACTTTCCTGCCTGCCTCTCCAAGGAAATCATAGCGAATCTGATCTGGAATCTACTCAGAAACCTCTCGTACATACAAAGGTCCTAGTATCACTGATAACAAAATGAGGCAAGTACATTCCTGGGTTACAATCAAAGGTGATTGCTAGTAACATTCTATAAATTTCTTATCCCATGGGAGAAAATGCAAGTTCTCTTTGTTATGCCTGGATGGTGTTTTCTACATGTTAAAGAAATGTTTTAAGGACTGTTACAAAAGTTTAGATCTTAAATTTCCAACCAGAGATTGACATAATTCAACCAAATGGTAAATAGATGTTCATGTGAATTCTGAGTGTATTTTTCAAAGAGGATATTACACATAAATCATATATTTATACACACATATATGTATATATTCCATTTGAAAATAAAAAACCCAATATGGATAATCGACTACTATAGTCCCAATGCCTCATCATTAGACTCATAGATCAATGAATCTCTTAACCCTCACCTCAGAGAGAAGTTTCTATTTGCAGTAAAAGATGATTAACACAGAGACCCACAAATGGCCAAGATGCAGACAATAAGAGGCCATATAATTATCAGTCCTAAAGGGAACATGTATGTAGCACTACCCTCAGGGATCATTGCAGAAGATGGGGCAGAAAAAGCCTAGGAGCCAGAGGTGGTAGATGGCTACAAGGAACCAGCATCTTCTGACACAGGAGGACAGTACATATGAACTCACAGTAGTTTGAACAGCATGTACAAAAGCTGTGTGACCCCAAGACAGACCAAATCCTAATATGGAGAGGAAAGTTGAGCATGCAAGCCTATCTCCAGCTATGGAGCTCTTGACAATTATTCACTGTTGGGAGATGGAAGGACAGGTAAGAGTGTATTAGGGAAGTTAAGGCCTACCAGGTCAGAAGGAGCCAACCTGGAGTCTGCCTGAGGCACTGTCAGAGGTCCTGATCATGCCTAGCCAATGAGGGGCAACCACATGATACTGTCAGAGGGCCCAGCAGTAGGTGCAGCCAGACAGAGGTCCTGATTGTGCCTAGCCAATGAGGGGGCAACCATGTGATGTCAACAGATTGGAATGCCTGGGTGCTGGGAGGGTATGTAAGTCATCCCCCACCCCCCACCCCCCGCGCCATTGTTAAATAAATGAGCATGCTCTATGTCTTCTACTTGACTGTGGATGTCTAAGCTGTTGACACTGCACCTTCTCACCCCCTCCCCCGAGGAAGATGCCAGGGCTCAGCTACAAATGTAGCCCTAGTAAGCTTCCCATCCAGCAGTGGAAGATCACACAACCAAGAATATTTGGGTAGCATAAATTAGACCTGGCTAGTTAAAAATATTACGAGTTGTGGTGGTTGGAATGAGAATGATCCCCATAGGTTCATATATGTGAACTGTTGGTTCCTAATTTGTGGACTATTTAGGAAGGATTAGGAGGTGTGACTTTGTTGGAGAAGTCTGTCACTGGGGGGTGGATTTTATTTTATTTATTTTTTTTCACATTTTTATTTATTTTTTTTCAACTGAAAATAAAGGCTGTATTTTTGAATTTGAATAACTTGTCCAAGGATATGCAGTTAAAAATTGTTTTGATCATAAATCCAGCCACACTAAACCTCACAGAAGAGAAAGTGGAAAGTACACTTGAACATATTGGCACAGGAGATCACTTCCTAAATATAACACCAGTAGCACAGACACTGAGATCAACAATTAGTAAATGGGAGCTCCTGAAACTAAGAAGCTTCTATAAAGCAAAGGACACAGAAAAGAAGACAAAATGGCAACCTACAGAATGGGAAAAGATCTTCACTAACCCTACTTGAACAAAGGGCTGATCACCAAAATATAAAAAGAACTCAAGAAACTAGATAACAAAATACCAAATAAGCCAATTAAAAAGTGGGGTACAGATCTAAACACAATTCTCAACAGAATCTCTAATGACCAAAAGACACTTAAGGAAGTGTTCAACATTCTTACCATTAGGGAAATATGAACCAAAATGATTCTGAGATACCACCTTATACCAGACAGAATGGCTAGGATCAAAAACATTAATGACAGCTTATGCTGGAGAGGGTGCAGAGTAAGGAGAATACTACTACATTGTAGGAGTGCAAACTTGTACAGACACCCTGGAAATCAGTATGGTAGTTTCTCAAAAAACTGGGAATCAATCTATCCCAAGACCCAGCAATACCACTCTTGGGCATATACTCAAAGGATACAGACCCATACCACAAGGACATTTGTGGAACTATGTTCATAGCAACATTATTCATAATAGTCAGAACCTTGAAATACCCCAATGCCCCTCAACCAAAGAATGGATAAAGAAAATGTTGTACATTTACACAGTGGAGTACTACTCAGCAGCAAAAAACTGTGTTTGTCTTTCTGGGTCTGGGTTACCTTAGTCAGGATGGTTTTTTTTTCTAGTTCTGTCCATTTGTCTGCAATTTCAAGATGTTGTTTTTTTACCGCTGAGTAGTACTCCACTGTGTAAATGTGGGTGGACATGGAAGGACCTGGAAGTGAGTGTGGTCAAGGTGCCTGATGTGAAATTCCCAGAGAATCAATAAAAAATGTTATGTTGAAAAAAAAGAAGAAAAAGTGTCCACCCAACAAGGTAAATAGGAAATCTCACATGAGGCAATATAGTCAAAGTGCAGGCTTATCAGTCAGGCCCCATAGAAGGAGTTTAGTCCACTGTTTTTTTTCTTTTTCTGTTTTCCTAAGTTCTCTTCAGTGATTCACTCAGATTTTTTTTTAAATTATCAAATATTTTATTGCAGGAAAATAACCTATTTGTGTTAGGGCTACCGTCTCAGAAACCGTGGTGTATATTTAAGAAATAACAGTGATATGGATAGATAATAGACAGGGATGTCTTTCCTAAAATAGGGCTTTATGTTGTGTTACATTTAAATAAAATGTTTATTTGATTTTAGTGTGAATTTAGTAGAAGAGAACATGAAATGTAAGAGGAGATTCTTTTTTTTTTTAAATATTTATTTATTTACTTATTATGTATACAATATTCTGTCTGTATGCCTGAAGGCCAGATGAGGGCGCCAAACATCTTTACAGATGGTTGTGAGCCACCATGTGGTTGCTGGGAATTGAACTCAGGACCTTTGGAAGAGCAGGTAATGCTCTTAACCACTGAGCCATCTCTCCAGCCCCTAAGAGGAGATTCTTAAAATTAAACGGCTTCCCTTTAAAAAAAGAGATGTTATAGTTTTCAAATCACTATTTTAAAATTATGAAAACTTGATGGAGGAAGGTCATTGGTTAAATAAAAAGAAACTGCTTGGCCCTCATTGGTTAGAAGATAGGTGGGAGGAGTAAACAGAACAGAACGCTGGGAGGAAGAGGAAGTAAGCTCAGACTCCACAGCTCTCCTCTCGGGAGCAGATGCCTCAGAGAGACGCCATCCTCTCCTCTCCTGGGCAGACGCACGCGATGAAGCAAGCCGCCAGGTTAGACATGCTGAATCTTTCCCGGTAAGACCGGTGCTCACAGATTATTAGAGATGGGTTGATCGGGATGTGAGAATTAGCCTGTAAGGGCTAGAGCTAAAGGGCCAAGCAGTGTTTAAATGAATACAGTTTGCATGTTGTTATTTCGGAGCATAAGCTAGCTGAGCAGGCGGCCAGGGTGTTGGGAACGCAGCCCCGCCGCTCTTATTACTACAAAAACTTAAGAGTCTGGGGTAGTTTTTGGCTTAAGGCACACACATTTCAATTTCAGACAGCATTTGTTGACCTATGGCTGTAAAGAGGTAATGAGACTCTCACACCCGTGCCTCTGTTTCCTTCCAATCTTGTGAGCAAGTTTTTACATTGTCATATACTACCAAACACATGGCTTTGTATCAGTAAGGCCAGTTCCCCACAGCAGCTCTTTCGTTTTAAAGATTCACTTATTATTAAGTATACAGTGTTCTGCCTGCATGCATGCTGTGAACCAGATCTCAGGACAGATGATTGTGAACCATCACGTGGTTGCTGGGAATTGAACTCAGGATGCTTAGAAGAATAGGCAGCAGTGCTCTTAACTGCTGAGTCATCTCTCCAGCCCCAGAGTGGATTTTAAGGTTTCAAAAATCTACAGCAACTCCAGGTTCATGCTCCCTGCCTCCTGCTTATGAATAATAGTCAAGCTCTCAGAGACAGCTCCAGCACGTGGCCTACGTGTCTGCTGCCATGATCCCAAGCACGATGCTCAGGAGCCCACCCTCTGAAACTGAAAGCAAACCCTGATGAATGATTTCTTTAATAAGTTGCCTTGATCATGATGGGGACTCTTCATAGTAATAGAAAAGTAACAAAGATACAAGGATACCATGTTGGTGGGTAGAGAAGGAGGTGGATCTAAGAAGAGTTGGGGGAATGTATGAATATAATCAAAATATACTGTAGAAAACAAGTATTACTTTAAAAATAAGTATGGAAGTCCATTTAAAGGAACATGTTTTGGCTATAAATTCTCAGGGTAAAACCAAGGAAGGGTGCCCCACATCGGCTTTTTGTTTACAAACACTTCAGATTATTTTTATGCTGCTAATTCTTAGTTACTGCTTCAGAAATGAAATGATTTTATCCAGAGTTGGGACTCAGGAAATGGTATTTTAAACTGTAGGTGATTCGTACGTTTAAATTTTGAAGTCAAGAATGGAAAATTAAAGGTGTTTTTGACACAGCAGACAGATAAAGTTGTTAGGGTCAAGCCAAAAGAGAGGATGATAGTGTTTTATAAGATGCATTAAGACCAAGAACTAAGGAGAAAAATGGACATTGTAGAGACAATGACTATGTTATGTACGATTATTCTAATCTTTGAAAAGTTTGCAAGGAAGCAGTCTCTCAAGGATATGGCCAATGACCAGCTTCCTGGTCATTTTATGTTTGACTTCCAGATGATTAATCACCTTGGGAAAATTAAAGCTGTAAATTAACCTTATAAAAAATCAGCAGAGTGAGTATTCTTGAAAATGCTTGAGTCCACATATATTTTATAGTTATTTTATACAGTTTAGTGTAGGAAGATTTGTAGTGATATTTCATTTGTATTTTAATAAATAAAGCTTATCTGAAGATCAGAGAGTAAAACAGCCCCACTGGTCAGCCTTACAGACCAGGCAGTGGTGACACACACTTTAAGTCTCAGTAGCCACACTAGTTTGCCATAGAGACCAGGCAGTAGTGGAGCACACCTTTAATCCCATCCCTAGAGAGGAACATAAAATAGGAGGAGACAGCTCTCGGTCTCATTCTAAGATTCTTGGAGGCAGGATCGCCATTTCAGACTGAGGTAGACGTAAGAGCCAGGGGCTGGCTGTTTTGCTTTTCTAACCTCCAGGTTGAACCCCAATATATATCTCTGGGTTTTTTGTTTTTTGGTTGTTGTTTGTTTTTTTGGTTGTCAAGACACAATTTCTCTGTAGCTTTGGAGCCTGTCCTGGAGCTAGCTCTTATAGACCAGGCTGGCCTTGAACTCACAGAGATCTGCCTGCCTCTGCCTCGCCCGAGTGCTGGGATTAAACGCATGTGCCACCACCACCCAGCTGTCTCTGGGTTTTTATTAATCATACTACACAGACTTTTCTTTCCAACCCATCAGATCCCAAATAATTGACACAGAGACTTAATATTAATTGTAAATGCTCAGCTGATATTTCAGGCTTGTTACTAGCTAAGTCTTACATTTGAAATGAACCTATATTTTATATCTCCTCTCTGCCACATGGCTCACGGTTTGTTACCTCATTTTCTACATGTCCTGTGTCTGCTGCCTTTCTTCATCCCCGCATTCTTAGTTTGATTGTCCTGCCTATACTTCCTGCCTGACTAGCAGCCAATCAGCTTTTTATTAAACCAATTCGAGTGGCAAATCTTTACAATACAGAAAAGGATCATTCCGCAGCCGTTTAGAAAGGTGCTGAACCTTTAGTCTTAGTCTAATTTCTCCCAAATGAACGCTGGAGATCATTATTGGAAGTAGACAAATCACCAAGGCTCTTCAATGTCTTGAAACCTGTTCATGTGGAAATGGAAGTTTCTAGAGCCAGACTTTGCAGACCAAATGTTCTTCAAGGCCTTTGCTCCTATACCATGCTGCCAGTTGACCGGCATTTAAACAGAGGCACTCTATGTATAAATCTTCTGAATGAGAACAGCTTAGCAATCTGACACTGTAGACTACTCAGTACTGAGGGAACATGAAAGTATATTCACATTGGAATTCATTGTCTGGAAAGCTGCTTTAAAGTTTCCTTAATTCATCATTCATCATAAAGTAAGGACCACCTTAAAGACACAGATTCTGTTGCGACTCCCGGTAATTTCTACTTCACTTTGAGTAAAGGCCTGCAATTGTGAGATAAAGAAAGAATTCAGTGTCTGAAAATGGTCATTAATCCCCTCCAGCAACGCAAACACACCTGAAGGAACAATCACTATTGCTACGCACTACAGCTCTGCTGCGGATTGGTTCCCTGTCTGCAATTTGATTCTTTAGTTTGTCCTTCTGGAAACGAAGCTCATGGGTCTTGGTATCTGAATTACAAAGATCTTCCGATGAGGCACCAACTTCTAGGTTTCCTAGTCGACAAAAATTAGGTGACAGCAAAGATGCTTAGCAGTGAGCACTGAAGAGGCCTAGGAGATCATCTTAAGTGAGATTTCAAAAGAGGCTGATGAATTAATAAAAAAAAAAGTAAAAAATAAGTTTTGTAGCTGCCCCGGTCTGGAAATGCAGTGCCCAGGCCCAGAACCAGGTTATGACTTGGTCCACCCCAACATCCACCCCATCTATGATCTGCTGGAGCATGTGAAGGGACCTGACCCACAGACCCAAAGCTGCAGGATCTCTACAACACCGGGCAACAACAGGATGTCCAGGAAGAGTCCCAGAGAGGGCCCAACATGGATGGTGTAGTAGAAACCAGAGAACATGAACCACAACAATGAGTCTTTGCAGCGAACACTTGAAAGTAAAGAAGTATGGACAAAGGGGTTAAGTGTGTGACCCACTGTGCCACACTGTAGCTTCCATGACAAGGTTTTCCATTTTCCCCATGTTTTTCCTCTTAAACTTTATTTTATTTGGGGAGGGGGTGCAGGGGAGGGTGAATATGAAGGGACAAGAAGAAGAATGGGCTCAAGATGCGTGATATGAAGGACACATTGTATAAATAAAAATAAAGTAAAAAAAATAGTAGGTTTATGAATGAATTGTTTGTAACTTTCATGCATTCTGTAATGATTCCTGTCTCTCATCCTCATGCTCCTTCCGGAATCCCTCTTCTCAATTACTCTTCTCATACTTTCTTGTCTTTTTGCATGCATGTGTTCATGACCCACTGAGTTTAGAGTTTCTCTTGCCTGAGCTTGAGTAGGAGATTACTTACTAGATGGAGCAAGGACAACTTATCTGTGGCTTCATTACTGATGAAAATAACAGTCCATTGGCCAACTGTCAACACTCCCTTGGGGAGCGGTGGTGTCTCATGAACCTCTTCCATCCAAGGTAACTATTGACAGGCTCAATCTTTTTTTTTCTTTTTTTTTGGCGCGGGGGGGGGGGGGGGGGGGGACTGGGGCTTGAGACAGGGTTTCTCTGTAGTTTTGGAGCCTGTCCTGGAACTCACTCTGTAGACCAGGCAGGCCTCGAAGTCGCAGAGATCTGCTTGCCTCTGCCTCCCGAGTGCTGGGCAAGCACCACTGCCGGGCAACAGGCCCAATCTTGAGAAGGTCTGGCAAAGGCATTCCCAGCTACAATGAGTTCACGACTACAATGGCTACATCATGTTCAGAAGACATATTTATAACTAAAACGGCCTTTCCCACATCTCTAATAAACAACGGGTACCTTTTAAATATACGTGGGGCTGAATTATCTGCACATTTCCTAACATCTGTAGTAAATGGCTAAACAGGTGTCCCCAGCAAATAGGCTAATTTGTTCAAGACACAGGCATTACGAACCTTCCTTAAATGGTTGTAAGCCACTGTAGGTGATATTAAAACAAAAGTGGTCAGGGGCTGGGGAGATGGTTCAGAAGAGCACTGACTGCTCTTCCAGAGGTCCTGAGTTCAATTCCCAGCAACCACATGGTGTCTCCCAAAGCACCCGTAGTGAGAGCCGGTGCCCTCTTCTGGCATGCAAGGACACATGCAGGCAGAACACTGCGTACACAATAAATAAATAACTAAATATTAAAAACAAACAAGACCCAGAAGTGATTAGATTAGGATTGAGTGAATGAAGAGTACTACCAATTTAAAATCCTTTGTGAAAGTGTGATACGCTAATGCGGAAAAGGGAAGAGTTGTTGAAATAGCTTTTCATCTTACTATTTTATAAAATAAAGAAACATAATTTCACATCAATCTTTACAACCTTATCTATTTATTTTGGGTCAGGCTGTCTTTTGAAGGGAGAATTCAAACTATAATGGTAAAAGAGAGCGATCACACACAAAACACGGTTCAAATGTGCCCTGCATGATCCTAAGATCAGGAATCCAGCACAAGGAAATTCGACTATTCATTTTATCACACATTTTTCTTTCTTTTTCAATAATAAAATAAAGGACAATAACGTAAAGCACAAACTAACATGCTAGAATTGGGCAAGACAAACAGACAGGAAAAAGTCCAGGAGAAGGCACAAGAATCAGAGGCCCAACTTGACCTCACACTCAGGCACCCATTAAAACACTAGACTGGGAGCGGTACTATCTACACGGAGGACCTGGTGCAGACCCGTGCAGGCCCTGTTTGTGCTGCCTCAGTCTCGGGCTCTATGAATCCATATGATTGCTGATGAAGTTGATTTAGAGGGCCTTATTTCCTTGGTGTCCTCCATGCCCTCTGGCTCATAAAGTCTCTTTGGCTCCTCTTTTAGGAATTTGATGGACACAGTCCATCTAGAGCGGTTGTACCAAGGTCTCACTCCCTGCATAATGTCTTGCTGGCGTCTCTGTATTGGTTTCCCACTGCTACAGAAGGAAATTCTCCGAAGAGGCTGAGCAATTACTATGCCTTTTTCTAGTGAGGCCCACACCATCATGTGAGCTTTAAGCTCATTTGAATAAACCACAAACAAAAAAAAACTAGTGGGACCTAACCCAATCTTGCCTGAACCTTTACATTAATCTCTCTTTGTATTAACTGCTATTATTGACTTCAAAACTGTATGACACTAGTAACCATATGACATTGCAGAGAAAGGCTGGGAAAGGGAGCAGAGTTTGTCTCAAGCGTTTCCTCATGAGCTATTTGGTGCAAGCTCCTTCTCCTTTTAAGTCTAGATTTCTCAGGAAACGCAGGTAAGTGATTCTGCAAGGCAGTCATTAAGATAAAATGAGAAACATATGGGCAGAGACAACAGCGGTTTAGTATACACTCAACAACAATTTACTCTTTTCTTCTTTCCTTTCTCTACCCCAACACTCCATAAATGCTAATAACTAAGAGGAGGAACCTTGAAAGATTGATAGACACCAAAGAGTCATCCAACTAAATGGGACAAGCATAGGAGAGTGAGCCCCTGCTAAACTGTCATTGAACTTTTCTATTCAGATTACTTACTACAGAGTCTAAATTACATATTATATTCACTTTTTGATAGTTTTAACTTCATCTTTTCTTCCCACGCACATTTAAAGTTTTGAATAGAGACCTAGCTGGCCCCTCTTGGGAGTACCTACCAGGCCTTGGCACAATGTGGCCTACTAGGTAGGCATTTAAAAATAGCTTTTGTTAATTGACTAGCATCACAGAAGAGCTCCATTCAAACAAAAGGCTATTGTATTGCATTTGGCAAATGAGGTCCACGCCATTACGGTGAATTACCAGAGGTACAACAGAGATATTAAAGCCATAATGGGAACAAATTAATTAATAGAAACTAATTAATTCTCCCCCAAATACCTGGAAATGTACTTTAGAGTTAAAAAAGAAAACGAATGTGGAAGTAATTTGACTGCAAATGTCCGATTAAGTGCTAGCATTAGAGATGGGACATCCTCTTGGGAATTCTAGCTCTTATTCCAATGGTAATTTAGAACCCATCAAGAAATTTTTCAAAGTCTTAACTAAACAAGATTCCCATCTCAAACAAAAGAGTGGAAGAAAGCATCTGTAAAATGTTACACAATACACCACACCATAAAATACTGGAAGCTAATCCCGTGAAACAGAAGGTTCCACTGCGGAAATCTGTCTGTTCTCCAGGACACCATGCAGGTAAGCCTAGAGGCACCTGGCGAATAATTCATCTTACTTGCATTAAAATGATTTTCTGTTTCAGTTAGCACATTTCCAGTAATTATTTCAAAATTATCTTGACATTTGAGCATGAAAATGTAAGCCACCAGAGCTCAGGATACATAATATACTCCGCAGCATTTCTCATTACTGGTAAAGCCAAATTTATCAACCCAATTCATTTACCAATCCAATCTGCATTTCTTCTGATCTGGTGCTTCTTTATCACATATGTATAATTTGGCTTCCATTTGCCGCAAGATTCCCAATGACACCACTAAAGATCGAATTTGTACCCACCATCACAATTAACACAACTACTAAGGACACACACGCACGCACATGCGCATGTGCGCGCACACACACACAAACACACGCATGCACACACACATACACACACCACACATCTCACTTATGGAGATGCATTATCATCTATCAGTAACTTTCACAAGGAAAATCAGTGCCAAATAGGTGCTGAATGTCATCAGCACTCTGTAAATGTAGCCTAAGCCATGCTGATCAATTCTCTGTCTCAGAGTTTATTTTTTTTCAATTACTAATTAGAACTGGTAGTGTCAAGAAAGACAAAATGATTTTATTTATTAATAAGATTTATAAAACAGATTATATGTTAAGGAGTAATGGGGTTGAGTAGAGAATATTATACAAATTATAGTGAAGGAAGATTTTTTTGAAGCCAAGATAGTAAAGCACAAAAATGAATGATAAATGATGAGATGGTCCCAATTACTCCAGGTAATAGAAATATTTCTTGCAAATGCCCACAGCCTGGAACATAAAGGAGAATTTTATTATGCACGAGCAAAACTTAGCTAAGAGAGTGTTAGGTGGTAGTCGGGGTGCGGGCGGGGTGCAGACAGCTGACTCACAGTCCTTGGATAGATGTAGTTTGAACTCAGGAAAGATTCTGGAATAGTTTTAAGTGTCCACTAAGGTCTGGTGGAATTCGGTGGACTTTTCTTTCTGATTTCTCCACCTGACGAATAAGGGCTGAATTAAGAGGGTACTAAGTGCTACTCTGGAAGCAGCAGATGGCCATAGATATGGAAAAGACAGGTACAGATGGATAAGAACAGGTGCACCATGGGAACATCTTGGGAGAAAGGAAGACAGGAGTTACAAGGAGTTCTTCATGTTTAGGGTAAAGGAGGGATGAAAGGGATTCTGTAGTTTTGATGGGGCGCCTCCACTGGGAGAGGCAGAAAGAGAAGGACAGGATGATGACACAGCAAACACCCCCATAAAGCAGATTTGATGACTCCTCCCACCTTAGAAACTACACATGCTATACTCTAGTCTTCAGGATTCTTTGAACTCTTCTCTTGAATAAAGCAGATCTGACTTCACGAATGGCCTGTGGACAAAACAACTTACTGTTTAGATATTTTCTATGTATTTCCCTCTATAGCAACATTTTATGTATAAAAATAATTTTCTATGTAACAATTATATCTGCTTACACTATCATGCAAAGAGAAAAAACATCAAGTCTAATTTCAACTGAATAGAAATCTTGCGAGTTATGTCATTGCAGGTTGAAATCATTTTCGAAGAGTTAAAAAATGAATTTTATCCTGATTAACTTCTGAACTTTGTGGCTGACAGTCTTATAAAAGTGATCTCATAACTAAATGAGAACGTATTCTGAGTTCTTATTAAAAAATGAAAATAATACAAGTCTCAGCAAATCGCCCATCAAAGTTCCTTTTCTGCTGGCTCCTTCATTTTCAAAAGCAGCTGGTCTCCACCACATCCATCACAGGCAATCTCCCTTTGAGCCCTAAGAGGGCAAGCTGGACCCAGGAAATGGGCCTTTTCCGAGAAAGGATACGATCGTGGTTAAATTTTTTTTCAGACCATTGTCTATTATTTTCTTCAGTTGTAATCATTTAAAACTTCATCTTACTTATTAGTCATCATGTAGTGTCTAAAGTGGAAGACAGATGTCCCATTATAAAGAAGTATATTTTGGGCCATTTCACCGACAGCATACGCTTGTTTTGAAAACTGTACTCATTATTTTACCTGCCTGCTTCAAGACACCAGAGGAGAACTGGCGCACCTGCCCCGGTGTCACATGACCCTTTAACCCTTTCTCTCTACTTGTGCATCTCTTTAAATAAAAACAAACCAGGCAAATCTTTCAGCAATCTAGTTTAAAGGGAGCAGAGTTCTTCAAGGTGCAAACTGAAACTAGCAAGTTGCAAAGCACAGCCATCTTTTTCTCCATATCAAAGGAAGAATGGGGTACTACAGAGCCGCGGTTTTCTCTGGGATGGAAATATTCGCGCTTGTAGGAAAGCTCATTAAGACAGGAACTAAACAAGCAGACTAGGGTCTGGAAGTGTTTGAAACTGACCAGATTCTCTTGGCTCCTCTCACCCCCAAGAGTAAAGACACGGGAAAGACTAGAAAGTCACTCACAGACAAGCCAAGTTGCAGAAGACTTCTTTTAAAACTTGAAAATAGATTCTTTCACACAGTACATCCTGGCCAGTTTCCTCTCCCTCCGCTCCTCCAGGTCACCCTGCCACCTCCCTTCTCCCCAGATCAACTTCCACTCCGTTTCATTTCAGCAAAGAGCAGGCCTTCAAGAGATAACAGTCAAACAGGACAAAACAAGATCCACAGAATGAGACAAGGCAAAACGGGACAAGGAGACTCTAATATAAGCCCAGCTGATGGAGAAAAGCAGACCACCAAACAGCTTCAAAGTAGCAGAGACCACCCTAACTCCCTGGAAAAGCAAAGAACTGCCTAAAAGAAACAGAGCTTTGGGGCTGCCTGAAGAGGCTCACGCCAACTGAGCCACTCACAGAAAACAGACATTACACCCTCTTGAGCTACCTTTAGGATGTGACCTGTTTCCATGGTTTCCAGTTTTTACAAGCTTTCACTCATGCTGGGGTGGGCTTTGGTGATGCGGTTGTCTTGAGTCATTTCTGATCCCCCTTAATCCATAACCTGTAATTAACCTTAATATGCTCAAGGGTTCAGCAAGTAGGACTTTGGTGATATCTGTACTTTGGTCTGTCACTGGTCACCTATCTGGGATGGAGTTTTGTTTCTATTTCTTTGGGAGAAGTATCACTCAGCAGGCAGTTAGGTGCCCATACCTCTAAAGCTCCCCGGCTCATTATTGTTAGGCAAATACGGATAGGTGTAGGCAGGAGCTACATTCATTCTGACGTCGGATCTTGTGTTGCAGCTCATGGTCAAACCACGCTTCTGCTGTGTTCACGCATGCATCATAGAAGCTTAAGGCACTTCCTTCTCAGAAGTCTGTACTACATCTAATTGAGTCTTCATAGTTCAGGAAATTGCGGTTAAGATTATCATTTGCTAGATAAAAACTAAACAGCAAATTCTTAAGATAAACAGTGTGTCTAAAAACATTAACTAACTGGATGTCTATGTTGACATGTGGAATTTGGTTGTCTGTTGAGTGTTCCCATTGCTGCCCTTATTTAGAGATCTATGGGGCTGTTTCTCCCTTGTAATTTCCTTTCTACTGAGGAGGCTGATTTACAAGCAACGCTTGCAGCATGCTAGCTTCTAAAACGCTAACCAAAAGACCATACTAATCATGGAAATCTCCCCCAGGAATTCTGAAATTAGTTATAATATCCAAGCACCACTTTAACTGGGTAATATTTACAACTGTATCCTTTTTCTTCTTCAGTGATTAAAAAAATAAAATCCTTCTAGTAAAATGAAGATGTAAATCACCCTGTCATTCCCGATCACAGAGACATAAGTCACACAAACAAATCAAATCAGAGATATTAGTATTTGGCATTGACTTCAGCTCTGAGTCAAGATCTTTTCAAGATTTTCAAGTGAGCAGTTTTGCTTGTTTGTTTTTAATATCTGGAGCCATAATTGATGGGAAGTAAAGGCACTTCTTTCTTTTAGAAGCATTTAGAAATTTACATAAGACTGCAAATGCACATTCCACTGCCTAATATTATGGTAAGCTGCTAAGTGCTTCTTGTCTCGCTCTATTCAAGAGAAAGGAAATCTAAAATGCTAAAGCAGTGACTGACAGCCCGGGCTAATGTTAATCCCAAACCACTGGCAACTGTCAAGGCGCTTGCACAGAAACTGTTTCTATCTACTCCCAAACTGACACAGGTACTCATTTCAGTTCAATGTTCATTGAGCAGAAACAGAGAGGCTTCTACCCAATTCAACTTGTGCAGCTTTCAGTCTGTTGATGGAGATTGCTCTCCAGCCAAAGTTTAGGACCAATTTTTACCGGGCCAAAATGAGGACACAGTTTGTAGAAGTATTCTATGTGTAAGATTTAGTAGCTTCATGGTAAATCAGCTTCTGGTCCTAGCAGGAACTCTCATTGAATCTTCAAGCATTCACTGATTAGAAATGTGTACCTGATTTGTTTGCAAAGGGACAATTACAATAATTTTATGAGAGAATTATAATGAATTGAAGTAAACCAATTTAAGCCAATCAAAGGAACAATTTACATATTATTCAGAGTTCAATAATGGCAAATCTGCTTTTAGTGATTAAATACAATATGTATTAATTCTTATTTCTTCCATATTTAGCATTTTAAAATACTCATCAAGAACTCAAAGCAATATGCATAAAATTACAGAGTAGTTAAGGATGTATTGGGTATCTTCTGGGTAGGGGAATCTTTTCAAGGATATTTGGCAGTCTTTGAATTTGTTTACCTATAAAGATATAGAGCAGGTAAAGATGCATAGGACTGATGTGATTTAATCAAGCCAGTAGGGTGTTTTCTATATGCTACGAGGCTAGAAGCATGTGTATAAATGGCTTTCGGAGGTCCTGGGAGAATCAGTTTGTGTATTCAAGAAAATGAGACAATTATTTGAGATTGGGCATTTTATGGTTGTATATAAGAAGTGAGACAATTATACGCTGAAAGAATACTACTTTCACCTTCAAATTCTCAGGGCAGCCTAAGGTGTCTTTTGGGCTGTAGTTTGAATAGTTTCTCACTAGGCTTGGTGCACGGTGACACAGTTGGCCCATCCACAGTAGATTCTTGCTCCCTTCAATCATAAAGAGAAAGTCTCTGATAGAAAGAGAAGAGGCTTTGTGAAGGAAAAAAAATCCTCTGAGTTAGGTATTGTAATAATTAAAATGCAGTGTAAATTTTCTTAAGCTATAGTTCTTGACAGAGTCAATTGGAAAGCTAATTAAAATATAGTCTGGCCCATACCTGAGTTTCAGTAGACTTGAGGACCAGTTTCCCCCCAAACTACATTCTAATGCAATCCTAGCTGATTGTGATGTTGCAGAAGCCCTACTGTGAGGCTAGAATCCTTACTGTAGCTCATGGTGTGGGCTCCTCTTTTTCATGTGCAAACTGAAATGTTGCCCTCCGGAGGTGTGAGGGAGCCTTTAGCATTAAACACTTCATAATTCCCTGACTCTGACTCACTGGCCAGATGTGGACCCCAGAGCGCCATCCTTCTACTCTGTTGTAGATCTCCCTAGTGCAGTGGGTAAAGTGTAGAAGCCACTTACTCTTCAAACAAGATTCCCCTTGACTGCCTCGCAAGAATGATCCTTGAAGCATTTTAATATTTTAGCTTTTGCATTGATCAGAAGACTCAACCTAAATATGCACTATCACATAGCTGGGTTGTGGCTGAAATAACGATTTCTGACGTAGGTGAGGATTTCCAGTTGGAAGGGCTGTCAGAAAAGGTTAGAAGAATATGCTTCACTTAGAAACGTACAAAAGTAAAAAAGAAAAAAAAAGATGGAGGCCATCCATAAAGGAAATTGACTTTTTGAAGAAATTAATTTTGTGTGTTCAGATATGACAGTCACAAATGATTTTATGCTATTCTTTTACTTGGGAAAATATTCTAGTCCTTGTCACCAATGTCTCTTTCCATTTTTCTCCTAATGAGAACTACAATGCCCTCATAGGAAACACCTCTCCTCTCTTTCCCTCAAGTCCATTCTACAGCATCAGACATTAGCATCAGATATCAGCATCAGGGTCATGGCTCCATGACACTTGGACATTCTGATCCTGCCTGCACCAGCAACCTCTCAGAGTCTCAGAACGTAAGGCAGTATTTGGAACAAGCCCTAGAATTTAAATTTCATGAGATAGGAACACATTCAAGATTAAAGGTAGCATATTTTTGTCTCCCAATTCAGACTTCTTCCAGCAGACTGTTTTTCTAAAACATCAAAGTAAATATGACTCTTTTAGTAATTTTCTCACCAGCAGCTAACAATATTAACAATTTCTACAGATCTGGTGTGTAAACTCTAGGCTCACCACAACTGGAATTCCTTAAATGACTGTTATCTCCATCTTGTAGTTGAAGAAATCAAATCAGCGAATCCAAAATAAACATTTAAACCATGCATGATGATAATTGATGGAACCAAACTCAAACCTGAGCCTTCTAACCACAGAACTTCGGCTAGGGAAGGACCAGCGACCTGCTCTCAACTATAAGGTATTTAAACACATATCACTAGAGAACATGATGTACAGTTGTGTAAAACTATCGTTTCTAGGCTTTGGTGGTCCCAGTTTTGTGAGTAATCCGCCAGCTTCAAAACCATCTAGGCACTATAAGGGAGGTAGTTTGAATGAGGATGAAGCACAATGATTTTTTGAAAATGAAAATTATTTTTCCTTCCAACCTGTTTTGATATCTCCCGCATCAATTTGAAAGGATATCCGAACCAGTCCGCTTGCAGAGGAATCAGGGATCATTTTGTTCATAAACTCTTCTAAAGGAGACTAATAGGATAATTTACCAGGTCAAACTCTTGATGGTTTAAGTGTCTAATTTGTGCAGGCAATGAGAAAATGCACACATGTTCTATCTTCTGTATGGCAATATAGTTATGTCATATAGCTCCGCTTAGCTCTGGTAGATCCGTATTGGAGTGTGAGTTTTTACATTATAGTATTTAAATTATTCAATTATTCATGAATTCTGGAGCTTGAGATGAGTGGTTGCCAATCAAGGAAGTTGTAGCATCCATAAAGGGCACTCCCTTGCAGCACTAGCTCGCTGTGGGTCCGATGGTGCTCGGAGCACTTTGGATGCATTATTTCATTTAGTACTCACACCATCAAATCAAGGCAGCACAAATTTAGAAATCTTAACAGCGAAGGAAATAAAGGCAGAGAAATGATGCCATTTTTCCAAAGCCATGTGACCATAGCTTGGGTAGGTTTCTGAAGCTTTAAATCCGGCTCACACATTTAGAAGCAGAGTGCATGGCTCTTTCTTTCTTTCTTTCTTTCTTTCTTTCTTCCTTCCTTCCTTCCTTTCCTTTCCTTTTAATTTTTTATTCATTTTACATGCCAACCATAGTTAACCCTCTCTCCCCCTCCTTCATAACCACTCCTCAGAAAGGATAAGGCTTACCATGGGGAGTCAACAAAGCCTGGAACATCAAGTTGAGGCCGGATCAAGCCCCCCCACCCCCTCCCACCGTATCAAGGTTGAGGAAGGCATCCCACCATAGGGAATAGGCTCCAAAAAACTAGTTCATGCACCAGGGATAGATAATGGGCCCATTGCTAGCGACCCCATAAACAGACCAAGATACACAACTGTCATCCACATGGAGAGGGACTAGTTCAGTCCTATGCAAGCTCCCCAGCTCTTGGTCCAGATTCCCTGAGCTCAGGTCAGTTGTCTGTGAGTTTCCCTGTCATGATCTTGACCCTCCCTTGCTCATATAATCCCTCCTCCCTCTCTTCGACTGGACTCCAGGAGCTCAGACCAGTTGTCCTTGGCTGACAACCACACATTAATTACTCGACATGGGTTATCTCTTCCATCATAAGGGCATCTTTCTCACGCATTTGTGATTGATATTTTTGACTGTATTTAGTGTTAATCTTTTACCCTTACACCCAGTAACATTACCTCATTACCTGTTATCTCCTCCTTTCTTATATAGTTCCAATTCTGTACCACCCCTGTTCATTACAATTAGGTGGCCAATGGCTCCTACTTTTACAGCACACTTGACATCTGGCAAGGATCCCTTTCCTCCCAGCGTGTGGAGAGACAAGTGTGAAGCCAACATGTTATACTATTGGAAGAATTTCATATTTGTCTGGGAGTTGGTTTCCTTGGGCTTCTCAGTGTATGGCAGAGGGACATTGAAAGACATTTGTTATTTGAAGTTGCCTTAATAGAAAAAGTTTACTTAAATAGAAAAGTCAATAGTTATAAAACTAAACTTTTATTTGAAGCAACACGGGGAAAAGAATAAAATTAGTTTTTGTGTGTGTGCTCTACATATGGTAAATTATACCTCAGAAAGGAGAATGAGGGCACAAAACCCTAGTTGATTACATTAAAGAACCAAAGCAATGGTGCACAGCCACGAGCCCAGGTGCTTGGACAGAGGGCAGAGGCTGGACAATGTGAAGTGTGGCCAGCCTGGACTACATACTGAAGCCAAGACAAGCATGGGTCATTAGTGAGATCTTGTATCAGAATGAAAAACTGAAAAGTGCTGGGAATGTAGCTCAGTGGTTAGGCTTATCCAGCATGTGCAAAGCCCTAAGTTCAATACTGAGTAACACACACACACACACGCACGCACGCACACACACACACACACACACACACACCCCTTCTTTATGCCATATGGCATTCTATTCAGAAAAGACTACAGATAAAAATCTTGTTCAAATAATTATGATAATACCGATAAGAGAAATTTTAAGATTATATGTCCTAGGAGGAAACAACAGGGTTCAAGTGTGTCTTCCAACTCGAGTGAAGAATTTTTTTCTTATGAGGACAAAACACAACTCAACTCCCCATTTAGATGGCATGTTCCGAAGCGCTGCTGTCACTTTTCCACGCATGCGTAGAAAATTCTCTGACAACTATGCTGTATACAAAAAAAAAAAAAAAAAACCTTAAGCACTTTTCCCTGTCAAACTTAAGGGCCCAGCATTTGCCAGTCCTGAAAAAGTTTAATGTGAATTACTTTATGACAGCAGGGTACAGCATCTCGCCAAATCTTGCAATGTTAAGTTCTCAGCTTGTCCTTCAGGAAGATGTATTGTGCTAAGTGAAACCCTACTGGGCTGTATGCTCTCCCCAAATGCTCTGATGTGCAAAACTGCACCACAGTGTGAGGTGTCCTCTGGAAACCAGCCCATGCTTAGCGAGGAAGCTTTCCAGGGAGGCAGAGCCTCCTGCTGTGGAAAGGTCTCCTGCTATGTCTCCACTTTGGTGAAGCAGTTTGAGCACTGAGAATTGGTTCCTCTCCCCCAGGCTGGGCATCAGCCTAAGTGTCTTCACGTGGGACTCCAGTAGAGATCAACGTGTATATCCAAGGACAAAGCAGAATGGCTACAGCTAATTTCAGCTGTTTGAAAGAAAATATTTAAAATTATGTTTCTTCTTCTGTTACCACAAATGTAAATTGCTATGTATATATATGCTTTTTCAATTTGGGATATGGAGAGAGTAATAGCAACAGAGAAACTAACACATGTTTCTGGTGCCTTAGCGGTGTCCACCAAACCCTAAGGTCACTCTGCTGTTTAGGATGAAACATAAAGTCTCAGGTCACGTGTCTTCCTGACTAAGGATGTAAGTTACTCTGAATCCAAAGGCAGTGGAGAAACACAATCAGAATAAACCTTAGTGTGTGCTTCAGTTTTGAAACTTACTTCTAAGCTAATACGTAGTTGTAATAAAACATTCCCTGATGCTTTCATACCAGACATAATGCTCACATTTAAAGGTAACCTTCACCATTGGGGGATTGTAGCTCAGTGGCATAGTGACTGACCAGCATGTAAGAAGTTCTAGGTTCAATCCCCAGAAGACCCAGAGAAAATAAAAAGTAAAAATAACCTTGCAAAATCCGGATTGTTCTCTGTACTTTCCAAACTAGACAATAGCCTGTTGGAGTCCTAGTATTCAAGAGACTCCAGCTATGACAATCAGACAGAAAAAAATGATTGCCATCAAAGAGCAGTGATACTTTTCTAGACAGTGGGCTCAATTGTATTTATTTTGTCATTCCCCAATCAAGAAAGAAATTCAGGATCAGGAGCAGAGGACATGTCCCAAATATTGTCTCTTCCATATACAACACTCCCATATCTCTAAAACAGCAGGGACTCCACTAGTCTTTCTTAGAAATTCTGGTTAGTGGAACTTCACCAGTGTAGACCAGTATCGTAGTAGAAAAATATGCAATTCATCTTCAGGAACCTAATACAGGACGTTCAGACTGACCTAATGTTAAAAATTTTAACCTCTTCACAAATAACTGCTCTCTGTATCTCTTGAAAAATAAAAGGGAGCATTCTCTGTAACGCTCATCAGTATTTTCACACTTCGGAACAGTCTTTGATACTAAAACAGGTTCTTAATTACTTCTTTGATAAATCTGTTGGTGAAACTATTTAAAAGGAAGCAACTCAGATGACTAAATCGACAGCTTCAACCAATCCTTCTTATTTACATAGCGCAAAAATAACAAAACACTCCATTCTACTAATCAAGGTTAGCATTCAAATAGAAGGTCTTCTGTTACAAACATGAAGGTTCATAAAAATACTTTATGATTTGGAAGATGATTTCTCTTCAATTTCTTCCTTCCTCAGTTCCTTTCCTCCTTCCTTCCTCCCTCCCTGCCTTCACCCCCTGCTGGTGGCCATGTCAGATGGCCAGCAGATGGCAGGTGATTTTAGGGTATCAGCCCACCAGGAGGTGAATCCCAGGTAGGTGAATCTTGAATAAACAGGCCCCGAAACCCCAGACCCCAGAATGTCTTTTGTTTCGCTATGCCTTCACACGTTTGCCGTTGCCATCTTGCTCTGATATCTGCCATGGAGGGAATGGTGTGGGGAAATTCCCACTGCCTGTAATGTCGTGGGTTTGTCTCATGGAAACATCCCATTCTGCTGGGCATTTTTACCTGTGGATTGCTATGAAGATGATTTTTTCTTAAGCTATAATATTAATTGATAATAACAATATTAGTGTACATAGGGTTTGGGGGATAAAAACTAAAACAAGAAAGTGTCACACAGCTAGAACACAAGAGATTCTATTGAGGAGCCATATATACTGTGGCTTAGGTTAATTGTTAAGAAAAACAATTGAGTCCTAGTAGCCCAACTAATTTAATTTCTTCTAATCTTAATGTTGGGAGGTGTGTTCACAGGTTTCAGAGTACATCATAGCTGAAATAAAGTTTTGAAAATAACTTAAAAGTTAGACGAAGATGTTTTTGTTTAATAGCTTTGAGATGAAAAACCCAAGAAGACAATCTAAAGTTTTAGAAAGGCACTTGGTTCAGTGAGGAGCTCATTAAAGGCAGGGAACGAGAACAAAGCAATCCAGTTATTAGCTGACATGCCTTTCTTGCTAGAATTGGTTGTTGACCAAAGGTGATGATTAATTCTTTGTACCCAGTTTTGCCCTTAATCTCTTGATATGAAAACCACTGATGAGTGGGTATGCAGCCTAAAGATTCAAAGTAGAGCTGACTGATTGTTTTTCATGTATAAAATTTAAGTTTGTGATTCCTTAAAAGATCACCTTTCAAGATAAGTAATAAAGTGACTGGTCCTTTATTACACAGCCTGCCCGTAAAATAATACCTTGTTTTCTTACACTGCTAACCTATAACAAGTTGCTTGGGTATGAGTGTATGTGGCTTCTTGAGATAATTTTTCACCTATAATAATATGTAAAATGTTTAATCATGTAAGGGATAGGGAAAACATGCTGGTTCTTACTTGTATTCATTGTAATCATTCACTTGAAAAATAGAATGTAACCACATTGTAATTTTTATATTATCTGAGAGGTTTTGCTGGGGTATATATGCTGTAAGGGAAAGAACAGAGAAAGAATTAGAAGAAAAGCATCAAAAATAAGAGAATAAGAGAGAACAGAGTTAGAAGGAAGGAGAAGAAAAACGTCAAGAATGAGAAAATAAGGAAGAATACTAAAGAATAGATATTTGTTTACAGTGTAACGTATATATTTAAATGTCAGAACTGGACTTCAGTTAACAACAACGTATAAATACTGGTTCCCTTATTGTAACCCTGACTTAGTAGCATAGCATATTATAGTATATAGTGGCAAGGGACATTCACAACAGCAGAAACTTGACATGGGGCTTAGGAGGAGCCTTTGTGATTCCCTTGCAATATCTACAACTATTTCCTACTTTAAAATGAAAGTTCTTTTTTAAACTGCAGAACTACTCAATCTGTATCAAGTTCCAACAGGGAAGGGTTGTTAAAGTGACAGTAAGAATGCAAAATTGAGGAAAGGGTTTTTTTGTTGTTGGCGATGATTTTTGTTTTCGTTTCTGTTTCTGGCAATAAGAAACTATGTACCCTTTGGGTGATTTGGAGATTACTATATAGACGAGACTGGCTTTGAGCTTATAGAGATGGCTTCCTCTGCCTCCTAAGTGCTAGCCATCCCCAGCCAAAATAAAGTTTTTAAAAAGTTGCATGCTCTGACTTAATTAGTGGCTTGCCTTTTCTTATATAGTATACGAATTAACTTGGTTTTCATTGGATATCTAGGCCATAAATTCCTATTTACAGTCCCCATCCGCTCCCCTTAACTGAAAAGTCATCCAGTGTTCTATGCTATTAAACAGACCCCACTCAGAGTGGATGGGAAGCACACAATGCCTCCACTAAACCAAACTTACTGAACACACTGTACGAAGCTGTCAGAGGCAAAGGCCTAGAGGCGCACATGATGCAGTGAACAGTGGCCTGAACAATTCCTCTGTTGTGGTAAGGTCAAAGGATGGGGCTGACGATGATTCTGTTAGAAGAATAAATTCAAATGCTAGAGGGAAGAGGAACTTAGGAAGACCCACCTCCTCCTAAAGATTTGCATGCAGTTAATGGTTGCTGGCTGGAGAAGATTTTTTTTTTAAGTAGTGTAGTCACTAATGAGATGTCATGCTCCTGTGAAAAGCCCTCTCACCAATGCTGATGGGAGCCACCCTCAGAAAACTCATGGGGTCACATAAAATAAGCATAAACGCAGACAGGGATAAGAGGAGATGAAGGAGATCAGCAGAAGTTAACAGGAAATGAATATGATAAATACACATTATATACTTCTATGAAAATGTCATAATGAAACCCATTACTAAATATAATTGAGATATACTAGTTAAATACTTAAAAAGATGCAAGTGAAGATATACATGATATTGCAGATCATGTATAAATGTGTGATCGAGCAGTGGAAGACACAATAATGGATTAAGATGGATAGGGTCACCAGTACTGCAGAAACTATGGTGCAATCATGGAGGCCATGTAACATTACCTTGTTTAGAACAACCTTGCCCATATTTGAAAAGAAGTAGCCGTCACAGGGCTCAGATGTTATCACAGAGGACAACGCGATATTCTTCTATAAAGGATTTTTCTTTTGGTGTTTTCTCTATTTAGTAAAAGTTTCTCCTGCTAAGTTTTATTTGTTCCATAAACTACCTTTTTTAATTTTTATGATGTTAAGGAAGGTATTTCATGGGGCAAACTACTAAGATAGTCTGATTTGCTTGCCTGGGTACTTGGGTTTCCTATCTGTGACATTTATTAGGCAAAGAGACTGTGCAATCTGGAATGGAGTCTTTGTCTCTAATGCACTAATCATGCCTTTTGACTTATGCATGCAATAAGGAGACAATTGTCTCTAATGCAATCTGGTGTATGCATTATTTACATCCTCTGGTGCATTAGGAAGGAATATGAGGAGCCAGGGAGAAATCAATGGAGCCAGTTCGCTGCTCTGTCCTTGTTGGTAATGCTGCCGCATGTTAGAGCACGAGGGCACATCCCTTGCGTATATGTGGTGTTTTCTAGTTCTCAGTGTGTGTGTTCCTTCTGCTTTCCCACACCTTCACTGCATTGATCTGTCCAAAATCTGATGCTGAAGTGTTAAGATTCTTATCTACTTGCTTGTCTAGAGGGCAGCTTAAGAAACCACTCCATCACTGTGGCTTTCTTTACTGATTCTTTCCCGGCTCATCTAGTTATTGTTTCAAATGGCAATAGTGCTTGCTAAAACAACAATAACAAAAAAAATGATAACAAGCACAATTCTACCATTAAGCCATTTTCATTAACCACTAATAATTTTTATAACTAATTCAACCAAGCACACATGTGCTTTTATTTTACTGAGCAGTTAGGAAGGCTGGTTTTATGCCTGATATTGCCACATGCAAACCCTCAGGAAGACCTTCATTAGATCACAGCTCAGGAAAATCCTCATTAGATCCCAATTCAAGAAGACCCTCTTTAGATCACAATTCAGGAAGAACCTCATTAGATCACAATCTTTCCTATTCAAAGGGAACATTTTAACTTTGTCTTTCTTCTTTGTAAAAATTAGCTCTTTTCTGTAACCACAAGTTGGCCAGGACTCAATGCATTTTGGTAAAAGAGTCCTTTAAACAGTTACAGAGTGTGGGCATGAAAGTCTCTTCATTTCATTAAGGCTCACAGCTTTCAAGATATTTCATATTGTTGGGGATGATTAAAGCAATACCATCCTTATAACTTATGAATAACCAGGCAATATGAGAATACAAATCTGCAGGATAGGTCTAGAGAGATTTTATTCAAAAATTGAGAAATTAAGCAGCTAGAGTATCTAATGCTCCAAGTATACCTATATCAGGTCATATTCCTTTCAGTGCAACTGTACAGAACATATGGAAGCCTGGAGGGGACAAACAAGAAAGCGTGGCCAGAAACTGAATATATATATATATATATATATATATATATATATATATATATATATATTTGAACCAGTTTTTATTTTTAAATCAGGCACAAGGCCTTTCAGGCAGTTTCTAAAGCATTTTAGACCCACAACATCATCTAGAATCACTGCTAAAACCTGTGTTCACCAATTCTTCATCAGTGACCAGGTTTATCCATGGCCTGAGGTTACAGCTGTGTATTGAGAGGTTACAGTTCTATACTGGTCATTTAGATGCAGCCATAGCATGATCTTCACATGTCTTCAGGAAAACAAAACTGTCCTCCTTACGACACAGGTGAAGTGCTTACATGTACCTGTTATTTTTCTGATCTCTCAGTTCTCTAAGGTTCAAGACACACACACACATGCCTTGCTCAGATCACAGAGCTGGTTGGAGGGCAATGCATATGCACCTTGCTTATATCCCATGGTTGATTCGCGGGCGGGGCATGAACTCTAGGAGCACGTGACAGTAAAGCACAGACTCATAACAACTTTACAAGTCTTTCCTAGCTAGCTCCTCTGGAGCAAAGAGAAGCACCAAGCCATTTTTCCCCTTCTACTCAAAATTTATGGAGACATGGCAGCATCAAAGGATAAGGGATTGCGTCCCAGGAAAGAAGACTTGTCTGCACAAAATACTGGTGTCTGCCATGGACCATATGAAGTTACATTTAGTTATCTATACTCGAAGCATCTCCTATTTGTAATACCGTAGACATTATAGAATTCTCATTTTAATAGCTACCATGGCTAAAAATGATACAGGGAGGGGAAAGGGGCAAAAGAAAGGGGTTTACAGAAGAAACAATGTTTGCAGGAATGCTTGTAGGTGGCCAGTATCAACTGGTAGAGGAGAAAGAGAGAAGCCAAAAGAAAGAAATTTCTGTCGATGTGATAATGAATGACATACAAGGAATCATATTTAAAATTCTATAAAGGTCACTGCAACTGAATATTGATGCTTATTTCCTGTTTGCCAGCAACATTTTCTTTGTTTTTAAAAGTACATCATGCAAAGAGTGCTATATTATAATTTCATGATAAGTATTTCATAATATTTATGAAATCACATGGAAGCTTATTATATTATTCAGCATAAAAATAAGTATACCTTAAAATAGATTTTTTGAATTTTATTCTTATTAGAAGACAATTCTTTCTCATATATTTGGAATGATAATTTGTTTATTATAATGAGCCAGACTAATGCATGCATGTAGGAATGTATATTTGCAGATGATAGTATTAGAAATTATTGCTTTATTGTAAGGGTTGATAATCTGAAAATTCTCCAAAGCTACAGTTCTTAAAACTCTTCCTCCCCTAATTGTATTTTTCCTTCTACCTTTTGTCCTCTTTCCACCTTTTTCTCCCAGTTTCCCCCTCTCCATACTTCTTCATGTTTACATTTCTTACCTTTCTTCCTTCCAATTTGGGAAGGAGTGGTTGATTGGGATCAGATCAAATGGTTTCTAAGTGTTAAAACTAGGACTATTCAGGATCAGATCACCAGAACTGAGCTGTGTGATTATAAAACAAACAGGGACTCTAAGAAACCAGACTAGCCATGTCCACCTCATCTAGCAAGCCATCAAGCGAGGAACTAGAACAAGGTACTGGCCCACTGAGCTCTCTAAACTCTATAGTCTTTTTCTCAGTAGCTACCATACCCAGCCAGAAAGGGATGCTTACAGATGCTCCCCCTCAAACCAGGCCTTTGTTATACTGCTACGTGATAAGAATAGAACCTGATATAATAGAGACTCTTCAGGGACTGTGGTCTCCGAGATTATGGATGTTACAGCCTTTCCCCAAATATTTAACTTGGCTTTCTGCTTTAGGAGACACTTAAAGCCATTTTTTTTTCTTAACAGTTTTATCAT
This sequence comes from Microtus oregoni, assembly GCF_018167655.1. Taxonomy (NCBI): domain Eukaryota; kingdom Metazoa; phylum Chordata; class Mammalia; order Rodentia; family Cricetidae; genus Microtus; species Microtus oregoni. Next base: position 28,940,843 of record NW_024543071.1, on the reverse strand, counting down.
TCCATTTTTTTCTTCAATAAAGACAGTCTCTAGTTGTCTTTTTCTCAAGTTTGCTTTCCCAAGTGAAGTGAATGTCCCTAAGCAATAAAATTCCACTCTACCAAACACTGAAAAATAGATAATGCCAAAAGTAGTTTAAAAGAGGGAATGTGTTCTTTTTCAGAAAGTTATTTTCAGGGGCAGCTCATCAATCTGATTAGTGAGCTTCAATTTGAAATTGTTGCTCTTTGGATGGGAAGGGAATACTCTCACATCTGCTCTGATTACAACAAAACTTTGGAAACTGTGACAGCCCTTTTGTACTTGCATAGCAAAAAAAAAAGTTTAAAAAAATTCAGGGGGGAAAAAGAAAGAAGGGAAGTTATATAAATTTCAGTTTATTCTTCCCCCTATTATTCTCAAAACTATGAACATAAATAAACACTACCCTTGGAGAAAAGTGTATTGCAACAATACAATACTGTCTTATAGTCTTTCTATCACTGTTTTCTTTTGGAAGTTGAAGAGACTTTTATATATCTCTTTGTTATAATGTCCACCCAAGGTTAGGATCTCTCTTGTCACATTTGAAGCGAACCAGTGGATTCATTAGTTTGTTTTTTTTTCCCAACTTGATACAAAGTACAGCCATCTAAGAAGAAGGAACCTCCAATGAAAGAGTACTTCCATTAGTTGGATCTGTAGTCAAGACTGTGGAACACTTCTTAAAATTAATGACTGTTATTGGAGGGTCAGCCATGGTGGGTAGTCTGGGGTGTATAAGATAGCAAACTGAGCAATCTAGAAGGAGTAAATCAGAAGGCAGTGTTTCTTCACCACCTTTCTTTCGGTTCCTGCCTTGAGCTCCTGTCTAATATCTCTTCATGATGAACTATAAATCATAAACTAAAATAAACCTTTCACTTCCCAAGGTGCTTTGGTTATGGTGCTTGTTACAGCGATAGAAAGCAAACTAAGAAAAACCACTAAATCTTCCAGTTATTAAAGATTATACCAAGGGTGATGTGGATAGGTGCTGCCAGAGCCTTGGTTTGAAGAGAGAACTTGTCACTCAGAATTAACAAGTTTTTGTTCTCTAATGATGCACTATGTGTATCCCAGAGAAGGTTTGGGTACCCAGAGTTCAGTGATGAATGAAACCATCATTAAATTGTTTGCAGTCTATTGGAGGAAGGGGCATTGCAAACCAAGAGTACCAACCTCCATGAGCAATGCCCCAGGCGCTTTTGGGCTAAAGATGAAAGGTCAAGGTGGAGCCTCTTATGAGGCTTTGGAAAAGATGGAGGTTGGCTTTTGAAAATACCGAGAGAAGGAAATAAATAGGACTTAGTAAGAAAAGAAGGACAAAGGAAAATATATTTGGGAAAAAAAAAAAAAAACTACTGGAGACTCGCTCCAAACTGAAAAGGAAGATGCCTTCCAGAGAGAATAAATTATTTAGAATAGCCAAGCTCAGTGTGAGAGCCAGGCCAGGAAGGGGATCTGAGTGTGAGCCAGAGCCGGATGAGAAACAGTGTGAGCCTGAGCAGGAAGTACACCTACAACTACGGACAAGGAATATAGTAATGTATTTAATGTCAAGGAATTTGAAATGTGCCCAGAAAGGCAGAGGAAGTAAAGTAAAGGTCTTAAGAGGAGAGTGGCTAGGTTGAATCTGAATTTTCTAAAAGTCGCTTTTATTATCTTTTGAGGAATGGATGAAGGAAGTTAACAGTTAGAGTAAAGGATCCCTGTTCAGGAGGCTAATTCAAAAATATACACAAATGCTTGTGACTGAAACCTCTCTTTATGTTACAGCCTGGTATATGATGCTCAGTTCTTAGATCTGTTTCTAAGCTGCCTTAACTTAGAGAGCTGGTACCTGGACTCATGAGAACCAAACCACCTATGTCATTCTTTCCTACCAAATGGGATGGTTAAGTAACCGACTGCAGAGGGCTTTATCTGTAGCCTAATGGAGGGAGCAGTAGCTTCTATCACCTATTACCCCTCCTGAATTATTAAGTGAAAAGTCCAAAGAGAAAAAGTTAGGAAGTGGCAAGAAGATTTTAAAACGAGTCAACAAAATGACCAGCTGTAAGCAAAGTTCAGATGCAGTTGGGCACTAAATAATCTGCTGTCATATTAATTAAATATTCCTGCCAAGAAAAAAAAATCAAGTGAGATTTAAAAAAAAAAACTAATCAGGTTAATTATGCCATTCCTTCTACGTTATTTTACAATTGTAGCCTGTTTTCCTTAGTCAGGCACTTCTTCCTAGTGTATTTAATCTAATGGAACTTTCAATGATTTTGGATGAAGCTAAGCTGTGTTTTCCAGCATCTGAAGTCTGTCTACTAACAGGAGACACAACGAGGAGACTTGGGTGCCTGTAGCACGAGCGCTGCAGCAGAGACTCCATGGCAAATAATTAATGAGATTTATCACTAAGCCAAAGTTTTGAAGGCAGAGAAAAGAGATTTGATTTCAGGAGTGTGGGCCACACGCAACATTTCATACCAGTTTCTAATTGACGGCCTAGAGTGAGTGAAAATTAATTGTTGTTTTGTATGAATTTTCGTGGGCTGGTGGATTATGCTCACAATAAATTGTGGAGGGTTGGTTTGATTTGATAAAGCAAGTTTCAGTCAACTCTTTAAAATACTAAACTTATTTGTTCTGTGACTTTAATATGTGCAACATTGCTATCTGTGTGGAAGGCCACACAGAAAATTATAGTCTTGTCACTAAAAGTGAGAAGCAGCTATCTGTAAGAGCCCTCCTTTCTTAAAGAGAGGAAATGGACAGAGAACGTACGTTACAATGAAGACTACAACGTGCAAGAACACCAAATATGTCCTATTGGTGACTTGATTCAAAGTAATTGATGCTCTTATTACTCAATGAATGTCTAAAAAGTATAAATCGAAGAAAAGGATTAGAAATGATCCACTTAAAATTTCTCAGAAACCTAAGATTACATCTTACTCACTGGACTGCGGGGGGCATTTTCTGAATGATTTAGATTTATCTGAAAGTTTCTGTGATAGTTCCCGGTACAACCTCCACTTGGGATACAGGTAATAACACCTTCACCTTTGTGCAGCTACAATCCCCGTGTCTGCAAGTTGCTTAGTAAACATGTAGCTTACACTGCATTTTCAAATGTGTCTATGATGGCAAAAGTGATGAGGCAGAAAAACAAGAATGATTAACATATTCAAAGATTTATTTGTCCCTTGATAATAAAGAAAACATTTGGTAAGTTAATCAACATCAAGAAAGAATAAGCAGAATGATTGACAGTTGATGGCAAGACACCGTCTGGAAAAGTGACCTAAAGCTTACTATGACTAATTTTTTCATGGAAGACAATAAGTGCGCTTTCGGATATTTCACTATTAAATATGAGAAGGAATTATTAGTGATGTATTTGGAAGAGTGTCCCTCCCTTATGAGTCTCACTCATTTATTCACTTTTCAGGAATAGAAGAGGTTCTAAATAAATATATCAATAGATCCCACATATTATGGTACGCTTTCAAAATCACCAAACTATTGTCATTTATAAACTTCTAGAAGATCAGCATATAGTAAATATTTATCTGCCAAAACAAGTAAAAAAGAATTCGGCTCAATACACTCTTCACGGAAATACATACAATGATCCCCGTAAAACTTGCTTAAATTTGCACCTCCTGAATGATGAACAAACTGAGCTCTCTGTCAAACGCCTGCACCACACTGCCAGCTCAAGGTCATCGGCAGATACAAGCTTCAGTAGGAAGTGCAAGTCAATGTTGTCATTGCAATAAGAATCTTCTATGATTTTAATAAACAACAGCTACAAAAGTGAAATTAAATTCCCTCAAAAATGATCTTTACAAACAATGCCAGGGAAAATACAGATATGAGGTTCATCAAACAATCTTTAGAGCATGATACATAGAACTATCAATGTGAAATACATCTTGGCTATATCCAAGTTTATCCATATATAAGTTTATCCATAATATGACTAAGTTTGTAATAAATTGTTATATTAATAATATAATGGCAACAGCAATGCTCACTGAGAAATAAAACTTTAAAATGAAGAGAGAGCCAGTTGTGCTGGTTCAGCCTCAGCACTGGAGAGGCTAATGCAGAAGGACTGCTATGAGTTTTAAGTCAACGTGGGCTACAGAGTGTGGAGTTCCAGGCTAGCCCCTGCTACAGTGTGAGACTCTGTCTCAAAAGAAAAGGAAATGTTAGAGATAGTAGCTGGAATATGTTAGTGTTTGGGAGTAACCTGTAAAACTGCACGCTTATAAAACGTTTATTTATTCACGTTCTCGAATTTGTGACATTTTCTCCTTAATACATGCTCATTGAAAATCCTCTTGGGTTGGCTGGAAAGATGAGCCAACAGCTAAGCGTACTTCCGTTTCTTCTAAACCTGAGCTTAGCTCCCAGCATCTATAATGGACCCCTCAAAACCCCTGTAACTCCAGCTTAGCTTCAGGGCACTCGATGCTCTCTTCTGGCCCATCAGGTGCCTGTGCACACATGGTCTATACTCACCACAGCATCCTCTTAGAAGATTCATTAGTTTACTCATTTGTCAACAGAAAACATGAATATTGGGATACATTTTTGTTTAGGGTTGGAAAATAGTAACAAAATTTAGTCTGTGGCACTTCCGTGAGATCAGCTGGGAGTTGAGATTTGAACTGGGAACTGCTGTCCTCTAATTCTGCCATGCACGGCAAATATCCACGAGAACTTCCAAAGATTCTCTTCCTAGCACAGTTTTGGAAACTTTGGAGGAAAATACCTCATACTTTCAGATACTCAAGCATTTGTCACATTAACAGTTCTACATGGGGGCACTATAGAGACCTTCGCCTTTCCAGATGCCCACTCCATTGTCTCCATATGAAGATCATCTTGAAATGTTTGGCTCTGAGATTCCACTTAGGATCACACGGTGATGTTTTTCAGAAGCCGTAGAATCCACCTCTAAGGTGGGACCACTGCAAGCAGACTCTGGTAAGAAATTCAATTTAAACCCTCCAAATTCACGCTATGAAAGTGAAATAGGAGGAACTCAGCACAACAACGACCTTGAAAGCTGGCTAGGATTCTGCATTTGTAAGAGTTTTATTGTTAAGCGTGAAGATAGAGAAAAAATGTCATGAGTAATAGAGTCATCTCAGATAGTAAACGCACATCTCAGAAGGAACACCTGCCACTTGTACTAATTATAAACAATTTAATGAAGTAATCACTGGAAAACAAACTTTAAGATAGACAACAGTTAAAGAAAACATTTCATCAGAGAAAACCTTGTTTGTAAAATGACTTCTTTAACACTAAGGATGAGTTTTTCCTCCAGTTTACCTAGACATGAAATATCATCGAGGCCTGGTAGGGATGTAGAAATGGGAAAGGATTGTGGAAACAATGCTTTTACATATTCATAGTCAATAAAATAACATCTCAGGTGCTAACAGAGACCTAGACATCACAGAGTCATGGGATGTGGGCAAACTTGAAGATCCGTAGGGAAGAAATAAAATGCTAGGGAAGATGACTTAATTCTATTGTGATCAGTAAACATACACTTAATTTTAAACAATTAGGCTAAGACTGGCAAATGAATATTGTGACAGGGAAATAAATGAGGAAGGAACCTGGACAAAGGCAATGTCCCCAGGACATTTCCTTCATCTTAACTTGTGGTTTCTGAAAAACTTCTCTAGAAGGGCCTCTCTCACGGTACTACTTCCTTATCAGAAAGACAGAAATGTTATGTTTTTCTCTGAAAATGTCAGTTCGGCCCTGTGACATGAGGAAATATAACCTTAGCCTCATCACACTGACCTGAAGATAATGTGGCACTTCATTTTTCAGACAAGCAACACTGCAAGACAATGACATTCCCACAGGCAAACAAACGTAGTTGAATTGGTCCACAGAAGATGCTGGGAGGAAGAATGCAGTATTTCTAAGCAAGCAGTTTGGGATTCAGAACAGCTGATAGGATAAAGACAAGCAGGTTTCTCCCCTGAACCTCAGACATTTCTATTAAAATCGGGTAATAGATGTTGATTAATAAGCAAATAGAAATTCATTGCTAAAATATTGCTGCAAACAAAGAGATGCTCCTGAAGACACATTAGGGTTTCTCTGTTACTGTGATAAATTCTATGAGGAAGGAAAGGTTTATTTCATATTATAAATTACAGACCATGGTGTGTGTGTGGGAGGGGGGGCGGGGGAGTCAGGGCAGGAACTTGAAGTAGGAACTCAAGCAGAGACAATGAAGAAATACTTCCTATTGGCTTGTTCTGTGTAGCTTGCCTAACGTTCTCTTATATAACCCACTACAACCTGCCCAAAGGTAGCACTGCCCCTAATGGGCTGGGGCTGGGCCCTCCCACATCAACCATTAATTAAGAAAACAGCTTAGTTATTCAGAAAGCAAATGAAAGAAACATTTGGGTGCACACGAACACACACACACACACACACACACGAACACACACACACATACACACACACACACACACACACACACCATTTCTGCATTTTAATGGAACTTAGGATACTGCTGTCAATTATTGGATGTTATACAGCATATGTACGTAACGATGCTTCAAAGAAAAATCTCATTATTTGGTGAGACACAAATCGTAGCTGTGAAACATCTTAGTGAAGATTTTAAGGATTATCTATAGACCAAGGACACAGAACACAATCATTGAGCCACTGTGTTTCTAAGCAGTTTTTATAAGCTTCATTAAAGAGCTTTTATTAAGGTAAATGGGATCCGTGATGCCAAACTTCTCTGCTGTGCTAATTTAGAGGTAGGAGATAGACTCTTTTTAATGGAAGGAACCCAATTTAGAAATCTTATGCAGATTTAGGAAGTATAAAAATCATTACAACGTCCCCTTTCTTTCAGCCAGTCATTGATTTCTTAGTGCTCACATGGAGAATACATGTTGTTTGAGAGATTTTAAGAAAATCTAGCTACAAAGAGACCCACTGGTCCATACAACTGGAAAGTGAAGGGCATAATCACAATGGCCTTACTATAATTGTTGAAAGAAGAAGTTGTTACACTCTGGCAACAATTGCAGCAACAGAATTCAAATGAATTATTTTTGTTGCTATGCTACTGCCTAATATTTAAGCGTCTTGTTCCAAGCTCTTCTAAGGTATAAAATTCCCTTTCATGTTCTTATTAATTGTATGCCCAGAAAGTGCTGTATATCAAGGAAGACCTACTTCACTGGAAAAGAGCTGCCTCTTAACAGAGTAACAAAGAGCCATTCATTAGCTGCCAATAAATCACATACTTCCACGAAGGCAAATCGGTAAGGAATTCAGATCAAGGCACAGCCATCCACTGCAGAGTTGTAATATAGAATAAAAGATATTCATTTCAGATACAGGTGAAGCTTGATTGTTGACCTTTGTCCATCAGTGTGTATCATTCTGTCTGGGGGGGGGGGAAGATAATTTTTATTTCCAGGGTCTCTTGTACAGGAACACTTCAACACCCACATTTTCTTTCATGTCTTTTTTATTCCCTTCTCTTGCTGCATTACGCTAGCTAGCTAGACTTCAAGTACTATGCCGAGTGGAGAAATCAAATACCACTGTTTCCTCCAATTTTAGCAAAATTGTTTTCAGTTTCAAGCAGATGGTTCACAAAACTCTTTTCCATAGAGTTTTGTCATTACTTGGAAGTGAACTAATCATCATCACGTGACCCACTATAAACTATTCTCCAGTAAGGGTACCTAGTAACTTTAAGTAAACACCAATAGAAAATACATAGAAATTTAGGCTGCACCTTTGAGATGAAAATGCCAAGTAAGGGAAGACCAAACTGCTGATTCTGTATTGATATCTCAGAAGGAGTTTCGGTGATATGGGGGGCCAGTTTGCTAGCTCATCACCCTTCACCATGCAGAGGAGCTTGTTGCATAGGCCCTCAAAGGATAGATAGGAATAGGCACCAGACTCACAAACTAGACCAAAAACTTCACAGGGATAAATTTGGCTTTAAAGGATGCTCTCAAGGATTAATAGTATGTCACTTGTCTTCTTCAAGACATCCTTGCTTTCATCCTATCCTCCTTCATTCATGGCTGTAAGAAATAATCCTGTAGCATGAGTAAGGCATTTCCATGTTTCCCATGTCCAGTCTTTCAGTAAAGATGGCCACAGTCACCGAGACCTCAGATAGTAAAGATCTAGTGTAGACATGTGGACATTCCATGCCATTGGTGGCATCTATTTTTAGATGTGCTGCCATCCACAAAGTATTTTTGTTTTAATCTGTCGAGTGGGAAGTACAGGAGAAATCATGGAGACATTACCACTACCACTCTGTTTGTAGGCTAATCTACCTGTTTGAAGCCTAAGACTTTATTGTTCAAACAGCATCCCTATATTGTTAAATATTGCCAGTGCCAATTAAAATGTCATAAACCGAATGTGGTTTGTGCAAATTTTTAATTGCCAACAAAAAGGTTTAATTTGCTGAACTTATTTTGTCACTCCTGCCTTTGAAGAATTTTGAATACTTCATAATTTCATAAAAACCAGTGTCATTGACTTGACAAATAGAAGTTACCTAATATCATTGGTAAAATCAGATGGAACAGAATCAAGCTCAAAACCTTGTTTCTTCACAGTATGGAACAACTTTCCAACTATGCTGGGGATGACACTGACCTTGAAGAAGTAGCGTTGTGTAGGGATACAGAGAATTAAAAACTTAGGAGTTTGGAAAACCATCTGTGCTATTCTTGTGTGTATGAAAACAACCAAAATTTCAGTCTCTTCCATATGCTATCCTGTCATACATCAAAGGAAAAACCACAGAAACACGAGTGTCTGTGGGAAATGAGATAATTATGTAGTCTAATATTCTTTGGTTATAGATGTGGCAATATGTCTATGGTGTGTGTGTGTGTGTGTGTGTGTGTGTGTGTTTGTATGTGCGTGTGTGTGTATAAATCTAAGGATTCATAGAAAGAGAAAGTGGCTCATGGAAGTGAAGCCTAATGTGCTCTTCCCTTTTTATTTTTCAGCACTGAATAAGAAAACTCATAAAGGAAGTGGTCTCAATCCAGATGGCTTCAATAATAGTTGACAAGCTATCACGACTTGCACATGTAAAAACAAGTATGACAGAATGGTGACCAGAACTCTATCCCAAATAAGCGTGGGCACTTAGGTTCTTAAAAGTCTCATTTTTAAAATGGTTTGTTTTTAGTAAATAATACATAGACTGCATTTGCTCACTTCCATGGCAACTAGGGATACAAACTACACTTTGACTGTCTTACTCACTACTGGACACTTAATTTCCCCAAGACCCATTGAAAATCAAGAGTCACAGTAATCTTAAAAGATTACTGCTGGGATAAAATTAGTGGGTCCACCTAAAACACTAATATTGTCAATAGAAAACACTGGGCACATGAGACATTCTAGTGGTTACATTTTTTCCCCTAGTGCAAACCACCTAAGAACTTTCTCTTTCTGTTTGAGCTCCTATTCGTCCCCCACTCAAGTATTTTCTGGAAAAAGTCAAGGGGTAACTCACAGAATAGCTCAGTGGGGGAATGCTCTGTGCCTATTCAGAAATGTGCCCTTCTGTAGGCTGGCGTTGCTAAATCAAAGGTTTCTAAAGGTAATTTGTCTCATCTTCCGTATCTTCCCACCCCATGGTTACTGATGAAACCCAGCTGGGGCTGACAGGGGTCAGAAGGCTGAAGAAGCTGGGTGCTGCAGAACAGGGCAAAGTCACAGGAAGGTGGGCAGGTTGCCATTACCAGGAAAAGGGTATGCAAACTTGTTATGATGAGAAACTTTTAATAGGATCTAAAATGCTAGGTGAAACGAGGACCTGGTTGTCATTTATAAGACATTTCTGGGCAAATGCTAGAAGATTAATCTATTCTGAAAGATAGACTATTTAATGCATTTTTTCCAAAAATAAAGTTTCATTCCTTTTCTTTTTAAGCATTTAAAATGAATGCTATAGAAATTATGAACAATCAATGTAACTAATACAAAGCAATATAGTACAATATCACACTTTAAAGCCAAGAGAAAAAAATTGTTGATTTTATTTATCATTGCCTAGCTCCTTTATTGTTCTTTCTAATCATTTATTCCAGTTTATTTTAAACTCCTGAATTGCAATCTTGGCTTTGTTTGCTAAGAAATCCCAGATGAACATAATAAATAATTAGGTATTGATCCACAAGCTCAGGATTTAAAAGAGTTCACTCATGTATCTATTTATATTCCTTTAGCATAATAATCTCCATACAAAAACCACTGCCACATCAAAGAATTAAAAGGGAGTAGAGATAGATAATAGAAACAATCATGATTGCTTCAACATATAAAATAAAGCTGGTTTAAATGTAAATTTAACACACGCTAAATGTTTATGTCAACCTATTGCATATAATTACACATGTATAATATGCATAAACATAAATCTATAAAATTAGTTGATGAACAGGCAATTTTCATGATCAGACTATCACACATAAAGACATGATGTCATCCCACAGGGGCATCACTACTACTTAGCAATTTAGGGCTCTGTTTTGAGTCGATGTAAAATTATAGCGGAAGGAAAGTTTTCAGTTGACTTGTCTGAATGCTGGATGGTCTTCACTGATGCGAATGCAAATGCTTTGTAACGACAGAAAAGACAATAATGCATTCTCAGTCAGAAGTTGCCTATTGCAAAACTAACCAGACCATAGTGTGAAACTCTGGGCAAGTCTTAGCTGGGATGAAATTGGTGCAAAGGATCAAGGCACTCTCTGCAGACTATTGAGCAGAACATGTAGTTTGTGCATACGGCAGGGTTGCAGCCTGATACCTGCAATGAATGCTTGTGGCCACTTAGTCAGTGATCCTGAGACCATTGGCTTCCCTAACTGAGAATAGACATTAATCTCTTGGGTTAAGAAGAAATGGACTTTCCACAGAAATCCACAGCACAGATATTAGCAATCTTAATAACAGCCAAAAAATAAGTTGGAAGTACTGAAAATAATTAAAAAGATTTTGCATGCTCAAAATTATCCCTATTGACTTTATTGGAATTATGTAACCATTACAGATGTAGAACTATTAACAGTACAGACAATGGACAACCTTGTTAAAAATGTGTTGGTTGGAAAAAACTAGAAAGAGACTATTGCTGGGATAAGGGGTTATGGAGTAATAGGGAAATAGCAGGGTATAAGTGATCTAAACAGGGAATTGGGAAAAGGGGAGCTTTAGTTTGGAAGAGGAGGGGAAGATAAATACGGGAGGGTAAAATATTAGTAAGGATATCTGAAAAGTTCATACGGAATCATACTATTATGACATACCTATATGTACCTAAAAATACCCTGTATGTAAGTCTAAGTATAAATAAACAAATATAGTTTAAATGAAAATGTCTTATCTGAGCTGACAATGCTCCCCCCAAAAACCAAGAACCACTTAACAACAAAAAAATCTCAACACCAGAGGCAACTTCTGAGTTGTTGGTCAAGGTTGCATGCGAGACTCTCAAAACATTACAGAGTATTGCTACTGTCTTTGTTGCTGCTCCCAGAGGTGGAAGTCACTATGGTTAAAGAGGACATCATGTACTTCAGACACACGGCTCAGGGGCCTCTGAGCTGAACTGCACCTTAATGCCTCTCCCTGATGACTAGAAAGTACCATGCAAGCTCCAAAGGACAAAAGCAGCTAGTAGTCATGAGGCCTATGAACCATAAAAACGACCAGCATGGCACAATAACCATAAGGGTACAGTAGTGGTATGCGTACTTTGGCAGGCTTAACCAATAGCTTTCCAACGAAACTTAAGGCCCACTTGGGAAAAGGAAAACCATACTTGGTACTAGAAACCTAGCCAGTTTCCTGGGTCTGGTGAAGTCATGGATCTTGGAGAAGAAACTACAGCCAGCACTTTACTAAAACAACTTAAATCCTAGCTACATTCTGACTAGTTGTCCTTATGCCCACATAAGTGCATTCCTCACTCCTCATCATGGAAACAGACAGAGGCCATTACAGAAAACTACAACCAATCAACACAGAGTTGCTGACCCCCATTCCCAAGGACAAATCCACAAACAACTCCTACATCTAAGGCTCAGGTAACATTGCAGAAGAGGGGTCTTGTAGGAGCCAGAGGATCAGGGAGCTTGCCGTAAGACCGTGTCTCCTAGCAATGTCAGAAACTGCATCATGGTAAGATCTTACCAACATGACTACCTAAGCATGAGACAAACAAGAATGACACCAAAAGGCATTCTAAAGTTGGCAGAAAATGGCCAAGAGAAAGTCCACAAGGCCTCAACCTCACTCAAAGAACTGCAGGTAACTAAGGAATGGTGAGAATAGGAGAAATGGCCTCCCTGCCTCAGGGAAGAGCACACCAACTGTATCCAATCAAATGGTCAGCCCTGAAAACATCCATACAAGTAACGTTATATAGCTGAAGAGGTTATATTTAGGAATATGTAAGTATATATGTGTATGAATGCAACAAAATTAATGAGAAAAGAAGCCGTGAATTTGACAGAGAGCAAGGAGGAGTGTGGGTATATGGGATGATTTGGAGGGAGGAAAGTGGAAAGAAATTATATAATAATATTACAATCTCAGAAATAAAATAAATTTAAAATTCATCCATTCATCTGTCATCCACCCATTATCTATCTATCTATCTATCTATCTATCTATCTATCTATCTATATCTACATATATCTATATCTATCTATCTATATCTATACACACACACACGATTTGAGTTGGGGAGATGCTCAGTTGGTAAAGTGCTGAGTGCAGAAGTAAAAAAAAATTTGATTGAACTCGAAGTAAGTTACCAATTGCTTGACACTTATGAAAGGATGACCTTTTGTCTCATGATGCAGGTTCATCCTTTCTGTTATGTATTGGCCGTCAACGCATTGCCATAGTAACAAAGTGTTATACAGCAATAACTCACTTTCTTCAGAAGACTTCATCAGAGCCCGATTCTCAGTGGGTGTTTTCGAAGAATCAACTTTCAGAAAATCATTAACTCGTTCTATCTCCAAATCAGTCACAGAGAACTACAAATGTTCTGCAGTAGGCAGAGGGGAAGTCCCTTTATTAGCCACAATAGGTCATGCCCACACTGAGTTAGTTAAAAGAATTCATCTCGTTCCCACTGCACATCCATATTGAAATGAAAAACCTTTGCAGCATCCTTTGGGTTTACGTATCAATCTAGTTGTGTTCATAAGGGGTTGTGTCATTAATGACCCAGACTTTTCTCCTCCAGAACAAATGAATGAAATTAAATACCAATGATTCCATAAATTTTCCATATGGTAAAAACCATATTTAAAAGCACAGAAACACAACAATTGATTTGGACTTAGTGTTCTTAATGAGCAACTAATTTTTCAGAATCAATTATGCTGCACAAATAAAAGCAATGCAATTGGATAAAACTAATTTCCTCCATAACGTAACTTCAAATCAATTTTCTTTTTTTCTATTTTCAACATCTAGCTTTTCATTTTAATAAACTAAAATCATCTTTGCATATATATTAAGTAGTTTCTGTGATAGAAATTGCAGTTACTACAATAAAATATTACAAGACACTGGTTAACAAAAGAAATATTCAGACATTCCCATAATACCAACAGTCGAAGTCAAGAGGAAATAAAAATCCAACTCCGTTTTTTAATTTGAAAGCTATTTGATGGCTAAGAAAGATCAGGTCAGCTAATTATTTCCCCCTTTCTCTCGCTATTAAACGGAGCAGATTTATGGTAGATAACTACTAATATGACTGGTTGTCCTTCTCATTATTAAGGTTGCCAAATGACAATTATGCATGGGAGAGCTTAACATTATGACCCAATCAGGCAAGGCAGGGCTGTAGGACATTTATCATTTTGCCTGTCATCCCTAACATCCGATGAATTTAAAATCAAACCAGTCTCTTAGCAGCTTTGTATGCATGTCCAGAGTTGTATATCACATCACATATTACATTTTTTATTTTCCATCAAGTCACCTAATTACATTATACAAGCCACAGTACTCAGGGGGATTATGTTTGGCATTGAACACAGAAAATAATGAAATGTCTTTTACCTTTGATTTCTAAAGTTGTGTTTGGAATTGAACCTGAGCAGAGAAACACATTATAGTTTGAAGCAACTTGTATTTCTTTTTTTCCAGAAAACACCTCTAAGACGATGAGAGAAACGAAGCAGTGTTGTATGGAAAAATAAATACGGGACCAGGGAAAGACTGAATTTCAATCTTAGTGTTGACATCTATAGATGATTATTATTGAGAAGTAATTTAATATGTCTTGGGCTCAGTGCACTTTTTTGGGAAAAGAAGACACAGAAACTGTGTGTTTTTCTATATGTATTTGTAAGTCTCTAGCTTAAAACTGAAACTAATTTATCATTTGTGAGAAACACATGAAATTTACCTACAAATCGATGTCTATCTCAAATTTAGCTGCTCTTGTCCATCACTAAGGGGCTCAAATATCACCTGTGCTTGGGACAATAAGGGGAAGATTGCACTTGGAGGAATCCAGGTACTTGTATGCTTAAAGGCTCCTTAGACAAGTCCAGTACGCAGCTATGGCCAAAAGCTCTATTTCCAGGAATTCTATTTAACAAGACACTACGGAGCGATATGTATATATTTTTTGAGTATTTTATTTCTTCATTTTTGTGCTGAGCAGTTATTATGTAAAAATTCTAGGTTTCAAGGAGGCAAGATTAAAATTTAAGTAAGTCATAACTTCTGCCATCAAGAAATTTATTCCAGTATATATTCGGCTTATAAAAGTTTTATAGCCATCATGCATATGGCTATCCTATCCAAAACCCAGGCCGACATATAGATGTGAATGTATCTGGAAATTATGGAGGGGTGTAACAAGTACTGTAGTGGTTGGTGGCAATCTCCACTTCATTTTATTTCAGATAGGTTTTCCTAAGGCAGAGCTCATTTTTCTTCAAATCGCTCTTGCTCTAATAAGTGGGATTGTCATAAGGCAGATCAACAGAGTATGATACAGAATTAAACTGAATGACTAAGTTCTTACTATCTGATTTTTAAGATTAGACACATTGGCAGAACAAGGTTCTAAACTAAATGGACAAAAGGAATTGAAAAGCCTATTTTCTTTTGCCGTATAAAATGTGAACAGTGATGCTCAAAGAGTGAACAGCATCATGTATGTTCATACGCATAATTTGTACAGTAAAGCTTCCACAGTGAATTTAATTTCATTATGATTGCTCAGCCTTTATTTTCGAGTTTGCAATTTTTACTTCCGTTATTCTTACAGTTACAATGATATTTTTGAGGCTGAGTCACAGCGAAGGCTGTGAAAATACACATCTTCACATAACTTCCACTTCTCATTTGAAAAGGCATGTGGAATTTCCTTAAAGACTTTTATGTTGGCATCAGATAACATCGTCAGAGCTTCTTACTGTCTTTGATAGCCAAATTGTATTCTCCTTTACTATTGTTTAAACCTTTCTAGCTCAGCTTATTATGAATAAAAGAAAAGATATTTCGAAATGGGCCACTGTCCTTAAATAACTTCAGGTAGTATGGTTCCTTCCTGCTAGTGGGTGACCTGACTTTTATACTCGCTGGCAATTTCCACAAACAGGACATTCTAAGTGGAATGGGAACGATACAGTGCCACTGGAAAAGTACAAAGGCTAACGTCTATGAATAGCTTTGCTTATGATTTTTGTTCATATTATTAAAGGGTTAAATCTCATTAAATAACCAATATAATAAAATATAATACGAATAACATCAACTGTATTGATTTTCTTGTGCTGGATATTTGTAGGTTCTGAGATTGGGAGTTATGTGATTTTCTCAAGGAAATGTGATAATGTTGCAAAAAACCCGAATCAATGCTGAGCGTTGATTATTATGTGACACAGTGATGTCTTCTTTTATATAGTTCATCCATCGCTGCCCATTTTTACAGGGGAAGAGTTAGGGCACTCTTTTAATACATAGCCAAATATGTCACATGGGGTGGGGAGGGGGATTCAGGGCTAAAGTTATTAAGGGGAAATGGTGTTACTTGGTTGAAAGAATCTACCAGGTCTAAAGAAAGGTTTGATTTATGAAGAAACTTAAATCAGACCTTCTTTCCTTGAACTTCTATTAACCTGATATTCAGGTTGGGTATGGGCATCACAGACACCTATAGATTCCAAATTTATATTCGTTTCACGATTCTTAATTTTCTCAACATTTAACTGGACACATTAGTATTATCTTCATTGGAAAAAAAAGAGATTTAAAATACACTTCTGATTTGAAGTATTTATAGTTTAAAAATTTTGATTTGGGACTAAAGAGATTGCGGTTATTTGTGGTTCTCCCAAGTTTATATCCTTAATATTTATCCCCAAGTTGTATTTTTTAATGAATGATAAAAGAAATAGTGATAGCATTTCCAGAGGATCTGGGTTTGATTCCCAGCACCCACCAAGAGGCTCTAGTTTGTGGAAACCTGACGCCATCTTCTGGAGTTGGCAGGCAGCATGCATGTTGTGTATAGACATACTAGCTGGCAAAACACCCCTACACAAATTAAAATAAATAAATATCTTTTTTTATTGTTTTTATTGAACTATATATATTTCTCCACTTTCCTCCCTTCCTACCTTTTCCTTTCTATCCTCTTCCCATGATCCCCATATGCTTAATTTACTCAGAAGATCCTGTCTTTTTCTACTTCCTGTGTGAATTAGATCTATGTATGTCTCTTTTAGGGTCCTATTTGTTGTCTAGTTTCTCTGGGATTTTGAATTACAGGCTGGCTATTCTTTGTTTTATGTCTAAATGTCATTTATGAGTGAATACATATTATATTTGTTTTTCTGGGTCTGGGTTATCTCACTCAATATGATGTTTTGTAGATCCATCTATTTGTCTGCAAATTTCAAGATGTCATTACTTTTTTTCCAATGGGTAGTACTCTATTGTGTAAATGTACAACATCTTCTTTATGCATTCTTCGGTTGAGGGCATTTAGGTTATTTCCAGATTCTGGATATGGCAAATAATGCTGTTATGAATATAGTCGAGCACAACCTTGTGGTATGATTGAGCATCTTTTGAGTATATACCCAAAATTGGTATTACTGGATTTTGAGGTAGGTTGTTTCCTAATTTTCTGAGAAATCACAACACTGATTTTCAAAGCGATTGTACCAGTTTACGCTCCACCAGCAATGGAGGAGTGTTCTCTTTACTCCACATCCTACCCAGCATAAGTTGTCATTAGTGTTTTTGATCTTGGCCATTCTTACAGGTATAAGATGGAATCTCAGAGTTGTTTTGATTTGCATTTCTCTGATGGCTAAGGATGATGAACATTTTCTTAAGTATCTTTTAGCCATTTTAGATTCATCTGTTGAGAGTTCTCTGTTTAGGTGTGTAATTCATTCTTTTTATTGGATTATTTGTTCTTTTGATGACCAATTTCTTGAGTTCTTTGTATATTTTGGAGATCAGCCCTCTGTCTGATGTGGGGTTAGTGAAGATCTTTTCCCATTCTATATGCTGCTGTGTTGTCTTGTTGGCTGTGTCCTTTGCTTTACAAAAGCTTTATCAAGAGGTCCCATTTATTTATTGTTACTCTTGGTGTCTGTGCTTCTGGGCTTTTATTTAGGATGTGGTCTCCTGTGCCAATGTGTTCAAATGTACTTCCACTTTCTTTTCTATGAGGTTCAGTGTGGTTGGTTTGACATTGAGGTCTTTAATCCATTTGTACTTGAGTTTTGGACATAGAGATAGGTATTGATCTATTTTCTTTCTTATATGTATTGATGTCCAGTTATGCCAGCACCATTTGTTGAATATGCTTTCTTTTTTTCTATTTCATATTTTTTGCTTCTTTGTCAAAAATCAGATGTTTGTAGGTGTGTGTATTGATACATAACTAAAGGTGTTTATGAGTTGTAGGAATTTCTTCATATAATTTTTGGGGTCTCTTGTGTAAACTATCATATCATTAGCAAATAGTGAAAGTTTGTCTTCTTTTCCGATTTGTATTCCTGTTATCTCCTTCTTGTCTTATTGCTTTAGCTAAAACCTCAAGTACTATATTGAATCAATATAGAGAGAGTAGACAACCTTGTCTTGTTTCTGATTTCAGTGGAATCACTCTGAGTTTCTCTCCACTTAGTTTGATGTTGGCTGTTGGCTTGCTGTATATTGCCTTTATTAAGCTTAGGTATGTTCCTGTATCCCTGCTCTCTCGAAAGACCTTTATCATGAAGGGATGTTGTATTAAATAAATATATTTTAAGTTTGACTTAAAATATTTTCTTTTTGATGTTTATCAAACATTTTATAGGTCCTTTTTTATTGCTGCCTTTTCATATTAGTTATTAATCTTAGATAGCAAAAGATAAAGGCACTACTACTTTCTTTTCTTTCTTTATCTTTCTCTCTCTTTGTTTTTGTTTGGTTTTTTGAAACAGGGTTTCTCTGTAGCTTTGGAAGATCTCCTGAACGTGCTCTGTAGACCAGACTGGCTTCAACTCACAGAGATCCACCTGCCTCTGCCTCCTGACTACTGGGATTAGAGGTCATAAGACTTTTGGGGCAGGAGATCCAATATCCAACCTGCATGTAAGAGAATGACTGATAATAAAACCATTTTAATTTTACCTCTATGCCACAGTGGTTATACTTTTATTGTTTAGTTTTCACTTTTGCAAAAATGCTTGTTTTGTGTTAGTTTTTTTTTTTTGTTGTTACTAAGTCAGGTGTTAGGATTACTCCATCTATTTTTACATCTTATCCATTGTGTTCACTACTATTTTTCTTAACCACAACACATATACTTTCTCATTTTAACTAGCTTCATCCTTATTTTTTTACAACATAACTATAAGTATCTAACATTTTAGTTGCTTTAAAATTCTGTTTATGCTGACAATATACTAAACCTGGTTTTCTATTTTTTTCCTCTGCTTTTCTGTGTTGTTCAGTACTAATTCCTAGTCTTATTCAGCTCATTTTTGTTTTATTTCTGCCCTTCGCAACTCCTGGGTTATTACAACTATTTTACATGACGATTACGCCTGAATTAGCCCAAATTATTAGAGCTGAAGAGACACAGCTTTTAGTTCACCATTCCATTTACATAGCAGGTCTACAGCCATTATTAGTGTCTGTTTTATGATTAGCATTCTACTCCCAGAAGAACACTGAAGCTCTCCCCTGGAGCAGTAATCACACCGACAGAGACTTAATTACTGAGGTGTGGACTCTGTCTGGTTAGGGGAAATGACACTTCAACCTTACTATATAGTCCCACATAAATATGAAAATACTTCAGCTGAAGTAATATGATGCAAAAAGAAAAATCAAACAGTGATCTAATTCTCAACATGCAACTCCCAATGCAAAGAATCAAAAATAACCAAGACAGCACAAAGCCTCCAAAAATGGTAAGTTCAACAGTAATGAATTACCATAAGAGTGAACTTGACTGGACTCTCAGACAAGGCATTCAAATAAATAATTGTAAGGCAATTGTAAAAAATGTTTTATGAAATCAAAGGGCACACACACTCCTGGATGAATTAAAAGACAATAAAAACAAATAGTTGAACAGAACATGAAAGACAATACAAGTATGATGAAGGAATTCAATAAAGACATAAAAATACTGAAAATATGAAATGGAAATCTTAGGGATAAAAGTTGAATAAATCAAATTAAATAATCACGGCAAAGCCTCACCAATCCAGTAGATCAAGTAGGAGACAGATATCAGGTCTTGAGGGCAAGATCAATAAATTAGAATAACATGCAATGATAAAGTAGTAAGAAAATATGAACAAGATATTTTTTTCTTCACGAGATTAAGAAGGTTGTTTCATTATGATGAAGGGGACAACCCATCAATAGGATACAGCAATGATAAACATATATGCACCAAAAAACAGCCAACCCAATTTCCTAGAACAAATACTACTTGATGGAAAGGAGTAGATCCACATCAGTGCAGGACTAGTGGATGAAAACAATATGCTATTTCGCCAATAGGTCATTTAGAAAATAAAATAGTGTTAGGTGCCATTATACCTTAAGTGGGATTAGTAGACAACTGCAATATACCCCGCTAAAAAGCTGGAGAAGACGCATTCTTTTCAGCAGTGCATAGAACTTTCTCTAAGATAGTACATATTTTAGGTCTCAAAGCACAAAACAAAACAAAACAAAACCTGGTAAGGATTGTTTTCTGTCTGAGCATGACAGAACAAAAGTAGAAAACAAAAGCAAGAGAAAGGATAGAAAATACACAAACACACGGGGCTAGAAGAGCTCACTATTACTAGGAAGATCTTTATTGACATTGCGATGTGACTAGGAAAAGCTCACAGAGGAATATTCTGCACACGTGGGCTGAATATTGAATGATGTGAAGTAACTATGGAGAAGGGAATCTTGGGATTTCATAAGAGAAGTCCTGCCTAGCACCCAAAAGGAGGGAGAAAGTAAATGCTATTAAACGTAGGGCACCTGGTACCCGGAACCTTTATTTTGAAGTAATTTTAACTTTATAGGAAAAGTGGCAAAGTATAAAGATTTCCTATCTACTCTTTACCTGGATTCCCATAAATGATTTTTCCCTATAAATGTTTCAAAGCAGAAAAATGTCAAAGAGAACCATGATTGTGGTCTTCAAAGATACATTGCACCAGGGAAGCTATGGATGTTGTCTCCTAGGGTTAGGAAGTAAGGCTAAGTAGTGCTTACAGTACAGGCAAGCAAAGGTGACTGGGGTAATCTTTCGAAGAAGAAATGGCAGGGTTCAGTGAGTGGCTACAACCTCGGAACACAGATGTTGACAGCTCAAATTAGCTTAATTTCAAGAGCAGTTGATCATGAGGAGAGCAGTGGGACCAAAGGGCAGCCAGAAGCTGGATGGTTGGCAATGACGCTGGCCTGGGAGCTGAGTTTGTAGCAGGGCTGTTGACCTTTGCACTTCTCTAGGTCCCTCCCAGGCTTCCTCAGTGATGCCATTTTTCTCTTGAATATTTGTCAACGTCTCACCTCCTTCTACTTCTTGCTTTGGCATATTTTTCCTTCTTCCCAAGATCTTATCCCTATTTGATTATCAAAATAATCATCAACCAAAGAGAAATAAACTTATAAAATGTAGTGATTTCTTATGAAATGTAACCATTCATAGAGCTGGGCTGTACTAACAGAATGAATGGTTCCTCCTAATCTTAGAGGTGGGGAGGGGTTATGGATGTCTTTTCTTTTAATGGTTTATTAAGACAGGGTTTCTTTGTAACATTGGAGCCTGTCCTGGAACTCACTCATAGACCAGACTGGCCTTGAACTCGCAGAGATCCGCCTGCCTCTGCCACCTGAGTGCTGGGATTAAAGGCATGCACCACCATTGCCCGGCCGGATGTTTCTATTTTTTTCAGATATTTCTATTTTTGTGCAGTCATATTTATGATCTTTTCCTCTAAGTTCCCAAGCTTTAGTGTGCATTACAGCTGTTAAAACTGATATCTTTCCCTGACTTAGAGTTTGCTAGTATTGGAATACAGCCCAAGAATTTGGTTGCCAAACGTTGCTGCTGTTTAAGGACCACCGTTTGAGAGCCCCCTCCAAACTATGTGCTAACGCAAAGATTCTGTCTTGGGAGCAAGCAAGAGTAGTGGAAACTTAGACTTACATCATGCCCAACAAGGTTCTCTTCTAATTTTTCCTCATCCAACTTTTCTAATTTGCATGAAGAAAATTTGCTATTGAAGAGACACAAACAAAAGAATTTAGGTTTTGAAGTAAGCACTGCAGAGATGATTTTGTTTGGTTATTTTGATTTGGCTAAAACAACTTTACATAAGCTACTTGTAACATTATTGAGTTAAAAAAAAGACTTTTACATAAGAAGACGGGGTAAGAATGTTTGAGTGTGATACATTAAACTTGGCTCTGCTCAACTCTGCATTCACTGGGAGGCTATAAACAAAGAAGATTACCCACTCAAAGACTACTAATTGCATGTTGTACATTTAGCATATTGACTTACAATGCAGAAGTGAGTTTATTCACTCTTTACATAAAGAAGATTAGCTATGCAATGACCTTTAAGTATCAAGTAGTATTTCCAAATGTCTTCACTCCCGTCAAGAAAAACATAGACCTCTTTTCCGATAGTTCAAGCTCAGATGAAAGGCGCATCAATGATTTTGTGAAGCACTGACAAAAACTAGATAGCTATATTTTTTGTTTTGTTTTGTTTCATTGCGTGATGATTGACATGATACTATCTGGCTGAGAATTTGTGTATAATAAAGTAAGCACAGACAATTTAAACCAATTCTACTCTCAAGTGGTCTATATTTTAAATCAGGAATAAACCTGTTTTATATTCCATGAATGTTCCTAACATAAAATCATCCTTCCATTCCTTTACTACTTTCTAAATATAGGAGCACTTTTTCTCATCTTTGGCTATTTTGTATGACTCAAAAAAAAAAAAAAAAGACCAAGTTCTTATTGGGAAGAGTAGAACTGCCTTTTTTTATAATATCTTCCTTTACTGTTAGCAGTTTTCATCACACAAAATATCATTTGCATTTAATAAATAATTAGTCCTGCAATTAAATTCTAAGTTAATCAATTTTTTATTTAATTGTTAGATGTATCTATTTGCTCACATACATCAATGAATAAATACTCTAGTATCATTATAACATTAATGGGACATTGGTAATTCTTTCCAATAATTTCTTTTTTCCCCTTGAAACAAGAATGCCCTCCTTTATTGTGTATCAAAGCTACTTATATATGGATCCTTTTTTAGATTCCTTCAATAAGTTTGCTAGGACCCTAGTCCTCTTTTTCTCTCTGTCTTATTTCTTAGCCTTGAGTCTGTCTTCCTTGATGTTATTGATATCTTCTTTTATTTCCCCCAGAATTGAATTCCCCTTCATGAATTTTCTTTCCTGAGCATATGATCTTAGACAAATCCTGGCCCATTTCTTGCCATCAGTTCCCTCATCTGTGAAAGAATGGGGCTGAGCTAGATCACACTGCAAGCTTTTTTATGCATCCAAATCCAAGTAGACCAAATTTTCTAAGTCTGTTTATTTCACCAGCAGTATAGCAGAGGTATTTACACCCCAGTGTGAAGTTATCCTGGGTAAAAAGAATTGTAAATTCCAACTAAAATAAATTAAGAAATTTCTATAATTCTTTAAAGATACATGAATACACATGAATATATATAGCAACTTAGCAAAATATCAGTTTATTGGAGGCAGTGGTATGCAGGCAAATGCTAAACCCACTAGTACTTAAAAATAAAATCCTCAATGAGCTGGAGAGATGGCTCAGCTAAAAATGCTCGCTGCTCTTGCAGAGAAGCCAAGTTCATTTCTCAGCACCCTTGTTAAGAGGTTCACAACCCTTATTATGCCCACTTTGACTGAATCTAATGGCCTCTTCTGGCCTCTGCAGACATCAGTAAACACATGCCCATCCCCACACACATATCCACGTGAATAAAATAAATTGTTAAAAATTAAGCCTTAAGTTGTCATGTTTGCTCATGTCTATGGTGTAATTGGTTGGCTGATTTCAAGCTGGCACCACAGGAGCACTGAGCATGGGCTTCAGTGGAGATGGTGAGCAGAATTGCTGAGTTGGTGGAAACCAGCTCTAGGACATGGGTACTTCAGATAGTTACTACTTGAAGGTCATGGGCATAATCCTTGCACTAACTCTAACTTTGTTTCTCCCTGATGCTGGGGGGCTAATCTTAGGCTCTGTGTATTGGAGAGAGGTCACTCTCAATTGCGCTCTGCAATAGACCCTAATTAACTTTGTCTAAAGTTTTAGGAAAGTTTTTTGATGAAGGGGAGGTGGGAATCTTTTCCTCTCCATCCTTCTAGTCTCCTCTTTCTGGGATGATACACTGGCTCAGCATCCTTAAATCTGTATGTTCAAAACTAACTAGTTATGGCTTTATAGACTTAGTTCAAAGAGAAGGAAAAAAATAAGAATGAAGGCATAGGGAAAGTTTGGGAGAGAGGGAGAATGACAGGTGCTTACCTAGTAAATCAACTCATTGAACTAGGGAAGGTAAATACACTTGTACACATGTTGTCTAAGGACAGATTACCATGAGTCCAAGCACCACCTTATGTAGGTATAGTGACCACAGCAATGACGCGTTAGATCATTTAATTCAAAATATTAATAATAAACATCACTTATTATTAATGCTCCTTTGGTGAAGACACCAGCACTTTGCTGAGGTCAAGGAAGTACTTGTCAGTAGTAAGTGATGCAAAGAAGAACCCACTTACCACCAGCTTTGCTTAGTGGCCATATTATGGTCTATGATATTTGGGTGAGACATGATGCTGATCTAAAGTCCTACTGGTAACATAGTATTGCTCACTTGGGAATCACATCAGAAGCAGGGCTGATGTATCCTGCTTGTAAGTTCCATGCTTCAGCATGGTCCAATGATGATTTCAGGAGCCTGGAAAATCATTTACGGAACATTTTTGTGAGTTAGGGAAGCTAAAAACTCATAGCAAGGGACAGTGCCACCTGAAATAACAGGGTCTTTATACCCCGAGGCTTATTAGTTTGTAGTTAAACCCAACCAACTGAAACAACAGCTGACTGTGGATGAACCTAAGCTCCAGTGTGCTGACCAGAGCTGTCAGGTAAAGCATCTGCGCATGCACAAGTGAGGTTAAAATCTCAGCAGTGCTCACTCAGAGAGAAAACGCATGGGTCAAGGAACATATCAGAAGGAGGGAGGAATGGATGGAAGGAGGTACGTAGGTAGATAGATGATAGATAAATAGAGTATATAGATAACAGACAGATAGGTTAGATAGATAGATGATAGATAGATTAGATAGATAATACAGATGAGATAGACAATAGATAGATTAGATAGATGATAGATAGCTCAGATAGATAACAGACAGATTAGATAGATAACAGACAGATAGATAGATGATAGATAGATTAGATAGATAATAGATTAGATAGATGATAGATAGCTCAGATAGATAATAGACAGATTAGATAGCTAGATAACGGGCAGAATAGATAGATGATAGATAGATAGATTAGATAAATAATAGACAGATTAGATTGATAGATGATAGATAGATAGATAGATAGATAGATAGATAGATAGATAGATAGATAGATGACCGCCATATTCGGTCAACTTATTGAGCCAATCAGAGGTTAACTGATTTCTGCAAAAACTTTCTTTCCAGCAGACTGTAGCAAGCAGAAATTGCATGTCACGGTTGTCATTTTTTAAAAAAAGAAATTCTTGCTATAGTTCAAAACAATGCCACAACTCTCAGAGGTTAAATAGGAAGAATTCTGACAAATGACACATTTGCTCTGGCATAAAAAATATACACAGACGTCTAGATAGAGTTTAAATGATAGGTCAATCTGGAATGGATGATAGACACTATTAATTCCAGGCATTATTTCTGAAGAGTAAAACCATAGATGGGAATCAGTGAAACAGGCGAGTCCACACCCACAGCGCCAGTTTTCTGCATTACCTTCAATGTTTCATTCTGTCCCATGAATACATTGGATATTATTGTCATAGAATTGCCACGGATTCTTTAAATTTATGACTTTCAAGGCTTACTGCACACTTGAATTTGAAGGGGTGTGGGTTGCAAGTCACTATGTGATACATAAGAACTATTTAGAAAGTAGATACTCAACAACTGTTTGAGTCTTATACTGGGGAGTAAAATTGAAAACCATTATGGAAAGATCGTGTTTTGTGCTATTAAACTGGTTTCCTCCTCCTTGGTATTTAAGATTTCATCTCACCCCAGTTTTATCAGATAATTGGTCCAGCGTTCACTGACTCAACTGAGGCATCTGGAAGGGCAGAAACAGAAATTCATTGCGATTCACTGTCTTTGTGTTTCCAATCCCCAGGGGTGGTGAGAGAGTAGGTGACAAGAGTGAGCACATTTGGACAGCTGTGTGGTGTGTGCCTCCTGGCAATCTTCTAGGGACAGAAAATGGTTGTATCTAGTCACGAAGGACCCAAGCAATGTGTCAAAGATAGATTCTGTGTTCCTAAGAGAGGTAGCAAACTCCCAAGTGTCTTTGGTGACCATGATGATGGCTATTTCACCTGAAATCTATGTGGATCAATGGTTCTGCTACAAAACGACAGGAGGACAGTAGATTGCAGGTGGAGACGTGGAGGAGTTGGCCAGGGTAACTACTTGTAATAAAGGGTCAGTTTGCAGAAAATTAGAACATATTATTTATTATCTACCCCAAATTGTGAGGTATGATTTGAATCTGCATCATAATTTGATGAAAAACTGAAGTTATGTTTTTCTTTAGTAATTTTAGGATATATTGGTGACATGCTTATTAAATATTATGGGATACTTAGAGATGCTGTGAATATCTGGGAAGTCTGATATTCTGATAAGTTATACATTATTTGAAATCTCAGTAAATTGGGTAAATTATTTGAAATATGTATTTGAAGCATATAGAGTAAATATTATGAGGCCAAGGATATAAGAGAAATTATTAACAATATTATAAGGAGGGAGAAGTACTAAAAATTAAGTGGTGTCGTTTAAAAGACCAGTAAACAATTAACTTCAGGATAGTTAAAGAAGGAAGCAAGGGGGAAAAAATAATTGTAATTAGTTAAATCAATAAAGGTTTTTAGATTCATATTGTCATTACACAGGAGTAAATTCTGCTCCATTAACCATCCTTCACACTTAAATAGAGCTTTACAACGTCCATTTCCACATAAATATTCATCATTTGATGAAGTATATAAGATAGCTATATAAATAAATACCTAATATAATTACAGCAATAACGTACGCTATGAAGAACAACAATAGAGGGACCGGAGACTTGCTGCAGTTTTAGGGTTCTTTCTGTTTTCTCTGTCTGTTGAATGTGAGTGCCATGAAGGGAAGTCTAACAACAATCCACTTAAGTCAAGAGGAATCTCTCTTCAGAAGATGATAGCCGACTGTCTTAAAATATATCCCCTATGAAGAATCTTCCCAGGGCTCAGGCGCCATCACATTACATATACATTTGCTGTAGCCCACAAAACATTCATGACACTTTTCTTTTTAATGTTTTCTTATAAATAATTCACTTTGTTTATGTTCAAAGAATATTACAAGCAGAAAGGTACTTGTTTAAAGAAAAAGCAAATTGTCAATGTCGAACATATCAGCATTGGAAACCACACTCAATCTTCTTCAGGTCAGTAGAGAAGCCAGTGCGGCTCAGTAAGAAGAAGTTAGACTCACAGCATGGATGCTCTTAACTTGGAGTTTAGCACTGACTTTCTTTGCATTACTTCACTGGAGAGCTATCAGTGAATGTTATTCAGTGACTTTGGCTTTCTGTTATGGTCTTTCTTTGAGGAAATTGAGTATAATAAGTGCTTTTGTTAGGTCTCTAGGTTGATCTCAGTGCTTCCTCTTTGACTCTTTGCTCTCATAAGCTTGGGAGCATCATTTGATATTACATACAGGTGAAATTTTGGAAAGGGTAATATGATAGTATGGGATTCTGTATGTCCATTTGCAAATTGTCAATGTCGAACATATCAGCATTGGAAACCACACTCAATCTTCTTCAGGTCAGTAGAGAAGCCAGTGCGGCTCAGTAAGAAGAAGTTAGACTCACAGCATGGATGCTCTTAACTTGGAGTTTAGCACTGACTTTCTTTGCATTACTTCACTGGAGAGCTATCTATGTAGAATCACTTAGAGCATAGGCTTAAAGTACAGGCCGCCAAACCAAAATGACAGCTTGAATTCTGCAACCCCAACAACAATGCCTTGCCGTTGATGGCTTGCTCAATATATAAAGAGTAGTTTATGTGTCTTTAGAAATTCCTATTTAGTGAATCTTGCTCTCATTCTTCTACTTACTTGAAAAACAGTGTATTCCTTGCTAACACTCGATTTTCTTACTAGCATGTCAGTGTCTTCCATGGTCCATGTCCATCATGCAGACTCTTGAGTTCTTAGTACTCTTTTTTTTAAATCTTTTTTTAATATTTATTTATTTGTTTATTATGTATACAGTATTCTTCCTGCAGGCCTCATTATGGATGGTTGTGAGCCACCATGTGGTTGCTGGGAATTGAACTCAGGACCTTTGGAAGAGCAGGCAATGCTCTTAACCACTGAGCCATCTCTCCAGCCCCCTTAGTACTCTTTTAACATCCAATGTTTGGGCAGATAAAATGGCAATTTAATTATCTAGCTGAGCAATTTTTACATCTTAACAATTTAACATTCCAAAGCCAGTATTGTGACACCGTATTTATTGTACTTCTTTGCCATAAAATTATAAACTTATGTAAGTTTCGTCAGACAAACACAGCTATAATTTTATAAAGTCAGACATACCTCACTTTCTCTAAATATTATACCACAGAGAAGGTGGAACATAATTATATCATACTACATACCATGAATAATATGATCATAATTGTGGATCAAGTGTACAAAGAAAGTTTTCATTGTATAAAATATCAAAAAAGCTGTTGAAACATTTTTTTAAAGAAAGTACAGAAGAGCTATTTAAGAGAGAAAATAATCTGAAAGTCAGAAATGGGGCACAGGTATAGGAACTAGGGGACCTCATGTTGTTTTTGAAGGTACAGTGAAATACAATGTAATTTCTTTATACTTTATATTAATTTTTTCCCATATAGTATATCCTAATTATAGTTCTCCCTCCTTTTACACCTGCTAGTTCCTCCCCACCATTCCTCTCCTCTGGATCCATCTCATCCTCTCTCTCATTAGAAAATGAGAGGCTTCTAAGAGATAACAACCAAAATGACAAAAGGAAACATAATAAGATGAAACAAAAACCATCACATCAAGAATGGGCAAGGCAACCCAACAGAAGGAAAAGATCCCCAAGAGCTAACACAAGAACCTACTTTCTGACACACTCAGGAGTTCCATAAAAAAACTAGGCTGAAAGCTATAACATCTACACAGAAGACCTGGTGCAGACCCATAGAGGCCCTAAGATTGCTGCTTCAGTTTTTGTGAGCTCATATGAACCTTATTCAGTTGAGTTAGAGAGCCTTGTTCTGCTGGTGTTCTTCGTCCTCTCTAAATACAATATAATTTCTAAAAAACGAGAATTCAAAAGCATATGACATGATTTAGTGGCCCACATGTACATAATAAAACTAAAAGATAATGAAACTTTAATGGAAAATTCAGAAAAAGTATTATTTCAGAATATGAGATTGGATATAGGTATTTAGCAATATCCCAAACTTGTAATGTTGCATCTAACACACACATTATGTGATTAATGATTTTATATTACATTCGTTATTGCTTAGTAATGAAATTTTAAAAGTAAAAATCAAACTTATTTAACATATGAAGGAATTAAAGGATCACTACAATGAAAACTTTAAACAAAACAGAAATCGAAGACAACACAAGAAGATGGAAAGATCATGGATCTGAAGACTCACGTTTGTGAAAATGGCTATTTTACCTCAAACAACTTATAGTTTCAATAGAATCTCCATTAGCACTACTCTTGGTCATGCTCACAGAAGCGTCACTTTACATGGGACTGTAGTTACTGTAGAGACCCATAACATTCTCAAAATGCTGAGAAAAAGTTACTATTGAGTGTTCAGTCCTAAGTAAGGCATCAACATTAGCCCCTCGAAGGCTCAGGGAACATTTCAGAAGAGGGAGAAGGACTGTTAGTGTTGGGGGGTGAGGAAGAACACCTTGGATGCTGTCTTCCAGCTGTGACTGAACTCCCAGCACCTGTGACTTCCTGCACCAAGGACTGGACCTGCTACCATTCTGTCTGGGTGATGCTAGGTCAGGTCTCCTAAGCACCTACATGTCCCCAACGAAATCTACTGGCAATTATGGCTTCTGAGGGAGAGAGAGGCATTTTCTTCAATTGTTAATCCACTGGTAAATTACCCAAGCCCTGGTGAAGAGCTCTCATACACATTTATGTAAGCAATGCAAATTCAGTAATGAACTGAAATATTTAACTTGAATCTGTCAGGATTCAATAAATTTATTTGTCCCCTCCCTCTTGGATTTTAAAAAGCAAAATAATATACCAAAATAAAAGTCCATAATAGTGCTAATGCTACTTTATAAGTAAATAATTTAGGTAAGAATTTATCAACTTAGTAACAATACATTTCTGAATTGCCTGTGATTGACATTGGTGTTATATTCTAATAACAGCTGTTAGAATTTTTTCAATTCTCAAATACGTCAGCTGAAAATAGAACAGAGAGAAATGATTTCTGAAAAGTCAATCAATAAAAGTGAAGCCTCACACTTTAATGACTTCTGTAAATACATTTTAAATTCACCTAATTTGCACAATGCCTATTTACAATCAGCCTGCCATCTCCATAAACCATCTACCAAATTTCACTTAATAATAAAGTATTTGAACATGGCAAAATGCTAAAGATGGGTAGCAAAGGCTGCACAAATTTATCTACTTGGAAAATCAGACTGAATTATTCTTATCTCACCAGGCTACTTTCTCATCACCCTGGCTTCAACAATAAAGGCGGAAAATCAATTTCATTACCAAGCAACACTTTCAATCATGGGTCTCCATACTGTTCAGCATCAGAGCTGACATTTTCAAAGTATTTTATGATTGCTCTTTAAAGCTTAAATAATGATTGTAAAGTTTTGTTTATCAGAATGAAAAAGAAATACTTCTCATTTCAAAAAGGGGTCAAACATGAATCAGGACATTGGACATGACATTCAGTACCATATTTATATATCCAAAACTTAACTGCCAGTAATATAAAATTTGGAAAATCTGGGGGAAAATTTTAGGTTCAAAACCTACAGACAGTAGGCACAACCATTAATTCTTCTAATGGTTAAAAAGCAGTGGATTTGATGAGGAATAACTAAAAATTATGATTCAAAAAGATATTGGAAATTCCTTTCTCTCTTAAGACCCAATTTTTTGGCCATAAGCTAGTTTTCTGCTCCCTATGAGACATTTAAATAGAAGTGTATTAATTAAATGATTAAGACAAAAGGAAGTTATGTTTTACATACCAAAGTGTTCTAAAGGATTTCACAGCTTTATGGTAAATGCACATTGTAAAAAGAGAAACTTGGAAAAATTGCTTATGTTACTTTCATTTGTAGTACTGAAATTACTGATTACCTGCTAAGTTCTATTTATATATCTTTCTCTTCAAGAAACTCAAAGTATTTTACAGGTCTCTCTACGTGATCTTTGCCACTTTACAGATAAGGTTATCTGTAAGATTATAATAATCACGGAAAAAATAACAGCAGAGAGAACATAACCTGCATTATCTTAAGAACAGAGCTTAGTTCAGTGGCTTTATTTTCTTGGCTAGTTTTGTTAAGGGATATTTTGGAGTTTAATATTTATTTAGTTTACTGTTTGGTTTTTGGTATGCATTTAACTTAATATATTTTATATAATAATTTGTTTCAAATTTAACAGTGTCTTATCAGAAAATTATGTTTAGCTGAACTTATTTTAACCAAGATATTAGAACTTTTTTATTTTTTAATTTTTTATTACTTTATAAATAATACCATTCAAAATTTCCACTTCCTCCCCTCCTCCTACTTCCCTTCTGTTCCCCCACTCACTCTCCCCCACCCCCCTTCAGTCCTAAGAGAGGGCAGGGTATCCTGCCCTGTGGGAAATCCAAGACCTTCCCTTGTCCATCCAGACTTAGGAAGGTATGTATCCAAATAGACTAGGATCCCCAAAAAGCCAGTACATGCATTAGAGACCAATCCCAGTGCCATTATCATTGGCTTCTCAGTCCAAGAAAAACTCCCAAGTACACCATCAGCCACAGCAAAGATTGGACCAAGGTGCCAAGACTCCGCTGGCCTCATTTGAAGGAAGAGATGGGCAGGCACCAATGCAAGAATTCTTCCAATATCCTGAAAAGCAACATGATAACACCAGAATCCAGCGAACATGCAACAGAAAGACTTGAACATCCTAACCCAGGAGAAGTAGAAGAAATTGATTTTAAAGGTAACCTTATGAAAATGATGGAGACCCTTGAACAAGAAGTGAAACACTCCCTTAAAGAAATGGAAGAGAAGACAAACAAAAAGTTAGAACTTTTTTAAAGAATAAAAGCTTTCAACCTGGAGGGTACAATTGTTGCACAAATGTGATGGGGCAACCTATCATTTTCTGCTTTAGTTTAAGGCCCACAAAGGAAAACACGGACCTGGTACTATAAATCTGTCCAAGGGCCATTGGTTTGAGAACTCAGACTTGATGAGTGATTATAATAATATTCTACTAAATGGATGTTGATGTGGAAGTCCCCTCTGTGTGCGGTAATGACCATTCATGAATAAAGAAACTGCCTCGGCCTGCTGATAGGGCAGAACTTAGGTAGGCAGAGAGGACTGGACTGAATGCTGGGAGAAAGGGTGGAGTCAGTGAGAAGCCATGGAGCTACTGGAGACAGATGCTGAGAATTCTACCCGGTAAGTCACAGCCTTGTGGCAATACACAGATTAAAAGAACTGAGTTAAATTAAGTGTTTTAGTTAATACAGTTCCTGTGTGATTATTTTGGGGCTAAGCTAGCTGGGAGGCTGGGATGAACAAGCGAGCCCTCCTGCTACAGGATGTAACATTAAACTGCCTTCTCTATTTGTATCTTTATGTCCATAAATTATTGCAGCTCCCAGACCTCATCAGATAAGTTTCTTTGTGTAATGGACTGTGGTTTAACACAGAAGCTTAATATCAAAACGTAGAGAATAGGTGTTAGTCATAATTGGGCTATTGACATCACCCTTCTTCCACCCAAGGCCTACAGGCCATGGTTCAAGAAGGGGAAGCTTCTAAGGGCCAGAGGTTGGGATTAACTGGAGCAAAACAATGTCTTGTGAGAATGACAAGGACCCGTGCGCCTATGGACTCACATCAGCTGTCATTTCTTGTACAAGACTTGCTCATGACCAAGCAACTCAGCATTCTGGCCTGGAATAGGAAGGATCTTACGAGCCTTCACCCCCAACTGGAGAGCTATGAACAGTTGATGGCTTATGGGGGAGGGGAAGCCATTTTTTATGGATGTATCTCCAGTAAATCAAACACCTTTCTTTGGATGCCCCCAAATCCAGGAGTATGTGAACAGTATTCAACGAATTTGCTGGATTAGATTTTTTTTCAGAAAGGACATAAAGATTTTAGGGTAGAGAAGTAGAGATGGATCCAAGAGGACTTAGGGGGAGGAGCTGGAGGTGGCTATGATCAAAACACATTTTGTGAAGGTCTCACATAATTAATAAAAAATAAAAATTAATAATAATCAAAAAATATTTATGATAGTTTTCACTATCACATTGCCTGTTACAGGATTTACATATAATATATTAGTCATATTTTATTTTCCTGGACTTTAAGTAAATTATATGTGAAGTAGTATGTACCTTATAAGTTTAGTCTGACAAGGATTAAACAAGATAGTTAAATATTAGATGCCTACAACACAACAGCCACACAATGAATGATAAGCCCCTTTTGTATTTCCCTTTAGGTACCAAATTACTGCCAGCTGTGAGCACATCTGTTCATTTTCTCATCTGGGTCATATTTTCACTGCTTTTGTTGAGGCATGCAAGAGGATTTCTCATGAACAATGATGGGATAAAGGAAAGACAACTGGGATGTTTTAAAATATCTGGTTGTGCTGCTCCGGAATCAATGATGACAATAGAGTTCAGGAGGTACACAATGAGATGTCCCAGGATTCATATTAATAAGCACACGAGCTGCACTATATTTTTATGAATAAACATATTACTTTACTTAGGGAGAATTTAGTTGAAATTATTCATTTTTGGAGAATAATGCAAAGCTTTACTCAAATCTAAATAACATGACCCACATTTTTCTTCCTGCTTATTCAATTTTTTTCCGAATGTAATACAGGTGCATATTTTTGGTTCCTTGAGAAGAGAAAAGAGAACAGAGTAAAACACATTCAATTTTTAGTCTCAGTTCTGTTGTTAACAAATTATGTAATTCCAAACAAAATACGTCCAAATACTTAGAGGTGGTTTTATAAAACATTTTGTATGTGTACCTTACTTAAGGATTCAATTAAAAAATTTAAACTGAATATACTTGAAATACACTAGATTCGTGATTTATAGCAGATCCTTACAAGTTATTATTTTTCTACCCATTTTAATACTAAATAACTTATTTAGAACAAGTGTCTCATCTCAAATGGATTGTTAAATGGTGCATATTACCAGCTCAGCTTGATATCTCTTCAAGCTGAATGGTTCAACTTCTTTCATAAAATATTGCCATCAGAATAATGGAGGTTTGGTTTTGAATATTTTCCACGCTTCCTGAATTATGGAACATATGCCTCTCTTCAAAGAGTTCATGCATATAAATTCTCTAACTTAAGTAAGCTCTTACTTTGAACAATGATGGAAAATTAAAATCCATTCTTCTTTAAATCTGTACAGTCAAGAATAATATCAGAACCATGAGAAATATCAAAGAATATATTATTTTGTTTAGAAGCCAGTCATCACTGACCAGTCTTTAAAATTATCAGGAACACAGAATTAAAGAGCCAGCATGTCATCCTTTGTCTGACACACTCACAAATATTTAAGGGATGCTGACAGCTTAAATTTCTATTTTCATATAAAATTCTATCTCCTGTCTATGGTTCTTGCTTCTGTTTCCTCTTCTACATTTTATACTTAGTGTAATAACTCAGATCCTCATTGTCTCTTGCCTGAATGTGCCAACCTAAGGAATCTTTTCTCCTGGATCCTTTGCAGCTATATTTGACTTCTACAATCTTTTTTTTTTTTACATTGATGTTAGTAGAGCAATCTTTGAGACAAATCAGTCCAAATTAGATATTATTTAACTGTACAAAAATTCCTGAGTAGCTTCAGAATAGAATTCTAGTTCTATACATGTTACAAAACCCAGAGATCTAAAAGCAGGAAAAGAAGGCAAGGGACACAAGCAAGCCTGGCATTGATTTGGGTAATTTGAGAATTCCTCAATCCAGCACCCAGCAAAAAAGTTTTACTGAAAGCTAAGAAATTACAGGAGTATGAGGCAATATTTTTGGGAGCCTGAGGTTAGAGTTTAGGACCTATTAACTAAGTACTATCATGGAGATTACACTAGACATGTCCCTAAAATGCTCAAAGGTTTTGCCTTGGGAGCAAAGTGGAAGACAGAAATTGATCAGAATTTATAGGAATAAAACCTAATTCTGAGCTAGCTCAGGTTTGTAACCTGCCCTTTCACTAACAACCTGACAGATGAAAATGAGAAAGGATTCTGGAGGAAAAAATATGAATTAGAACTCTTATAGATATAAGTGTCAAAATCCAATAAAATATAGCCATGCATTCTAGGGAGCATATAAAATAAAAACAAATTAAAAACATATATTGACAGACTAGATGATAGAGTTCTAAGATATAAATTTAAATAACTCTGATTTGCATGCTTCAATAAGTTTTTAAATTCTACAGCCATTCTGATATTGCCTGTTTTGTCAGTCAGTGAGTGGCAAAATCTTAGCACTCAGCTTTGTCTCAAATCTTTCTCTGGGTCCAGAAATTCGTCCCACCAACAAACCAAGTTGTTCTACCAATACACATACATTCTGATATCTGTTGACTCTCCACTGTTGCTGCCAGAGAGAGGCCCTCTATATACTAAGAAGAAAGAGCATTCTCGTCTCTGAGAATAGAGACCCTGGAGAAGAATCCAGCCAAGCAGGCCTTGCGCCAGTTTAACTCTTGGCTCACATCCCCTCCTCCAGAGTACATTTTTCTATGTTTGTACTTCAAAACACTCAGATTTAACGAGTTCTGGGGTCTATATTTCTGTATGGATGTTTTCATGTCATATAAGACTTACTAATACATAACCTTTTCTATTCCTAATCTGTCTTTTAAAGTGTGGTTTACAAGGCCTCAGCCAGAGTTCTAGTTGGATAGAGAGAGAAAAAAATACTCTTTCCTTCTATGCAATTCATATAGCCTCTCCTCATACAAAGCCGCAGTCACTAGCTCTTCTAAATAGATTCCTCTTTCCTTTGATAGTCCCTCCTGTGGTTTTTTTCTTCAATGGTAACTTGTTTTTATTTATTTGTTTGCTGGCTACCTCCCACATCAAAATGTAAGCTCAACGAATTGCACTCACTTCTCTATATCCTGTGCTTAGAATAGGATTGCCCTTGTGATGGGGTCAAGAATTTTTTGTTATATAAGTCGGTACATCAACAACGTCAACATAAGCCCTATTTATTTTAAACGTTTCTGTTAGAATGCTTTTCAGACCTAGGATTCATTCTATACACAACATAAGCATTTATGCACCAGTATAATTGCTTCACCAGGGTTTTCTTATTTACAAATCTCAGAATTCAGTGTTGTGGAAACTTATTTGTGATCTATGATCTATATTTATATAGTATCCATCATGTATGAAGAATTGGGTTAATCATCATACTATGACATAAATGGCACAAAATGTACTCATAAAGGGGGCTTTGAGCTGAGAGGTTAGTTGGAGAAATCTCAACGTTCAACCAAGGAGAGAAGAGAGGAGGGTGTCTAGCTAGCATGATCAGAATGGCATATTAAGTCATTATGAAATAATTTTTTTCACTGAAGTTGTTGATTTCATACAAAAGGCCAAAAAAAAAAAGTCAAGAGGATGGAATTGAGAAATTGAGATCTCACTAGGTCCCCATTAGGATTTACCTCCTTGGAAGAATCATATTCTATGGATACATCACAAGTTAACTATTCTCATGGTTGATTTTGGAATTGGCTAATTTATACCAACAAAGAACTGACAGAAAACCTATCTAAAATATAAGTAGAATTTAGGCCTGTTGCAATGAATAAGAATATTAACTCTAAACAGTGTTATCTCTAAAACACTAGATTATAAACAGAAAAAAATGTCACTTTCTGTTTTATCCCCCTTAATGGTTAATGCGATTCACTTTGCACATGCTCATGTAAAAATATAATAAAAAATATAACAAAGTTATTTATCATTTTCTTTCCTTGTATGTAAAGCTATTTCTTCTATTTTTCCCATTAGGAACTGGGGAAGAAATTTTTCCCTCCCCAGAAAGACCTGAAAATGTCTGGAGACAATTTTGGTAATCACACCTTGTAGACGTTACTAGTGACACATACACAGGACATCTTCTTACACTATCCAACCAAACACACGCAAGTGTTGAGAAATGCAGATTGATCGCTATGTCTGACATGTCTAGATTTAAATCTCAGTAAGTCTCTATAAGCAGATGTTTGAAATCTTCTCTGGAAGCCTGAAAACTTGGGAACATTCTCCATTTTGATGTATGGCTGTTGACACTGTCCCTGGGAGACATATCAGCCTCATCCATATTTCTCATTCTGACTTCAGTCAATGCCTGGCAGCTGTGGCAGCTGAGGCAGCAGGCTTGCCATCTTGCTATCTACTTGGACATTCTGTACATCTGGATTGATTTAGAGTCTTTGGAAGTCATACAATTACTTCATAAAAACACACTCACCTTGCTTTTTGCCTCTGAGTTTTTAAATTAATTTCTTCTTTGCAGTGAGACAATGGTCCTATACCCAGTAAAGACTTGTCACTTGTATTGGTTTAATAAAACGCTGATTGGCCAGTAGCCAGGCAGGAAGTATAGATGGGGCAACCAGAACAGGAGAATTCTGAGAAAAGGAAAGACTCAGTCTGCAATTGCCACCCACACACAGAGGAAGCAAGATGATAAAAGGTACCAAGCCATGTGGCTAGCACAGACAAGAATTATGGGCTAATTTAAGATGTAAGAATTTGTTAATAAGAAGCCTGAGCTAATAGGCCAACCAGTTTATAATTAATGTAGGCCTTTGTGTGTTTCTTTGGGACTGAATGGCTAGGGGACTGGGCAGAATAGAAACCTCAGTCCACACTGCTTCTCTTTCAACTAATGAGAGGCTAATACAAATTTTACTTTGATGGAAATCCTGGGGTCACACTCATATGTATGTGTATATATATATACACACACACATGTATGTATATATATTTGGGTCTGTCATGTGTATATAGGTGCCCACAGTAGCCAGAGGAGGGTGTTACAGTCCCCAGACTGGAGTTACAGGTGGTTGTGAACCACCTGACATAGATACTGGAAACTGAACTGGAAGAACAGCAAATCTTTTAACAAATGAGCAATTGCTTTGACTATGCATGTTCACTTATTCGTCGGGATACTTTTTATGAATGCTCCTTAAAACCTTGGCATTCACAATTAAAGGTGCACATTTAAGTCCTAACACAAGGGATTTTTAAGCACTAAACACACTCACATAATCACAACCCTGGACAAAGTCCAGATGAGAGAAGACCCACCTGTGACCCACAGTCTACTAGTCTAGAAGCTTTTCTGTGCATCTGCTAGTGTATTGTGGAAACAGAGTCAGTTGTCCTTACTACTGTATTCTGTATGATTGACAATTCTGCTCAGTACATCTTTAGAAGATTTCTGTTGCTCTATGTGATAAGATATTTTTCATTAATCCAAAGTTTCTAATTGCATTGTCAGATCCCAACTTATTTATCCATCTGACTACTATTAATAGATAATTGATTTCACTATTTTTAGTTTATCACTGCTATACACAAATACTTTGACTATTATTATGACCTTCTGTGCCCAACCTACATATATGCACATTTTATCACTACATATATGCTTCCCGATACTTACTAAATAACATAACGTCAGGTAAGCAACTTTTGCTGCTACCAGCAATGCATGAGAGTTCTGGTAGCTCCATACCTTCATCCTCAGTTAGCATCACCAGTCCTTCTCAGTAGCCACTGTGTTGTTGCTCAGATCCCAATTTTAGTTTAATAGGGTTTTCTATTAAGAATGGATAAGAAGGTTAATCAGTCTTTCCTATGTCTGTCAACCATTTGGATGTCTCTCTTATGGAATATTTGTTAAAATCTGTTCATTTGCTTTATTTTATATCTTCTATTGATATGCTGTCTTCATCTTACCTCCTAAACACAGTTCCCATGAGGAGAAGTAAATAGCTCAAATAGCCTTTTCCACTTGGTGGCTAGTCTTTTCACCCTCTGAGTTGTGACTGCTGATGTCCATGAGTGCTTAAGTTTCACATAGTCCTATTTACCAGTGTTTTCTTGCGCCTGTGATTTTAATGAAAAATGAACATTAAAACCATCTTGGTGTTACAAAACTTCTTCATCTCAATGTTCATCATATCATGTTAATAGGGTTGGTCCCATGATTGTCTTTATTTCATCTATTAAGAGCTTGCACCATTTTTTGTAGGTGTCATCATCAACTTCTTGTGTAGAACCTTTGATTACTTTAAATGAAACACTTCAATACATCATCAAACTATACATAAAGGATGGGCTTGAAGATTTTTATGCCTACAATAGTACAATACTGGGGAACTTGCCCATTATTTTAGTTCATTTTTGATTAGCACTTCAGTATATTTGTAGGAATTTGGATGGTTATTCATTATTTGTTTTGTTTTTTTTTTTTTTGAGACAGGGTTTCTCTGTAGCTTTAGATTCTCTCCCGGGACTAGCTCTGTAGACCAGGCTGGCCTTGAACTCACAGAAGTCTGCCTGCCTCTCCCTCCCAAGTGCTGGGATTAAAGGCGTGTGCCCCCATCACCTAGCCTAAAGCAAAGGTATCTTAATCACAGCACAGGACACCTAAAATCTAATTATTTAAAGTGAACCATTTTTAATTTTGATAATTTCTTGAAGAAAATATTCTGTTGATTTATAATGAACTAGATATTGTTACGAGAAGCCCTTCTCCCAATATAACATCCATCCACTGTATAAAATGGGATAAAAATTAAATACAAACATTTGTTCGTACCTAAAACACATGATTTCCTCCACGTTCTGTTAACAACCTTTGCTGTAACAACCTGTTTATGTGTGCAACTGCTTCTGAAGGCTGATAGGAATTTTATATTATGTTATCCAAATATGGCTACTGCAGATTCCTCCATTTGTCTTTTATCTCAGTATAATTCGTGTAGGTTCACACATACAAACACAGATATCTTTGCTATATATGGAGTCAACTATAACTTTTCAAGTCTTATTAACTTAAGTTTGACTTTAATTAAGTTTGGGGAATGCAATGCTTAACAAAGTTCCTTTGATAATTCTATTAACTGGTAACTACAAGTTTCCCTATTATCAAGCTAGATTTTAATTATTATTTATTACATATTATATATTACCAGTATCATAAACATATAAACAAATCAGAATTTGCCAAACATAATGAAATCATAAAACCCAAGGGTTCTATTCAATTATACTAAAGGGAAGGAAGAAGTTCTTTTCATGCTCTCCAATCAAACAGTTTCAGAGGACAGAGAACCAGGTCATTCTGTATCAAAATGCATTATGGGCTTATTAAATTAAATTGAAAATGCACTGGACCTTAGAATGGGTGTGTATTAAAGACCCTTAGGAGCTTATATGGGACACAAAAACTCTAAAAATGACTGGGTAAAGATTTTCCTTCCTATAAAATGGACTTGGGATTATCAGACTATCACTAGTGTCTTAATTTTTTTAAAAAAAATACATACAAGACATCTCCCATCAGGGGCTGCATATCTGGAAGAAGGAAGGAAAATGCAGCATTTGCAAAGTCCCTTTGTTTAAGATTTGTGCTTGCCTTTACTTGAGATGATTAGAACTTTGATTCTACTTCTAGTTAAAGGTAGGACTCACATAGACAGATAGACAGACATTTAGTTAAAGGTATTGCTCACAGCATGAGCAATAACATATGCATTTGCTTTCAAACAAATTATTACAAAATGGTGATGATTATGGGCACAGGTGCACATGTCTGGCTTGAAAGTAATGCCAAAGGTTATCTTCAATCACTGCCCTGATGTCTATGTACCCACATACATAATCAGATATTAACTAGAGGTTTCTGCCACTCCTCCTGCTACAAGTTCCCAAGATGACTCTGGTGATCCACATTTGTTCTCAGTTATGGACCATTCAGAATGTTGGTGAGTCCTACCTTTAACTAGAAGTAGAATCAAGACTAGCAAGCTATCCTAAAGCATTTCATTTGTAGCACATTGATATATCACTACAATCCTGTTCTGGTATATAATCCCTCCTTTCAGTCAGTGCTATTCTCAAGGTAATAGATATTCTGGCAATGGCTGGTGAACATCATTCATTAAACAAAACAAAACAAAAAACAAAACCAGAGAGCTCTAGAGACAATGGTGCATCATGACTTAACTTACTCCTTCTCATTATTTACCTCAGAACAAAGCATTACACATTCCACAGTTTAGCAGAGCAGCACACAACTGTTACTGACTTTTCTAGATAAGAAAGTGAGAAAAGTCAGTGATGGCACAGATCCTGACTTCATCACTGTTCCAGTATACTGGTGGCCCAGAAACTCTAAAAATTTCACACGTTTCAACCAGAACTATCCGATAGCAGAGGAGTGTGGAGATGAAATAGGAACAGAGACAGACAGACAGACAGACAGACAGACAGACACACCCCTACTACTGACAATGGTAAGGAATGGCTTTTGTGATAATCAAACCAGGAGCACGCATAAGCTCCTGGACTCCAAAGCAGAAATGCATTACTTAGTTTGATTGACCTTAACTTTACTCATATGGGCAGAATATCACCTCTCAGCTGGCTGTGAGAATTCTATTTGAAAACGTGTGCTCAATTTAGAAATTCAAATGCTGGTTTTTACTTTCTGGGTAATAAAGTAGGGCCTGACTAGATCCGAGTGAACTGATTAAATCATTGACTTTGGCATTTGTGTATGTAATTCCTGTCACTCAAGATTATGAACTTGATCTAAAAAGGAAAAAGTAGAGTTGTGGGATAAGAGGGTGAGGGATCGGGAGCGTGCCTCCAAGAGTGGTTCAAATCCCTAGGAGTTATGAAACATCAAATTCTGATACTGCCAACCTCAATATTTATAGAACTTTCCCTCTCCTCATAGCTCCCAGAAGATATGCGGAGCTTACTTTATAATCGAGTTATAGCTAGGCACGTAGTTATTTATACACAGTTCAAAATATAATCATCAAATGTAAAACAGGCTTATGTAAACATTCCCAGAAACCATGTGTATGAAAGCAATGTACACAACATTATGGCCATGAAGCACTCAGGGTCCCTGCATGAGATGAAATGACAACAATCCATCTGCCTTTGTTTCTCCAAGAATTAATATTCAGAGGTACTGCAACTCATTTTGTCAGCAGGCACCAAGTTTACTTCAACTTGATTTTAGGAAATCAAGGGGGGAACAGACAATAGGGAGTGATGGAGGGGCCCAGTGTTTATGGCTTGAGGCTTTCCAAGTGTGGAATTCAATACCTGCCACATCTATTAGTATGAAAAATTGAGATGCATGCAATTCAATATGTACTGCAGAGATAGTTTCCCTATAGATGAGGTTATATAGAGATATAGATGCCAGAAAGCATTCTGTACAAATATATGTTTATCTGTATATATGAAACTATATTAATATGTATATATATATATATATGTATATATATATATATATAAGTTGTACACATGCTTACATAAACCTCCAAAATTTTAAGTTCCCATAAACCTGCCACTACTTCTCAAGTAGCTGTGTCAGAACCTCTGCTGTAGTATGGAGCTGACTAATTCCTCATGGGCATTGTCAAATGGTATTGCTATTACCATGAAGCAGAATAACTCCTCAAAGGCAGGTTCTTTGCCTTTTACCTTATTCCAACCCATTAACATCCACCACTACATTCCCCATTGAATGAACATTAGGGACCTCTATGTTAATTCAAAGAAATAAATGGACATACACTAGGAGTAGGATTTCTCCTTGGCCAGCTATGTATACATGACTTAGAATCCTTCTTGCCTTTAGTTTCCACAGGTAAAAACTGAGTATAAAACCTCCCTGATACAGTGAGATGGGATAACATACAAAATTCTGTGTGATTCATCTTAGAATCCCTAATTTCAATGCTCATTGTTCTTTTGCCGTGTGCTTATCTGCAAAACTACCTTTGCAGATGCATCTATGATGCAATGCCTAATTTGTAGATTCAAAATAAGAGCATTGAATTTAGGTGATAAAATTGAGACTTACATCTGGGTGCCAAATTTCTGCCCTACTGATGGACACTATGCAATTCATTCAAAAATTAAAAACTCCAGGCTCAGTGCAGGATCCTACCAACTGAAGCATATTTCTAAAATATTTATTTAGTTAGTCTTGTATGTATGTGTACAGAATTTTTCCCATGAGTTGCTTGGCTTCTTAAATGCATGGTGTCAATCAGGGCTATTGTGTGAATATTCCAACATATTGCCCGAAATAACTACTCAAACCATTATAATGCTGTTTGGTAGTTATCAGCTGTAACATTACTAATGAATATTAATGCCCCTTTATATTTGGTTGGCACTGAAATAATAGCAGTTGTCATGTAGCATAAACAACGTTATGTTGGGGATTCTTCAAAGTCATTTTAATGTGAAATGCCCTTTAGATTACATTCAGTGGTTAGCACACAGCCACGGAATCAGCTGTGATCAGTACAGCTAACAGCCATTCCACTGGAGTAATGTTGAAACAGAATGGGATTTTAAAACAACTTCCTTCCACCGTCTACTGCTTCCACTCTTTTATAGGGTAGATGGAAGGTCTCTTGTTAGGTAAAGACATCAGCAAGAATGCATTTTAATGCTTTTCAATCCCACTGAATGGGAAGAATAGAACTGAATGAGAATCACAAGAGCAGAATAATAGCATGGGAAGTTCTGAAATAGTTTCCTGCCGCTCGAGAAAAATATGTCATGAGGATTTTAATACAGACCCATAGTGATCACATCACACAAATGTGACAATGTTAAACATGTCCTGACCCCCCCCCCCATCCAAAAAAAGAGGTGCTGGGGAAACTCCTTTAGACTCCCAGAGTGTTCTGCTGTCATATTTCCATTTAACAACTAGAATGCTGATAGTATCCTTTGACAGCTCATCACATGGTAGAGCCACACCCTTGCCTGGGTTCTGGCCGAATGAGGTAACAGCAATCTTTTTTTTTTCCAATTCCATCATGAAAAAAACCCATTTACTAAGGAAGACCAAGTTTAACTTTTTATACACAGAAAAGTAAAACCTAATAATAAAAGTGCCCTATGTGGTAGTTACTTCTTCTATGATGAATTTATACCAATAATTTTAAATACTTACAATCTTGAGCATTAACTGTTGTTAGGTCCTATT
The DNA here is from genome assembly GCF_018167655.1 of Microtus oregoni. Lineage (NCBI taxonomy): Eukaryota > Metazoa > Chordata > Mammalia > Rodentia > Cricetidae > Microtus > Microtus oregoni. The sequence goes on along the minus strand of NW_024543071.1, from coordinate 28,896,266 downwards.
TAGGTGTGCCTCATGGATTGCCTCAATTAAGCTTTAGAACAGTTCTGTGACATATCTCCTGCCACTATCTCCACCACGCAGACAGAGAAACAGCAGGTCATATAACAGATGATAATGTAGGATTTAAATCTAGCTCATCATTCTCCACAACCCATATAATAAATCACAAGGTCATGGCTTCCCAGTTGTGAACTGCTCATTCCTTGCTTCAGACATAGCAACATTTAGGAAGATAACAAGTTTTCAATAGTTAATCTTCTATTTCTTAAAACAGAAATGAGAGGTTATCACCAGCAAAGGAAGACAGGCCATGGAGTATGGGTGGCAAGAAAGAAGATAAGGTGTGGGACACCAGAAGAAGCTCTCTCACCCTTTCCAGCTCTCTTTCGGTGTGAGAACAGGAGGACATAGAGATAATTTATTCCAATTGGCTTTTTCTTTTAACTAGGTTATTCCAGATGCAGAGTGTGGATCAAGAGCAGAAGGTCATCCTCAGATACCTGATGTGTTGGAAGCAAGCCAGGGCGACATGAGACCCTGCCCCATAAAAGCAAACCAAAACTACCACCACCGCCTCAAAGAACTCAGTGTTTCCGAAAGCAGTGCTGCCTCTGTTTTCAACTGTAACTGAGGATTGTCCTCAGAAATACCATGGTCACGACACAAGGCAAGTAAACTCAAGATGAAATTTTTTTTTAGTAAGCTCGGGCATTTTTGAAGTACAGGTACAGCAAGTTTACCAGCAGGGATTCAGAAACATGTGTTTTCTTTAGATAACTCATTTAATCAAATGTGTCTGCTGTGTGAGTGGGAAGAAGGCTGGAGACGTTTTCCTTATTTGAATTCTTTCCTTGTATTGGGTACATCAAGAGGTCCACGCCAGCTGATCAAATACTTGCCATCTTTAAAATGCAGGGCACAAAAGACTAGAGTAACCAAGGACGTTTCTAGGCCTTGTATAATGTGGCTCAAAGGCTGGAGTACTTAGAGGTGGCCTTTTCTTGTCTTTCTGGCCTTCCCCTTCATAAGCAAACAGTTGTCACGCAAGGAATTTAGCTTTGCTAAAGAATTTATGCTCGTTGAAAAATCTCTTTTCATTTATTCAGTAATCAAACCACAGATGCATCTGGCAATATTTTCACTAAACATGGAGTACAGACCATCAATTCAAGATTGAGGTTTGTTTGTTTAAATCCCAAGCTTTTTAATGACCATTTTTTTTCCCTACTGCTTAAGCGTAATCTGCTTTCAACATTCAGAAACATAAAACTCCCATTCAAATGCTCTGCAAGCATTCCAACTTCCGTATTTTAGCCAGATGTGAACGAAAAGAGGTTCATGTCTTAGAGGACAACTGAGTTCTCAGAAGACGAATCAAAGCCATGGGCTTTGTTTTCGGGATAGTCATCAACAGACAGAAGTCCAAATTCTGCTGTGCTGAAGGCTAGCCTGAAATTTAGGGCTAGTCCTAGTCATTGTTCTATTATAAATGAAATCTTTCCAACTTGAAGAGCTTTTGAGACTTCCTGAAGCTCCCAAAGCTACAAAGCATCAAGATTGTGCTAAGTAAAGGCCACTTGAGCATGATCTCTGACCATATTCCATGCCTGCAAAACATTTCAGTCAATGTTGTTTTTAATATCATCACCTAAATTGCCCCCTCTGAACTTACACAGAATATTATGTGGATTTCAGGGTAGATGTTAGAATTTTTGCTTTCTTTACCTCCCCCCTTCATTTTTGTTTAATATCTAAAGGGAAAAGGGAGGAGGAGAAAGAGGAAGAAGAGGGCTTAATGAGACAAACATCGGGGAAAGTGATCACTGAATGAGGATTGGTAGAACACGGAGGAAGAGGACTGAGCACAAAATGCCCATAGGTATCCAAGGCTAGAAGTTCCCCAAGGCATGTGCAGATGCCTCAGCCTCTCTGAATTTTGCTCACTTAGCTTGTCAGATTTAGAGATACTGTGACTATGCACTTCCTTCTCTCAATGAAACAAGGAGACTGTTTGATACTGGGCAAATAATTCTACTCACCAGGGCTTCCTGACACCATCGCAATCTTGAGATTACCAGCAACAATGTTCTTTAAAAAATAAACAAAATTTTACCTTAAGTACAAATGGATGTTCTGGAAAATTACTGCATGATTCAGAAAGATGGGGACACAAAATTATGGCCACGAAGGGACAGGAATCAGGACAGGTCTGAGTACTACACACATAAACTAATGGCAATCATTTTAGAGAAAATGCAGCTTCATTTGCTGCTTATCTTTGTGTCTCATGTTTATGGCCCTAAAAAGCCTAGCGTGGGCACTGTCCTGGCCATTGGCTAAAGATGGGAAAACCCTGCACAGCAGTTTCATCAGAACCACAAGGAAAGAGAGACTGTTGAAGGAAAGCTTCACCAACACAGCAAGGGACCCATAGAAGGTAAAACAGCAAAGCAAATGCCGGGATTCCCAGGCATGAGGTGCGCATCCCTCTAATGTAGCTGTGTCTGCTGCAACTCTGTCAGCTCCAGTAGAAAGTTTGTGTAGCCCCTGAGAGTTCTAAGTGAGGTTGGCTATTAGGGGATTTCATTTTCTTCTATCTGAACCTATCATTTTCATCTCCAAATAGTGATTATTGTGTAGCTCAAGGTTTTCAACACCCATCCATTTAAAGTGATTTGCAAGTACAAAATGCATTCATGAGAGAGGAGGTTGTGGGAATTTCTTAGATTTTTGTAATTATTTTTGTGTGGGGAGGTACACATCTCTCTCTTTCTGCCATGTGGATCCCAGCGATCAAACTTGGGTAATCAAGCTCAGTGGCAAGCATGTTTACTTAATGAATATCTTGATGGATCAGAAGCATAAACAGAAGACTTAGTCTTTGGCATTATTTCTAGAAAGTCATATCCAAGGGCCATTGACAAGCAGAAACATTACTGGGAGAAACAAATGGTTACACTGACCTCCACCAAAATCCTATTTTTCTACTGAGTAAAATTTCTGATTTTTGCTTAATGCAAAAATAAAAACTATGACTATCAGGGCTGGAAAGATGGATCAGTAGTTAAGAGCATTTCATATTGCTGAAGACACTGGTGTGGGTCCCAGGACCCACAAGGGGGCTCAAAATCATCTGTAACTTCAGGTCTAGGGGCTCTAACACACCCTCTTTTGACCCTTCTGAGCAGCAGACACGCATGCCTGCTTATATACATACTCAGGCCCACACTCATACACATAAACATAAATCTTAAGTCAGTGTTTATTTTTAACAGAGGGAAAACCGTGACTCCTAAAGAAAAACATGTATTTGATATGCAGTATCTAAGTAGAACACAGCAGTGGAAAAGCTGGACTGAAAAATCAAAACAATAGCTGCAAAATCTGATGGGAACTACCACAGAAACAGGGCAGTGTTAAGAAGCAATGCCACCTGGGTGGTGGTGGCACATGCCTTTAATCCCAGCACTTGGGAGGCAGAGGCAGGCGTATGTCAGTGAGTTTGAGGCCAGCCTGGTCTACAAGAGCTAGTTTCAGGACAGCTAGGACTGTTACACAGAGAAACCCTGTCTTGAAAAAAAAAATAGAAGAAAGTAAAAAAGAAGCAATGTGATAAATGTGATAATGTGATAGGAGAAAAGCAAGCTCTTCAGTGTGCCTAAAATAACATGTCCTGCATCCTGCAAAGAATTAGGGGACATTCTTCAATCCATCTGTACTAATGAGTTTAGTTTCTTGCCTCCCATTTTCACATGTAAAATGAACGGAATAGACTATGGACAAATGACTTTGGCCCCTATGTTTAAGTGAGATAATCAGGTGAAATTGTACCCGGTGTAATTTCCTTTTAAAAAGTAATTCTATGAGATAATTTGAAACTCAATGATAATACACAAAGTATCTTTCCTTTTCCAAATGCCTCTCATCAATATCTCTTCTCTGCTTATTTTCCCTTACATTTTGGGTATGATAATGGAAATTTTTGAGTCTTCCTTCTAGTTGATTCTGACAGATCCCAGGAGGAGCTGAGTACCCACTACAGTTGACAATCTGTTTCAGAGCCAGTCACAGAGCTGCTGGGAGCCCTCTACGTGAAAGAGGTCAGATGTCCCAGACCACAGCTCTGATCCCTTTACCGTAAACTCAGTTCCCAAAAGAACCTGAGAGTTCTCTTACATTGTGTCTAATTTGTGTTTCATATAAAACACAAACCTGAAAAACCAGGTAAACTTTTTTTGATAATAAAATTTGACTTTCTGATCATGTAGTCAGAGCTTGATAGAACGGAGCTGTGGTTCGTTTTCTTAGACAAGCCAGGTCTAGCCATTTGGGGAAGATGACTTTTTCTACTTGTGCATATATTGATTTTGTCATTGTTGTTGTGGTTGAAACCAGACTTAAAGAGCAGCAGTGAGAGAACAGTAGCATCTCTGGAGAAAGAACAGTTACACATCTGGAGAAAGAGGAATATGCAAGAAAAACTTTCATCTGTGACACAGGGGAGATAGCATGGACCAGGACCTGATTCATTTCAGGGCATGAAATGTTTGGTGTTTGATGGGCATCTTTAGTTAGTGAGTGGAATTAATATTTCAGCAAAAGACTTCCAGTGGCAAGGCTATTCGCTTTCACTTCTCTCACACATCACGTACATTATTTAATCAGGGTCCACAAACACATCATTTCTACATTGATTTCATTTTGTGTATGTACTTGCTATGTCCAATGTGATATTTTGAAGTATAAATACATCATGGGATGAGTAAATTTAGCAAATTAAGAGATATGCTAGCCACCCCATAGTGATTTTAGTATTATTTACTAATTCAAAGTATTATGCTCCAAGTGGAAGAGTCAGTCGTGAAAAAAAAAAATTGTGCCAGTCTATGAAACTCCCAGAAGAAGAAATTTATTTCTGTCAATAAACATAACTACAGCTAGATTATTCTACTTGGAATTCAATTTCATCTTATGTTGTTTTCTCATAGCTAATTCTAAAAGTAAAATTATAAAATTCTGAAGTAATAAGGGCGGCGGGGCTGTGTCCCCAGCACCCCGGCCGCCTGCTCGGCTACCTTATACCCCGAAATAACAGCACACAAACTGTATTCATTTAATCACTGCTTGGCCCTTTAGCTCTAGCACTTACAGGCTAATTCTGATATCCCAGTCAACCCATCTCTAATAATCTGTGAGAATCCGTCTTACCGGGAAGATTCTAGCCTAGTCCATCCTGGGTCGGAGCTTCATGCCGGGAGCGGGGCATGGCGTCTCTCTCAGGCGTCTGCTCCCTAGAGGAGCTGTGGAGTCTCTGAGCTCACTTCCTCTTCCTCCCAGCATTTTGTTCTGTTTACTCCTCCCACCTATCCTCTAACCAATAAAATGGGCCAGGGCAGTGCCTTTATTAGCCAATGACCTTCCTCCATCAAAATTCTACTAGTCTCAAACTTTACAAATGATGCCATGACTAAAGTAAAAAGAAACAAACCCTGGAATTGAGCTCACGTTTAATGACTTACAGACTCCTTCTCTAAGCTGTTGACATAGCCTTCCTTCTCAGCACCGTGTGTGCAGCTAAGAGGTCCCTTCAAAACTTACCAAGAATTAAGTGAGGCAGAACTCTCTCAAGGACCAGAAACTTCCATTCTTATGGAGAAACGTACTTCTTGAGTTTCTGAAAATGGTTCTCATTCTTCTCAGAACTAGACTACGGGACGGGAAGAGCAGGTAGCTACTCCACAGGAAGAGCATCCTTTCCCATATTTCCACGGGACACTTACCAAGGGCTCCTATACCTAAGACAGTCAACTGCAAAGATGCTGAGATTAATTGGAATTTTGTCCTACAATGTTTTCCTAAAGGCTACTGAAATCTCCCAGGAAGCTCTAAGCAACTAAATCAGAGATGATTCAATTAGTCCCTTAAACTGCAGTTCCCATTGCATGTTGGTTTCATTCCAAATATCGCATCACTATTTATGCACAGAATGGAAACTATACAGAAAAATTATTATTTGGAGGTTAAAAAGAGATAAATGAATTAGGTAAAAATGTAAGGAAATTCATATAGTCAGAGTAAACTTCTCTGTCTTGTGTGGTTTTTTTTCATTGTCAAAGATGAAAGCAAACTTCAGAGTGGTGAGTTGACTTAGTCATGAAGCACTAACTTATCATACCCAGCCTAGTTGTAGCTTCAAAACAGGCACCGCACCCAACTGCCCAGGCTATAAAATGGGTTATTTTGGTAAACTAGGTTCATCCAGAGTACATTCTTTCTACAGTGAATTATAAAGCAGAGAAAAATAAGAAAAAGTATAATCTAGAACACATAGAACTCCCAAAAGTATTATTTATAATTACAATCATTTTTATCAATCATGACCCTGATGGAAAATTAAGGGCTGGGAAAAGAGAGCACTGTGATGGCGTTCAGTTATGGGCTGAACACTGAGGTGTTTCTGGTTATTTGTTGGGAATCAGTGAGGAACATGGGGGAAAAGTCATTCACTAGAGAGGCACTAAGTGCTTTCTACTCCTCAGTTTTACCAAGAGACAGGTGGCTCTAAGCACATCTTTATTAATAGAACCCACGGGAGATGTTTGAATTCTTTATATGATTAAAGGCCTTCCACTCTCTGTAGAAGTAAGTCTAACTCAGAACCTTGATATCTACAAAATATTATACATCTGTTCCAGTTGTTTCTGATATCGTTCCTAAATAGTTTAGGCATTTACCCCATATTGTACAAAGCAAACACCTAGTAGATAAACTGAAACTCCATTCTACAGTGGAATAGACACTTTTATGTGTCCTTATAAGGCCAAACTCCCTCCCTCCCTCCCTTCTTCCCTCCCTCCCTTCTTCCCTCCCTCCCTTCTTCCCTCCCTTCCTTCCTTCCATCCTCCTCTTCCTCTTCCTCCTTCTTCTTTTTTGAGACAGAATGTAGCCCAGGCTAGCCTAAAACTCATACTCTACATGACTCAGCATCTTTTCAGGTGCTTGGGTTACAGTGATGAGCAATTATGTTATTTCACCCAGGAAAGTAAACATTTTTTATGTAGAAAATTGCTTGTTTTTATTGATTATATTTATAAAATTAAAAGTAAATGTCTAAGCCTATAAGATTTAAAAATCATAGCACCTGAACTCTTTACATCTTGGAACACTAGTACCAAAATGTCTATTTCCAACTCTCTCATTTCAGACTTGGATTCACTTCTGAGGGAATATACCTCTCTACAGAATACATGCCTGCCAAAAAAATGCATAATTACTGGTCTATGATGCAAGAAGATGTGGTTCAGTTAATACTCAAACATGGACAAAAGAAGAATTGACTTCGAAATAATTTTGTTAGCTCTATGAAATCTAAGTAGTTTTTTCTTATTTTGCTCACTTTTCCCTTATATATGTTCCTATAAAAAAGTTCTATTAAAATAGTTTAAAACACAATTTGGGAAAAATAATATTTATGATCATGCTCTGTGCTCTGGATAAGTTAAGTCCCTGGATTTCTGTGGCTCTCACCTCCCTTTTAATGTTCAATGGGCTTGGTGTTCTTTGTGGTGTCTTTTGACATTATTTTTGTAAGTCCTTTTAGTACTTGGAAACATGATCATTTTATTGGTATTCATTCACTCAAATCCAGATTTACATATTTTCTAACTGAGCTACTTGCCATGAAGAGCAGCAAAGGAGAGGAAAACACCCCTGGAACATCTGGCAGTAAATAGCGTGTGTGAACGTATTCAAAGTTCATCAGTTTATCACAGAATTTATATACTTCCTCTTCTCCTAATATGATACCTATGTGTTATAAAAAAACAACTTCACCTAGTAATCAGGAAGAGTTGCTGAATATACCTTTGACTTATCCTTTCAAAAATATTTCATTATTTAATCAGTATGGGTGTTCTGCCTGCACATATGTCTGTGGACCCTCCGTGTGCTTGGTGCCTTCAGAGGGAAGCAGAGGGTGTCAAGCTCCATGGGATTGGAGTTACAGACTTTTTTAAGTGGCCATGGGTACTAGGAATTGAAATTGGGTCCTTGGTGCTCCTAACCACAGTGCCATATTTCCATTCCTTCTTTGACTTATCTTTAAAGCTTTAAACTCAGCCAGTTTTCCTCGATCCTGTGAGTTGCTAGGGAAGAACAAGATGACTTTAGTTAATCACAAAAAGTGAACCTCCCCCATGCCATAGAATCAGGGCATACTTTCTGAGGATCATTTAAACACCTTCTCCCAGAGTTGACTGTGGTTGAAAGGTAACATATGACAGTGAGCAAGGAAATGTGTTTCAGAGACAGTTTGTGAACTCAGATAAACCTTTAAACACTTACGCTTGGTTCTGTCTTCAGTAAGTTTTAGGTCGCTCCATGTTTCCCTTTTCTTCAAAATGGAAGGAATAACAGCCTATACTTTTTATGTTATAGTACAATATATGAGTTAAGATACAAGTATGCCTCATCTGAGACATAAAATGTCATATAAATATAAAAACCATTACTTATTACCTTTGCTCTTATTATTTATCTTTCCTTTATATTTGAGATTATAACATAATTACACTACTTTCCCCTTTCCTTCCTCCCTTCAAACTCTTATATACCTGTCTCTGCTATATTTCATATGTATGGCCTTTTAAAAAATTGTGTTACATGTATACACATATATTGAGATATGTTGAGATATATTAAGATATTGAGCAATATAAATATCAAAGCAAACTGGAGTTGTGAAAAATCATGACAGACACAGGAAGAAAAATAACCCATAATTTCAGCCATAACTTGATTTTCTAAAAGCTGGTATCCCCTAAATAATGAGAAAAACAGTGGCTAAGAGGTCAGCAAATAGAGGGGCCAGGGGTTGGGGAGTAATCGATTACAATGTAAACATTCACAACCAGAGCTGAATACAATGACTGCTGTTGTGGGCTACAGCTTAAAATGTACAATCTTACTCAAATTAGAGGGTCTGGAATATTATCACAAAGTAATAACCGGTGTTTGAGATACAGATAATATATGTATTTGACTCTATCATTCATCTATCTCTGTCTGTCTATCTGTCTATCTGTCTATCTATCTATCTATCTATCTATCATAAATAAATGTGCTACACAACACACTGTACCTCATAAAGTCATATAATTATTAACTACATATTGAACTTATTAAACAAAAATTAATTTTTATTTTATTATTTTTATGGAGACAAACTTAGAAACTTCTTGAGATACAAATATATTTATTTCTTATCAAAAAGTTATTTTTCTTGAGTATGAGAAAGTACAGGCTTTTGAGATGGCTTAGCAGGTAAATCAATTGCTCTTCCCAGCCTGATAAACTGAGTTTGATCACTAGATCCTAATACAGTAGGAGGAGAGAACCAGTTCTCAAAAGTTGTTCTCTGGTCTGCACAACTGTGCTTATACTTATACACACACACACACACACACACACACACACACACACAAACTCACAGAAAGAAGAAGAGAGGGAGAGAAAGAGAGAGAGTAAATGAAACAAAAACTTAAAAGGAAATTATGTACAAACACAAATGTGTTTCACATGATTTTGTGGGGGTATGTGTGCACACCTGTGCATGCAGGGTGCACGTAGAAGCCATGTGTTGACACTGAGGTTCTTCCTTATTCATTCCCCATCTTGTATTTTGAGATAGGGTCTCTCACTGAACCTGAAGGTCATCTACTTGGACAGACTGGCTATTAAGAAATCCACCTCTCTCTTTCTGCACTGCTCTGGGGTGATAGAAACACATTGCTCTGCTGATCTTTTTCTAAGGGAATGCTGAAGTCACGTTTTCCTCCTTGTGTGGCAAGTGTTTTACCAACTGAGTCACCCCCCCACCCTGTATTTCATAGTTTTTCACTCAAATATTTATGAAAAACATCCACACACATAGTCCTTTATTGTATTTGATTATGTCCCTAACCTAAGCTCCTAGAAACCCTAGAAGTAGGTTTTCTGACTCAGGTGATAGGAGATTTGTCCCTGTGTATGTACATAGTGTGCTTACTTTTTCAACCAAGACTGGATTAGCATTTGTGTCTCTCCACATGCATGCAACACAACTTGAAAATTGGTTTTCAGCATGTGCTATGAGAAATGGACACTGTTTTCCCCTGCCTGTTGGACTCTTCTGAAGCTGGACCAGCCACAGCTGCCTATTAGTCGAGTTAGCCCAAGAGTCCTCAAATTCATCATTGGAATAAAGAATGAAAACGAGTATGTCTCCTACACTGACTTTCAAGGTAACATGCTAATGCTTATTGGATTCTGGGCACAGCGTTTGACACAAAGGGCTGGATAAATACTGGGACACAGTGATTCATCATCACCATCTTAATTTAGTGGTGTACATTTAAACCGGGCACCAGCTAGCTCACACTCAGTATGCTGTTGTCCTACAAGCCAAAGGCATTTCAGTAAAGGCAGTGAACCAAACAGCTTTTGTACAAGGACACGAATTGTAAAGCCATTGGAACGGTTGCTAAACAATTTCATGTTTGTTTTTATTTTAGAGCAGGAGGAATAATAAAATTATTATTTTCACCACGAGGACAATCCTCCCTGCTGTAATTGTAATTCTGTTGAAATGAATCAGAAATTCTAATGGGAATGCTGGCTTAATGCCAGGGAAAATATGCTGATGTAATCTGTCTGGATACCAGAGACAGAAGCCTAGTGGATGACTTTATCTTGTCCAGAAATGAGACTGATAACTAGTTAGAGAGAAAAACTTCCATTCTGGTTATGTTTTGCAGAAAAGACACCAGCAATTAGCCCTAAGAACAGATCCAGAAGTGGGTAAGAGGCATAATGCTGACCAACAGACAATACTGCTCTTTATTCGGTGTGATGCATCGTTCCATCCTGGTCCTTTTGACTTGAATTGTAACATCCTAGTAAACACCATCCAATTACATTTCTGACCCCCACTCTGTACTTGGATCTTTATTACATGCATGATAATTTAGTCTCAAGCTACTGAGAATAGAGCTATTGATAAATAAATAAAACAAATGCCCTATTCCTACTAAAGATCTATTAAATAATAACGAAGTTTAAGTCCATAGGCTCAGTATAACAGAACATAGTGATTTCTAAGCTCAGTGATTCCAACGGTGCCTAGAAAGCTGCTTTAACTGCAAATTCTGAACCAGTGTGTGTGGTCTAGAATTTGCAGGTCTAATAAATTCCAGGGAACACTGATGCTTCTAGCCAGGGAACATCCTATGAAAACCAGTGTATCATCATTCAACACAGTAGCCTTCAAAGCTCAAACTTCATCAAGTTCTTTCTGTTTCTATGTTCCTACTCAGGCCAATCCTTCTCCTGTTCATGCCTGTCACCTCAGCCTGAGATTGCATGTTGTCCTCTTTCCCAGCATGCCCTTCTCACATCCTGTAGACATTGTTATGTTACTTATGCTCTATGGTAAAGTCTACTAGGTCATTTTTTATCTTTGTATATTTGGTGCCTACCAGAATGCCCAACGCATGCTAGGAAGGCATTCATTTTTTTTTTTCAGTGAATTTTGTAACTCCCTATCTAGTATCTTGACATCTTGCTTATGGCAGGTATTTTTTACCCCCACTTTCTTTTAGTAGTTAATGAGAATATTTGGAAAGAAAGGACCCCAGAGAAATAATAATCTGAAGGGATTTCATTCCACTCATGGCCTAGTCAAGAGAAAAAGGGAGATATGGAAGAATGAGCCAGAATCCCCAAAATAACCAGAGAAAATGTGAGCACATGGAGTCAGTCTAAGCTATAGAACAGCCTTTGTTTGGCTCCCAAGCAAAAAAATTTTTGTTTTCTAGTTTACCAAGGTAATATGTGTGTGTATTTAAAATTTTAGTGCCACATAGCTTTTATCTCATCATAGTCTGCATGGTACTGGACAGAAGATCCAAAGATTAGGATCCTTGTTAAACACATCAAAACCTGATTATATTTCATCCCAAGGTGAAGGCCTTGGAAACCATCCTAGCTGTAAATACAGATGTCAAAGTCTACATGTCTGCTTTACAGGGCTGTCAACAGCCAAATAAAATACTTCCACTCCAATTATATTCAGAAAGAAAATCTAATTCCTGAAATGTAATGAGTTTTTCACACTTCCAATGCTAAGAACTTTTTATTAAAATGTCTTTCGACTGTTACATTGATTTTGCATGTACCAAAAAGCTCTTAAAGGGCAATTGGTAAGAATTAAGCTTTTTAGTCCACTTTGAATTCTGTGATGACCAAATTACATCTAGGGGATTGCTTTGTTCAAATATTACATGAAAAGCTTAACCTCTCTGTACTGAAAAAGGATCGTAGCTATGAGAAGCAATTCTTAGAGACCCATGCTACTGTCAGTATTTTCTACACTTAGGTTAGGCTGTGTCATAGAACAGTGAGTTAAGCATAGCTGATTTTGCATCCATTATTCATGTCATGGAGAATTCAAATTAGATGAACACTCATTCTCTCCATTGATTAAAACCATCTTACTTTAGCCTTATAGCAAAGTGGTGTCAAAAACTAGCTCAAAACAAACATTGAGTAAATGTAGTTGAATTACAAAGAAAGTTGTCAATTTCGACAGCTATATTTCTATGTTAGGAAAAACCGAGGTGTCTGAGTTTCATTATCAAATATTAGAAGCATGCATCTAAAAATAACTCCAATTACTTTTTGATTAAATATACATGCTAAGTGCATGATGCTTTCTAATTCATTTGCAGTTGTAGTGCTTTTACATTCTAAGAAATCACAGAATCGAATGTCCAGCCAGCTTTAGCCTAGCCTTTCCCCATTGTTGAGACATTCTCTTTAGGTTTCTTTTAATTATTTCAAGCATTTGCAGCAATCTGGTTCTTTCTTCGTATTTCCCATATTCTGTCTATGAAAAGCAAGATACTAAGTCCGGACTCAAGCTTGAGGGATTGGACATAGATGGGAACAAGTGAGAGAGGCATTGATGAGAGTCCCAAAATGCCCAAAATTACAGATTGATCACTAGTTCCTTTATATAGTTTGTCTCCTTGCCTCCAACCAGTTGTTACTTAAAATTGATATTTATTTTATTAACTCTGGAGTTCATAGCTGCATACTATGATCCTATTTTAAGTTATGTATATAAGTCAATAAATAGAAAACACCGAAAGTATCTTCTTCTCAAACATTATAAACTCAAAATCTATACTTTCTTGTGACAGAATGACTTCAGATTAAAGTATGTATTTGAAAATGCATTTTTAAAGAGGTGGGTGGTCCTTGGGCTTCCCACAGGTCAGGGAACCCTGATTGCTCTTCGAGCAGATGAAGGAGGGGGACTTAATCGGGGGAGGGGGAGGGAAATGGGAGGCGGTGGCGGGGAGGAGGCAGAAATCCTTAATAAATAAATAAATTTTAAAAAATAATAAAAATAAAAAAATGCAATTTTATTTTTAAAGTTCTAGGATGTAGAACTTTTAAGTTTAGAAATTCAAGTATTTAATACTATAAAACATTTAAAATGTCTTGAGCTTGTATTAGTGATTACGATGATAAAATTCATCAACTTTTGTTTTTTGGTGCTGGAGATCAAATCTAGAGAATTGTACATGACATACAGGCAAGCTTTCCACCACTGAGTTATATTCCCTGCCCCTAAAGTTCACCAACCTTCAGTTCTAAATTTTGCTACTGCCCTTCCAACCTTCTAAATCAAGTTACTGATGCATGTGTTTTCGCGTTCAGCAAATGCTCTCCAACACCCTCTCAGGATCTAATGATGTCCTTGAACAAATGTGGAAAGACCGAAAGGCTTGGCAGCGATCTGAATATTAATCAGAATTTAAAGAGAGAGTGTCCCCTGAAAAACAATACCGCACAGAGAAAAATAACTACAGGATGCCAATCTGGTGACTGCTGGATAACCGAGGAAATGATTTAGAAAGTCATTATTTTAAGCTCATGTGCTGTGAGTTATTCACAATATCAAACTACACTAATCTCAACATTTCTTTAATCAGCATCCATTTGAAATACTAAAGTTTAAGTTGTCTTAAAGAATAGATGCTAGAATTAGAGAGTAGATCTTTCTTTTCCCCGGACAGTATTTCAGTTTGGGGGTTATTAAAAAAACACCAAGGGACTTCCATGTGTCATCATTGAAAGCCATAGAGAATGGAAATATTTCTACACCGAGCTTCTAGCAGAGCACATCATGGGCTTCCAAGCCACTTTAATGATGGCAATCTGATACAAACGCTGTGCATTCTGAGCATGCGTGTTTCCAGTGTGACCCCATCACCTCCATGGATGCTGTAAACCCTCCTATGACCTCTAAGGATCCATCTTGCTCCCTGACAAAACTCCTGACAGGATGGCTCGAAATTGCTCAAACTCAGAAACAGTTCCAGGTTTACAGATGCAGGATTCGACAAAGGATGCAAAACTCCCTTGAGACAATATGACTATGTCCTGGAGACTGGTTTGAAAACATCATAGGCAAAACTGAATCGCACACATTCAATTCAGTAAGAGGGTAGACTTCAAATATTCCTTCCACAAGTCATGTGCTTTTAAGTGGCGCACTAGTGAATTAAAACAAAACCAAAAACAAGGGAGGCAGGCATATGAGGAGGTAGTCAGGAAACTGGAGTGTTAAGCTAACAAATAAGGGTGACTAACATATTCACAAAACGGAGAGATGAATAAACACTCCCTGTAATAATGAGAACGGTCACCGAAAGGAGCCTTGCTGGGAAAAGCCTGTGTCCTACAGGGTATTAATAACAAGTGGGAATAGCTGCTAAGGGCGGGAGTTGTGGCTGCCAGCAAGTAGCCACATTATAGCTCCTTGGGGTGTAGCCTGATACCAATGGTGTCTGCTCCACTCTTTTAGGCACAAGAAAGTGCGACCTTATAACAGCTCCAGTGAATTTCAAAAGAAAAATAAAATATATCCCAATGCCTCTTTGCTTCCAGGATACTCTTACGAGAGCTTGATTGATGTCTGAAACATAATATCAAAGCAAGCAGCGTAATCGAAATCTTCTGATGTTTATTTAGCAACAACAAGAAAATGTAGGAGAGCCTTGTAGGTAGATGCTAAAGGACTTTGCCCTACTTGAACATCTTTAATCAGTTTTTATTATGCTAGAGGACTTGTATGTGGGCTGTCATTTCTTTGTAATATAATTTTCTTGCTGTTTATTTAAGAATCCATACACTGAGCAAGGCTTGCGAAACTAGCTATGAAGCAATCTAATTACTTCCAAGAGCTGCTACACAGCCGCTTACTGCAAATGAACCCCGTGTAACCATCTCCAGGCAGAGATTTGGTATTCTAAACAAGACTCTTCCAAGGCAGGGCTCCTGATGGCCACCAGTTCCGTGAAGAATTCCAATTTCTGCACCATTTTTAACTTGAAAGGAAATGTTTAAAAGCCACTATTCCAACCAATAATGCTAAGAGGACAATCAGGATATTATATACATGCTCTTTATTAAGAAATAAAAATAAAAGGCAATTAGCATTTAGTGGTGTGGCTTAAAAGGAGTCTTCGTAACAGGGAGTCATTTAAATATAAACATTGATTGAAAAGTGAGCTTTTCTGTTTGTCTAAGCAAATACTACTGTCCCTATGTTGTTGTTGGCATGTTGTTCCTTTTTAATTGAGATAGAGTCTCACAGTGCAGCCCAGGCTGGCCTCAAACGGTTAGGAATCTTCCTGCTTCAGTTTCTTGAGTACTGGGATCAACAGGGAGAGCTGCCACCATAACTGGCCACTTATTCTAAATAGCATTGAGTATCATTAGGGTCTATTGCCCTAACCGCAACACTTTTGATTTTGTACCCACTTACTTAAGGTTATTAGTGCACATGTCTCTTTTCTAATCAGTGCTAATTAACAGTATCTTTAAAAAATTCAGCAGTATCTGATAAAACTTGGGAAATAATTGATGGAAAAACGACAATATTTCTGCAAGTAAGGAAAAATATGACGACGATATTATGCACAAGGTAAGCGCATGGACCTTACAGTCACATGTGACAGCCCTCTGCTGCTACAAAATTACAGAGCATATTCCGAACTCTTTGGGATCAACCCACAAGGGCACCATGTATAAACAGATCTCTGATGAGGACTCATAGATAGCAGATGTCCGACATAAATTTGACTGAAACAAATTTAAAGCATAAAACGATTAGAAAGGAAGTAAATTGTGAAGCGCATTTCAAATAGGCATTGTTTCAGTAGGCAGGGATTGTGGAGAAAGACAGGGTTACACGGCAAGGAAGTTAAATGGAAAAAAATACCTCACATCAAGGCACCAAAGTAGAAAGTTCAGGGAATCTTGGAAATCTGCTTCTGAAGTTAGATGATAGTTCAGTCCTTGTAGACCTGGATGCCCCTAGAATGATCACATTATGCTCTTATTTGGAACAAACAACACTTCAGTCTTGACGTATGTTACCTTATTTAAATCTCATCATAACTTATGATTGTACTTTATTGTCTTTCCTTCACTACTGAGGTCAGTGGAGCTCATGTGAGGTCAAATAGCTTGCTAGAGTTGAAATACTATCAACCTAGAAGAGCTAACTTCTGGTCAATCTGGAGATAGGACACATTTGAGAAATGTGCCTGGTGATTCTGTGGTTCCAAAACACCACAGAATGTTCTCACATGCATCTAAATGGTACAGACTCTCACAGACATGGGCTGGGATATTATGGCATTGTTTTGTGACTTGAATGAGAAATAGCCCCCATGAACTCTTGTATCTGAGCACTTGGTCCCCAGTTGGTGGCACTGTTTGGGAAGGTAATGGAACCTCTAGGAGGTGGAGCTTTCCTAGAAGTAGTCACTGGGTTTTGAGGGTTTATGGCTTTGTCCTACTTCCTGGGTTCTCTGTCTGCTTCCTGTATGTGAATGAAAGTGATCACCAGCTTCTTGTCCCTGCCTCCATGACATGTCTTTCCTGCAAGGATGGACTCTGTTTCTCTGGAAGCCCAAACAAAATAAGACCATTTCTTCCTTAAGTTACTTTGGTTCTTAGTATTTTATCACAGAAACAGGGAAGTAACTAATACAGTATTCTATATGTGATCTGTCATGGCCATAAATGTTAAGAAGCTATGATCAGCGTGTTATAAATTTTTCAGTATTAACAGTAACTCCTATCAATACTATAAGTGAGTTCTGAGGCTTCTATGATTCCTCATAAGGGGAGTAAAAATAAGTACTGATACAATGACAGCAATCAGTTACCAAGATTTGTTTTATTATTATTTCAAACAAATCCATACACAGTTAATAAGAAATTTTCAAATTAACCCATATTTAAAATAATATTCTGAACAGTAAAATAGATTTAAAATCTATAAATACTATAGGTTTTCTTATTTTAGTTTAGTCTCTGTAACATTCCTTTTACTGAAATTGACTTTCTTCACAGGTAGAGTATTCCTATTGAGTTTGAGACTCACTTACGTACCCTATCTATACATCAGACATTTGTGTCTCTTTCCTATCTTGATTGAGTTTATATGCATAGGCATTCACTTATAATGGTGCTCTGTGACTTTCTCCCTCTGTTCAAGTCTTTCAGATTCTTAGGAATGTTTTTCAAAAATTTGAGACACTCATTTGAAGCCTTTAAGATGATCAAATCAAATTATTAAGATTTAAAAATTATTTCCTTCAACAAAATTAATATTTTGTTTATATTTATAACATGCCTTCTGGTTCTTGCCTTTAGCTTATTATTTAGACTGTTGACCTGATTATAAACTCCAAGGCCTCAGCCACAGCTAATGGGGAGGACTTAAACCAAAAAATGTCACAAAATCTATATTATCAGTGACTCTTACCAATATCTTTCTTTCAGTAATGTCACTGTTCTAAATGATATGTTTTGAAAAACAAAATGTTGGGGATGGGGTTCTAAATACTATCAGCATTTTAAAAACACTAGCCACTGGTCACATGGTAACCTATTTCGCTTTTCTAAGTCACACAAGATTGATTTTAGATATAATATCAGCCTATTTCCAAACAAAGTACTTGAAGATCTTTGAAAGGCTTTTTGGAACATTCTAAGAATCAATGTTGGATTGCAAATCCAAGCTATTAAGATAAGCATGCATATTCATTTAAAGAACTCAAGGGGAAATACAATTCTTATTGGTAAAAGGAGCATAGGGAGTCTCTAAGTGGTGATGAAATAGTTAATTTTGCAGAACATTATTGATAAAGATAGTTTTCACCAGAAAACTGATTTCTTACACTGTAGCTATTATTCACCTTTGTGGGTGGATAATGGAGTAACATTAATATTAATAACAATTGAGGGCCAGTTCATACAAGCAGTAGAGCACACTTGCTCTTGAAGCTGCAGTGAGAATTTTGAAGATAAAGCTAAAGTCTGCTTAGCTAGTGTGCTGGGATTTCAGAGACAGGGACATGATTGTAAATGACTCAAGCCTGCCAACATTCAAGGCTATTTTTTTTTTTGTATACAGTTCTGCTGAGCAATTAAAATCATTCAACATGATTATTACATAAATTGAAGCCAGTGGCGATGCAACTTAGTCAACGCTTAAATTTTAGAGCAGAACAGCCGAATGCGAAGAAACAAAATGTGGAGAATGTTATAATGGCTCTAAAGATCGGTCCTGCTGACCACGAGGAAGATATTGGCAAACTCATCTTCTACTAGCGTGGGTTCTCTCACCACTATTTTCTATTCTACTCTCTTCAGCTGCATTCAGAAAGGGCATTCATAAGAGCACCTAATTCATTCTCCTCATGAAACATGAATAGCAAGTATTAATCTTCCAGTTTAAGCCATCTCGCCACATGGACTGAGGAGACTATATGCACTCGGAGCAGTGTGGGAGCCATTGGTTCATAATGAAAACTGATAGAAGAGCAACTTAGAAGACAAGAAATTAATATTGCCATATAATTAGAAAGCTTAAGAAGAAATTCAAAACAAAATCCGCTATCTAGATCGAAAGTAATTCCTTAGGAATAGAAAGAAACACATAACACCATAGACAAAGGGGTCCAAAGATCAGAATTAGCAAGGCCATTAACCAGCAGTGAAGGGTGACCTTGCCTTCTGATATGGTCCAGAGAAAATATATAATGTTCCAACATTAAATTTCTTTCCTCAGTAGTAGGGAATAAGTGATTTTTAAAGTTTAACATGTATATATTTTATTAAAACATTACTTTTGTGACCAGAAAATTACGTGATGCATTTTAAAGTCCTGTTCCAGTAATACAAGTAACTATTAGAGAAAAGCCAATACATGAAAATTTCTGTAGTTTAAGCTGTTTTGGATATAAAACAAATGGTACACACAGGGGACAAAAAATGAGGACACCAGCACTACCAGATGGAGATGAGCGACCTTCCCCTCTTTACAGACCAATGTCCTGTCTTCAAGCAGAAGGACTGGAGTGGACTTTCCAGGCGGTGTAATCTCCTTGCTGCTTCCCATCCTATGCCTTTACCTGTAGTGCGGCTCTGATGTTAGTGTTTCCTCTACTAACTCACTCATGGTATACTTCAGAACAATCTCTCCAGATAAAAATTATTACAAAAGGAGGGTTAGCTCTGGGTCTGGCATCTTTGCAGAGAACCCAGGCTGCAACCCACCTCCTCTTTCTTGTGCTTGTCCATTTTGTGATTTTCAGCTGTAAATGAGGAACTACCTCATTAGCACCTTTCAGATTCTGCAAATGACGGCCCTGACTCACATCAGATCTCCTTTTTTTTTTCATGTAAGGCGCCGGGGCAATGATAGCAACAACCACACCAACATATCCAGGGGCATCACACCTGAGCTTCGGCACCCAGTCCATCACAGGCTTTCATTTAACACTCGACACAGCCATAAAGCGGGTGCTTACTGTTTCAAAGGTAAGCGTCTACACAGCAGGAGGGCGATAGGAAATTGCCATTGCTCACATACCCAGTCACCTTGGATTCGGGTAGAACAGTGGTCTTAATAATCTTACCTATCTGACCACCAAAGTTCCAGTGAAGTACTTCATCCTGAAGTAAGAGTGATAAGAAAGACTGAGGGTTTAAATAGAATCATTTTCGGGATTCTCTGTGTGTGTGTGTGTGTGTGTGTGTGTGTGTGTGTATGTGTGCGCGTGCGCGCATGCGCGCACGCACGCACAACGTTTATATGTATGTGTTCATGTGTGAAGATCAGAGGAAAACTTTTAGGAGTTGGTGCTTTTCTTTTACTGTGTTGGTCTAGGGAATTGAACTCAGGTCATGAAGTTTAGCAGAATATGTCTTAACCCGCTGAGCCATCTTGCCAGCCCCAGAGACTCTTCTCATCGGTTTCCTATACAGAATCACTCCACAACAATTTAGTCTGGAAATGAAATAAACAGAAAGCTGTGGGGAAGATGTCAACAGTGTTATCTGATCCCACTGAAGGGCTGGAGACAATGATACTTTAAACTATTGTCCTATTAGAAGTGGGACAAAAAGTGTGTGTTTACTAGTGGGCCAACTATCTTATAAGAACATAACCAATAAAGAAGATTCAACCTCAGAGGATGTATTCAGCAATCCCAGGGCATTTATTTATTTATTTTTCTTCTTTTCTCTCTGCCTGCTGATAACTCACCACTCACTTTCTAGGTTCTATTGTCACATTCACATAAAAAGCCCAAGAGAAGGCAGGAGTGGATCTGGAGGACGCAGGAAGATAAATGTCTATGTGTATGAAATTCTCAGAGAGTTAATAAAACTAATTATGTTAAAAAACAATCACCTGTGTAGGTTTTATTTTATTCATTCATTTGTCTCCTTGTTGGACAATAGCCAATTTTATCCAGGGCACCAGCCAATTTATATTATGAGTGCATTCTGAGGGCTATGCAAGGTCATGTGAGCAAAGTTCACTTGAGTTCAAGCTGTGACCAGTCACAAGGGCAAGGTCACCTGAGTTTAGACTGTATACAGTCACATGTCATTCTGAATAATAATTAAACCCAATTCTTTTCCTTTTCATTTTTTATTGAGCTTTTATTGAGCTCTACATTTTTCTCAGCTCTTCTCCCTGCCTTTCCTCTCTTCTCCAACCCTCTCCCAAGGTCCCCATGCTCTCAATTTACTCAGGAGATCTTGTCTTTTTCTACTTCCCATGTACATTATATCCATGTAAGTCTCTCTTAGAGTCTTCATTGTTGTCTAGGTTCTCTGGGATTGTGATTTCTGGTCTGGTTTTCTTTGCTTTATGTTTAAAATCCACTTATGAGTGAGTACATATGATAATTATCTTTCTGGATCTTGGTTACCTCACTCAAAATGATGTTTTCCAGTTCCATCCATTTGCCTACAAATTTCAAGATGTTCTTATATTTTTTTCTGCTGTGTAGTAATCCATTGTGTAAATGTAGTACATGTTCCTTATCCATTCTTTGGTTGAGGGGCATTTAGGTTGTTTCCAGGTTCTGGCTATGGCAAACAATGCTGCTATGAACATAGTTGAGCACATGGCCTTGTGGCATGATTGAGCATCCTTTGGATAGATACCCAAAAGTGGTATTCATGGAGTCTTGGGGAAGGTTGTTTCCTAATTTTCTGAGAAATCGTCACACTGATATCCAAAGGGGCTGTACCAGTTTGCAGTCCCACCAGCAATGCAGGAGTGTTCCCTTTACCCAACATCCTCTCCAGCATAAGTTGTCATCAGTGTTTTTGATCTTGGTCATTTTTACAGATGTAAAATAGAATCTCTGAGTTGTTTTGATTTGCATTTCTCTGATGACTAAGGATGGTGAGCATTTCCTTAAGTGTCTTTCAGCCATTTTAGATTCCTCTGTTGAGAGTTCTGTTTAGGTCTGTACTCCACTTTTTTATTGGATTATTTGTTCTTTTGATGACCAATTTCTTGAGTTCTTTGTATATTTTGGAGATCAGACCTCTGTCTGATGTGGGGTTGGTGAAGATCTTTGCCCATTCTGTAGGCTGTCATTTTGTCTTGTTGACCATGTCTTTTGCTTTACAGAAGCTTCTCCAATTCAAGAAGTCCCATTTTTTAATTGTTTCCCTCAGAGTTTGTGCTACTGGGGTTATATTTAGAAAGTGGTCTCCTGTGCCAATGTGTTCAAGTGTACTTCCCCCTTTCTATTCTATAAGGTTCAGTGTGGCTGGCTTTATGTTGAGGTCTTTGATCCATTTGGACTTGAGTTTTGTGCATGGTGATAGATATGGATCTATTTTCATTCTTCTACATGTTGATATCCAGTTATGCCAGCATCATTTGTTAAATATGCTTTCTTTTTTCCATTTTTTGCTTCTTTGTCAAAAATCAGGTGTTCATAGGTGTGTGGATTATTATCTGGGTCTTCTATTCAGTTCCATTTGTCCTCCTGTCTGTTCTTATGCCAATACCAGGCTGTTTTCAGTACTGTAGCTCTGTAGTAGAGTTTGAAGTCAGTGATTGTGATGCCTCCAGAAATTCTTTGATTGTACAGTATTGTTTTTGGTTATCCTGGGTTTTTTGCTTTTCCATATGAAGTTGAGTACCATTCTTTTGAGATCTGTGAAGAATCTTGCTGGGATTTTGATGGGCATTGCGTTGAATCTGTAGATTGCTTTTGGTAAGATCACCATTTTTACTATGTTAATTCTTCCTACCCCAGAGCATGGGAGATCTTTCCACTTTTTGGTGTCTTCTTCATTTTCTTCCACCAAAGATTTAAATTTCTTGATATACAAGTCTTCCACTTGTTTGGTTAAAGTTACTCCAAGATATTTCATGCTATTTGTGGCTATTGTGAAGGGTGATATTTCTCTGACTTCTTTCTCAGCACATTTATTATCTGTGTACTGGAGGGATACTGATTTTTTTGAGTTAATCTTGTATCCTGCTACATTACTGAAAGTGTTTATGAGTTGTAGAAGTTCCTTGGTAGAATTTTTGGGGTTGCTTATGTAAACTAT
The DNA here is from genome assembly GCF_018167655.1 of Microtus oregoni. Lineage (NCBI taxonomy): Eukaryota > Metazoa > Chordata > Mammalia > Rodentia > Cricetidae > Microtus > Microtus oregoni. The sequence goes on along the minus strand of NW_024543071.1, from coordinate 28,873,268 downwards.
ATCATCAGCAAATAGTGAGAGTCTGACTCCTTCTTTCCCGATTTGTATCCCCTTGATCTCCTTTTGTTATCCTTTTGCTCTAGGTAGGACCTCAAGAACTATATTGAATAGATATGGAGAGAGCAGACAACCTTGGCTTGTTCCTGATTTCAATGGGATTGCTGTGAGTGAAACCCAATTATTAATGGCTACATGTGGCTACAGACACCAGCGGGCTCTCTTTCTTGTCTGTATATATCAACCTTCTAGGTCTCTGGTCTCTAAGAGACTCAGAGAGTCTCAATTCCAAGGGATCTTCTGTTTCTTCAATGCCTGTGAAACATGAGGGTCTTTCTACCCTGTAATGGCCATAAGCAGTGCATCTATGGCTCTCTAGAGCTCACTAGGAACTATGTTGGTAAAACCCAACAGATATTTAGAAGAAGAGCTTTCACAGTTTATGGGATTTAGCCCAGAAACCCACACATCAACCAGTTATCAACTGTTTTTTTAGACATGTCCATCCACATTTGTTAATGTTTAATCAAACTGCAATGGTTGTGAAAACAAATGAAAAAGAAATCAAATTAAACTTTCTCTTTGTTGTTTTCCTCCTAACAGTCTAGCTATCAAACCCAATAAATCAAACAGTGGTCTGTGTTGAGAACATGGCCCCACCACGCATGATTTTTTAATTTTTTCCTTCCCCCTCAACCTGTTCTTTTAGTTTAACTTCTTAAAATTATTCAAAATAACATCTTCACATTACTGGAGAACCCTGCAAAGACAGCTCAGCTTTAAGGAGGAAAGTTCATTTTTTCTTGATTGTCTCTGTTCAACAGCAAAGAAAACATAGCCCTGAAGTGCCAAAATCATGCTACTTATCATGATTTAATAATGATTTAATGTTCTACTTTAAATATTCCAACATGGAAAATTTGATATATGTGAGGCTATGCATATGCATAGGTTAATTCTTTCAGTAATTCTGGGGATGCTTGTTACTGGTCCTTAAATGTAGGATCAACATCTGGAATGCTTATTATACTGTGGGTTAGGGTTGCCAGTGAAGTACCCAGGGGATGCTGATCTTATTGCTTCATGTACCACTCTTTGACAAACATCAAAGGAACAGTTCAGACTTTAGGTATAGATGATAGGCTTATTAATCTTATTAAGCATTCATATATGTGGGAAGAGGGAAAGGTGATGTTTATAATAAGTTCTATTATATTATATATAAATATATTAGTGAATACATGTAATAATTACTATGTGAAAAACTATTATCAAAATTTACATCAGAGTCTACCAGAAAAACACACAAATGGAAATCCTGATGTGGCTTGTGTTTCTTCTCCCCTGTACAATCAGGGACAGTCTCTCATACCAGCATCGGGCTATTTTGGGGACTGTGTTACATAATGCATGGGATGATGGGTTGTAAATTACACACACTATTATGATCACAGTCAGTTCTTTGTATCTGCAGATCTAACCAACTGCAACGAGAAAAGACTTAAAGAAATAGTGTTTGTACTGAACACACACATCCACAGAGAGCTTTCTTTTCGTATCATCCCCCAAACAATACTGTTTAACAATTATTTACATAGAATTTACATTGTATTAAGTACATGTAATCTAAAAATACTTAGAAACACATGGGAGAGTCTGTCTAAGTTGTATGCACCTTTCATAGACGGTAAATGACTCCCATGGTTACCAAGCTACAACTGTACATAGAAACACATCCGGTTAATACAGAGCACATTTTCAGACACACTGCTCCAGTGCTGAGTTTCCCTTCTTCCACTCATCAGAGGAAACGAGGACTGTGAAGGTGCTCTGGTCACCACTAAGAATCTCCTTAAACTTTGCTAGACCACGAAAAACAATTTCCCTTGCTATTCTTGTTGTTGGAGTGCTCTTCAAATTTTCCAAATCCCAACCTAGAAGAAATACAGCTAATAGATTTCATAAATGAAACATGTAACCACTTAGCAACGTCTCAAACACTGAGCCAGGAAGGTTTATCTCATTAAGCTTTCAGAAAGATTCCCGGCATTTCAAAGTCAGCTGTGCAACTGGTTCCAGGGCCTCATTACACCGCTCTGAGGCTTCCAGCTTGGATCCTCTCCTGTGGTACTTCATTCATCCTCTGGCAACTGATGCATTCAACATGGGTCAGGTGACAAGATGCTTAAAATTGGAAACATTCTATTTTGTGTGTGGAAGTAGAGTCCTGAGAGCAATGGTAGAAATCAAACGGGCGCACTTGTCCTTGAAACCTAAGTGAGTGGAGACAAAATGCATAACCCGACAGCAGCAGCAGAGAAAACTAGCCCTGTCTCATAGCCTCTCTCCAGCTATGTGGACTGGGACAATTGTTAAATTAGAACACATATCAGTCACTTCCCCATCACAGTAGGGTAGCAATGCCACCCATTTCAAAATCTGAGCCTCCTGCAACACCAAGTCCTCAACTGTTTTCTATTCCTCATCTGTCACTACTACCTAAGCATTTATTCGGAAAGCACAACCCAGGGATGGAGACTTGTCCACAAAAATAATGATAGAAAATATATTCCTGGCCTATGATACTATTGATTTTTGTTGTCGCTTTTTTTTGTCTGTTTTCTTCCCCCAATCTACAGAGTGAATCCAGATATAGTCTCCTCGTAAATAAGGAAATCAGGGAATTAGTATGCCAAAGCGGAGCCACGCTTCACAATTTGTGGGGCCTCTAATATCATGGTCCACGTGGAAAAGCTATTACCTTTCAGGATTAAAGAAATTTCTAGGGGGAAAAAGTAAAAACACAGCCTTCCTTGCCTATTGGTTAGACTTAGTATTAAATTATCTGTGATCCTTTAAAAGTAATAGCCTGTCAGGCAAAGCCTGACTTGTTTTGAAAGAGAAGGAACACTGAACATGCTAGAGACTTAGCAATTAAAGGAAGGAGGGGCAGTAATTTATCTAGTTGTAAGAAGGAATTAGTTACTTTCTCTCTAGAAGTATTGTTAACTATGATTGTCAGCCATACCTCATCAACATGGAAATTAGATGACAGTTTTGTCGCAAGTAGTTGAATATAAATGGTAAGCAGATTCTGATTGTAACAGTCGCTTTAAAATTTAAGGAGAAAAATCACTACCCTTAAATTCACCTGGACTCTATATAGATCACAGAATGAGAGTAAAGGCTAGCTTTGGCTATCTGGTTGAGCAGCTACTCTATTACATGACGTCATTGGTACCTAGTGAATTGCTGCTTCATCAAAAAGACTTACTTCTCATGAATTATGGCACTGTATGTTAATATCATAGTATTGTTCAGTTCATAAGGTAATGATAATTCAGTAAGAACATTGTCTCTGAGCTCACTAGGCAGGTGTATCTACTTCAGGATGCACTGTTTGCTTCATTATCCTGAATGATAAAATTTTGGGGAACACACAGATAATTCCTTTCTAGGAGGGTCAGCTTTTTAGTCCCCCTTCAACCTCTTTTTTGGGTTCTCCCAAGCTCTTCAGGATTCTTAGCAGGAAGCATTCATTAGATGGAGAGAGGGTAAAACATGCATTGTGAAAGATTTGCCCTCAGAGGCCAGAGGCTCATTAACACAGTCACCTGGTCACCTGTCGTACTCCTGTTGTGGACGGGGACCATGGAAGCGGGCAGCTGCTGGCACTCATTAAGATGCCAGGTAAGAAGCATGCACAGCAACCGCTGCCGCTGACAATGTTTCTTCATTTGCATCTATGCATCCTTATCATAAAAAGGATGCTTTACCATGTCCTATAATGATATTCTCTAAGAGAACCTGGTTGTTTCTTTTCAGTCATATTAAGATGTCTCCAAGGTTTGAAACTACTAAAGGACCTCATTGATGATTCCTTCTCAGTAGCAACGAGAAAAGCTGCCAATAAAAGGCATTTTATGTTCATATGGTGAATAGAAAACATTTTGGGCACAGACATCTTATACACAGCATATAGAGTTATTAGAGGAAAAAAAACCAGTCTTTTCTTCTTTTCTCTCTCCGTTCATCATCTTCTTCATCATCATCTTCTTCTTTTTTTTTTTTTTGACATTTGGCAGATTTTTCTGACAGACGCTGAGTAATTAATGTTTGAAACAGAGATGCAAGGGAATGCACAAGCCATTTCCTTACAAAGACTCAAATTTATTTTAAAAGTTAAAAATAAAACAAAACATCCAAACCTTTTGTTTACTTATAAAATGTCCCTGACACTAAAATACCTTAATCACTCAGCTTCTCTTCTCGTGATAGCATAGAAAAGCTTAGGGCTTTAAACTTGAAAGCATTCTAAGTAAGGCAGAAAAATGTTTTTACCAGATGTTATCAAAGTCATTAATTTGTATGAATTTTTTTTTAAGTCTGCTTGGGCTGTGTTGTGTTAGCCCTCAACAGTTTTATTACAAGGGGATTTTTATATACTTGTTATAAATAATCTGGAGAGATATTTTGTCCAAACAGCCTCATAAAATATCTACCCAGACAACAAAAACACATGCCTTAGATAACTTCCTATAGTGAATCTTCCTAACCTGGTATTGAGGCTCTTTCCGACAAAGAATTCTTTCAGTCTTCGATTTTTATGGAGTAGGATTTGAGCAACATTATTTGAACAATGTGTTAGCAAACTCAATGTAAGGGGAGCATTGCTTAATTTGGTATTTTAAGGCAAACAACATCCCAGTTTCTGTGAACGAGAGGTGGAACAAAAAGCCACATGAATATCCTTAGGTAGCTGTGAACTGTTCATGGGAAATGAAAGGAAAACTAAGCACACCACAGATGTCATGAAAAGGCATACATTAAGTACCGACCACTGGGCCCTGTCCTCCGCGTGACTCAAACACATTTCCTCTCTGTTTTTAGAAGCCCGGCAGCAGTACCTTTTTCATTTAGGTATTTTGAAGAACCTTGAACACAGAAATCGGGGAAGAAACCCCAGGTAAGTGTAAATTGCAAGCACTCTGGGAGTGATACTTAGGGAGATATGGTAAAACATAGCTGTGGGGAATGACTAGGCAAGGGTATTCAGCCAAGGCGAGGCCCCTGCCTCTGGTGGGTTTTGAAAGCTGCACAGTAAAACTCCTTTCTCTAGACAAAGCCAAACACTTAGACAAATCTGAAAAGTCCACACAATATGAGAGACACTAATTATTCAATATGTTGCAGAAACCAACTGTACCAACTGATCCTTTTCTCATTCCCTGGCATCTGTAGTACTTATAATTGGACAGGTACAATCTCAGTGGCCAATTTCATATCACAGCTAACAAAGATTGCTTGAGACTCTTAAAGTTGTTAGATTTTTGTTCCCAAAATAATGTTAATTTTATGCATTTTCTGCCTTCATTCCATGAGGATAAATCAATGGTGCTACCTTGTAAGACAGGAGTAGACCGTACATATGCATCTTCTGTACCATGCCACGGCGTTTTTCTTCCTACATCACTATGGTTTTGAGGACTAATAGTATTTGTTTCTGGTAATCTCAGACCTTCCTCCCAGGGTCATCAGAACAACTAGTGATATCCATTTATGTACTCTTAGAAGAAGGGCAGTTGATCGTTTGTCTAAGAAAGATTAAAACAAAACAAAACAAAAAAGAGGTAAGAGAGCTGGGCCCGGAGTCATGAGAGTGAGAGAATTAGCCCTGCCCGACCAGTTGCAGCACACAGAATGGGCCCTATACCTTGCCTGGGCAACACAGTAGAGCTAACCCTGTTGTCAGAGTGCTAGTGAATCAGACCTGAGGCATGAGAACAGGAGAACTGACACTCCTAACCCCCTTGGTTGCCCCCTACAGCAATGGGAAAAGAAAGTTCTGCATCTTTTCTGGGCAAACTAGTAGAGCTGGCCTTTCTTGATGGTCTGAGTGTGGATGACCAGGATCTGAGGACCTGAGAGCAAGAAAACTGGCCCCGCCCCTTGCTGTAGGCAGCATTGGGTGAGCCAGCCTGGGTCATGACAATGAGGGAAAGCCAGTGGGTTGGACAGTTCAGCTATCCCCAGGGCTTCAAACCAGGGCTATGAGTTGGTTCACCTGAACATCCATTAAATCTATGAACTGTTGGAGCATGTGAAGGGGATGAACCTACAGATCCAAAACAGCAGGATCTCCATGACACAGGACAACGGGATCATCTACGAGGAGCCCCAGTGAGAGCCCACTATTGGTGGCAGCCAGAGACCTTGCGCCAGACCAATTATTCTGGCAATGGACACTTACAAACAAAGATGAATGGACTACAGGGTAAACTGTGTGTCTCGACTGGCCGCATTACAGCTTCCGTGACAAGATTCGTCTCTCTCTCTCTCTCTCTGTCTCTCAGTCTTTCTGCCTCTGTCTCACTTTGGTTTGATTTTTGCTTTTTCTTTTAATTGTTTTTTTGGGTGTGGGGGAGGTTGCAACGGTAGAGGGTGGATGCCTGGGGACAGGGAGAGAAGTGGGATCGGAATGCATGATGTGAAATCCACAAAGAATCAATAAAAATTTAAAAAAAAGCTTTAACCTCAGGGGAAAATAAAAAAGAGCTTGTTTCAAGTTACCACAATGCTTCTTTCAGTTGGCTCACCATGATGAAACATCTTTTAGAGCATTTCAATACCAATCTGGAGCTTTACTAAGAAGTCTAAAAATATTTCCTATATGAAAAGATCTGTGATCACCTTCACTATCGGGGGAGGCTGATGGAATTTACTCATGTTCTGGTAAATTTGAAAAAGTGCTTTCACGAAAGAAGATTAACTCATGTTCATCGAAGGTCCTTTGCTTGTCTCCTAGAATTGAGCCACTACTCTGAGATCATGAACACACTAAAAGCATAGATCATTTTCAGTCAGCCTAAGGAGGAAGGCAGAGAAACCACCAACATTTTTAATTATGGAAGGCAGATAAAGGCTTGAAAAGTAAGAGCAACAAAGGTATGAATAGATACGCTTATTACACAGGAAGGACATTTTTCTCAGATGTGTAGTGTTATGCACAAGCAGATGCTTTGATTTTGAAAGGAACAGAACGGTGTGTTAGTCTGGAACTCAAATAGGACTATACTAAATAGTCATCACTGGCAAAATGATGGTTAAGGAGAGGACTATCAAATAATACTGAATCCTGAGAAAGTATTGGACCTATGAAGATAATTATGTTTAAGGATCTTTTAAAGTCTCACATGTAAAGAGTAAGCTAGTCTTTGGTGTTATATTCTGTAGTCACTGTTCATAAATATATCCATGGTGAATTCTAGTAAGAATTATAATGTGTTCAGTCTGTACATTTAGTTTCAGCATAAAGAAAAAATGGTGCTTACAGCCCACAGTCATGTGTGCAGTCTCCTTGGATAGGAAAGGAGACATGACAAACAGTTCTAAGCTATAAACAACCATTATTTGTACCTTACAGCTCTTATGCATCAGCTAAAAGAAATAGTTCTTCATAAGCAATATCCCATACTTATGCCCATAACCTTTATAACTGCAAATACAGAGACAACTTATCATACCCCAAGCTCAAGTATCATGTCTTCAGGCAACTTCCATGCCTTAAGTAGGCCCCATGAAGTGAAATGCATATACATGCACATAGGCATACCCTTGTGTGATTCAGTTTATGTTCAAGAAAAACAATGCCATCACTTATTCCCCTCGGTGTAGGATATTTTGACTTGGAAACAGATTGGATTATACTTTGCACCCAACATTCAGCTTTTTCTTACTAACTCAGATTGCATAATGCCTATCTAAATTTGTCAACCATGAGTATATAACAGTTAGTGAAGATGAACACCATTTTAATAGAGCCTAGATATGATCATTGATCTTTATGAAGCAAAGTAATTATCTCATAAAATAATTAGCTATAAAATCCATTTAAACAAACTAGTTCTTTAAAATATTTCTTCCAATATTCTAATTCAATATTTCCTGTGATTAGGTATGGTGTGATTACCATATGCTAACCTTTGGAAATTTGTAGTCCCAATTAGATTCAATGAGCAGAAATATACTTGGCTGAAATGTTCCGAAATTTAAAAATGGCAAGAATTATTCACAATTCTATGAAAACATATATTAACAAAAATGTGCTCTTTTGCTCCTTTGTTTGCCTTAAAAATACCTTTCTTACAAAGCCAAAACATAATAGTAAAATCTGTTTTGCTTAATGGAGCCCTAGCTGCTCAATTTCCATCGTAGGCTCTTTATTATGGGGTTAACATTGCACAGAATCTCTTATGTTTCCATTACTCTCAATTTTTTTTTGCATTGTGGAATTAAATGATAGCATGAAAGAGAAGCATGACAGTACTTATCGGTTGAAGGTTCTGCTCTCTAAGATCAATCACTGGGAGCCAAGAAGGAGCCATCCTGAATGATCCCCAATGCAAATCTGTTGCTGTGGCACTTTTGGAGAAAGATCATTCACTGCAAGCCATGGGCAGCTGTATCTGAGACCTGCCGTGGCTAGACATTCTTGAGTATCTTATAGCCAGAGCCTTCATGGCATATTGCCAATAATAGAATGTATTTTGGGGAAAATACTACTCAGTGGTATCCAAATAATGCTAATTTGTATTAATAAATTGTCATTTTGCCAACTTCTTTTAATAAAGCAAAACCTGCTCATCATAAATTTCTCATTGAAATCATCCATGGGATAACATGGAAAATCTGAATGACGCACACTTGCCTAAAGACACACTGGATCTCACTGTTGGTTTTAAATTCAGCTCAATCCATTATACCACCCTTTTATCTTTGCACAGGAAGATGGTTTCTTGAAAAATACAAATTTCCCTCTAGCTGCTGCAGCTGCTCCTACTGAACATCCTGCATTTCCAGAGAAATCACATCTACACATACATGTAAAATCAGGAAAACAAGCTGCTTTATTGCCCGATTTAAAACAAGCTCAATCAGAGAAAAGATCAACTGCTACAATATACAACTTGATGAGCAGCTGAAGCTGAAAATATACTCAGATGCAGCCATAGAATCCAGGATGTATTCTCTTTAGGGATGTTTGCGTAAGACAAAGGACACTTCTTGCCTTACCTTTCCTGAATCACAGAATCAACACGTGGGATTCATTATGGCTCATATAATCTTTAAAAAAAAAAGCTTGAAAATGTTCTAGAATATCACCCCAGGCTCTGATTGTAGGAAAAAAGGAAAGGTCTTTCTTTTTGTAAATTTGAACCAAAAAAAATTATACTATTTAAAAAAGTTCTACCATAAGAATTTTAATGAGAACAATCATTATCCCATGCCAGAAATAAAGCATATGGTCAACAATCACCTTGTCACCAGTAAACATGTGTCAACTCGATAGTAGAGCAAAAGATAGACTAACGAATGACACAGATTCAATCAATCAGCATCAAATCATCACTGCAAAGGCGGACAGAAAGAAGACACTAAAGGCACGTGGCAAAAGGGAAATGAGCCTTACTCTTGACGGTAGCGGTCCGGGTGCAGTTGTAAAGAATGGCCAGCTCCCCGAACACTTTCCCTGGACCCATGGTGCACAGCTTCACGCCTTCTTTTGTAACTTCAACCTTCCCATCTGCAAGAAGAAGGCCAAACATGTTATCTTAACTCTCTCCCATGTTATTTCATTTGCTGCATCTTCATTATGCCATGAAAAACATTGAGCTTGTTTAAAAAAAAAAATGCATCGGTGAACCAATTTAAGTTTTCCCCAAAGGACGATATATGTAAAGCAAGAAAAATGTGTGGTTAAGAATCTCATCTCAAATTCTTCACTAGCAGATTTAAAGCGAGACTCAAAGAAAAGGCTAGGAAAAGATGGGGCAGAAACAGGAGCATATGAAACTACTCCATATGTAATTTTAGTAAACCACGGTAATTCCAATTTTAACATTATTTTACATCCAAAAGCAAATTCGAGTAAGTGGGCACGCTTTCTACAGCATGATTCGGACTTGGAAAGTCTCATTTTGAGCAAGGCAGTTATTATAAAGAGAGAAATTACTCTGACCCCTGGGCATTATTTAATTGCAGATCTTGGTATCTTTTTATTTGGAAACATCTTATCGACTAAGGCAAACTATTTCTGTGCTTTCCAGCCTGTTAAGTGGACTGTCAGTTAGATAAAAGCAACCATAAAGCAGGGGGACTGTTTATGCTCCACAATGAGCTGGGAAAATAAAATGCTAAAGAAGGAAAAAGCTAAGGAAACACGATACGCTGGGCACATATATTGCTGCACAGAAATAAGGAAGGCAAGTGCTATTCATGGGGGATGTAGGGGAGAACATTCATTTTAAAAAAGTCATAGCTGTGTGGCCTAAAATTTCCATCACTCAACACAACCAGGGGAGAAATAAAAAGCAAGGCATTCTATTCTAGACATAATCCTCCACTTTTGCTATTTTTCCAATCTCTTATCCATCATCTGAGGTAGAAAAGAAAACCTCTCACTTGGTTAAAAGAATGAAGCCAGGACTGATAGTTCCCAGTGTTGTCCTAACTTCAGGCCCCACGCACCAGTGTCACAGCTGTCCCTTTATGGCCCGGTTTCTGTAATAGCCCTTTTCTTTTAAAGTATTGAGAATAAATTAATTCCCGTATTTAGCTAATCAAGTTTAATCATAATATTGGCTTTAAAAAATATGATTTACCTTCATACACCCTTTGAGGTGTAAGTCTTAACCATTAAAGATGGTTCATCTATGCATCTGGGAGGTACCGTCTACCCTGTAGGAAGTATTCCCTCTGAGCCTCAATATCTAAACAGTTTCTGTGGACAGGGGATTTGAGAATAATTTGAACAAAATCCAGAATCTACTCGCCATACTGGAACTGAAGTATTCTGTATAACTAAGCTGTGAATTAGCAGCTGTAATGATTCCAAAGGTTAGGAACTGCTTTCACTTACAACATGGATCAAGTGTTCTCCAGCTTTTTCAGGCTCACTTACTGACCATAGCAAGGGAACTCCCTCTTTCAAGTTATGTCAGCCAGCCTGGGGAATTTACCTATTCATAAATATAGTGTGTCCTCATTTGATTTTAGGGATGAATCTGTTCCCTAAAAGTTTCTTGTAACACTCAAGAATGAGACAGAGCAGATTATAGCATGGTAGTCGAGAAATTAATACATTATCTGAATCAGACTCAGAACCGAATTTTCTTAGCTGTTTGGTACCAACCCTGTGTCGTTTGGTAAAGTCGCTTAGCCTTTTGGCAGTTTACTTTCTTCATTAGTAAAAATCAATAAAGCTAGAATATCTATCTCACCAGATGATTTTTACATTTAAATAAGATAAGGCAAGTAAAATACTTAAGCCTGTAATAAATGTCTACTACATGTCTGCTCTTATTGCTGGTGTAATTTTCATTATGTTTGTTTATCATTTAAAGGTAAGTAAGAATTATTTACAATATATTCCAATAGCCCATCAGCTACTTCAGAAACAGAGCCTATGTAGGAAAACAGGTTTTCTGTTTTAATCAAAGAATTTGTTTTTCGATTCCCTCAATGAAGTGTAACGGTGGTGAGGAGCAAACCTTTGAACTCAAATCATTACCAGACCAAGAGAAGAAAACAGAAACCCTAGAAAATCAGTGGTTCACCTGGGAGAATGGGAGAATGCTCACACTCAGCATAGTGCAGACAACATTTTATGGTTCTCTTGCTTCAGAGGCTACAGACTTGAAGTTGGAGGCTTCCGAGGTTTAGAAGTAATAACTTCTCAATGCATTATAAAACTGTCAATCTACAGCTTGTAGTATAAATGATAAATATAATTCACACTGTAAATATAATTAAAACAAAACCTCCACTGCTTAGAGAAGAAAGGAGTAACTATGTGAGTCGGCTTCTCTGTCTTTGAGGTTAGCATTTGAAAGGTTTTAGTGGAAAGAAACATCTACGAAGAATCTATCTGAACAGTGAGAATTACACTATCTCTAGCAACACCAGCCCAATAAAAGACAAGAATCAACATTAGGACTGTTTTTTGCTTGTTTGTTTGTTCAGTTGGTTGGTTTTTTTTTTATTGATTTTTATTGAGCTCTACATTTTTCTCTGCTTCCCTCCCTGCCTCTCCCATCCCCCTTTCAACCCTCCCCCAAGGTCCCCATGCTACCAATTTACTCAGGAGATCCTTGTCAATCTACATGGAAAGTAGAAAAAGGACTCTTGTTTGAGCTAGAGGTTTCTTCAAGTAAATCCTTGTACCTTGGTATTAGACCTAACTTATGAAATATAGATGATTCCTCATACAGGAAGATGAAAGTGTCCAACTACCACCATGAGCAACACTCCCAGTCCTATAGACATCCTTCCTTTCTAGACAAACCGTACTCATACAATCATATAACATCTGTCTATTTAAATGTATGGACAACCACTCATCTTGTAAGCCACTATACCATCCAATTTTATGGCTTCCAGAAAGCTCTTCCCTGAACACTGTGAGACTCTAGTTTTTGGAATTTACACACAAATTCACTTCTAGTTTCAAATTATTTTCCCAATCTTTTTTAGACAGAATCCCATTGTGTAGATCAGACAGGCTTTGAACTCTCAGAGATCTGCCTATTTCTGCCTCTTAAGTAAAAGGATAAAGGTATGCACCACAACACCCTGCCTTATTTTCAAAATCTTATTTGCCTAATTTTCTTACACCTAACTGACCTTTTGTTGAAAAATAGGTATAAATAATACATGTGCTAACTATTCATTTATATATTAATAACTGGTGCTGGCAACAGACATTTATATTCCTTACTAATTAGAATAGTTAAAATAAATTATTCAATATTATACTTGATAAATACCAGTTTGTATATATCTTTTCCAGGTCAATTTACATATTGGACAGTCAGTATGACCACAATTACCAAGGAAGTATAAGGGTCTGCTGTCATATGATAAATGATGCTTATTTTAAAAACTATATGTTTTGTTTGTTTCTTTAGTATTATCTTTTATATTGTGACAGGGTGTCATATAGCCCTAGATAAGCTCAAACTTCTATGTAGCAGAGGATGATGTTGAACTTCAGATCTTTCTTCTTCTAACTTCAGAGTGCTGGAATTACAGGCACCGGCCACCATGTCCCACACAGCTTAAAGCACTGTTTTTTTGTTGCTGGTGTAACAATTTAATAAACAGACATAATTAAACCAGAAACAGAAAATGCTTATAACTTGTTACCCTGAATCATAATTTGTTTGCTTATTTTCCTCCAGATGTTGTGAGAATGAGAATTAGTAACAGAGAGGAGGGACAGATCAGAGACTCATATGACAGAGGCATTCATGGCATGGAGGAGCGCTCTTTCAAATGTAGAATGGTCTGCCCTGCAAGTTCTATGTTATTATGATTTTTATTATGATTTTGAAACATAGAATGGTCTACCCTAGAAGTTCTATATTATTATGACTTTTTAAAAATAAATTTGGTGATTCATCTTGGTCAATTTCTTTCAGGTCAACCATAATGATTATAATTTCTATTTCTTTTAAAACAAAGATGAAATTAACCATTATTTATTCATAACTATTTTAATACTTCAATTTGACTCACAAATATTTTAGATTTCAAACAAGACTTTCTAACTGGCAGCAGAAAAGTACTTTTCAAACTATCTTAGGTCTAGACTATTCAAAAGTGTTCCTTCCCTTTGACTAATCCCAATGTTCCTACAAACTATCAGAACTTATTTGGGAACCAATAAATCTAAATCTAGTTCATGTTAATATTCTACATTGCTCCTAATACTTTACTATTTTTGTTTTATAATCTGATATCCTCTTGGTGTGACTTTTACTCTGTCCTCTGGCCATCATATGATATGCAAAGAAACATACAACTGATTTGGAGTTTTCTAAATTGCTAATGTGGTTTGCCTAGGAGAAGAGGTTGAAAGAAGTGGGTGGAAGGTGTTCAGTATTATTTATGGCTCTGTTCTTTCTCTTACTCCTGCCACTGTCTTGAATAATTGACAGGTGTATCATAGTACACTGAATACATTATTGATTCTACTTCAGGGACCATATGCCTATTTGTGATCTGAAATGGGCTGAGTCAGAGAACCTAAGCCTGACACTTTTAGAGGCATCACTTTGCGTTCTGCTTCTGGTGCCCTTTTATGTGCATGACCCCGGGGAGATTCCAAGTGTTAAGAGAGCTATTAGGGAGCATCTACACTTTTTCCTATGTTTTATAAGAATCAGGAGTCTCAATAAAAAAGAAAGAAACTGAAATAATAAAGAGATGCCAAATACCTTGCTTTTGTTTATTCTGTTTTTTTCTAATGTAGGGTTTTGAGCCATAAGGATTCTCTTGATAAGTAGAATTAACTTAACAATTTATTACTGGCAGCTAGAAAGAGAATGGCTGTCAGCAACTGATTGTGAACACTGTGTTCAGTTGCAACAAATTCTTAACATACTGATGACAGCTTCTTTGGCCATTAAAAGGAAACAAGTTTTATATCTAAGTTCCCATTCACACAATCCCATCTCCTTCCTTCCCAAACATCTTGAGTATGTGCTTAAGATTTTGTAAGTTAAAGGCTGTAGCTATATGATATTTGTTCTCTGATAAGGATTTGTGTAGTTACTAGACTAAACAGATCTTTCCGCATTCTGGTAATTGAGCCACTCTGCCATCGGCAAAGATTCACATTCTTTAGGGAGAGGAGTTCATCTCTGGGTCTTCCTTTTCAACCAGTTAAAGATTCTACCAGCCCTGACTTGCAGGGTCATTTTATATCAGAGGTGCTGTCACTTAGGGAAGGATGCAGAAAGTGACAAGGCCGTGACAGGGAGAAATAGAGAGAGAACCCATCCACTTCCCAGGAACAGAACACAGACTTAGAGATTTGGCTTCTCTCCATACTTGTCATTCATGTCTTCCTTAATCCATGATGGGGGGGGGGAGAGAAACAGGGAGGGAGGGAGGGAGGGAGGGAGAAGAGGAGGGAGGGAGAGAGAGAGGAAGGAAGAGAGAGAATGCTTTTCCTGTAAGAAGTGAGTTTGTTATGAGTGAAAGAAAGAGTATCAGAACCTATCCAGTAGCTGCTCATGATTGCTTTCCCATCCCAATCGATACGGTTTCCCTGGATCTCAACTCCTGTCCCTTAAATGATGTGTTCTCCCTTCAAGGGATTAAACTTTTTTTTTTTGAGTTTCTGAATAAATATCTTTGTGAAATTGGATTGTTCCAGTATTATAGATTTCCTTTAAAGTTTGCTTTTAATTACTAGCTGATTCTGTCTTGCTAATCAGTGTCTTGGTAGACATGTGTACACATCAAAGTTTCCTTAGGCTGTTTTTGCACTCATGCTTTCTATAACCATTGATGTTCACACAGTATTGTTATTACGGCAAAGCCTCTCGTTCAAAGGCCATTTTAACATATCATAGCAATATACTTTAAAGATTTGTTTTTACTTTATGTGTATGAGTGTTTTGCTGGCAAGTATGAGAACCACGTGTGTGTTTGTTGTCCATAAAGGCTAGAAGCAGCAGCAGATTCCTTGGAACTAGAGTGATTGACAGTTGTGAGCAGCTCTGTGGATACTGGGAACCAAGTAGAGGTCCTCTTCCGAAGCATCATGTGCTCTTAACCACTGGGCCATCTTGCCAAAGCCACATTCATGCTCTTTAAAGAAAGAACAAGCAATGCTCATTATCCAGTCCAATAAAAGAGCACTTAAAGGGTGAGAAGCTCGCAGAGACTGAGGGTCCGTGGAGGAAGACTTTTACTTCTTCTCCTTCTGTTAGATAAATCTGAGTTCCTACCTGGTCTTGACTACAATAAATATATTTAACTTATTTTTTACTGAACTAAATTATAAAATATTTCTAAAAACATTGCACACAAAATAAAATAACCACAACAATCCTTGTTTTCAGAATCAGAAACACAAGTGAGCTCTACAGCACTAAAATAGTTAAAAGTGCAGGCAGAAAGGATGAACATGAAGGTATCCGAACCCCACTTCTGTTTCTTTTGCTTCCAATTCCAATGTTATGCTGCATATAGAATACCCCCCCCCCCAATCATCTATGAGGAAACTGACTGATATATGAGTGATTTGGACAGTTGGCGACAGAGAGCCTTCTGAACAATCTGATATTGCAGCAGTTCTGTCCAAAGAGATATTTAAAGGGAAGAAAATTTCTGGACCTATTATATATGGGTCATTCATGTACCTGTTCATAGGCAGAGTCTAGAATGCTTTTCCCGAGGATCAATATTACGATTTTTCTACACATTATACTTTGAAATCCTAGCAAAGTACCCAGAGAACTCAACATAAATGTTTGTGATTTTTTAACTTCTAGCAATGAGGAACACTAAAGACAGGCCCGAGGAAAGATGTGCACAACACGGGAAAGCAGAGAAAATAGAATATTCATTCCTGAAGTAAATGAGAATTGAACAGGTTTTAATTCAATCAGTTTATTAAACCAAGGTCCAGCAATGGATCACACAGTCTCACTCTATTGTTTCTATAATGCATGATCGTCTTCATCAGTCAACACTGAACAGAGGCCTGGGGAGATGGATTCATGTACAAGGATGAAGACATGAACTAGATCCTGCACACCCATGTAAAAGCCAAGCATGGTGGCCCATGCCTGTCATCCCAGCCCTGGAAGGCAGAGACAGGAGAACCATGCAGTCTTATTAGCTAGCCAGTCTATTCTCATTGGTGAACTCTAGATTCATTGAGGAACTTGACTCAAAAAATAAGATGAAGAGAGATAAAGGAAGAAAACCACCATGAACCTATGGCTCCAGAAATTTCTAAGGCAGATTAATAAAACAATATTACTAAGATTAGGGTGGCATCATTTGTTTTCCAAACATACTTGAGAATTTCATAATGGCACCATTGACTGCCTATGGGATATTGTTATCTAACTTGTAAAGCCTAGATTACCTCACTAGCGAGCTCACACAGGAGATTTTACCTTGTAGGGTTACAAGAGTTGAACTATATGATACATTCTCTAAAATAAAAAAAAAAAGAATAGGCTAACAATTGTTTTTATAGAGAAAATTTCTGACATTTAAGTTAAAAAAAGAAAGAAACAAAAACAAACATACTTTGAGGTGGTTTTAAGGAGGAAGATCCAGGAACCACAGTTACAGCTCCTAAACTTTAGGAGTGGGCACAGACAGTGAAGAGGACAAGGGAACGTATAAGAAACCAGAGTCCAAGGCTAGTGGGAAAGTTACACAGTATAAGCTGGAGGACTATTTTCTTTAAATTTACCTTTTCTTAATTTAAAAACAAGCTTTTATCATTTTATATACCAATCCTAGTCCTCCTCCTCCTTCCCCTCCTCCCACCTTCCCTGCACCCAACCTCATATCTTCTCCTCAGAGAGGATAAGCCTTCCCATGGGGAGTCAACAAAGTTTGACACATCAGTAGGACCAAAGCCCTCCCATCTGTATCTAGGCTGAGCAAGGTATCCATCCATAGGGAATGGGCTCTAAAAAGCCAGTTCATGCACGAGGGATAAAGCTAGAGGATTATTTAATAAAAGGCATGACTGATGAATAATCAATTACTTGCTGCCAGAAGAAATACACTGCTCCTTTCTTCATCTCTTAGTAGTTGGCATCATGACAACAGGAAACTTTTGAGGAGAGATGAAAGCTGAAAGGAAGATCCATTGCTCCAGATAGTTAAACAGCAGAAGGGTTAGGGCATGAGAGAAACTTGTGGCAACAGGAGTTGGCGGAGCATTAGATGGGGTTGTCACATAAATTATGCAATGATAAGGACTCAGGAATTTTCATCCATCTTAGGGGAAGGTGTTTGCCTTCTCACAGAGGTACTTAATCTAATTTTCTCTCTCAATTTTAAAGCCACATTTCAAGTAATGTTTCTTCACTTGTATTATTTCTTTTTTCTTAAATCCATTTGATACTTTGCTCAGGCTCCCATGAGGGAGAAAAAAAGGAGTTTTGAAGTGTGAAGCTCTAAGCTGATATCCCGGCACGTGTTACGGTTAGACCTATTGGATCTTTTGGGTCGAGAGTTCTGCTTCAGTACACTAGAGAGAACAATCACAATTCCACACGATGAATGCGTGAAAAGCATGTGAAGGTTTTGGTATGTCAACATACACCCCAGGTGAGGCGCTAAGCATGTAGTTCCTGGTATGCGGTTCTGAAGATCTGGGGGACATTAACTCCTCAGAGGTAAATACCTGTAGTATTGCCCAGTGACCCTACTGGGCATCCACATCAGAGCAATCATTCTCCTATGCAAGCTTGAAGATTGCACTTTAATAAGATTATTTACGCAGCCCAGAAGCAGAAAAACACCCGGCAGTGCCAATCTCTCTCTGTTTGCTGAAAACACATACATGCCTTTGCTATACTGTATCTCTCACAGTGCTAAAATGCATTTCCTACCACGAGACTTTATATTTGACAACCTACTCTAGCTGTACGTGAAGCGCTATGTGTCTCCCCCCTCCACATGAGACTAGGATTCCCCACAATACGTAATAGATGTGTAGCCATACTCACATGTTTTTAAAGGGAGCAGAGAAAAAAAAAGAGTAACCACTGATTTCAAAATGCTCTGAATGTTTAAAAAACACAAAAAGGACAAATTTTGAGCTCCTTTTCTCCAAACCAATTGATCATAGGTTGCTGAACTGGGAGCGAGAGGACTAGGTTGGAAAGTTGCTACTCATGAAAAAATATATAAATTTTTATCTTTAGCACCTCTGTAGGCAGAGTAAGATCAGGATAATTTTTAAGGTTTATGTTGCTTTTTACTTATGTGTATGCCTGTTTGTCTGTGCATCTACACATATGCATGGGTGCTGACAGAGCCCATAAGAGGCCATTCAAAATAGAACCAAGGTGATCTAAAGGGGCAGCAAGTGCTCTTAACTGCGGAACCAACCCTCTTGTTCCTAAGAAAAATTGTTTAAGAATAATAAAGTGGATTCATTCCAATTATGGGCAGCTGTGTTAGAGGGGTAGTTCAACTGCAGAGGGGTATTTCAGCAGCAGAGGGTGGGAAGAGGCCTTGGGGGTCTGGTCAAGGGCCCAGGAATGGTGTGGACTCAGACCACATTGGGTGCCAATTTGTAGGAGTATCAAAGTTCCACAATAGCCCAGAATGGAGTATAAAAAAGGTTTATTTATTTGGGGATAAACTCACAGTAAGGGTAGGAAAGAGGGTCATGCATGCTTTTCATCAGCATTTAGATTACATGAGACCACATTCAAAGTGGGCACTATCTTAAAGGCTATTGGCTGAAGAGGTTCCCACAACAGAATCATACTTGTAATAATAAAAAAGCTAAAGGTGAAAGAAAACTGGTGAGCACATATTTAGTGGGCAGTCAAAGAAAATTGTAGAAAGAGACCATGTAAATTGATTAATGGCTTACCAGAACGGAGACTGTTATTCAGCCACAGTAAGGTGACAACCCTACACTAATGTATGTTATGATATGTATGAACCTGGAAGCATAGTGAAAAAAGACCCACACAACACATATTCCATTATTACTACATTTATGCAAAATGTTCAGAGAATCCAACTCTATTGGAGAGAGACAGATTAAGGTGCTGAAGGTCTGGGAAAGATATTAAGACTAAGGCTACTTTCAAGATAATGAAAATGTTCTAAATGAGGCTATGGTGATGAGAAAACAGATTTGTAAATATTCTAAGGATTATCGAATTGAATATTTTAAAGAGGCAGATGGTACGGTGGCAAATTATCTCAATGAAGCTGTTAACAATGATTACTGAATACAGGCACATAGTGATTGCTCACTGATAAGATTAGTGCCCAACTCATAAATTTCCTCATGAGAATTTATGAGTCGGAGATATTTGGCTTCTCACACTTCCTCAATAACATCTCTTCCGCATCAAGTCTCTGCCATCTCCCACATATTAATTTCTACCCTTTCCCCCACTTCCCTTTGTGAAAAAGAACAGCCAGATCACCTTTAAGTGAGTCATGCAGCTGAAGGCACAAACACTTCCTCCCGTGGGTAGATTCCATCCATGTGATAATATTCCCTGCGGAACTAAAACTCCAGCTTAAGTCTCTGCCAACAGCAATGGACACAGCTCCTTCCCCAGTTCCTCCAAGAGAACAGACTCCACCCACTGAACATTATTCTGGTATAATATCCCACGCTGGGAAGTTTAAGTTGTTCTCTGGAGTCAGATCCTACTCGCTAGCAAAGATCGTCTAGGCGTCCCAGGAGCTGGAATCTTCTGAATTAGCCTGAATCTGAATCCCTGTCACTTTCTCTCTTAGGCTTCACAGTCTGGCATTAGCTTGAAATCACTCATGGATCTCTGAACACGGCTGAGAAAAAAGATAGGAGAGCTTCGCTAGCTGTTAACCAGAGTGCAGTATTCCATATTAACGAATCACATTCACGTCTCAGAAATTGTCATGCCCCAAACAGAAACAAAATCTCTCTATGTGACAATTATTCCAGATGTCTTCATACTCACTATTGAATATTAGCAATCATTAGTAGATGCATTGTTATATCCTATTACTTAATGTACTTGAAAAAAAATAAACCTCAGTTAGTAAATCACAATTCAAAACATATTTTTACTACCAATTGCCAAAGGAACTGGTTCCCTTTATATTCTAAAATATTCTATTTTAAGCATTTGGAAATATTTCAATATTAGATTCATAGGCATCAGGTTTTCAAAGTCATCCTTGGCTCAATAAAGAGGAAGAACTCTCAGGTAACGGAATAAATCTCTACTGTTCACTTCACACTGCACTGTCAATGCTTAACTTGCCCTCATCGGTGAATACACCCTTTTCTTAAGCTTCAAGGTAGGTTTGCCACTGTACAAAGCCATCATTAAAAAAAAAGACATTGTATCCCCTTCCCATTATTCAGTGTCTCACCTTCCTTCTATATACTGTTGCTATTCAGCTTCCTAAAGGCACTGTGAGATCAGTCTGGGACCACCACCTTTTCTACAAAACTCTTCCACCAAGTTGAAAGAGTTGTGTAGCCACATCTATGTATTAGTTCATCTGGTCTTAGTCATATATATAGTGAATATATATTTTAATATATATATATATATTCCATTGGACTTTTTTTTAACTGATTGAACTGGAATTTCTTTTGAAAATAATTCCATTGGGCTCCTTCTTGAACAATCTTTCTAGGGTATTAGCATTTTAACCCATGACCCAGAATTAGTCTGAGAAAGCAGATTTCTAAAAACTTCAGTTTTCCTATTTGGCTGAATTATTTCACAAGAGTTAGACAACATGGATTTTACTTCAGTAAAATAAAAAAAATATATGAGTACCTCTGTGGTCAAAAAGGAATGAGTGAATGCTTTGTTGCATTAGCACAAATGCAGGGAGGAAGAAAAAGTCAAACAAAATAAATACTCAGGAAAAATACAACTTAAATTAGATATGTCACTTGAATGAAAACCATAAAAATATTAAAATTTAGCTTAGGAGTTGGAAAAACTTGCTTCTATACATTTATGTGAATAACTTTGGCATTCAATTACTAATGAATGAGGTGGTAATAGGTAATACTTTTTTAATGAAAAAAAACATGGGTTTAAAATATTCAAAAGGATGTGAATTTCTTGAAAAACAATGGATTTAAGGAACTGATTTTTGCTGAAATATATTATTCCCACAACTCAGACTATCTATGAGTAATTTGTTCCTATCTAAAAATGGCCTAAATAATTTATCCTTTGATTCAATTACCTTTTAGCAGAATTATTGCCTGGATTTTGTCTTAGTTCTTCCAGATTTTTGTTCCTTAACTGACTCAAGAAGTTAAAGACTTCTCAGCTGGGGAACTGGTTTTTCATCTCTGGACTCTGTTACCACACTATCAGAGAAGTGGACTTTATAAAAGAAATAATTTTGCCTCTAGATATGGTAGTGACCATTAACAGATGAAAAGTAAAACAAACTGCGCTTGAAGTTAATGAAATAGATAATAAGATAATGAAAAAGATATTCCACTAAATTTGTGCTTCCATTCAATAATTTCTTCATAACATTGGGGTGAAAATATACATAAATGGTATTATAAGAAAGCTCAGGGTCCTAATAGATTAAAAACCCCAAATAACTAATACCATAAGGGTTGTTCAATTACATTTAAATATTAAGCAACCATATTCTCTTGTACATCATCAAAACTTGTACAATTTTCCTAGCCTTGGGCCTTTAGTTTTAATGTTGTCCTATTGGACTTTGAGGTCCTTGATCTCTGTGGGAAGGGTGTAAAGCCATAGAAGATGCCAGGGGCCAGCAGACTCCTCCAGGATTATAAGCTGAAAGTAAAGTTGTTCAGTACGATCAAGACAAAAGAGCTTGCCTTGGTTCTTCGCATTTCTCACATATTTATTCATTAAGTGGCACAGGAAATTTAGAAGATTCTTACGCTAGATACCTGAGATCAGCAGTGGCAATATTTACACTAAAAAGAGGAAATCAATGGTGACAATATTCAACCCATTTCGAACAGCACACACATGTAAAGACAAGCAAATATCCAGTTCCTGAAAAGAGCCAGTTTTCATTAGTGGAAAGCTGAAACAAGTCCTGGGAAAGATTGTATTCAAAAGAGTGCTGTCATAACTGATTAGGTAAGATGATTTAATTAGGCTTAATTATTATGTATTAACAAAGACTCCTATCTCAATGATTCTATTTTAGTCTTCTATTTTTGGATGATGTATGGGATCTGTCCCATATGTGCTACTTTTTGCAGCATCCAAGATATTAACTCACTGTCATAAATCCCTCATCATTTTCCCATAAATGTAAGTAGTAAGGTTCAATAGTGGTTTGGTCCACATGAAGTGACACAGCATCATGAGCTGTAGAAGAAAGTGTCCAGAAGAAGAGTTACAGAAGAGGCAAGATTTATAGAGGAGGAATACATTTATGGTAAATCCCAAGGTACATATCCAGAGAGCCCTAGGACCACTATTTTCTTAAAGTATCGCATTGGCATACACCAGTCAAAGGCAGGCTTTCCGCAGACAAAGAAGATTACAGCACACAGAGAGAGATCTCCTTTTCATCTTATTACTTCATTGTTGACCACTGAGAAAATATTACAGGGTAAATATCAATAATAAATTTATTTGATAATTGAGTGCAGATCTTAATAACTATAGCTCCCCAGGTATGAATTCATTCACAATTCTAAGGAAAAGCCTGGTTGAACTTGAAAGACACTGGGATAGATTCCAGTAGAAGTCCACATATGAGGCTGAGGAGACGGCTTGGTGTGCAAAGCACTCCACACAATCATCAGGGATTTGTGTTTGGATGATCCTCAGCATCAATAAAACCCAGACTCAATAGTGCATGTCAGTAATCCCAGTATACCTGTTCCAGCATGGGAGTCAGAGAGAGGGGAAGTTCCCAAAGCCCCTGGCCTAGCTGGCCTGACATACACAATGCTAAACAACAAAAGACCCTGTTGCAAACACACAAGGTGAAAAGCATCTCTCTAGGTTCTCCTCGGTAATCCCACCCTGCCATGTTCAAATCCTCTGATAGAAAAACACCGATTAACCAAGAAACAAGAGAGGCAGAAGCAGGTAAATTTTCTTCCCAGATGAGGTAGTTAAGTGGAAGTTTCACTTTGAACTCTGCAGTAATCAATGAAATTTGGCAAATCAATTGTTTCTCCTTCGTTTTGCATCTCTTGGAGAGTGAGAATCACTCCTGTTGAACAAAATTCTGTGATGGAGGAGTTACTTTCATTGGTTAATAAAGAAACTGCCTTGGCCTATTTGATAGGCCAGCTTTTAGGTGGGTGGAGTAGACAGAACAGAATGCTGGTAAGAAGGGAAGTGAGCCAGACGCCATACCTCTCCTCTCTGGTCAGATGCGATGGAGCAAGCTGCCAGGTCAGACATGCTGAATCTTTCCTGGTAAGACACCACCTCATGGTGCTACAGGGATTACTAAATATGGGTTAAGCAAGATATGAGAGTTATCCAAGAAGAGGCTAGATATAATGGGCCAGGCAGTGTTTAAATGAATACAGTTTGTGTGTTGTTATTTCGGGGCATAAGCTAGACAGGCGGCCAGGAGCCAGGTGGCAGGAACACAGCCCGCTGCTCCTTCTACAATTCTGAGCTGCAGTGGCTGGAGGATTTCAAAATGATCATTATAGTGCAGATGAGGGACTGTCAACAACAGACTTTACCCATGCAGAATTTATGAATACATTGCTATGAATCACTAAACATCCACCTTTACTGAACTACTTAAGTGAGAAAAAGTTGCAGAAAACCCAGGGCACTTCAATCATCCAACATTCACCGTTGGATACCACTTCTTCCGGGCAGGTGCAATCTTACCAGACATCCATCTCCCGTTGCAAGTTTCCAGCACAAAAGGGAGAGATAAATGTTTGCTGATGAATGTTTGAATGGGGGTTTGAGGTTAATAGGAAGACATTTCTTCAGAGAGATGAGTAATTTTTAAAGCGCCCATTTCGGTGTGGGGGAAAGTTATGAGGCTGTTTTTAACTGGCTCATTCAGCTAGCAGAGCAGGCAGTTATAGTTGGTGAATTATGTGTCCAGTCACACAAAGCATTTGAAGACCTATGAGTCTTCCCCAAACATAATGTTATAAAATGTCCTTTTGCTAAAAATATTGGAATCAAGTAATTATCTACTTTTGAATTTTAATGAATAGGCCATCTGTTCTTTCAAATTGGAAAAATGAAATTTTTCTACAAATTAACTACTTGATGAGATGTCCCTTGTGACAAAATCTGCTTTTGCTGTTTCTGCCATAGTTAACTTAAAGAGGACACATAACATATCACTCCATGCTTTGCTAGCGTTTGGAAAATGTTTTCCTCAATCATGTGATAATTATGATATTCGTTCCTCTGACAGGCTATACTTATAATTATTAATGTCTCATTTTATTAACATAATCACCAGAAAGAGTATTAAAATAGACCATTGAAGAAAAAACCCTGCCTGATTCATTTGCGATGAGTGTGACACATGCGAACTAGGAACATGCATGTGTTTTGTAGGTCGTCACAAAACCAGGAGTGACACTTACTTCCAATCTCTTTATTGTCCAGTGTCCAAAGAATTTATTTTAAACTTTCTGCTGTGCTTCTCTGCTATGGGAGCTAGTTAACACATGTGGCTATTTAGACAACATACATTATTAACAAAAATATAATGGGAAAACATCCTCCATCCATCAGTATGCTCAAAATTCCACATGGCCTGTAGTTCCTGTACTTTCAATCCTTTCAGAGAACCCGGGTGACTGTTACTGAAGAATCTTTTCCACTCTCTACCATGGTTTGATTGTTGCTCATCCACTGAAAGGTCTTGGTGCTCATTGTGAGGGCAGAAGGTGGTGAACTTTTCAGACATGGAGTCTGCTGGACATCACAGTGGGTCTATAGCAATAGTCTCTCTTCCACATGGCACAGAGAAGAGGCGCTTTTCAGAGTTGTACTGAAGCCAGTGCCACAGGGTTGACCATCCAAAACAGTGGACTGCATTACACATGCTTCTTTCAAAATTCAGACTGCCTTGGGGATTCCATTGCCGTCATCTAAAATAGACTAATGGACTGTAGCATCCTCCATCTAAAGTGGCATTCCTTCCTCCAACAACGCCACTTTCATGCGCCTCTGCTCAGTTTCCGCATGATTCCCAAGATGTCCTACATATTCTCAATATGTTCTTCTTCAGAACATATACCTTTATGTCATTAGTTGGATGATCCCTTATGTCTTTTATTTTTTTAAAAAATTATTTTGGAGGAGAAAGACAAACACTTGAAGGCTTTTATGAATTACAAACCAAAACTGGTGGTACTTTATCCACAGTTTGTCATAGCTATGTGACTTTAGCCATCGAGGCTTTCAGCCTAATTAAGAATGAAAACACTGTTAAAGCCTGAAACTGCACCTGACATGAAAGTGTTCACGTGCCATTCCAGGTGCAGGGAGTACTCAAGATGCTGCTTCTGAGACACAAGTCCACTCTGCTTTGTCCTCTTATCAGAAGAGAAAAGCAGATCCCCAGCTATGTGGTTCTAGAGAAGGATGAAGGAATCACCTCACTTGAACTCTTGGGAAGCAGCTTTAATTCTGCACACTCCTGTCACATGGGATTCTGCCTAGGACACTGAGCTGGTGAGGGATGAGATGCTACACTTAGATCTTGTCTTCGAATTCTGTTTTTGGCCTTTGGTTGTGACTTCCATTTTTCTCCACTCCACCCCCATCTCCTACTTCTAACACAAGTACCCCACATAGCCTCGGCAGGTTTTTCTTTCCAGAGTCTACCATTCAAAAGCCCTCACTATTTCCCAGGCATTTCCCATTTTAAAATAATTTCTAGTATTAAACATTTCTAGCTATCAAAATATACAACTCATGTAAGAATTGCTTTTTATTTTTCCTGCAGTACTTTTTTCTCATTCTCCTCTGACCATGGATCTTTATGTTTTTAATATTTTTTTTCTCCAAAACCACTTGGTCATTTACTAAGGAAAGAGGCATTTCTAGTAAGTACTGAACATCCTTGGCATATTTTCTGATCCAATTGGAGTGATTTCTTTGCAACAGATAAGAACATTTACTTATTTAATAGCAGGTTGGTTGCTTTACTGTTGGTCTAATAAACTTTAAATTGCATCAGGGTTACAAAGTGTTGTTTAGGCAGACCATACGTTGCAGTATTGATGCTTGGGGATTGACTTGAAGTAAACCAAGATATCTAGTGGTTGAGAGTATAACTCACCTATGTCCTAAAACATCACAGATAATTTCCACTTGCTGACAAGTTTGGCCTCAAAGATCACCTACAACACATACAATATCCTAACTATCCCGAACAAGCAAACTAGCTCATAAACTAAACAACAAAGCCACATTTGGGGTGGTGGGAATGAAGAAAAGAGGAAAGCCGTGGGACCCACGTCTCAGAGAACTCATATCTTGGCAATAATCATCAGCTGTCTAATTGGACAGAAGGCCTGTTCCACAGTTGCGAATTTGTGCCTTGTGCTGTAAACCTTGCCAACTGCCCAAGGCTAGTGAGATCATGGATCTTAGTGGAGAACCTACTATTGCTACTGTCCTAAGCCAGTATAATTCCTCAGTGCATTCGAAAATCTTACCCTTATATATGCGGATAAGTGTAGCTCCCACTCTTCAGCAAAAAAGCTTTTTTCTCTCCCCTCTCTCTCTTTAGCAGAGATTATGATGGAAAAACCACAACTTGTCAAAATTTAAGGCATAACTGATCATGAGGTGCTCAGCCCCATTGTTACTCTACAACACAACCCATAGATAGACCTAAGGTTCAGGGAACATTGGGGAAGTGGGAGAGGAGATTTTAAGGGATGGAGGACAAGGAAGTATGTTCTAATAATTCGTATCTTCTAGTTGTGAAAGGGAAGCGATATCTATAAAATCTCAATAGTAGGGCTGCTTAAACAAGACATCAACAATGGCAACACCGGTTGACATGTCGATGTGGATGGAGGAAATCTCACTGAGTTCTACCCCTAGATGAAAAGGTACAGGAAATAATTTAGTGACTGCTAAGGGAGAATTAGTCTCTTCAGGCATGAGCCCTCTTTAGTTATCAATACCAAGTGGTTGGGCCTGAAAACATAGACAAACAAGCCACACTAAATGGACTCAACAAGTTCTATTATATATTTATTTGTCTGTTCATGTGTGTATGTGTGAATAACAATACTGATTAAAGAAAGAGAGGCTATGAGTTTGAGAGGAGCAGGAAACATGTAGGAGGGGTTAAGGGAGGAGGGAGAAACTGATATAACTATTTTTAAATTATAAGTGAAAATATTAAACATTCAAAAATGAAAATAAAAATGGTAAGACTTTTTGTAAGGATTGGGCTACCTGGAAAGGACCAGAGATTAGAAATTTAAGTGTTTATGGACTATGTGATTGTTATTGTTGCCACAGAACTATGTCACTGTAATGCAAAAATTGCCACAAACAACAGGCAAATGCCTGAACATGGATGAAACTTTACTTATAAAACCAGGCAGAAGTTTGAATTCGGTCTGCTGACTATATTTAATGAACCTCAGCATTAAAGAGTAAAGCAGAGAGTTTCTGTAGAAGTATTTCAATGGGGTCCATCTGCACAAATATCACATAACAAGGCTTCCCATCCCTCATGCTCTTAACATCTCCTTCCCATTTCCCTATCTAGGGTCTCTTTTGATAGGACCAGGCGCTACCGTCTCTTTGACCAACAGAATATGATGAAGTGGCAGTTTCTGCATTTTCCCAGGCCTTCAGATAAGTATATCCATAGCTGCCCTTTAACTAATACCACAGGACGGGTTCCCTCTAAGAAACCCATAGAGCCAGGAGAAGCTGCAAATTATTATAAGTCCATGAGTGCTTTAGCATGATAAAATGTACATGAAACTTTGGTATCATTTAATCACTGATATCACTTTTTCAACTAGTGTGAATGTTTTTAGTTGTATGGACAAATATCACTAAGTAGAGTAGTAGAAGGCTTTTTATTCCCCCAAATTAAAGAAATACATTTCTTCTAAAATTCATAGATTGACCTTATTTATTTTAAGCCACATATCTAGGTCACCTATAAGTACAATGAATATATTAGGCAAATCCATTTGAAAAGCATCTTAAACTCTTCCTTCAGATTAATTATTATCATACATAAATTCAGTCATATTCATGTTGAACGGGTAGAAAGGGGCTGAAAACATGACATATCCATTGTAGTCATATCTTCTCCTACTACAAGTGGTTATGGGAAGAAGACAGAGTTACTAAAAGCTCATTAGAACACTAATTTTGAAATAGATCTGCCATCAAAACTAGTGAAATGATTAAATTATATTAACTCTAAATATTCACATTTCTTTGAAGTCATTAAAACTATTGTTATGGATAGCCAGGACCAAAAAGCACACAATGTTTGAAAAATATGCAATGTTTCAAAAGCTTGGTAAAAAGACACAGTGCAATCTTAAAACTTGAGAGGTCAAACATAAACACTGGCTTTGTGTGTAGAGGATTCTCCGTGAGTGACAGTTTAACTCACTTGTAGTGACCTTCTGCACACTTATGAGCCCAGAGTTGTGATCAGACCAGTGCTCATTCACACAGTAATCAACCCAGATGAACGATCATGTGGACCACTGTCCATTCACACAGTAATCAACCCATATGAGTAACCAGACCAGTGTCTATTAACACAGTCAACCCGGATGAATGGCCAGCTCAATGTCCACACATGGTGGTCAACTCAGATGAATGAACAGACTAGTATCCATTTACCCAGTAATCATCCCAGATGAATGATCAGATCAGTGCCCATTCGCATGGCAATAAACGCAGGTGAGTGCTAGACCAGCATCCATTTCCACAGTAATCTACCAGGATGAGTGATCAGAACAATGCCCATTCTCACAGCAATCAATTCAGATGAGTGAGCATTTTCCCCCCTTCTGGTGAAAATACTGAAAGTCTTACCCAAGCTTTAACTATAAATAACTCTAGGTAAGTTCAGCTAGGAAGATTATTAATGCTACTGAAGTAAAGTCTAATGTGCTCCTATGAATACAGCGAAAGACAGATGCTGAAATCTGAGAGATTCTTGCCTGAAGGCAAGAATCAGGATTCCAAATACCTAAGGCTAGATAGGGGGAGAATATGGAGACAATTATAAATCTTGGCTAAAGAGGGATGAGAAGAAAACAGCAAAGGGACTGTTCTCTCAGACCTGTCTACATCTTAAGAATCATCTCCATTTTATAGACAAGAAGAATTAGGTCACAGAAGTCCAACAGATTTGGAAAAAACAAATATTCTAGGGTTGTATGTGAATTGGACCTCAAGTTCTATGTCTCCTTTTCTGTTGAGCTCCCCATCACTCTGGTGCTGTTCGTTTGGGTGGACAGGCTGGTAAGGTGTCTTGGCAGGTAAAAAAAAAAAAAAAAATGCCACCAAGCCTGACAAGCTGAGTTTGATACTTGGGACCTACATAGCAGAAGGAGAGAACCGACTTTACAAACCTGTCCTCTGACCTCCACACGTGTGTACCAGCATACACATGTACACGTGTGCAAATGTGTACACACACACTAACTAAATAAACCAATGTTAAAATTGAAACGCTAGGAACTAATAGTGTGCCCAAATTTATGCTGCTTTCTCTAATAGAAAGAAGGTGCTTTATCCTCAGAGTAGCTGACTTAAAGTCAGAATCTGAGCATTTTGGCTTGTGCTCGGGGAGGGGAGTTCATAGAGTTTTGAAATGGCTTTCATCTAAGTATGGCTAAAAATAAAAGGACAAAATCATGCAGAGAATAAAAGAATTAAGAACTGAAGCCTTGGTTTGGAGCAGCAATGGTCCTCTTACATCTTTCTCTCCCTCTCGTACGTTCAAGGTATATCAAAGTGAAAGGGTCACACTACTCTTCCTTCACAGACACACAAAATATCAAGGTGAAAGGTCAAAGCACACCAACTCTGAGATGGTCCGCTTAAGCATGACAACTTGCTCTTGGGTTTTCAGCACTTAGCTCCTCCCCCGCCCCTGGGGGAACTGCAGGCTGGGATGACCATCAACAGAGTAGAAAAGAACTAAAAACAGTGTCTGGAAAGGCCGGGAACCAGGGCAGAATTAGGGCTCAAAGGAAAAGATGGGAGGCAGGAATTTTTACAAAACAACAATTGTGGGTCAGAGTAATAACTCAGAGGTGAAGAGAGCCAACTGCTTTCCCTGAGGACCTGAGGTTGATTGCCAGCACCCACAGGGAGTGCTGCTACATCTCCCTGTATCTCCAGCTCCAGGAGATCGGACACCCTCTTCTGCCTCTGCAGGCACCTCACATATATGCATACTTCATATACATATGTCAATACATATTAACTAAAGCTTAAGAAAGCAAGTTGGTTTAATTGCCCCTCATTTTGCTCTTTACAGGATTTTAATATCTCAAATTTGTGTTTATTATTCTCACCTTTTCCCTAATTGTGCATTAGAATAGCCTGCAGGAAGCTCTACCTTTTGGGCCAGTGTTGAAATAACAGGATCTTTACCAATCACACGCTAGTCTGATGTTGAAATTAGTCGCTGAGTGTATGAAGTGGCACTGGATTTGGACACATCTCAACCCAACCATGCTGCGTTGCACAGGTTAGCACTGAAGTGCCTCTGATACTCCATCATCTCACGTACTCTCTCAAAATACTTCTCTACCTGATGTCTAATCTCCACATTTCTTAAAGCGGAAGAATTATGATCTTAACATTCTCCAATCTGAAGAGACACCTTAGTTTTCAAAGGCATATTATTTGTATTTTATCCATATTTACCTATTTTTTACTTTAAAAACTAGTTCCATTATTTGGAGATACAATCAGCACCAATGATAGAATATCATGCTTCATGTCTAAAGAATTTAATTTTTGTCCTGGCTCTGGAAGTAAGGAGCTGGCTGCACAGCCCCCCCACCCCACCCCCCAGCTTTCCACAGTTTCAGCATTCTTTGGAAAAAAGTGATCCTGGGAAGTTTCAAGCTAAACCCTGTGATGACAGCGAGTCTTAAATATTTACTTTACAGGAAAACAAAAATTCCTGTGGGAGTCAAATCTAATTTTCAATATTTTATTTTTAAAGAAACGAAGAATTCTCGAAATCTAACCAAGATTTTTCTGTTACAGTTTGTGGGCTCATGAAGACCAGAATCTGGGTCCACACACAGACCCATTCTTCAGTGTTGCTCTTAGGCAGACAAAAGGGAGCAGTTTGGAATGGCTCCTGGGTTTTTCACACCCTGGCATGTGGTTCTAGGAGAACACCCTGCCTTTGAGAATCCCTGAGAAGCTGCTAATGGATATGCTATCTGTAAGGTTAAATGTTCAGCCTGTCCTTTGTTGGGGGGCTGCACCCCACAGAACAGCGGTTCTGATACTCTGGGTGTTTTCTTGCTAGGTGCTGTCTGTCACAGTCTATTTTCTCTTGTTTTTCAGAATATCCAAGGCCAGGTAACTTATAAAGGAAAGTTTATTTTGGTCCCTTGTTCTGAAAGTCAAAGAGCGTAATTCTGGCATTTTGCTCAGCTTCTGCTGAGGGCTTTGTACCACTTTAACTCATGGTAAAGTCAAAGAGATGGCTAAAAAGTGGGTTAAATGCTCTATTGAATCGACTCTCGGGAAACTAACTCAGTTCTTGGAGAAATGCATTGATCCCTCTCGAAGACTCAGTCACTCCTTAAAGGGTTATCAACACTCAACACTGGGGAGCAAGTCCCAGAATATGAGAAGACAAATAATATTCATGCCACAACAGCGACCCATAGGTATAAAGATACCTATGCTTTTATGTAGAAAAATACCCTGGGATCTACATGGAGGAGGGGGAGTACGGTAGGACAAAAATTCTACCAACAGAGAAGAGGGGCTCGGGAGACGACAGCTGTGGCTTCATTAGTGCAGTGACGAAACTAATAGTTAAAAGATGCCGTAAGGCCAACACTTAAAGGCAAGTAAGTACTCCTTCCCGTTCGTTATTTGAAAATTTTGGGTTATTTTGTAAAGAAATGGATTTCATTGTGGCATGCGTGTGTGCGTGTGAGCATGCGCGCGTGTGTTTACACGTTATCCTTATGTATCACGCGCAGCCCCCTTCCCCCCTCACCTCCTTCCCACAGAATTCCTCCCGCTTTGATATCACATGTATTCTGGTATTTTCTTTTGGTTTTCCCTCTTATTCCGTTTAGTCTTCTTACTCTCCTCTGTATTCCTTTATAAATTCATGCCCCACAGATACACATATTTATTTACCCATTTTAAAAGCAGACATAAATTATAGCAATACAGTTTATATACAAATCACCCTATAACATGATATGTACACATTTAGACCTAGATTTTTGCGTCTGAGAGTAAATCTGACGGGGGGGGGGTCTGGCTTATTTTGTTTTACATCATGATCTTTAATTCCATCTATTTTTCTGAAAGTATTATAATCTCTTTCATATTTAGAGCTGAACAGAGTTTCATGGTGTGTATATGCCTCGTCATCTCTGGCTACTCATCCACTGAGGATGATTGACATCTTTGCTTTTGTGAGCAGCCCAGCTATACACATGAATGTTCCGGTAACTCTGTGGTAAGAGCACTTTCTAGCATCTTTTACTTCATCTCAACGAAACTGTGAAAGTTGACAGGGTGGGAATAAGTGTCCAGATCTGAGGCTGAAGCATGCAGTTGTCACATTTACTCTACAATGGCTATTGTGGCGTGGCTTCTGGGGAGGAGGAGGTGTGATCCTCATTGCTCAGTTTCTAGAACACCTCTTACCCATTCAGAAGGTAAAAGTCATGATATGTGTTTTAAAGAAAGTAAAATGATTTATAGGATTTTAAATTGGACTGCAGACTATATTTTCTTTCTAACCATTCTCAGAATTTATATCTGAAACTGACAGTTAGGTTGGTTTCTATTTTTTCTTTTTGAAAAATTGTCAATTAGTTGTTGGCTCCAGGTGGCTCTCAGTGCTTCTGATTAATCTGCATATTTCCCCAGAGAAAATTCATGTCTACTGCTTAATCTGTGCAACTATTAATTTATAAATTTATGATTTGCAGTCCCACATGGACAAAAAAGATCTGGCAGTTGTAAGGTGTAAGTCTTCAGAATTTCAAGTCTCACTATGTAGTGCAGGGCGACCCCAGTTTCAGCCCCCATGGCTAGCTTTATGAAACACTTTCCCCATTGTTCTCGGTACAGTCTAAGGTCACCATCATAAAAAAAAAAAGACTAAGAAAACATTGTAGTCCTTAGGAACCTAAGGAATCAGGAAAAATTAATGTAAAGTGATACCTTCAATAATATGTAGGAACAGGCAAAATACATTATATAAACTTAAGAAGCAATGGAAAATGAGTTTAGTTAATGACAATGTGTCCATGCTGGTTTGAGAATTACAACAAACTTGTTCCGTACTGCTGCAGATGTTTACAGCAGATTCAACTGCATAAAGACTCTCTATTTTTCTTTGTTTTGTTTCCTTGTTTAGGACAGGGTCTTTTACTGTAACTACCAGGCTGGCCTCACCTTGTCGCTACTAGCAACCCTCCCACCTCAGCTTCCTGAGTTCTGGGATTATAGGTGTACATCACCAACTTCACTACTACAAATATGAAATAATCTGAAGATTAAAGAAAACTATATATTTTCATCTATGTTTTACATATTAATGAAGTTTAAATCACCCCATTGCTTGTTCATTCAAACCCAAGGACCAGAGTTTGATCTGTGGAAGGCAAGAACTTATTCCCAAAAATAACTAACACACACACACACACACAAACACACACACACACACTAGCAATACACATTCTCAAGTCTCTCTCACACACATGAATAACAATAATATTACTAATAAAAATTTAAAAATATGAAGAGGGAGACTCCTTAGGAAGAAATTATCTCTACTGACTCTTTTGCCATGTTAAAAATGTTTGCTTCATTTTTAACGTTTAGAAACTTAATTATTTCGACTATGAGCATGTTGGACTCTTTTATTCACTATCAGTGTAGAATAAAGTTATTTATTTATTTATTTATTTTTGATGTTTTGAGACAAGATTTCTCTGTAGCTTTGGAGCCTGTCCTAGAACTAGCTCTTGTAGACCAGGTTGGCTAGAACTCACAGAGATCCATCTGTCTCTGTCTCCCAAGTGCTGGGATCAAAGGTGTGAGCCACCACTGCCCGGCCTAGAACATAGTCTTTAATATACAGTTTCCATCTTCCTGTAATTTATTATTAAGAAAAACTGCCATGTAAGAAAAATACATAGGAAGTGAGGAAACTACAGAATGAAATCTCCACCGATGGATCCAGCATTTATAAGTAAGGTAAGATTGGATGGCCCAATCAATCTTTTTGCATAGATTTGGACACTTAGGAGAATATTTGCCCATCTGTGATTATCTCATTTGCTGTTGAGAATCCTTTGAAAGATATCAACTTGGCTTAGGCGACATGCTCAGTGCAGTTTACTTACACAGTATCACAAAACAAAAAGGAAAGCAAAGGCCCGATCAAAGTGCTCTAAATTATAAGCCCCAGGGATTCCTCTACGGTAATTAAATTCAAGGAGAAAAATCCTTCTCCTAGGTAGCTGATAAAGTGAAAGATAAGACCCCAACAAAGAGACAGTATTCAGGCAATCAGAGCAAACCAGGATAAAACAAGAATAGTTAAGCAGGTGATTGGCAGAGAGATGGAAGATAAGCAATGTTGTCTGGGGATGCCCTGCATTGCCAGGAGAGAGGGACTGGCTTCTAGCCTCATAATTGGCAACTCTGATTCAGGGGACCTCGGGAAAGTCAGTTGGTTATTCTGACTATTATGTTCTGGATTCTTGTGATAAGGATAAGAGAATTTAGCTTAGGGTTCTGTAATGGAATGGATGTTCTATGCACAGGTAAGGTGAGTAGACACTATGCGCAAGCGAGAAGCTCAGTCGCTTTCGTTATTTAACCGAATCTATGTGGCGTCTTAGGATCAGATGCAAGCAAACCCAATGAAACATATTGGTGCTGCAAGCTGAGAGTAAGATGTGCTCATGCATATCCATATGGTCAAGCTGCTTTGAAATTAGTGTACCCTCAGTTCCTCTGCTCCTTTTAAAGAATTCATTAGCAGCCATTTTCCAATGTGACAAGGGTGGTGAAAAACAATTTGAAATGTCCTGTTCATGCTCACTGGATGTGAGTCCCTCACTTTCCCAAGGCACCCCAGAAAGGAGGAAGAATCAAGGAGCTATAGATAATTTAGAAAGGAAAGAGCAGCATGCAACAGAACATGTAAGAAATCTCCATGACTGATCTCTGCATACTTAGGTATAACCATGAGATGCAAACACCAAAGCCTTCTTCCGCCTGCTTGTCCGCCCACCCATCCACCTTAGCAGTAATGTCTCTGTACCTGCCCTATGTCAGCACCTGTGGTGGGAAACCCTTACAGGTGGACTCGCTACACCTTCAAAGCAGAGTACAAGGAGTTGATGCTTTTGTTTTGTAGATCATTAGAGAGATCAAATCCCTCCTTTAAAGGCAGCAAACATGTCTCAACTTTCTTGTATTTAATTTAGTCTTTGTTCTGCTTTCTCCAAGGCTTTCTCATTGTCTTTAAAGGTTATTCCTGTGCTGTCAACCAAGATCCCAAGACTAAGATCTCTGTGCAGTAAACACCCTAGAAACATAAATGATATTGTCATAAGACCTGAGGTCAAGGAAAGTAAGAGCAAGCCTAGGCACCCATGCATGTGCTCAGAAATGCTTAAAGTGACTGAAGACCACATACGATGTACAATGTTGCTCCGAAGTGATCTCTAGAGCCAGTGACGCCCTGGGTTAGGTAGACACTAACCATCTGCTCAAAGGAGACCACTGCTCCACCTGTAATCAGGTCCTATTAACGTTCAAGAAATGCAAATAAAAGCCGGCATTTCCCTAAAGCCAAGAAATAAAGACCAGCGAACTGTTAAAAAATAAATAAAACACTTAACACCACTGAAAGCCAAAATGGTTATTGATTTCTCACACCCACGCTGTGAACCACTGTGCAATAAATGGAAGCCGGGCTACATAAGGTTCATTGCATACCGAATTCCTCCATAGTCAGTGGCACGGACATACCTACGATCTCCATCCTTTGTAAACACAGCCCCAGCCCCAGACATCCAGACA
The DNA here is from genome assembly GCF_018167655.1 of Microtus oregoni. Classification (NCBI taxonomy): domain Eukaryota; kingdom Metazoa; phylum Chordata; class Mammalia; order Rodentia; family Cricetidae; genus Microtus; species Microtus oregoni. The sequence continues at coordinate 28,836,453 of NW_024543071.1, read as the reverse complement.
CCTGGCTGGGATAAAAGGTCTCTTAAAGCAGTGATTAAACTGCTCGCTACACGGAAATTAGACCTAATAAAATTTCATGATGTGATGGCTCACACACGACTGCTTGCTTGGCTAAGTGAGACCTCTGTTTCTCTGTGTGTGAGGCAAGAGGAGTGAAGACAGGGATAGATAGCTCAGTGGCCATCCCCTCTGTCCATTCTTCTTAGTCCAAAAATAGCCAGGAGCAGTTACTTCCCAACTGGACTGGGCAGAAGAGGGGATTTTCCCCATACACATCCCTCAGAGAATCTGATTCTGCCAACCATTCTCATTTCATTTCCTACTTTGCATACTTGGGTGTGAGAAACCTGAACAGTGTAAATATGGTCCTTCTTTCTGAGCAAGCATTTCACATGCCACAGAAATCCATCCCAACATAGCTGCTACATTCATTTAAAATGCATGTTTTGGCCGAGTGATCCTTAACCTGGAACAATTTCCACTCTCTGCTGATGGGCTGCTGCTACTTTCATCGATGCCAGAACAACCCTGGGTTCCTTAAGGGGCAGTTTGTCCCCTTCCAATGCCACTTCATCTCCTCACTTTGCCGTGAGCGTGATGACTGGCAGATACACCAGCCGATGGCAGCAATCTGGACTGGGCAGAAGAGAGATTAAAAGGGGGCTTGTGGCTTGTGATGTGGATTTGAAGGCACAGCGCCTCGGGGTTAAGTCACCCAGAAACACATTCTGCTATGGTTGTGGATTACAGAAGCCATGTAGCAAAAGCAAACCTTCCCAGCCTTGTTCAAAACATACTCTTGTCTGAATGGCAGTTGAGAAACTTGCACTTGAAGAAAACATTCTCAACTTGATGCCAGAAAACCCGTTTGGAGGTATAGTTCTACTAAACACTAACTATGGGACCCATAGGCTCCAGTCATTTCCTCAGCCTTTGCAGAAGAGGCTTTAACATCTCTTTCAAAATGCATGATGGAGAGGGAAAATAGATGAGGCTTCCAGATGCTAGGACAATGTAGAAGGTAAGTATCAGTAATTTTATTAGTATTTTACATACGTGACTTAGACTGTCAAATTAAGTACTGTATCTGAACACTCTATTTCAAAGAAGACAGAAGATGTTAGTTTGTACATTAAAATATTCTTGTGTGTGTTATACATGTACATTTGTTTATATGAGTGTGCACAAGTATATACACATATATACAGATGTGTGGAGGCGTTCTCTTCAATCACTTTCTGGTTTATTTTTTTGAAAGAAGCTATCTTCCTGAACCTGGAGCTCATCCACTGGCTAGACACTCAGTCCTGTGAGTTCCAGGGGTCCAGCTCTTTCCTCATACCGTGACCTGCTTTACTTGGGCACTGAGGAATTGAACTCACACTTTCACGGCAATCATTTTACTGATGAGCCAACACCCCAGAACCAAAACCTCCCTTCGTCCAGGGATGTCAGTAGAATTAAGACCTCTGCACTTTTTATCAATGATTTATCATCACAGTTGTGTTACACAAACCAAGAGGGTTTGAGCTGACTTAAAAAATTTCTACATTTTAATTTTGGTAAAAATTTGTGAAACACAAGACATTAATCTGTTGTCTGCACATATCCAGGATCACCAATGTCACCATCTTTTTTCTCTACATCTTGTCCCACTGAAAGGTCTTTAGGTGCATGGGGCTCTCATCTTGTATGACAGCAATGACTTCATGTCCTGGTAACCCATCTAAGGCTGTTTTCCGAGGATAATCTCTAGAGCAATGAACAGAATGTATTGTGTAATAGTAAGCCAGTACCATGGGTTTATTATCATTAAGAATTGTGCATTATAACTAATTGTTGATGTTGTAATTTAATAACTCTCAGCACAGTAGGCTTCTTTATATCAGCATCTCCACAAACATGAATAATGCATCATGCTTTATTAAGAGGGCTGAAATATCACTAAACAATGGGAATTGTTAGCTCCATTTTAATGCTATGGGACAACACTCGCATATGTGTCTGGCATTGAATACTCTTAAATACTGCACGTCTATAATCCTAAATAAACATGAATTTGCTCACCTTCAATTCAGACTATTCAGACAGTGGGATTGTAGACCCTGTACATTCCTTGTTGTAGGTGAATGGTATTTTGCCAAGTGGTCCATCTAGGCTAAGGCATTACATAAAAAGCCACATGCCTGGCAAGGAACACTGATTTTTATTGGTCAACGTTTCTTTACCTTGGTTTAATTTCTTATTTTGTGTACTGAGTACAGGGAATATATTGGTCTTTCTCGCTGCAAACTTTAATTATTACCTAGAGAATAAGTTTAGACAAGCACCTGAGGATCCATTTGAGCAATAAAAAAGCCAAGGTGTAAGTAGGACAACCAGAATCTAAACCACAGTTCGTCTGATTTCAAAACCCAGGCTGGCATCGTATATACAGATATGTCTCATTTCATAATCCTGATAATGATTTTAAGAGCCCATTTGTCCACAGAACCTATTAGATAGCATTCCACCTTCTTTTATCTGCTCTCACATTAACAAGAATACTATTGGTTCTAACACTAAGGATTTCATCTCAAGGTTTGATCCTGACCACTTCAATTATTTTTTTTTTTCTCTTGCAAAAGCTCTTGCTAAGAGAAAGAATGTAAGGGGCTAGAGAGATGGCTCAGAGGTAGGGAGCACATACCACTCTTTTGGAGGACGCGGATTTGCCTTCACCAGCATCCACACATCAACTTACAACTCCAGTTCCCTGGGATCCCATGCCCTCTTCTGACCTCTGAGGACACTAAGCAGGCACGTGGTGCACAGACACACATGCAAACATATTGTTCAAACACATAAAATACATCTTTAAAAAATAAAATGGAAAACACTTAAGAACCAACTCTGGCTAAGCTCTCTAATTTGATAACATACCAAGCCAACTCGGTTATTTCTACACTTAGAAAATATCTACAGTATAACTTAGCCTATTTATTTTCTTCAAACTTCAAGAATCACCTTAAGATGCTGTGTGGGGGACAGGTGAGATGAGTAAAGGTGCTTGATGCAAGGCCTGATGACCTGAGTTCAGTTCCCAGACCCTCAATAGTAGAAATAGACACAACCTGCCCTTTAATTTCCACATGTGTGCCACCACACACACACACACACACACATGCATATACACACACATGCATGCATGCACACACACACACACATATGTATATATATATATATATTCACACACACATGCATGCCCACAATGCACACACATGCACATATACACACATGCACACACAAGTAAATGCAAAAAAATATTAAAAGAAGTTATATATTTTATTTTATTTTCTGGAGAATTAGCTATTCCATCTGTTTAGACTTAACCTGAGTTACTCTCAAGATATGTGTAACCCTTTGCTAAAACAGCTAAGAGGAGGTAGCCAAAACAGAGTAGATGGGAAAGAAGCTCAAAACGTGTGGGTCCCAGAGATGTAATGATTCGAGCAACAAAAACAAAACCATGTTTTGCCTTGTGAGATATGGCTCTTACTTTATATGTCGGTTACTGCCCTCAACTTCGATGTTAGAAAGATATCTATGAAACAACCATGGCAAGTGACCTGAGCCTTGTCTGCCCCAGCGACTTGTCCCATCAGGGTGATCTGCTACATTTCGACGTCAGACAAACTTCTTTGAAATTCACCAGCAATGCACAAGGTGTGTTTTATCCCAGGGTTTAACCATCTGTTGGACTCTGCTGCTCAACCTAATTCTGTGCCTCAATCCCCAGACTTTACTCATAAATCTGAAGTTGTATTTTATTCACTTCGCAGTTTTAACATACCGCCAAATAAGATTCATGTCTTCATCTGAAAATAGAACAGTAAGAGGCAATTACACTTGAATCTCTCAATGGTTCTGGGCATTTTATTCTACTATTTTGTGAAAGTGAACTGGATATGCGATGTATATAAATAAGTGTCATGAATACACTGCCGTCTCATGATTCTGGGTACCCCAAATTTATCTATCAGTTAGCAATACGTTTAATAAAGAGTTTGAAGTTTTTGCTTCACTCCCCAATGCATGTCAAGTCTGACTATGGGCAATATTTCCACTGTTGATTGTGGCTTTCAAGGTGTCTCTCTTCCAGACACAGGTGATGTGGGAGTGATTTCATTCTAATCTGTTGCTTTCATTGGTTAATTAATAAAGAAACTGCCTAGGCCCATTTGATAGGCCAACCTTTAGGTAGGCGGAGAAAACAGAACAGAATGCTCGGAGAAAGAAAGCTGAGTCAGGGAGTCGCCATGATTCTCCTACCGGATACAGACACAGGTTAAGATCTTCCCTCGTAAGACACCTCGTGGTGTTACAGGGATATTAGAAATGGGTTAGATCGATATGTAAGAGCTAGCCAATAAGAGGCTGGAACTAATGGGCCAGGCAGTGTTTAAAAGAATACAGTGTCCGTGTAATTATTTTGGGGCATAAGCTAGCCATGTGGGCGGCTGGGTGCCAGGAACGTAGCCCACAGCTCACATTACAACACACAGGTCTCGCAGGTCTACTAAATTGAGAACCAGAGTGAAGGGCTTTACCTCATTTTGCTGCCAAATGTCACTGTGAGTCCATGTTGCAAAGAGAAAGAGTTCATGTACAAATGGCTGTGTTTTCTGTATGCTTTGTTTTTAAGAATTTTGTACTTTTCTTTTCTCCTGAAGTGAAGAGGGAGAAAAAAAAAATCCTAAAAGTACAGCTATTGAAGTACGTTAAAGACTAGGAAACTAGAGCGTGGCTTCATTGCCATTGTGTTTCAGCTCTTTGGTATGTTTCCTAGGGCTCTGTGCATGTTTATTTGGCATCCACTCACCGCCTGTTAAATTATGCTAATCATATCTTTGGTATTATTAATATAGTAGCATTTGCGGTTACCTAGCCTAAGGGGAAACGCCCCATCTCTTCAGGAAATACTTAAATTCAGAAAGAGGCTCATTTGTGAGAAAAGCTTTATTTGCAAACCAACCAAGGGGACAATATTCCCCAAGTTCTGAGTCAATCTTTAGACAGGACCAGGAAAAGCAACCCATTGTGCCACAGCCCATCAGACATGCGCAAACAGGATAGTTTGAAGCTGTTTCCTCTGTAGTCTGTTCTACTCTCTGGCCAAACTCTTTGCATCCCATGAGGTTGTCCTTTCTCTCAGAAAATATAAGTAATAAATTCTTCTTCAGTAGCACTGGCTTCTCCTTGTCAGAAGTTGCAACCATAGCTATTAAAATTTAAATCCACTGATACAGGGGTTGGAGCTATGACTCAGTAATTAGACAGGCTTTTTTTTTTTTTTCAGGGGATCTGGGTTCAATTCCTAGCCTCAGTATAGTGGCTTAGACTCATCTGTAACCCCAGTTCTGGGAGATCTGATGTGTTCTGAATTCTGTGAACATAAGACACACACATGGTACACAGACATACATGTAGGCAGAACATCCATACACAGAAAATAAAAACAAATAGATCTAAAAACACATCCAAGTCCACTAACACACCATCTTTCCCTGAATATCATTGCCTGTTTCTGCTGCATGTGACAGGCAGCTATATTGAGGCAAACTTGACATTTACACATTTGCATGATTTGCTGTATTGTGAACTTTTAAAAATGGGCAACTGTCACAAGTGTGAGGACATTTCCATTACCACAGATAAAAAAAAATATCTCTTAAGATCTCTTCTCGTTCACTGTACTTGCAGGCTGCTCAGCCCGGGGAGATCAGCAGTAGGATCTACTGCCTTTTCAGGATGCTGTACATAAATGGAATTCTACAATATATGGTCTTTGACATCTCACTCCTTTCCACAGTGTGATGCTTTGGAAACTCATCCATGCTGTAACTTGTTACCATTATTATTATTATTATTATTATTATTATTATTATTATTATTATTATTATTGCAAGCTATAGGATTCCATTGCATTGCTTTGACTGGCCAATCAATAGACGAATTGCTGTTGGCTTATTTCCTGTGTAATAGTGCTATGGACAGTGTATGAAACTGTCCTCTTTTATTGTAGTGACTCTACTAGCTGCTTTTGACTTTCTGTAATTGTATTATGATGCCATCTGTGGTTATCTGGGATTGTGGAGATTGTCCCCAGCCAGTTCTTTGACATATAGCTAGAGGCTCCCTTAGCTTAGGAGCAGGACTTTATTTGCAAACTATAGAGGGCTCTTTCCCCCTAAATGCTATTTTTGGAGTTTGTTCAGTTGCTTGAATATTATTAACTGGATATAAGGTGCTCCCCACTCCTGCCAAAAGCTCATGGGTTGAGGTTTGGTCACCAGCTTGTGGTGCTATTGAAAGGTGACTGGATCATGAGGGCATTAGCTTACTGAGGGATTAATCCTTCAGGGAGTTCACCACTGAATGGTCTGTAGGAGGAAAGAAAAGCATCATTGGGAGCATGCCTCCAGAAGGGATGTCTTGTCACTTCATCTTTCCTGACCCTAACTCTCTGCTTACTGGCTGCTATGGGCTCAGCAGTTTCATTTGTCACAGCCCTGCTTTGATGATGTTCTGTCTTGACTCATACCCAAAGCAACAAAGCTAGCTCACTTTGAACTGACACTTATAAAACTATGTGCTCAAATAAACCCTTCCTCCTTATTTGAAGAGCTGGGTGGTGGTTGTGCTTGCCTTTAATCCCAGCACTTGGGAGGCAGAGGCAGGAAGATCTCTGTGAGTTTGAGACCAACCTGGTCTACAAGAGCTAGTTCCAGGACAGTTAGGAAGGTTACACAGAGAAACCCTGTCTTGAAAAAAATAAAAAACAAACAAACAAAGAGTGTTTTGAAGAGCTGACTAATAGAAAAAATGTAAATTAAATTTATTATATCAAAATTACTCTACATTACTTTTTTTTTTTTTTTTTTGTTTGGTTTTTCGAGACAGGGTTTCTCTGTGGCTTTGGAGCCTGTCCTGGAACTAGCTCTTGTAGACCAGGCTGGTATCGAACTCACAGAGATCCGCCTGCCTCTGCCTCCCGAGTGCTGGGATTAAAGGTGTGTGCCACCATCGCCCAGCTCTACATTACTTTTTGAAAGAAAATTATCTTTCCCTATTTTTCTCTCATTCTTTTCTAGGGTTCCAAGTCTGTTTTGTAGTTGGTAGACATCAACATATCTTGAAGGTCTTTAAGACTCATTCTTTTTATATTTATATTCATTTTCATTCTTTTCTTTAGGGAAAGTATTCTGTATCTATTTTAATGTCCACTGATTCTTCCCTTCTGCCATCTTGAATCGTCTACTGAGCATTTTTTTTTTTTGGTGAAAAGTTCATGCTATAATTCAAATACAGCAATCCTTCCTTATTTCTTTTGACAATTTCATATCTTTACTCATAGTTTCTACTTGATAAGTTATCACTATCATCTTTATTGTGATTCTTTGAGAATTATTTTTTTTAAATTACTTGAACTTGTTTTGCTGTTATCCTAGTTCCAAACTCAAGATTCTCTCAGCTTTCTTGCTTACGTGTTAGATTCCAGTCATGCACTCCTACAACAGCCTATTAGAGTTAGATTGTCTTTCTGTCAAGTCTTACATCTAGGACCCTTAGAAACAGTTTCTGTCAACTTTGAAATTTTCCCCCTTCCAATGGGCCATACATTTATGTTCTTCACATGTTTCATGACTTTTATTTGCATCCATGAAGACCAGAACCTTAATCATATACCAAGAGTCAATTCTGATTTTCGATGAAGATTCCTCATTCTAAGGTTCTGTTATTGGTAGTTGATTCCTTTTGTAACTTTCTTTGGTTAATTCAATGATTTTTTTCTTTACCTAAAATGTAAATGTCTCAATTTAATCTTTACAAATGTAATCTTTAGTTTAAAATTTGGTTTCTAGGTGATTATTGCTATGTAAGAGTCTAGTGGTCAAGTAATTGATCAGGATCTATACACGAACATGATAGAGCACAAAGCTTGTATCTTTGCAGAGAATCTGTTTAGAGTTAGGGAGCACATTCAAAATCCAGGGAGTTTAAAGGTGTCCCAACCTTAACTTTATTTCAGACTCTGTGTCTCTTTTCCATTAGCACATGGATTCAAGCTCATTCAGTGATGTATTGTTATATAGCAGAGACCATCTACTGACTATATATTCAAATTTGAACACATATACAGACTTTAAATCTACAGGGGTATATGGGACACTATCCAAGGTACACACTGCAGCTGCCTTGCTCATTAGATTTCCCTATGAGATTTTTGGGCCGATTTGTCATTTGTTTGGTTGTCCTAGCCAGAACCATGATGCCAAGATAGCTGTAGTGTTAGCTTTGTTTTCCACCAATATGCTGTTCTGTCTGAAAATGTCCCGAGGCATGGGGATTTTCCACTCCACGTTTCAAATCAAATCAGCCCTCTTTAGCAACTAGGTTCTACTTTTCACAGTGTGCTGTACTCTGATGGGATTGCTGTCCTTATAGTATCTAGAAGAGATTAGAGTAACACAGAGAAACATGTTACAGGGTCCTGTAGTAATAAGAGCAGCGGGGCTGCATCCCCAGCACCCCGGCTGCCTGGCTAGCTTATGCCCGAAATAACAACACACAAACTGTATTCATTTAATCACTGCTTGGCCCATTTCTATCTAGCCTCTTCTAGGCTAATTCTCACATATTAATTTAGCCCATTTCTAATCATCTGTGTAGCGCCCCTAGGTGCGCTTACCGGGAAGATTCTAGCCTATGTCCATCCTGGGTCGGAGCTTCATCGTATGTGTCTGCCTGGGAGCTGGGAGCATGGCGTCCCTCTCCCAAGAGGAGAGCTGTGGAGTCTGAGCTCACTTCCTTTTCCTCCCAGCGTTCTGTTCTGTTTACTCCTCCCACCTATCTTCTAACCAATGAGGGCCAAGCAGTTTCTTTTTATTTAACCAATGACCTTCCTCCATCAGGGTCCTGCTGCTGCAACTGAGGGGTCAGTACTCTTGATAAAAGTCTCTCATACTGCCCTCTATCTTTAGCAAAGCTCCAGATTCTCAACTTGGTTATCTTAACAAATATCTGCCCCCCCTGCCCCGACAGATTTTTGAGTAGCGGGATTGTGACGATCCTCAGTCTCCATCCTAGAAATCTTGGTTATCTCTTTTCAAAATACCTCCATCAGAAATTAAGCGCGGCATTGGTATTCTGAAATTCAGCTAAACTTCTGCATCCGAATGAACGAACTGCTGGATCTGGGGACAAATTTTAGTCTTTTGGACTTCTTCAGGCTGACAGGAATAAGGATGCCCTCAGCATTTCCCTAGCTAATGAGAATTTTCTACAAGTTTCAAGAAAGCGGGGAACAAAAGTGTTAATGTAAGCACTTTAAGGATGTGTGGAAAAGGGAACGCTATTTGGATGTAGCCAAGGTTCCAGCATCCAGAAAGCAGTCCCCCACCCCCACCAGCATCCATTTTCATTTGCTGCCCTCACCTTCTGTGCATGCGTCCTTATTGTCTGTGTCTGCATCCACTGGGCCCTGCTACCCACTAATGGAACGTTTCTCATATTCATTCTCCTCCACAGGCTCCATCACCTTATGAATCCACTCACTCACTGTCTCTTTAGTGTTTTCTTTTTTATGCCTCTCTAACTCTTTCCCACCCGGTGTTTGCGACATCCTTCATGCTGAACACTCGGGCTCCTCAGAAAAGGAGGAAATGATTAAGTCTCTCATATGACAGTATTCTTTAAAATTTAATGTGCACATCGATCACCAGAGACTCTCTGTGAAATGAAGACTTCTGAGGCTCAAAGTCTGGGGATAGATAGGAAGTCTCAAGGCAGCACTGATGAGGCTGGAAAAAAAGCCGTACTTTTGGTAGCAAAATATTTCCTTAGCACCAAGAAGAGGATTAAGTACTGGCTATGGGTGCCCTTCAGGTTGCATCGCCGCCTTTGGATGCTGGTTTTGCATTATAGGTCATGGTTTGAGCCACAGGGCTCGGTGCTATATAACACATTGACCTTTGTGTTAAGGAAATCTTGAAGGGAACACAAGAGGTGGCAACACTCTAAGCAGCGTGTCTAGAACAATTGGGGTATATCTTCTGTTCAATGGCAAACTTTTGTCTTTGCTGATTGTAAAAATATTCTAAAATTTGACTAGCACGCAAAAAGATTTTCTCCACATCTCCAAAAGTACCATTGTTTCCCAAGGAAGGCTGTGGGCTCTGTGGGCTGTCAGCTTCCACTCCGATGCCATTACAAATAGCTGTATGTTCACATCCAGTCTCTCTCTCTCTCTCCAAACTCCTATGCTTTGCTTCGGAATCTCTTATGACAAAAGGGTAGATCATCCCATTCACTTATTCCTGGTTATAATAGTCATAGAGAAAGAAACAACACTATCCTGAAATCAACAGGGCCCAACAACGAAAGAAACAGGTACACGGATGCAAAGGATGCAGACAAGCCAAATGACGTTTCAGCAATAACCCGGCAAACAGAGAACAAGCATAAGTTGAAGCAAGACAGGAAGAGATTAGTGAAGCATTACAGAAGGAGTGGAGAACTGAGGGAAAGGAACCACAGGGGCTGACTTCTTCACTCCGGTCTGTTTTTCCAGGTTGGATTTTAATACCTGCCCAGAATGAGAAAAATATAAAATAGAACAAAAGAAACTCTCCCAACAACAGTGGATGAATTAGGTAGATAATAAAAACATATATGAAGTCGTACTTATTTGCATTAATATATATGGACATATTTGTCTTTTAAGAATGTAAATGAATTTGGAAATCCACCTCTATCTTGTCTATTTAATTGGTAATCGGATCTCCATGTTTTTAAGCTAATTAAATAAACTACCTTGTATACTATTCGATGCACACTCTTATGTCTATGTCTCTATTCATCTGTATGTCTATCACTACAATTCCTAATTACCTTTCATCTTTTTAATTGATTAGCTTCATAAGGACAGTCGATGATAGGCCAAGCTCTGTACCACTGTGCAGAGAAACAGCTCATTGTCATTCACCTGCACATCCCTGGGGTCTAGTGTACACACCTAGCAGAGCTGTGTGGATCTGACACCTCTGCCTTTCATTCATTTATAAACAAAGAGCCTAGTCAAGACAATTCCCAGGTTGCCTCCTCTTCCTCATTACATTTAAAAGGCAGATTTATCTCCACCCTCTTGAATCACCAGGCACAAACACATCCAGCTGAGGTGTCATTTTCTGTTGGCTTAGGGATGCAAGACAGACAGACCTAAATGCTAAGCATTTCCTCTGAAAGCCCAAAGCCAGAGAAATGCACATCCTCACTTTGTCCCCCGATAAGCAGGTATAAGGCTGGCATGCTGTCTTCTGAATCCAGAAAGGACTGGGAACCACACTGGGTTTGGCAGGGCCTGGAGCTAGCTCTGGCCTGGTGGTAATCATTTACAGCTGCGCCCCAGCCTGTTGTTCTCCTAGCAGACTCTAATGAACCTCAAGTCCTGCCTGCCTGCTGTGGCTTCCAGAAGGGGGTGAGGCAGCCAGGCCCCTGTTAGATAGGTCTCTAGCTAATGAATGGGAACATTGTTGCTGAAGTGCTCTGACCAAGTGTAACAACTAAGGCAAACCTCTCCCACCACATCAACTGGCTTCATTATAGGGCAGCACTGATCTCATTGAGATCGACAGGAAGACACCAGACAGCAGAGATGTGTGTTTGGCGGATGGCTGAAATTACACTGGCCACAGGCTTGAGTATAAGTTCTGTTTGTATTTTTTTTTCTTTCCTAACTGGATCAATATAATTCAACACCATCTATGTGGGTAAAATTAAAAACAAAACAAAACAAAATTTGTGCTTCAGGACATTTAGGAAATTAGTATAAAATTAAAGGAAAAGATATAAACTTTCAGATGTACCCATGAATTCTCATGCAATTCTGGAAGTTAAACGTCAACAAAATTCACATCTATGAGGCTGTCTTTCTCAGTCCCAGGAAGCACAACATCTTGAAAATATATGGGCACAGTGCGTACCAGTCAATGGTTGATGAGAGGAAGGAAAGGAAACACAGAGTGAGGAAGAGAAAGAGGAAGAGGAAGAACAGAAGGGAGGGAGGAAGGCAAGAGAGCGAAGGTAGACAATATATTTGTTCAGTGTTTTAAAGAGTACTATAAAACCAATCATCATATTAAAGAATCAATTGAAAATATAAATAAAATATTAATTAAAGAGGAAATCATTTTAAAACTGATAATCATAAACCAGGCTGTCCTCAAATTTACAGGGATCTGTCCATCTCTGCTTCCTGAGTGACGGTATTAAAGACATGTGTCACCACACCTGACTCAATTTATTCATATTTCTCATCTGAGATGAAATTGTCATTAAAAACAGCAGGAAAATAAGGTATTAGGAAGGGAATTAATCCTTGACTTTGCTTGAAGTGTCCATTTGCTACTGTGACTAGTCTAATACATAGGAAGAAGAGGAAGGAAGGCAGCCTGTGAGATGGCTCAGCCTGTAGAAGAGCTTGCCACCATACTTGAGGACTCAAGTTCAATCCCCAGTACTCACGTTATAGAAGAAAAGAACTGACTCTCATAAATTGTCCTGGAATCACCACACATATGCCATGGCATGTACACCCCCTGACACACGTAAAATAAGCAAATATTTTTGAATAACCAGAAAAAAATACGATTTCACCTTAAAGCACATTTACAGTCTCAGTGCAGTGAAATTGATGTGCTGAGAGAAACCTGCTCTGGCTTAATCACTTACGATTGTCAGCTGGATCTTCCTAGGGTCTGTTTATTTGCCCAACACTTTGTTTAATTTAAATGTTTTGTAGAAGATGACAAAGAGCACTCCTGTAGCAATACACAGCAAATGCAATCATGGAGCTAACGAGCACGATGCTCTGAAGTGGTATCGCCACAGCTAGTTTCAGGCAACAACGGAAATTATGTTAACAAAGGTATGTATGTTAAAATTGGAATGCCAGAGTTGCCTTTTCTTTATAAATACTTCTTTGGAAGCTATCATGAAGAAAAAATGCTTGGAAGATATAATCATGCATTAGATAAAATCTTAAGATAGGTATGTGAAGAGAAAACATGCATACTTATATCTTCATGAATGTGTATATAAATAAAATGGATGGTGTTCTAGAGAATTAAAGGGAACTGAACTCCACTGTGAATGAGGCAGAGTAATGGGACCCCTGTCAGAAGCTTACTTCTCTGTTCTCAGTGTCTTCAATGCCGTAAGGAGGCGGTGGCAGACTCCTTTCCTTCTAAGGTATCTTCCAACACTAAAATGCTGAGATCTCAAATAACTGCAGTTTGATATTTTAATTTGGGCACCATTTTAGTACCCAAAGCAGCAAAAGAGTCGGTACCATATTTTGGGAGAGTACAGACTCTGGGCAGATGTAATCCATTGAAATACCCATAATGCCAGGGTTCCAAATCGCACAAACACACCACAGTCAAATAATTTGATGACTGTAGTGCAGTTTATACCCTATTTTTACCCTGAGAATCTATTGTTGATTTATATCCAGATTCCTTGGGGCCAACTACTGTAAATCAAAAACAGCTACAGAATATTAAAAATTACAGTGACCTCTGTGAACCTCTGTCCTAAAATATTCTTAGCCTTGAGAGAAATTCTCAGGCGGACAAGAATAAAGCTCTTGGTAATTATAATATGGATATTGTTAGAGTAATATGACCCAGTGTTAATTGCTGCTTTTATTCAGGTATCCCAAAATATCAATATTCTCAAAATAAACACATTTTTCTTAAAAATTAGTGAATAAATTTAGTCCCTTTTGGTTACTTAAAAGAGAACTGCTGGGAATCTCCATAGCGAACAGAAGGTTTTGTGGGAAGAAGGTTGGAGACAAACATCATACAAACAAACCAGAAATAGGAAAAAGGAGATAGGAGAAATGCTTATTTTTGGAAAAAGGAGGAACAAAGAACGCACTGAGGGATGAAGAAAACAAATACCTTGTGTTGAAGTTGTTAAGACTTCAATAAAATGAAGCTAAGAATGAAATGGTAGCTAGCTAGGTTTCATTTTAAAAAGGACAGATTTTAGCAGGTGAATGAAGCTTACTTTCCAAACTGAAATTCAGATGTTCTGACCAAGAAACAGAACAAGCCACTGCTGAAGCCCAGGTTATCTGTCAACATGCCAGGATGGATGATAATCTAAGTGGTGACCCTTGCATCACTTCATGTGGAGAGGAGTGGATGCAGACACTGAGAACTCCAAATGCTCCAATAAAGGAAGGGATAAGCATTTGTATCCTGGGTGGTCCTGGTTTTGTCTCTTCAGCCAGGCTTCTTCTGCTTGTACTTTAGATGCATTGAGCAGCAGTATTTTAAGAATTAGCTTCTATGATACTTTTCAAGAAAACAATTGGTATTCATCCTGGTCCAACATGGATCAAAGACAAAGGCACTATGAGATTATGATGTTTCCACTAGATGGCAGCAGCAGGCATAAGTGTGCCCTCAGAAACGCCAGGTCACTGGCTTTTTTTTTTTTTTTTTTTTTTTTAATAATGAAAAGAAGGGTAAAGGAATTTCAAAAACATAATTGCAGGCAGGTGCCTGGAAGTGCACAAGATTCCAGATAAAAGAAAAAGAAAACAACCAAGAGAGTAGAAACAAAACAATTACGCCACTTGTTGTGTTGAGGCAGCTGGAGTTGGTGGTGATGGTGCAGACTCTCCCAATGGCATTTAAATTCATGCCGCCCACTCCTCAGAGCTGTCTGGAGACAGAGGCATGTTTCCAAGAATTCCTGAGATTTTGGAGAACAGAGTGCATGGGGCATCAGCTGGCATACTAGGCACTTGGACAGATGGATAGATGTCAGTCTGGGATAGCCTCCTTCCCTTGGGTACCACTCTGTATGGATATGGAGTTCACCACGACTTACAGCATTCTACCCAATCTTTTTTTCCTTAGAAAAACTCCCGGTAGTGCTTCCCTAATTAAAGAGGTCAAGTGATCTCTTATCCAACCAAGAGGTTCTCGATAATGAAATGTATATGGCTAACAATCATCCCAGAATATCAGATATAATACTAAATGCCTGAACATGAAGCCTAGAACTTTCCTGTGAGGGAACTGTGAAAGCTCACTGTGTCCTGGTATGTGCATGAGCAGAGGACACCTTTTAAATCCCTGTTCTCCATTCAGGAGCGTTTGACCTGGAATAACCAAACACCCAGTTTGTTAAGTGAATCACAGTACTCAGGAGGCTGAGACAGGAGGATCCTGAGTTCAAGGCCAGTGACCTACACAATGAATTTGAGATTCGCCTTGACTACACAGTGAACACCCTCCTCCCCATCCTTTAAAATAAACTTACAAACAATAGGTTTAAAAAACTCAATTAGCAATAGCTTAGCCTCTCCAAAAATGTTTGGTTTAATCGTCAAGTTTCATAACTTTACAGATAAGGAAAGCGAAAACAGAGTTTGCATGACAATGATGCTAACTATAGAATCAAACAGCAGAACCAGGCCAGCCTTTGACTCCTGCATGAGTATTTTCCACCCCGTAAATCAGTGTTTCCATGGAATTCTAAAATTAGTGAACAACACAGCCTAAATCTTCCAATACCTTTGCCATATCTCAGTTGAGGGCTTAAAAGAGAAAGGGAGGAGGGTCGCACACCATCCATCTATGTGCAGACTCTAGCAAGTGCTTCTTAGGTAAAGGCTGAAACACAAATGCCTGCAAGTGTCCAACAGCAGAGATGGAGCAATTGGTTGGCTGCGCAGGGGTGACCTGGTGCTGTGACACAGAGCTTGTGGGCCTAACAGGTGGCAGCCGGATAGAAGAAGCTGCTTTAACAAAGAGACAGTAAAGAGGGTTTCGTGTGTGATCTCTCAGTGTAAGAACTGCAAAGCATTGCACAGAGCACATCAGCTAGCTTGTTATCCACATCTGACTCCACAGGTGCTGTGGGTCTCAAGCCCCGGGCGTGCTCATGTCGCTGGCCTGAGGGGTCTGCCCTGGAAGCAGAATTTTTTTTAAAGCTCCCAGTTGGATCTATTAACCTAGCATCATTGAATCTTATGACTGAAGGAATAGTCGCCGTCAACATGGATAACAGCTGAGAGATTGTTCAAAATGAGGAACCTGCATTCCCTCCCCTCCACATTCCGGTGACTTTGAGATTGTACTGATTCAAATAATCTTCATTTGAGAAATCCCGAGAAGGTTCCAAAGAAACTTGAGGTTCTCTGTCAGCCAGCTAGGCTTTTGTTTGGTAGCGACCTGGCTTTCACGTTTCCTCTCTGGTGTGAATAGACAATAGAAGCATGCTGAAGGTAGGGTACACAAGTACTTGGGCTTTGATAGATCAGAGGCTTAATTATGCTGTTACACTAAACAAATATTGCCTCAGGGATTCCAGGAGCAAGAAATAAGACCAAACAAAAATTCACAAAGCATCATCGCTTTTCTCTGATTCATTTAACACCCAACCTTTGGCTTCTTTTATTTTATGTTCCTATCGACTTTATCATAAATCTTTTTACCTGTCAGCTATTTTCAGCAGGAGAGTCACTACTGTCCCTGATATGACACAGTCTCTAAGTTTGACAACACTCTTCCTTGCTCAGCATAGGCAGTCTAACACCCCTCTGTCGTCTGAAAGTCCCGACTTCATTAAAAACTGGCTTCCCTTTGGGGAGACCTCATCTCCATTTATTTGTTCCCCCTGAGGAAAAAAATGATTATCCATGATTCTACCAAGGCAGCCAGTCAATAAATGTTCAAATACAATAATAATAATGACGAGAGTGCTTCATGGTCTTCCTTATCCATGAAGGTTGCCATGGTTACCACTAAAATCTTGTTTGGTTTCACCGGCCTTTCAATTCTTTTACATAAGACTCCTCGGGGTTCACTGCTCATCCTCCCTGTCTCCCATCAATTCACAGAGGATCTGCAGCTGACGCTGAACATACAGCACACCTGTATGCTGGCTGTGACTACTCAAATGGGAACACATCCTTTCTCAGGACGTTTTGACGTCAAATTACAGAAACATGATCGAGTGATAGAATGTAGCCAACGTGTTCAATAAAAATCACAATACACTACTTTTCTAATCGAGTGAAATTGGAAAGTACGTGATAAAAATAGAACTCCTGAAAATTAAGCTGTGCTTTCCTTGGTTTCAAAATGTTTTGTGTTTTACCGGAAACATGCAAACTTGTCGCTTCCATCCCCCAAACAACTTACAGCATCCCTGCCTTATGTTTGCATGCCTCTAAACAATAGTGTTTCTCAAAGTTCAGGAAAATTGTCTCTTGGATGATGACCCTGGTGATAAAGGATGTTGTACTGGAGTCTTAGGGGCACCATGTCTGTCTGCTAGGTGATGTAATAGTATTTCCTAATAAATACTACATTGGTAAGTGTGTTCGCTGGATTGAAGCGCCTGGGACATCAGTTTGCCAACAGGCTGCAGTCTGACTACATCTTAAGGCTGCATATCTGGGCTAGAGAGATGGTTCAGAGGTTAAGAGCCCTGCCTGTTCTTTCAGAGGGACTGAGTTCAATTCCCAGCAACTGCATTGTGGTTCACAACCATATATGAGATCTGATACCTTCTTCTAGTGTACAGGCATGCATACAGATAGAATACCGTTTACATAATGAATAAATAATTTTTTAAAAAATGTTTGTTGTATATCCATATGTTACCTTTACCAGCACCTGTGAGCCATAAGTTCCTGACTACTGTCTCCTCCATTCCTTACAAAAACCCAGGCTAGAGATTTGGTTAACCGGTCTCTATCCTACCTTTGTCGATTCTATTCTTATGTGACATTTTTCAGATAATGGTGTCTCCATGAACAAGAAATGATACATGCAGTTAGGTCCAAATGTAGAGGCAACCAATGTCATGGATGAACAGAAGGGGAGAGGAATTTCTGAGTGTTTTTTTTTTTTTTTGGTGTATTGATAATGTCCTGAACTCTGCAATTCTATTGATAGCTCTAGGCTTAGAGCTAAATCACAAATGGGAAATACTATTATATTCCTACTGAGGTGCATTGCTTTAGAGATGGGTGGATACACTGTGAACGCATTGTAATTTCTCCTGCTTGTCTATCTAGACCACACTTGTTGGAAGACCATGGTAAGGAAATATAAAGGAGTTAAAATCATAATCATGATTCCCACCGAAGCTACAAAGCATAAGCGTAGAAGACAGAAAGGCAAGCTCGATGGCTCATCCTTGGGGTAGCAGTAATGTAATATGTTTCACAATATTCTGCTTCATTTCTTATTGAAGAGTTAAATTTGCTATGATGTACAACTGATGGAACTCTATTTTACATAACTGTAGTGAGGGCACACACATGGAATTGATTACATATAAATAAAATCCCAGACTGAACAACCACCTACCGGAAACGGCATGGCAGAGATGAGGAAACAAGAATACAGACAGAAGCTGTGTCTAAACCATCACCTCATATTAAATAGTGACTTTGATTAGTCAGCTTCTTGTCACTAAGACAACACCTGAAAAAGATGACTTTAAATGAGGGGGCATCTATTTGGCTTCCCCATTTTAAAGTATCTGATCTGCAATTATTTTATTGTTTCTGGGCGTGTTGTGAGGCAGAATGCCTTGAGAGTGTCACACAATGAAGCAAGGCTGCTCACATCACAGCAGCCAGGAAGAATAAAAAGAAAGGGCAAGATCAGGGACCCACTCTGTCCTTCCAGGACGCAACCACACGCAATGATGTTACTTCATTTTACTGTAAACCTCCTCCTAATGTTTCTGCTACATCCCATCTCCCTATGACACCCACGGGTGACATACAAATCTCTAAGGCATGATGCTCCAAGGGACATGTCCAGTTCCAAACTGTACTAGTGATGTATAGAAACCCAATCTTAATGTGCTTTATAAAGTAAAATAAAATAAAATCAATTTCTCTGATCTACTTCATCATTTTATGACCTTAATTACGGAAGTGGTAGACTTTACTCTTAAATACCCATTAATTAATTTTCTCATGTCAATTCTCCATAACAGAATATGGCATAGTGCCCCTAAGATGCTGCGTGCTCTTCAGATGTTATTGTAATCTCTCTCAACTTCATGTTCCTTCTCTTTAACATGGAAGAGCTGACTGATTTAAAGATCTAGGGTTCAGTGTAAGTAATGACAATCTGGGAATTCTAAATCTGGGTGAGAAGCTTTGTGAGCAATTTCATTTCCTCATGAGAAGTTGGGGCGAATGCTCCAAGCTTTTGAAGAACTTGGCAAAGGATGTGTTTGAGATTTGATTCTGATTCAGATGTCAGCAGATCTACAGGGTAGACTGTGTGGTGTGAAAAGTAAGACTGTTCCTCATCTAAAGTAGTAAACAGTTGTCATCCTATGGAAATGAGTCGCTTTGGGTCGAAATGAGCTTTTGATTGCTGCTGTTCCTTGTTTGATGTTGCGATTGTTGCTTATGACTTTTAAAATATTTGGGTTCCCCGTGTAAATACAAGCACAAGAGGAGTTATCACTGGATAACAACTAGAAGTATTTTCTCTTTTTAATGGTGTCTTGTTATAGTAAAGTTAATTTTTTCGCTATTATTTATGGAGTAAATATTCATGATGGAAAATAGTAAAAAGTAAGTTAAAACTGCCAGGTCAATATTTGGATATTTTGTTGTATTTCCTTCAAAAGTTTTTTTTGTGTGTGTGTGTGTGTGTGTGTGTGTGTGTGTGTGCGCGCGCGCGCGCACGTGCATGCGCATGCTAAGTTTTGGTTTCTTTGGTTAATTTGCTAAGCAGAAGACATTTACCCTTACACCCAGATACTTGAGGCTGATTGTGTGTGGTAAGAATACAAAAGCCACAAGGCTTGCTTTGAACCTTCACTGTGATTTCTACGGGCTATGAACAAACTAGTGACTTCCTGGCTCTTGGTTTTCGTATTTGAAAGGGGAGATAAGAATACTTATTTTCCAGGGCTTTGTGCTGCTTTTGCTGAAGAGCATAAGGTTCCCAGAAACCCCCATCGCTCAATGTTGTCTCCAGGGCAACTCAGATGCCTCAGCACCAAGAGCTCTTGCCCGGGGTGTGTGCTTTTCTTTCTCTTTTCTGTTTCAGGAAACTGTAGGACCAGTGTAAGTGATGAATGACAGTGGCGAAAATAAGAATGATAATTGGGTCAAAGGGGACACATAGCAGTGTCCTAGAAGAAGGTGTTTCCTAATGTGGATACAAGTTACCAGTGCTGGATTTGAAATCTTGGTCAAGTGGCCTATGTTTTTCACTGTTCCACATTGCGGAATAAATATTGAAGTGACATTTCAGCCTAAACTTTTTTGTCATTTAGGACAAAGATATATATTCAAAGACAGTTGTGACAGATCAGAAAATGGAAAGCTTCCAGATGGAGTCATTGAGGTGTACATTAACAGCCATGGCAATACAAAATATGCTAGATCCATAAGTTATGTGATTAAAAAATTAGCTTTGTGTTCCCAAAAATGCCCAACATTTTTGTTAATATCAAATGCCCATACTTTAGAGACTCACTTTAAAATACAGAAAACCAGATAATTCTGTTTGACATTTTTAACCTCCTTTTTGGATTTTCAAAATGCAACATTGCAATTCTACATCTCCACTATATAATTATTTTCTAACATTTAATTAGTTTTGTCTAATTTTTTTCTATTATTAATTTTTTCATACAACTTCTTTCATCATATTCTTCCCTCTCCCCAGCTATTTCTAGATCTTCTCTACCTCTCTAGCCACCCAATTTCATGTTTTTTATCTCAAAAAGGTCCCACAAAAATGAAAATCAAAACAAACAAAAACCCAATAAGACGAAACAAAATAAAAACAAGACACACAGAAAAGCAAGGAGTCACTAGAACAAATATTAAACATAAAACAATCTAATTATTCAAAGAACATAAACATGCAATTACTATTCTGAATTACAATATACAGCTATGTTTCATATGGAAGAAGTGTTGTTTCGTAGATTCCACATGTGATGTTCCTTAACCATCACAGCAACTTCCTAAAATAACACATTTTTCATGTTCTACGTGTGGAAAGCAGAAAGGAGGACTGAACTCTCTAAACTCATAGGGTTTTCAATAAGCAACACGGTGGTTTTATATGCCCACTATATAATTTATCATGATAAATTATGATAAAGAGGCCAGAGAGTCGGGTATCAGGACTAGAAAGAATGTAACCTTGGCAGCTCATGTTTTGAAGTGTACATATAATGGAATCTCCTCAAAATTGATTGTAAATAACTTAGTTTTTCTCAAAACCACCCTTTGATAAAAAAGGGGGCATTGTAGTCCTGTCATTATGACCATAGGGCTTGCTGGGCGGTGGTGGCGCACGCCTTTAATCCCAGCACTCGGGAGGCAGAGGCAGGCGGATCTCTGTGAGTTCGAGACCAGCCTGGTCTACAAGAGCTAGTTCCAGGACAGGCTCCAAAGCTACAGAGAAACCCTGTCTTGAAAAAACTAAAAAAAAAAAAAGGGGCTTGAACTCTAGCAACTTCATATTCTGAGGGCTAAAAAACATCACATATAAAATGATAATAGAAATGAATATTTATTTGTCACACAGAAAGACGAGTTAATTCTTGTAAAAATTTTAGTACAAGCTCACAAGAATTTCCAGTTGTGGAACGAGGTATAGATGATAGATGGTTTTTCCTTAGAAACCAGGCTCATGACATTTGCTGCCTGCTAGCTGTGGCCCATAGGACTCATTCATTCCTTATCTATTGTTTGCCTTTGGATTTGGATGTCAGGCTGCTCAGGATTCGCAGGTTGTTCATGTCCCAGTGGATAACTCTACACCCATGTACATATGGGCTGCACTAACTGGACTCAGTGGGTTAAAACTGAAAAAGAAATGATTTTAAAAGGAAGGCGTGATGTTGGGAGGAAGAGCGCAGGCGGAGGCATCCTAGAGGAAACTGGAGTGGGGTGAATCAATCAAGACACATTCTAGATATGTATGAAGTTTTTAATAAACAAAAAATATTATTTTATAAAAACCACATGGAAATGTTATTTAATCTTAGGGAATAACAATGATGAGAAAAATAATAAAACATATGCCTCTTAGGATTCAGATGGACCATGGAGAATACTTCATTAAAAATGTAGTTGTCAAATTTTTAAAAATTCTAAAATGATGGGTCTCTTTCAGAGTTTGAAGCATAATGTCATTTGGAAGGAATTTGTCAATTTATTTCCAGTTTCTCACTGAGAACCACTCTGTTGTTTTGCAGACACTGGTCACTCATCACCACCTTGTCAAACTATGCGCTTTTATCGGCTCAGTACACTCCTAGATTCTGAGCCCCACTCGGCTGAGTAAACCCCACTTGACTCAGCAGTAGCTCCCCCCTAAGTTGGTCTCCATTTCCTCTCAGTTCTAATTTTCCTTTCCCCTCCCTCCCTCCCTCCCTCCCTCCCTCCCTCCCTCCCTCCCTTTGCTTCCACCTCAATTCAACAAAGCCTCCTGATAGATGTAGAAGACGGTCCGTGTGCACATTTGAGCCTGTAGATGGGACGTAGGCACGGACACACTCATCTTCACCCTCTCTTCCACCCATTTCTCAGTAAAGAAATGATGTAAGTTGCTTTCCGGCCACACACTGCCTTTCTCCACACTTTAACCGTCTGCCCATACCCCAAGGCTCATTTTCGGGGAGCATAAAAGATTCATGGGCAGTTTAGAATCTTTTGATTGATCCCTTTTCCCCTTTGAGGCTTCATGGACTTTTAAAAAGAATTTTCTCTTCCCTTCTCTTCTTCACTGCTTCTCTCTCAACCAGCCTCAGATAGTGGAGGGCACTTACTTTTCTTCCACCCCAGGCAGAGCCCCCAGTTATCCATTATTCTTAGGTATACAAAACACCCATACAACCCAAAGACAAGTAGAGACATACTGCTGTGTTCTGTAATTTTTCCTTAAGCTTCATGACCTCCTTTATTAAATGCGCATGATTCCTTTCTTTCACCGTTGCTGATTAAGTGAGCTGATTAAACCTTTTTAAATAAGTTTTTCAGTATCCAAACTTAGCTTTCAAAATAACTATGGTAATTCCAAAAGATAAGAACTCCCTAAGCATAACTTTGCACAGGCTCTTTACCAAAAAAAAAATCTGAAAAATAAACATTTAACTATTGAAATGCTTGTGTTAAAATGCAAAGTCCATTTATTACACCCGAAGCCTTAGTTTTCTTGTTTCTATAATCTGGGTTATTCTACTTATTTTACTCACTCTGATGTGAGATAACACAAAACATCCCGTCTGAACATTGAGGATCTGAAACGGTTGACGCCGGTGTAGAAATAAACCACTGCCACAGAAACATGGAAAAAAGGATGGGCCTCAAATCCAAAATCCCATGCAGTGGTTCCATGGCTTTGCCAAGAAACCTACTAGTTAACAAATAGGGTCCTTGGAAAGCAGCTAATCCTTCAGAATTCTGCTTCTTCCTAAGTGGGCTTACTTAGAGACAAGCTTCCAGTAGCAACCACCTTTCTCCAGTAAGTTGAGTCCCATCCGGTCTACTCCAGCATCCGTGTTGTCTACCATTTACCATGACAGTGACTTTGTAGGACAACGAGGAAGCCTATGCAATTCAGAGAAAAGAGTGTAAACTTCTAACAAGGCTGCCCAACTTTTTCCTCACACACCTGGACCCAGAATTGCTTCCCCAGAAAATGAGCTGGAGCTCTATAACGTTCTCCAACGAGTGTGGAGAGGAACAGCTGTCGGCAGCAAATTGATTTCATTGGTTGAGTTCAACAGCAGCAGGCAGGAAGCCTAAGGTGGCTGTGCGAGCTTCAGGGACCCACCAGGGTAGTTAACATCATTAAGACAATTTTAGAACGCCTGAGAAGAAACGGAGACCTAGGAACACTGCGGAGGGAAAGAGGCCGAGAAGTGGAATTCTGATCGACAGGGCGCTCCAGGAGTCGCAAACAGAGAAAGGAACAAACAGCAGGGTGGATGGCAAAACATCAGTTGCTGCCTGTCTTTATGACTGCCCTGTTGCCAGATGAGAAAACGGCCTGGTCCCTTTATGTTCAAGTTGCAGACTCTTTTCTAGTACACTGAGGAGTTCACTGTGGAGCTTGTGGAGGCCTCCACAGCGCATGTGCTGCGAGTGGAAACCCTAGTGGTGGTCACGTCTAGTCACCGTGTGCAGGGGACACAGGAGCGTCACATCTTTTTAGATTTTTTTTTTTTTTTTTTTTTTTTTTTGAGAGCAAAGTGGCCTAATGTCCAAACACAGGGTCAGAGAAGCTAGATGAGACATCAGCACAGGACTCTGTCATCCACAAGAATCAAAAACTTAGATCCCAGGAAGAGGTTGCCAGAGCCCTTGTGTCCTGAACATAATGGTCATATGTAAATACAACCACATTTCTGATATGGCATTAAATGGAGTTTTTCAACTTGTCTGGTTTACACATCTGAAGTGGCCTGTGAGGACAAGAGGAAGAAATCCTGCTCTGGACCTTCTTTTCTAGTTGGGCTTAGGTGCTGGCGAGTTCTATTCCGCTACTTTAATTTGAACTGGAGCTGTGTGAGCAACCAAGCACACACTTCCTTGTGACAGAAGAGAATAAGGCCTCCTGCAACCCCATTGCCATCCTCGCTATGATCTAAACTAAGAGGTGTTAGAAATTTAGCACCGCTGTTCAGAATGGTGGCTGGATGGCACAGACAGAGGCCTAGTCACAGAATATAGCTCCTAAAAATGCCACTCTTGCTGTTGTTTTCACCCCTTGGGAAGACCTTAGAACCAAACTCAAAGTATTATTGACTTGTCTCCATTGTTAGGAGTTCGTGAACGTGACTTTTTTTTTTTTAATCAACCTAATTTTTCCTCAGCAAGCAAATAATAAAAGCAAGAGCATGGCCATGCCTTCTCTACTCCTCTGCATAATGGATGGCTTCCAAAGTCACCATTTTGTCATAAAAACTATGTAAGTTAAGCCCATTTAGAGGTAAGTAACTACAGCAGTAGGAGAGACAGCTCCGCCACTTGGCCAAAAATGTGCGGTTGACATAAATATACCCGTCATTTGTGATTCTTGTATATATGTAATGTTGAACAAAGCCAGGTATTGTTTGTGGTACCATCAGGTATGCTAGACAGCATCACATCGGAAACAGGTCTTCCCGTGACTGATTATTTGTCCAAGCATTAGGACATAGAGATGCTGGAAAGAAGCACTTACAGTCAGAACTAAGTAGCATAGTACTTTCATATAGACTTTCTCACTCACACGGCAACCTTTTATCCTGATATCACCCTTAGGTAATTTCACATCTCCACTTTAGTTCCAAATTAGGTCTGACAAATTGACTCATTCTGGCTAGTTTTGTTTTGTTTTTTGTTTTTGTTTTTTTTGTTTTTAAATACTGGTGATAAGAAACGTTTTGTGCCCTGCAATATACAATCTGTAGAGACTGCCCTGACATTTCCTCATGATCATAAATGTATGAAACCAATGGATATAAATATATGAGTCAGGCAATGAGTTGCTTTTGTACACTCAAATACTCAGTTAAAACAACATCTCAATAGCGCAAGCTTGCTAAACGTGGCTTTGACTTTATTTAGATGATATAATTCTGCCTGAAATCCCGCTGCTGCAGATTTGATGTGGTTGGCTTTATTGAGACGGCTTCCACAACTATTCCTGATGTCACCAAATATATGCTCAACTGTCATGGCTACAGCAGCTTTTTATGCCCCCAATGTTTATTGGAATAACAAATTACCTATATAGCACTGACGTTTAACAGAATATTAAATATTAGGACTGAATGTCCACAGATTTAAGGCAGAATGATACTAACAGTGGATAAAAAAACATTGGGTTTGCAGCCAGTCACATTAGATTGCTGGATTTCTCTGAAAATATAGAAATTAAAAGGAATTTACATTTTTTCTAAAATTACTATAAAATATTCCAATATATGAGATAAAATGATATAGACTACGTAAATTAAAGACTGTAAAAATTTCAAAGCTTTTTTATACTATAATTTCATCTCTTTTCCTACTTCTGTATACAATGCTTCATTTAAAGGGCTTATTCATGGGAAGCCATTTTTGTAGTGAAACAGAAGGGAAGCAATTAAAAAATGGGGCTTGTGGAAAAAGAGACCTTGGTTTGAGTTTTAGCTCTAACCCTTATTTAAATTTAAATAGGTCCTGGAGTCCATTACTGAGCGACAGGAGTTTTATTCTTTATTAAGGAGAATTATTTGTGTCCTTCACAAAGAGTTTGAGGAGCATATTGAGTTCATCGATGCTCACAGAGTGCCTTGCTGCAGCATCTTATACGTGGGCATTATCACCAGCCCATATAGACAGCCCAGTCTATTCAGAGATATTTAATGCAACATGAAATCTGGACATTAAATATTTCAAAATAAGAGAATTAGTGTGCCATAGGTAGTTTACATGTCATATTTCTCTTTGCCAAGTATTTAACTTTGTGACTCATTTGGTGGCTTGATCATGAAGTCAAGCCCTGTCAACCATCGCCCTGAATAGCCAAAGCCTGTTGAGAAGGGACTAGAAGTGACTTTTTTTCTGCCTGAGCCGTCAATCAAGAAGTCTGGTTGCAATTCAGGCCGACATGTTCAAAGCAGCACTTTGGTTCCGTGCTTTTAGCTTACAGGGGCTTTACACATTCTCTGTGTTTTCTAGGCATGCTGTGTTCGAGATAAATAGCCATTTCCTGTGTAAGCAGTAGCAGCTTTCCGTGTCTATCAATCAGAAAACTGCACCATCGGTTTACGTGGCTAGCCTAGTGAAATGTGAGCACACAATAAGAAGAGCACCTGTATAAGCTCCTTTTCTTGAGCTAGGAGCTCCTTAAAGAAAAAAAGGAAGCTGATCATGCAATTTTCCGTCTTGGAAGGAATATTATGAACAATCTTCTGAACATTCTAGGAAGGCATTTATTTTCCTCTCTCTTTCAGTACTAAGAATCACTTATACTTCAAGGCCAGAATGCTTTGCCTCGGAAGAACTGTAAATCCAGGAATCTATTCTTCAGTCACATGACTAACAGGATACCCTGGTATAGAATGTCATCTTTTGTCATGCAATGCACAGATAATTTATGCATGTGGCTTGGTAGTGAAAAATATTGACAAAATGCATCTGAACTTTTTCCATTAATCCTCAGGGAGCTGAAGGAAGTCCAGTGTCTGGAGAGGAACCTGGGTGGCACAGAACCATGGTGCCCTCTAAGGTGGACAGTATAATGACCCTTTTGCTGATTTTCTACACACATGGGGAACAAGTAATTTTCAGATAATTACTGCAAATTGAAGCTTTGCTCTTTGTAGTTTGGATGTTTATCACAGAAAGAATGACTTTTGCCTGCTCTCCGATATTAAGCATGTGACTGACGGAGTAGTATATGACCAGCAGTGGTAAGTGTACATAGAGACTATGGAGGTTAATATACACACTCAAGGTGTCTGTTTGCTTGCGTGTGCCAGAAAGACCAAAGAAGAATCAGTGTCTATAAATGCACTGGCTATATTTATTTCATTGTTTAATTTTTTCTGATATTTCTGTTGCATTAGGGTGAACAAAAGACTGGAGTTCTCAAATTATAGATGGAACACAGGAAAGGTGCTGGTGCCCATTAGAACCAAACCAAACTGTTTTCAGCAGAGGCATGAGAACTGAGTGGGGAGAGTGGTGGAACAATAAAGAGCTCTTACAAAGCTCACAAAATTCCACAGGTACACCACAGGTAAGGTGATTTATTCTATTTCTTTGTCTCCAAGTTCATTATAACTTCGCAAACCTTGAGCTTGATCTTTCCAAAGGGCAGCCACCTTCCAGAGGGTCTAGCCAATATTTTCTGTGTGGCTGTGTGGGGCCAAGCATGCTCTCAGTGGAAACACCACAGACAGGATGTAAAAACAAAAAAAAATATATACTTTGAATATATTCAGTTAAATATATAGTTAAATGGAGCATCATTAATATTTTGTCTGTTTTACATTTTAATTGTCTACTTAAAATTTTAGTTTGACAGACATAGAAATAGTACAGGTTGGTTAGTGTATGAATATTGCTTTAGATGTGAAGCAGGATAGTCATTGTCTATCTCGAATTCAGAAAAATTTTCACTGTTTAATTATCCATTTAGTTTTCCTTTAGTGATGCAGTATAATTTAAACCATATGGAAATTTGTGCTCGCTACTACCCTAACACATTCAAAGCAAGCCACTAAGAACAAAAGCTAGCTACTAAATTCCCTTTGCTCAAATGTGCTGTAGAGAAGGCAGATGGGAAAGGCAAAAGATGGATCTGCTCTAGGAAAAATGTAAACGGAGAAAGAACTAGAAAGAACCCAACATGGGATGTACCAGGTAAGAATTTATGATGTGGGATTTTCCTCTGTATGTTGTGATTATCATAAATTAAAAAAGAAGCTGTTTTGGACCTATAGCAGGGCAGAAGTTAGATAGGCAGGGAAAACTAAACTGAATGCTGGGAGAAAGAAAGAGAAGTGAGGGAGAAGCCATGTAGCCCCACCAGAGACAGACGCTGGAACTTTACCCAGTAAGTCACAGCCTCATGGAGATACACAGATTATTAGAAATGGGTTAAATTAAGATATAAGAGTTAGCTAATACGAAGCTAGAGCTAATGGGACAAGCAGTCATTTAAATAATATATTTCCTGTGTGATTATTTTGATCTCACACATGGAGATCACGATATATTCTCTGCTTTCTATGGAAATGGTAATGAAAATGTTTTTGATTTTTTTCCCCTTAAAAAATAAAGAAATGGGGTTTCACTTGATACTCAGATGCATGAGGCAGAGATTACCTCCCACATAAATGAAGAGGCTCAGATCTTGTAAAGACTCCCCAATGACAAAATTACCTATAAACTTTTACCTGTTGCAGGTGCTACAACTGTTCCTTCTTTTCTTTTCTACTGCTGAATGCCATACAAGTTAAGCTACTGAAACTGCAGTAAATTTCCAAATGATAAATAGTATTCTATATTAATCAGCATTCTTCGGAGAAACAAAACCAATATGCTTTTCACATAGAATGTGTAATATACATGCATTTTAAATAATACACAAAGATATTTATTGTAAGAAATTATTTATAGATGCCTGCACATCCTAATGTCTGTAGCTTGTCTGCTGGGGCCCCAGGAACACAGATGGTTTAGCTCTAGTTACTGTCCAAAGGCAAGGAAACTGCTGCATTGGTAACTGCTACCCGGAGAACCAAGGAAGTCTACTGTTTCAGCTCTAGTCTGAAAGAGGAGAAAGCCTGCTGTCCTAAGGCTAGCAGGTAGGATGATCAGTCAGTTGTCTGATTTATGTCTGCGTTGATCAGATGATGCTACTCTGTTAGGGAGTAAAGACTCAGTTTATTGATTTAAATGTTAACTTCATCTTAAGTACTCTCACAGGCACCGACTATCCTGTCACTTGCAGCCCAGTCAAGCTGAAGTGCACAGTTAACCATTATATACATTTCTGTGGGGTCAACAGATAAGCCAGTTAGACCTCACAGTCTGAATCTGTGCCAAGGTGACCCATTGCCTCCCTGTTCAGCAGGAAACCTGATACTTTCACTCTCTGGCTTCTTACAGAGCCTCTCCTCTTTACTTTAAAGGTGTGTACTATGGACAAACGAGACATCAAGTTCAAGGCGAAGGCGGGTGGCCCCTGAAAAGCTCAGTAATTACACATTCAGGGGCTATCATTCAGGTGCATGTATCCGCTACAGAAAAAAGAATGACCCAGAAATCAAACACTTAGTTGCAAATTGAAATGTGATGTGAGGCCCAGTAACAGACACAGTCTGCCTTCGAGGAGGAAAAGGACATCTGATTCATGGCAAGTCCAGCCAAGGTACAGCTGCTGGAGCCAAATGGCTCCCTGCCACTTAGCGCCAAGAGCCAAGGGAAGGCAGTTGCAGGTCAGGTGAAAGGATGAAAGGCTTCTCATGAAAGGGCCTGATTACTGCTGTGAGTTTAATTATACTCCCTCTGCCTAAGACCAATCAATATTTAAAAGCAAGAAAGAAAACAATTTCCTGAGATTGTTCCCTGTTTCCAAGATGGTCAAAATTAGCCCCCAGAAAGTAGTAAAGCAAGATAAAAACAAAAATGTTTGAAAACCCAAAGGAGGAGGTAACCTCCAGCAAGCCAAAGGCCACGCTGGGGGCCTCTAGGCAGCAGGGAGGGGGGCTTGGTTGTTTAATGAAGTGGCCTGGAGCCACAGCAGGGGACGGGCAGCATTGCTTTAAGGACTTCACAGGACTTTTCAGTTGCATGTTGTTAAAAGCACATTTTTGACATTTAAAAGGGTTACCCCAAAGCATCCCAGCAAATACGTCTGAGTACGATGACCCCAAACATCTCTGCCAGGCTTGAAATCTAAACCATTGAGTTAAAATACAAGCAAACTCTATATACAGGAGCCAGGAAAAGGGAAATTAAGTGAGGTGTTCATTCAGTCACACCAGTTAGGAAGGTGCAAAAAGCAAAAACAAACAAAAATCTCAGTAAACAGAAGGGCTATTTGGGTAAATTGCATTTTAAAACATTCAAACATGGTTTCTGGGTTAGCTGCCTGTTCTTATCAATAAAGTTTTACTGAAATCAGTTAACTAGGCCAGGGATAACCTCTGTAACTTCTGCTTCTATTTAGCTTTTTGGTAATTTTATTTATCATGGCTATCTCTTGTGTTAAATTTTAAATCTTTACCTGAACATGAAATCTATTTTGTATACCACGTTTTGGGAATCTCCCTGAAATCACTACCCAGCAGGTCTCACCATCCTTACGCCAGTGCTGACCCATCCTAACCTTTTCAGGATTAAAACCATCCCTGACGTTGTCAGCTCAAAATCCACACTAAAGAGCTCTTGACAACATTGTCATTTACAAAGAGAACTACACAGATTTTCTACCTCAGTCCAACACATACCTATGAACGCTAGTTTCCTACTTTATAGCTGAACACCCTGAAGACAGGTAGCCAAGATAACACAGCCAAGCCAGAATGGATACAGGCCTCTATTTTACGCTGCCTATGGCTCAGTAGACCATATCACTAATTGCACTTCAGTAGGTGTGTTCATATACGGACAGGGACATGTATGAGTATATATGCACCCGTGTATAGAGGCCAAAGGTCAACTCTGATGTTACTTCCCATGAATTGTCCATTTTGTTTTTTGAGACAAAGTCTCTTAATGGGACCTGAGGATGAGGCTCGCTGGTCAGTGAGTTCCAGGCATCCTCCTGTCTGTCTCTCCAGTGCTGAAATTGGAAGCCTATGCCAGTGTATGCAGCTTTTTACAGCTTGCTAGGGTTGGCATTGAAGGCTCCGTGCTTGTGCCACAAGAATTTTACCGACTGAGCTAATTCCATAGCTAATAAATAAAGATTAAAATGCCACTTATATGTCCTTCTGAAAGTATCAAAGACTGATAAATATTATCATGAAATACCTTTACTTATACATGCTAGAAAACAGGCTGACAAATATGTTATTTTAGACTATTAGAATGAGTTACCATATAAAATGCAGGGGGTTGGTCACCTGGAATTACCACCCTTTCAGCAATGCGGAATAAGTTGGCAATATAGGAAGCAGAAGCCCTAAAGAGAACCATGCTCCCCTACTGATGAGGCAATGTTTGGGTTGACACTAAAGCAACATTGCCTTTTTAGAGGGATGCTTACAAGAGTGGAAAAGCATTTCTACCAGTCAAAACGCCAGCACTCCCAGCACGGTGCAGATATCAGCATTTTGGTCCTCATCTTTATGTAGGGTTCTTTTGCCTTTCAATAAACAGATTGCAGTGTTGCATGGTGATTGTCATCTCTTTATTCCATTCCGATAAAAACAGTGCAAGAATTCCACCAATAGATCCCAATATAGACCCTAACAACTGATTGTAAACTCAGGATACAAGTTAGAAGGGCAGAAGTTACATTTCACTTTCTCTTTGAGGGGGGGGGGTAGGTTTTTGTTTGTTTATGCTACTTCTTATTTTTCTTTCAAATATTTACCAGAAGTTCATAGAGTTGGTTTGGGGAACAAAATCAAAGCAACCATAACTTTCCTGGGCAAAAGAAGACACCCACTGGAGAAAATGAGAGCATTTATTTTTATCCAGAGTTCTGCATGATTCAAAACATGTTGAAAACACTACCTCATATAAAATAAATTATCCACTATGGCAAAGGAGCAGTCAGTGCTCATGTCAACAAGAGGCCAAAAATATCCAGGCAAAGTAAACAGTTTCGCAAATAGCAAATGATGAGTTTCTATTACCCCTTATTTCTTTTTGACTGACAGGAAAAAAACGGTAGAGCAAATGTCTGCCCTGTTACCTCTGGTGAGCCCCAATCATTTCCTTGCCTCCAGTATAGCATCTAAGTGAGGGAAAGATAAAAATCCCTCCTAACACCTCACACACACACACACACACACACACACACACACACACACACACACACAATGTTAACACTTCCAGTGATCATGTGCGTAAGCCTCAAAGGTAAAGGGACATGTGGATATCTCTCCTGAAAAGACTGAGCTATCAATCTCTCCTGAAAGAATGCAAGCAGGGACTTAAAACAAACAGATACAACCACAAGAAGGGGCTTCCATGAGGACTGAGAGAGTGGCCCTTCCCTGTTGGTAAATCTTTCCACATAATCCAAGAGTAAGCCATTCAAATGACCACCTAGAGCCCAAGCAACAAACTGCTTGATTTTTTTGCTTCCTTTAAAACACTGAAATCACCCTGTAAATAGCAACATTTTGAGGCCATCCACATAATAATTAATTGAGGAGATAGCACCATGTGCTATAAGAAGAAGGATTCTCTCCTGACTCTGCCTTTAGAAGACCTACTTCAAGATTAACCCAAACTTAGATCCCTCAGAACTTCTGGGATCTTGAATAACCGCTTGACCTCTC
This sequence comes from Microtus oregoni, assembly GCF_018167655.1. Lineage (NCBI taxonomy): Eukaryota > Metazoa > Chordata > Mammalia > Rodentia > Cricetidae > Microtus > Microtus oregoni. The sequence continues at coordinate 28,803,381 of NW_024543071.1, read as the reverse complement.
ACTGCTACCATCAGTGCTTCTGTAAAATGAGGTAACGCTACAATCTACATCATGTGTATTTTCTGAAGGCAAAATCACAGCTAAATCACTTTTGTACAGGACTTCTCAAGAATGCCATGGTCACATGGATGTAAATGATATTTGCTGCACTTAACAGGTTCCTTGGCCTCTGTCCAGTAGATATCAACAACAATATAAATTGCTAGTAGACAACACAGAGCAAAATTATCCAAGTCAATAGCTATTACCTTAGTTCCTAAAAGATGCTAACCTCTGAATAGAGGTGAGCTCTCCCGCTCCTCATTTGGTTTTTATGTGTTGTAAGGAAGAGGCCTTCCCTCATCTCAAGAACATAAACACCATCCCACTAGCAGAATGATGAATGGAAGGGAGTCATTAATGAGTGTTACACACTTCTCCAAGGGGATTTATTTGTATTCATTAATATGTGTAGCCTTCATCTTACTAGAAAGCCAATGCTAGAGCTTCTTCAGAGTTCTCATTCATGAAGAGACTGCCAAACTGGTGATAATTTTAAAACCCAAAGTTGAAATGTATATAAACACTTTTACTACCATCTTGAAACAAATTTTAGCATTCTTATGGGATTGTATTATATATGTCTTGAATGTGTGTATCACTGTACTGAGGCACCTTGTAGTTTCTGGCTTGTGAGCCCGTCTGTGAAACAAAGGACAGAGTACAGCCTCTAGAAAAAACTCTAGACTCTGTACAGTCTCTACCAAGAGCCTCTTTCCGTGATCCCACCAAGTCCCCTCAGATATAAGAACATGGTAAATAGTTTTCTGGAATTCTCAGTTGTTGGGATTCCTACAGAGTTTTACATTAGAATGTGTTCTGTATTTGTGTCTTGAATGTTGTCCTAGCAACCAATGTGTGTATGTGTTTGTGTGTGTGTGTGTGTGTGTGTGTGTGTGTGTGTGTGGTGTGGTGCTTTGGCCTGTATTAATATGGTTCTTTCTTCTGAATATCTTGCCTGAAAGCATCTCCACTTACCAGACACTTTTGTTCTGGGCTCAAATCCAGGAATTAGGAAGAAATAAAGTTCTGCCATATTCTGAGTGCAGCAGGTGGACTGAATTATTTAGAGACCACAGAACACTTCCCTGCAGATGCTGGGATTCTAAATATCTGGCAGTGTCAAAGCAACCTGTTGCTTATCCTTCCTGTCCCTCTAAACTAGGATATAGTGGTCAGACTGGAGTGCCATCAGAAAAGCCATTGAAAGTGATGAGTCTTTGCTCTGAGATTTTCTCATATCCATATCAATTCATGTATCATCTAACAATCTATCCACAGGATGGAGAAAATTTATGAGTTACTCTAGTATTTCTAACTCTATATACATGGCCGACAATTCATTAAGAATTCTGTTATCATTTCAACTTTAGAGAAGATATTGAGACTCAGAGAGGGGTTAACTCGCCTAAGAGCAAAAATGAAAGTTCAAATCTAGAACTTTTTGCCTGCTCTGGGATGCTTCTGGCTAACTGTAAAGAGCTGGAGAACCACAGTGATGGTGGATGTGTTAGGAGTAACCAGTAGAGATAGGATTTAGTGCTGTGATGGTACCCTGGAGGAGAAGAAAAGGTGATTAGCCATGGGATCATGTTTCTATGTTCCATGACTATGGGCCTCTTTCCTTACGTCTGACTCTATAAGGTAGGGCACAGGAAAGGGGACAGAAAATTCATCCCTCAATGAATGGAATCACACCTTTGCATAAGATCATAAGATTAAACAGTGTCAGTGTAATGGAATTGAACTGTTAGACAAGTTGGCCAGGAAGAAAGCAAAAATAGATTTCTAGAAAAGATGCTCTGCCATAGGTCTTTCTAGAAAAAATAGGTAACCAGAACTCTTGTTTCCCAACCATATCACAGGCAGCTTATCCTGCAAAAGTCTCATAACTGGCAATTACAAGTCATGCTGTCTGGTCAGTACAACTATTCCACATCCCCAGAGTACACCCTAGGCAGATAGTTTTAAAATAAAAAAATATTTTGATGCTAATAATATTGTAATTTGGAATCAATTCTCACATGTCTAAGATTCTCGCTATATCCATTTTCAATGGCAAAGAATTCACAATTTGCCTTTATGGCGAATGTCACTCAGTGTTTCCTACGGCAACCAAACCCAAAGCACTGTGGTGAGCAACTTGCTCCTCTCAGCAGAGCCCTTCCTGGGGCTCTTTACTAAGGGGCAGACTCAACTACATGATTTCCACCATACACTTAATTGGATGTGCACTTACTAACACCTTTTGCTGGACAATCTGTTTTATAAAATATATCACACAGCCAGAAATAACCAAAACAATCTAGTAGTATTGCAGTTCGTTAGGGGAATTAATTGGAAAAGCGATTTTTTCCCCTAGACATGACATTGAACATTGGAAAACACCGTTGCCCTTTCCCTGAAAAGCTAGCATTTCCCTCCAGATTTCTGATTTTCATATTCATGGGGCCCTGGAAGGCTAAACTTCAACTTCAGTCTCAAGGCTATATAAATATTTATTATGAACAGAAAATTAAAGAAGAAATCTTAGTGGGTTTAGGCATCAAAAGATTTGTCGGCTTAATAAAAGCATAGTAAACCTCAATGCTGGGGATTTGCGTGCTGTCTTGTGTACCTCTCTCCGTGTTCCTCCGCTGTATGTTTTACTAACCAGCTCTGAACAAGTCCCATACGCCACTCTGGCATCCATGTCATTACCCACGAAGCACATATGTCCTATTAGATGATTCTAAGATTCCTTAAACCATGACAATATGTGATGGTCATAGAGAAAATTATAAAACAACTGGCTATGCCCTATGAATGGACAGAAGCTATTGCAATTTGAAACACTTAGATAGAATCTGTCTTATATATGACATGAAGCAAAAACATGATTTTAGGGTTCAGTGGGTTTCAAAACTACTCATCATTTCTTCATCTCTTACAAAATCAAACATTGAACACTTTAAAATAAACAAAGGACCAAGAAGAGCATGTGTACTTTTGCCTGTTATTTCCTTGACTTCAAAGTCGGCATGCTTAATTCAGATAGAAAAGAAAACTGATTTAGTAGAAAAGCGATTTCAAACAAGTGCTGAGAACTAAATGAATGCTCATTATTAATAATAAAATACCTCAATAGTAGCTATCACTTTTAGACAACCAATGAATTTTAGATAGGTTAAGAGAATGAAACAAATCAGAACATTGTGGCAAACTAAAATGCCTCTCCATATAGAAATGAAAATACAATTGAATATGATTAGAAGAAACGAAAAATCAAAGTGGACTAGTAAACTTCTTAAGAAGGTCTTGGTTCTTGTATGCTTTCTCCCCAGGCAGGAATCTAGAAGTGGACGGGCTCACCACATATTTTCCATATGAAAGTGGCACTCTAGAATCAATACAGGTATCAAACCCACCCATGTGGGATAAGCAGACCTTAGCAAGAGTGTATCATTGGGTTGGAAATGAACAGGTAGTGGCTGTTGCTGGTGGGGTGGCTTATTTTGGCAAGGGAAACCACATCTTGTGGAAGAAATATTACAGAGTGGAAGATTTATAGTGAGAGAGACTTGTCCAGGCATACAATTTGCAGCTCCTAGCACAAAACTGCAGGGGCAGGGGATAACGGCTGATGGTAGAGTCTTTGCCTAACATGCACGAGATTCTGGGATCAATACCAAGTATCAAAGTAAAATGAAATAAATGAAACTGGAGGGCAACTTATTTAAGAAAATAACAAAGCATTTCGGGAAAGGACTGGGTGGATGTTTCAGGGGGTAAAAGTTTTTTCTGTATAGCCTGAGGATCTAAGTTAGAATCTCTGGCACCCACATAAAAAGCCAAACATAGATGCACATGTTTATAACCCTCCAGTGTTAGGGGCAGAGAAAATGGATTCCAAGAATTCCCCGGTAAGCCAGCCAAGCCCAAAGGGTGAACTTCTGGTTCGGTGAAAAAGCCTGTCTCAAGGAAAGAAGGTAGTGAGGCAGGCTGTCGTAAAAACACCCAATGGCCTCCACATATATGTCAATGGAACATACACTCACTCATTCACATTCATGCATGACACACATATACATCATACATCATCGCTGTCATCATCTCCATCCTCACTACCACCAACATACACACAAGTTTGAGAGGGTATGTAACATTAAATGAAGAAAAAGCCCTTCCAATCACAGGTTCTTTGTATCAACACAGGTTTCCCACTCATGAATCTGATCCCACAGGGAGTTCAAATTGTTGCTCAGCTGCTTGTTAGCACAATGGGAGATGTGAAACCAGTCAGTGCACTGCTCTCATCTCTAGGTGTTTCATCTGCAAAACCATTGAGGTAATAAAAACATTATTGTGGGCCCATTGCAAAATAATATTAACAGTCCATACTCTGCTATTATCATGGGGTTGAAGGTTAAATCAAGAAAAACAACAGGGATGGCATGAGAATTGCAAAAAAGTCAACCAAGCTTTATCCATGGAAAAAGCACTTGATTTTTTCTTCTAGATCTTTCTATAGTTCCTTCATATGACATGTCAAGGTTTGAATGTAAAATGGTCTTCTCGGCCTCATGTGCTTGCACATTTGGTCTTTAGATGCTGGCACAGTTAATGGAGGTTGTGGAATGCTTGGGGCTGGGGATTAGCTCTGTAGACTTTGCAGAAAGGCATTGCTGGGAGGTCGGTCCTGAAGCTGGCACCTGCTTCTGTTCTTGTTCTCTGCTTCCTGACCTGCCAGGATGCGAGGAGATGCTGTCCCAAATTCATGCCACCATGAACAGGACCATTTTGTCTTACCTTTCCCACCATGGTGGACTAAATCTCCCTAAAACATAAGCTCAATAAATCATTCCTCCAACTTTCCTGGCAGGTGTTTTGTGAACCATGAGCATTAAGAAAGGCAATGTACCCTATAAGAACACAAGCAAGCTGTGACAGGTCTCAACTCTGCTTGGGTCCAATTTCCATCAGTTTTGGTCAGGACCTTGTCTGCCAGTTCTTTGGATCCTCAGGTTTCCATGCCCAGGGTGAAATTGTACCATTGGCTGTCTGGGTCCCCCACTCACTATATGCTCGTCTCAGGGCTTCTTGGACTCTCTAAGCTTGTAAATGGATTCCTTGATCCATCTATGGGAAGCCTTGATAAGGGCTAAGTGGTTAGGACAGTCTTGCTCATGTTAACTTGTGAGGTCCTTGATTCTCACAAGTGGGAAAGAGGCTTTCTCCTACAGTGAAACGACTGCACCCGATATTTTGTTGTGATCAGCTCACCATGGGATCTGGGGACCTGAAGCATCTGAATAATGAAGCTCGATGCATTCTCCTGGAAAATGATCTCCAATTTGCTTGCAACCCATAACATATCATTTTCAAGAACACGGGGCATCGATACATCTGTGTAATAGTGAATTTAACTTTTTATTATCATCCATTGATATTCCATTTTACTCTGATTTAAAACCACTCAGAAAACCAACTCATGCCCTTTTCTACCATCAAAGCTAAAGATTTCTGAAGCCATTAAATTCCAGGGCCATTTCTTTCATATACAGACAATTTCTCAATTTTCAACAGTTAAAATGGTCCAAGTTATATATTTTTTGTATTGTGATTATGCAAAATAACATTGGACTAGTATAAACTATGACTAGAACTTTGAATTTTAGTCATTTCCTACAGTAGTGATATGTGGACTGGAATGCCACAGCGATGCTGGGAAGCTGCTCCCGTCAGTCACCAGAGGTGATGGAGAACACAAATGATATTGGACAGACAGGTAGGTTGAACACACCTTTCACTTAGACTGTCTTCTGTGGGTTTCTTGGGAGAAAACCACACTCACTCAGAGTCTAGGTATATCTGCAGATGCTCTTTTAAGACAGCGGATGTAGAGAAGGAGAGGGGATGTGAACGGGAACCCATGAAGAAGGCAGCAGCTCCCAGGGGTCTCCCTGATTTGCATGCTTGTTTTGTGACCCACTCGCCTTAGGATGTAGCAACTACAAAAGGACTAAGTAGACGAGAGGAAGCACCTTCCTGAATTTAAGGTCTCCAGTGAAAACCCGATGGCAAACCGAGAATGAGGCCTTGCTGGAAGGCTGCTGTGTGCGAGGCCAATTCCTCCCACACTGGCTTGGATTCCGAAGTTCTAAACGGAGTGAGAGTCCCACTCTTGGAATCAATCCCCAGGTCAACTGAAGTTTAGGACTCACACCTGGCTTTTCTTAACCTGACCTTCAGAGGCTAAGAAGTCACCCGGTACAACCCAGGAATGAAATGCCACGTTGTGTGTACACATCACTCACACATACAGAGGAACTGAAAAGATCACCTACTTACATCTTAAAATTGGGTACATGGTCTTCCTCACGGAAGAACACGCCAGTTGGTTATTCAATACCGAACAAGAGGATGGGCTAGGATTTCTCAGTAAGGCTTAAGAGATGGAATAACTTTTAATAATGCTCCAGTTCAAAATGTGGTTCTCTAAAAAGCTGTACCGGCAGCACACCGCATCCTAGAAATGCCATAGCTGGTGAGAGAATGAGAGCTGAAGAAGGGGTGTTTTCTCATCCCCCCCCCCACTTACTGAGAGATTTCCTTGTACAGTCCAGAGTGGCTTGTCATCCTCTTTTCTTATGCACTTAAGTTTGGAATTACAGGTATATGCCATCATGCCAGCACTAAGACCAGACCCCTTGAATCTAAGTGTGCTAGGCCAAATGCACGCTAATGAATTTCTGTACTACTTTGGGTGTGATTTTGTTTAGAATTCTAGAAAATGAAAGTTTCAAGTACTTCTCCTTTTTTAAACCAAGTAGGTCCTTATATACTTAACTGGCCAAATGAAAGCTTGAAGAAGACTAGATTCTAAATTCGGATTGCTCTGTGAGCTGGGCTCTGCCACGATTTTCGATGCTCCGCTGAAGTGGATTCTCAAGCCTTCCTCTACTCTTTGAAGAAATACGATAAAACCAAAATGAAAATACATTCAAAGAGAATTCATTTAGTGGTTATATTGATGTCCTGATCAAACGGAATGAAGCTCTCTTCCAGGCGGTGTCCTTCCTCTTTGTCAATGTTTTTCATTTACGAGCCATTCACTCCAGACCTACGCTGCCCTTTCTGTCGTTACCTCAGGACCACGATTACGGTCGGAGAGAATCACTAGGGCGCATCAGCAATCGTTCAGGATGTTACAAACTTGTGGTTATGGTCAGTTCTGAGAAAGTCTGTTGGCCAAATCAAGTCCACATAAGCTGATGATCTGAGAGGTGTAAAAAGTAAGAGATCAGCCCTCACCAGAAAGAAGAGATACCTTGGTAGTCCAGTGGTCCATCTCACAGCTGAGCTAAAAGGTTTGATGCCACATAGGTCAATAGATTTAGAGCGCCTAAGGTCGTGTACTCCAGGGCTATGGGATCTCCTGGATACAAATTGGAGGGACTCTGGTCACTGTGGCTCTGGAAAGGCCTTGCCCTTCTCCCCCACTCCCTATTCCCCCTCCCCTCTACCTTGCTAAAAAAACCATTAGAGTGTATTCCTAAAGCTAGCCACTTCTTCCTCCTGGCTGACTACAAAGCTACATCAATCAAAAGCCCCCTGTGGCTCATCTAATTAACATGCCCAATCAAAATACACCACTGCAACAGACCTCCTCTTTTTTTTCCCCCTTAAAAATTATGCCTGCAAGTTCATTGGCTGCTGTTTCCTACCTGAGTCAGAGAGCAGTCACTTTAACCTTTCTCCTTGTGTAATAAAGGATCTCTCCCTCTCTGTGAAAATGGGTGTTTGGGTGTGCTTTGTTCCTAATCTAGGGTCTGGTAAGGAACTCCTGTGGGGGTCTCCTTCACAAATTCCACTTCCAGGAGCTTCAATTTGTTTCTGTGTGTGTGTGTGTGTGTGTGTGTGTGTGTGTGTGTGTGTGTGTGCAAAGTACTGGCCCTCTGTGTGTCTCTATTTTCCTTACTATAACAAAGCACTTACTTCTTGGGTTTATTATAAAAACAAATCCATCAATTTTCGTTGTTATATACAGCCCTTAAACAGTGCTCAGTACATAGCAGAATATGATCCAAGAGTTTACTGCCTCCATACTTCCTCATCAATCTTTTTCTCATTTTACTTGCTAGGTCAAGAGAATGAACACCTTTTTTCGTTTGTTTTGTTTTGTTTGTTTGTTTTTCGAGACAGGGTTTCTCTGTTTATCACAGCCTGGGCTGTCCTGGAACTCACTCTGTAGACCAGGCTGGCCTTGAACTCACAGAGATTCACCTGCCTCTGCCTCCAAGTACTGGGATTAAAGCCGTGTGCCACTACTGCCCAGCGAGAACAAACATCTTGTATTGCTAGTATCCACATCCGGGGACTTAGGATACAAACCCTGTTGTATTTAGTTGTTTCTAGCCTATTTGGCCTCTCTCTATCCTTCCTCACAAGATTCTAATGTTATTCAGGGATCTCTCTTTTTACAGGGACACAGGATAGAGGATACTCAAACTAAAGCCACTGGCTCCTGTTAGTAAATCCTAATTGGTGGACCATTTTCTGCATAGCTAATGGATCTAAGTTGAGCAGTATAAGATTTTTTTTTCCTGGGGAGAGATTTTTGTGCCAGGTATGGTCAGATGGTTCTAATTTCCTTCAACATATTGAACAGAAAGATATCTTTTCTGATTGGCTCTTTCCAACTGGATATAAACAACACTGCATAGAATGTAGGTCCACCCAGCAGACATTTGATTAAATGAGAAATCAGGGTTGACACACAGGAAAAGACTCAGCTGGAAACAGGACTGGAACACCAAAAAGCATTGGAGAAGCCAGTGAGGAATTTCTGAGGAAAGAAAGCTAAAAAATAACCAAAGTACAAGCTTGATCATATTTTACGTATGCCTAACTCTGGCCTATGCTTTACTTCTGAATGCTAATTTTCCTCTAGCAAGAGAGGTACCTTAAAGCAATCTCCGATTTCATGAACCAGGTTATTTAGTTCTTAGCAATCACCAATATTGTATGGCAAATTTCACGTCGTGTAATTATGGAAAATCAGGGTTAAAAAGTTAGGCGTCACTCTTGTTTAAGGTGACTTATTAATACAAGTCTAAAATTGTGAATTGAAAGTGAACTCAAGCCAAAACATTTACCCCCCATCACATACAGTATATATTTTTCTAGGCTTCTGTGTACCATAGTTTGGCTCCTTTTTCAAACACCGCTGGCTCAAGCCAATGATTGGAAGAGGCAGCTAGGGAACTCCAGCCTCCAGTCTTGATCTCTGATTTCCATGAGCCATCTCCTGGGAGGGCCTGGTGAAGCTCATTTATCAAGATCTTCCACCCCAGCGGTGAGTCACTCAGTCAGTCAGTGCACCAGAAAAGTAGAGCTGATGAGTTTATCCTCGTGTGAGTGTACTAAGTGACTCCTGCTTGTTCACTCACTCAATTATTTCCTTACACACCCATTTACAATTCCAACACAAACCTACAAACTATGGCATAAAAGTCACCTTTCTTTAGAACAGTAAATGAAACCAAAATCTATTTTCCCATGATGCTCCATTTAATGGGAAATTTAATAGTAAGCCATCTCTTCGTGAGAAAAGATGGATTTATTTTTGAAATATGACGTTCCTGTGGTGTAAACATTCCACTTGGCCTAACCTAACAGCTTACCAAATGTTTGAATATTTAGCAATAAACCCTTATCAAGCCAGTGCAAGGAATCTCCATTCTGGTGGAGGAATTAAACAGTGAATAACAGAAACGTGCAATCAGCAGGCTGGAGAAAGCTCGGTGGAGGAAAATGAGGCAAGGAAAGTGGCTATGGCAGGCAAAGAGAGGGGCTATGATGTTGGGTGTGGGTAGGGAAAGCCCTCAGTAATAACTTGCAGAAGGCAGGTCTCACTGACAAGACAGTGTCTGACCACAGACCTGACAGAGGAGAAAATGAGCCAGAGAGTAGAGCAGCAGTGTCTCTGAGGATCAAACAGTGCCTCCACCATGCATGTCAGTCTTGGTCAAAAATTTCAGCCCAGTGTGCTGTCACTTGGGCATTTCTTCCCAGGTAGTGTCTGCACACAAATGGATTAGATTGAACAGGTTGACAATATTCATTTCCTTTAGCTTCAGTAACATGCCCCTCTGCCCATCAGCGCACACTCAAAAAATTTTATACGAGTCTCTAGAGTCAGCCCAAGAGCCTCCTTCTCTCTGCTGCTCATATACACCTGTCAAGCGAACAAAAGGCTATGAAATTCATTTCGGAGCTAACACAAAGAGGCAGACAATGTCTTGTGTGAAATGTGAATGGTTTCCAGACTTCCATTTCACATACACCTCATGAAAAGCAGCAAATGTCCAGCAACAGAGAGCCGGAGGAGATGTCTGAGTACAAAAGAATTAGAAGGAACTTAAAATGAATTACTTAAATCTAATTATAGTAAATCAGAAAGATATTCAATTTATTAATGGTAACCACAACAACTGTAGACTCTGAAGTGTTTTGGTCTATGTCTTAATTCCTTCATCTATAAAATGAGAATATAAATGGTGACTATGTAGTTTAAATAAATTAATATATAAAGAGGTAATAAACATATTAAAATTAAATTTGTGTAAAATATAATCCATTAATAGAAAGGATGTGATAAATACTTGCTTTTTATTTTTTACTGTTATTGTCATTGGGATGTTGTGTCAGATACTATAATGGCATGTTGTCATTTCCCCCATCTGATAGATAAGGAAGAAGAGAAAATAAGTGTTTTAAGAAAGTGTCTTGTGCTCCAGAGTTAAGATATGAGATCAAGACTTCAAAAATAAGACAGTACATTCATTTGGTTTGTAAGACAAAAGTATGCCGATATGCCCTAGAAGGTTCTCTGGTCCATGAAAATTAATTGTGTTTTTTCATGCTACTGAATATTTATTTATATTTATGTTGAATGAAGTACTAATAATTTCTCATGGATGGATGTAAACATTGAGTTAAAATTTTAAATAGATTATCCTGGGCATGAAAGTTTTAAAGAGCAGCACCCAGACTCAAGTCCCTGTATTAGACACATCATTGTGCTCTTCCCAGCTATGCTACTGAGCTGGCAACCCTAAACTTAATGAGGAAAAGCTACACGCCAGTTTTCATTAATCCCTTTGGTAACGTGTGTCAAGGCTGGTGGTTTTGTATGAATAGATAACACCTTCCTCTTCCATTAGTTACAACTTAAGAACAAGACATCATTGGGACTATGAGGGTGGGTCTCCAAAAACTAACTGAAGGAGTCAATTAGTTTGGTTACAGATCTCTTCTTCTGCTTAGTCATGGGACAGCGTTCTGGGGGAAACTGTAGGTCTCTACCATGAGACCAATCTCTAAGCCATTTCTGATCAGTGTCATGCACAATTCATGAAACTGGTGACATAAGAATGTAGAACAATGACTTGAACAAAAACCCAAAGATGAAAAAATACCTTTGTGCTACTGGCCTAGGGTCCCTGCTGCTTCAAAGCAACCATTTTCCATCTTTAGAAAACCACAAAGACAGCGTTAGACACCTACTAGCCCTAGTCATTCTCCTACTTCTTATTTCTTGCGGAGCAGAAGAATGCATGTCTTTGGCCTGAAGGCCAAGTCTGAACAAAAAGATCATCTCTCCTAATGAGACATCCTGGACCTGGTAAGCAATACGGTTGGCTGCTTGTGCTCAGCAATGTCGTGATGCCGGTACAGCTGCAAATGACAGACTTTTATTAGTGAGTTGTGCAGGCGAGCATTCCTGACAGAAGCTTCTCCACCTGTAGGGGTCAAGGGCTCTATCACAGTGCCGATGGAAGCAAAACCAAGTTCTCTAGAAGCCAGGAGGGAAATATAAATAAATGAAGCAGGCAGGGTGTAAATAACAGGGAAGGAGGCAAATGCAGCACTTGGTGAGTGTGGTTCTCTTCAGCACCCTTGAATGAAAGCGATAGCTACTTGGCTCCAGCCGTATGCAAAGCAGCCGTGCCTCATTGTATTGTTCAATTATTTACAACCAGGAGCCATAAATTGGAATTTTAGGTAAAACTTCAAATCTTTAATGTCAAAACTATTGAAATAGGAAGTAGTATGTTGCCGGCTCAGTTGATAGGGTGCTTGGTATAAAAACACGCAGACAAGAGCCTCTATAACCTATATTAAAAAGCTGGGCAGTGCTGAGGAGGCAAAGGCAGGAGAATCTCAGGGGCTTCTTCGCTGGCCAGTCTAGCTAGATAAGTGAGCTTCAGGCTCGCCGAGGGAGCCTGTCTTCTAAAATAAAGTGTTGAGTCGTAGAGGAAGATGCCTGCACACATAACCTGATGACCACACAGCACACTCTGTGAAATAAACACATAGAGTAACAGGGAAGACTGGGTCCCTAGGAACAGCCTCCAATAAACCAGAGGAGAAGAATATCTCTACAGACTATAGGGAATATCCTAATTATGGAGGGATGTGGGAGACTTCTGACTTGAGAAAGGGATCAAAGCCGTCTACTATTTCTAGTCTATTCAATAAGATAGCGGAAGTCCTACTTATTGGTAAACGTAGAAACATGGCGGTGTTACAGAACTAGAGAGCTAAGTTCTCATTTTGGGTATGGGACTTGATTCTAATTATAGAAAAAAAAAACCAATGAATTTATATGGAAGCTACTAGAACAAGCAGAGTGAATATTTATTTATTAATAACATGCAATTAGGATAGAAAAATTAAAACACTGCTTATAAAACTCCAATATACCTCAAAATAGCATTCAGTCTCCAGAATGACAGGAAAAACTGTTTTTCAACAACCTGTCAGTTCTACCCCACTAGAAACAACCAGTTTCTCTCACATAAGACCGTTGCTAATAACTCACTCATAATTCTGTTAGAGTTATGACAGTGGCCAAGATTAACATGACATGAAGTAATAAAACAAATGCTCAGCTGTTCATTTATCTTCAGGATTTTTAACACTTCAAAAGTACCACAAACTGGAAATGAAGCAGGTTTTCCCTTTTCTTCCTTCAATTGCTTTCTTTGGCAGTGTGTATGTGTTGCCTAGGAAACTGTTGCAGCAGGGGACAAAGCTGCTGTGCTGTCACCCTGAGTTGGGCACAGCTTCCAGCAGTAACATGTCAGTTCTTCTCCCCCCCCCCCCAGCAGAAGGGCCCCAGTGCAGCTCACTTGGTACCAGGATCGTGCACTTTCAGGAACCAGTGGCTGCGTGTTTTGCTGATAGCTTTTGGCAGTAGGCAAGAAGAGACGTGGGTGATAATGGCAACTAAGAAGCAAGTAATAGGTAAAAGCTAGCAAGTGTGGCTTTAAGATAAAAGGTCAAGAAATCACAGCATAAGAACAAGACGCTTGCTTAAATCACCGAAGAAACCACAAAAGCGTGCCCCCAGGGTATTGCTGGCAGATGACACTGTATCTGCTATTCATAAAGAGTCTAGGAAAGCAACAGGGAGAGGGGAGAATTCGAAACATTATGTGCCAAGAACCATGATACTGTATATGTTTTCATTATTTTTAATTTGTTTTGCCATTCAGACGTACCGTTGAGTCTAAAGAAACCAAATTGCTTCCTTAAGATTACCTAATTATCAGCCAGGCAGTGGTGGCACACACCTTTAATCCCAGTACTTGGGAGGCAGAGATGGGCAGATCTCTGTAAGTTTAAGGCCAGCCTGGTCTACAAGAGCTAATTCCAGGACATACTCCAAAGCTGCAGAGAAACCCTGTCTTGAAAGGACAAAAACAAAAACCACCCCCCCACACACACACAAATAAAAGAAAACAAAGCACACACACAAAAAAAAACCCTGCTTATCTAAATGTCAAGTTGGGTTTAAACCCAAAGCAAAATCTACTATAACCCTTTTCACATAATTCATAAAAGACTTACTTTGAAACAGGGTAAAAGGGAAAGGAGGCAAAGACCACTGTACACATAGGAAGATGAAAGTCCTATACTCAAGAATTAGCTGGTAGGGCTGCAATGATGACACAGGATATAAGAAGCTAAAAATGAAGTTAGAGGGCAGACAATCAGTGACTTGTAAAGCCACTAGTGAATCTGCTTTTATTCTATAAACTGCTGTCTAAAATGAAAGCCATGAAATACAGCAAGGCGGGTGATATGCACTGGAGTGCACCTTGGGCACAACATGAGATACAAAAACATTCCTGCAAAATAACTTGCCAATAATTTCATATTGAAACATACTGACATAATATTTTGGATATACTGCCTTGTATCTATTCTAAAAATTCATTTTACCCAAATAGTCACTTTTAATGTGGCTTCTGAAAAGCCACAATTGTACTTGTGGTTTGTATTTTATTTCAGTTGGTCAATGTGAGAGGTCATGTATTAGTGCCACATAAAGGATGGGGAAAAAGAATTCTTGGACAGAACCTCTCTGTGTCGCTTTCTCTCTCCAACCCATAGTATTGCTATTTTATTTTATTTGTTCATTCAAATACTTTTTAGGAACAGGCACATGGGTCTCTCTCATACTAGAAAGGAAAAAAAGAAACTGTAAACTCTGCCCAGAAATAGAGATAGATTTCTTCATCTTAGAGTGTTCACATTTTACAAGAAAAAAAAAGAAAGTACCTGTAGGGAGAAAAACTAATAATGGTGGCTTTGTAGAAAAAACAAGCTTCTGAAGGCTCTCCTCCTCCAGAAAGAGCAATCAAGCCGGGCGCTCCTATGCACAATCGCAGGGAAGAGCCAACACAGGAGCACTCATCCATCCTGTGACTCACTCTCGCTTGCCATATTATGCTCCAACCGACCACTCTGACCTTGGTATTTCATGTGGTACTGAGAAATTACTCACCTCATCATCCAGATGACAACCACCACAACACAGCTGCCCTTCCCAGCCTGCGTGGCCGCAGCTGGCTTGGAAAAGAGTTAGTATAAGAAGAAAAGATTGAACAACAAACCCTTGGCTTGATTGCTCTTTGGGATATTCCATTCTGGTGGCGCTTCATCCTTTTACTGTACACAGAGGTCGCCAGGGCACATGGGTATTTTCCACTGACATTTTTATTCCTCTCAGATAAACTGAGAGAGTAAGGCACAGAGGGAACATACAGCCCAGAAACTTCCTGAAAAATCTGATCCGGAACTTGATTCACTGTAACTGCTAAGTATTTTCAGGGGTTGGTATAAGATGGAGAAGAATCACTAGTTGGACAGATGTTAAGGATATGGCACTAGGTTGGGTAACCAAGAGACCAGGATTCCAGCTATGGCTCTGGGATGAAGAGGTTTGGTTGACTGAGGGAGTGTCTACCTGTGTCACACCTTAGCATCAAATAGAGACTTGTTCACATCACCAACCTTGTCCTTTGTCTCCATCCTGGAGCAAATAG
The DNA here is from genome assembly GCF_018167655.1 of Microtus oregoni. Classification (NCBI taxonomy): domain Eukaryota; kingdom Metazoa; phylum Chordata; class Mammalia; order Rodentia; family Cricetidae; genus Microtus; species Microtus oregoni. The sequence goes on along the minus strand of NW_024543071.1, from coordinate 28,787,962 downwards.
ATGAGACATCTCCCCCTACACACTGAATGTCTGGGTCAGCTCTTGATCCACTTGTTGAATTTTAGTCTTGAATGAGAAGGTCTTAGGAGGGGGACTCTTTAGTAATTGATTGGGTCATGGAGGCAGGAATTGTGCCTCAGCGCCCTTTAGCAGAGACTCAGAGACCTCCTCTGACCCTTCCCCATTACAAGATGAAGACATCATCCCTGAACCAGGAAGTGGGCTTTCACCAGTCTCTGACTCTGTTTGTTAATCTTGGATTTCCTGACCTTCAGAGTTTCGAGCAGGAAAAGACTCTATTATTTATAAGCTACCTCATTTATGATTTTCTTTTATTCATTTTAGAAAATCACTATGTAAGATCCTAGGTATCACAACAGCGTTTTCAGATACCATGTATGTTAGTAGATTCTCCTCATGTATTCTCTCCTTCCCGTGGAACCTCCACCCTCCCTTCTGCTTTCCTATCCCATGTGCCATTTGATCTCTTCCCACCAAGTCTGAGAACTTATTTGTACTCTCTTTTGCTCTCCCTTTTAGGCTTTATCAACATTCATACCCAATTACATACACAAACATCTGCACTATAAGGTAGATTTGCATATAAGAGAGAATGTGTGATGTTGTCTTCTGAAATTGGAGTCATCTTACTTGATGTTATATTTTCCAGATCTATACCATCTCCTGGAAATTTTACCATTTAAATTTATTTTACAGTGAATAAAATTTCACTATGTATATGCTCCATATTTCCATTATCTATTTATTCATCTGCTGATGGCTATGAGGCTGAGCTCATTTTCTTGCTATTGTGACTAGGCCTGTGAGAAGCATGGATGCACAAGTGTATCTGTAGTCCTATATAAAGTCCATTGGTGTAAGCCAGGGGTGGTACAGATATTATATGGAACTTTCAGTTTCAGTTTTAAAGAAACCAGCACAGTGATTTCTATACTGTTTGCCTCAGTTTACACACCCACCAACTGTGAACAGGGCTTCCTCTGTTTTCCCTATGTCTTTATAACATTTGCTGTCTTGTTTTTATACGATTGCAGTTCTAGCTGGGGTAAAATGGAATTTCAACTCAGTTTGAATTTTCCTGACAGTCAAGGATATGGAACACTTTAAAAATGTTGATTGGGCATATGTTTCTTCTTTTGAAAGCTCTGTCAATTCACTGGTCTACTTCCCGATTGATAGTTTTACGACATGAGCATGGATTTGCACCATTCATACTGTGGAGATGGCTATACTACCAAAAGTAATTTACAGATTTAATGCAACACCATCAGAATTCCAACGATACACTTCATGGAATGTGGGGAAAATCTAAAAATTCAAAAGAACAGAGAGAGTCAGTAATCCTAAGCAGAAATGGCTGGCCTCAAACTATACTATACAGGTCCAGTGGCAAAGATAGCAGTGATAACACGGAAGAGCACACACTTCTGTGGTCAGGTGCAAGTCCTTTGGGGATAAGCCCAGGAACGGCACACATCTCTTATATATGCACTTTTCGTCTCAGGTTTTAAAGAAAGATTTTAAGAAAAGAAAGATTTCATCCTGGCTGCATCAGTTTACATCAACAGCGAACAGGCATTCCTCAAGTGTAGACAAGTGGGATATAAACGATAACCCCAAAGTAAACCCATAAAGATATGGACAGCAAATTTTTAACAAAGGTATCTAAAATACACTGTATATAATGGGGCCCATTCAACAGACTGCGCTGGCAAAACTGACTGATAGCCATCAGCAGAATGAGAGTAGACCCACATGTAGTTAAAATTTTCTTCGGGCCACCAACTAGCACCCAAATACAGGCATGGAGATTTATTAATTATGAATGTTTCACCTTAACTTAGGCTTGTCCCACTAGCTCTTTTTTTAACTTAATTTAACCTGCTTCTATTCATCAATGGTTTTGCCTTGGGGCTTTTTACCTTTCTTTCATTCTCTATGTCCTACTTTCTTGCTTCCTCCATGTCTATCTGACTAGTCCCTGGTGTCTCCCTGCCATCTCGTTTTCTTTTTCTTTTTTTTTTTTCTTGAGTCTAAATTCCTCCTCCTACTTACTCTCCCTGCCGGGAAGTTCGGCCTATACCTCCTCCCTCGTTACTGAATGTTCAGCTAATTATTAGGTCACACAGGTGCCTTAGGCAGGCAAGGTGAAACAGCAGCACACCTTTACAAACTAAAACAAAAGCAGCACAACTTTACAGAGTTGAACAAATATCCCCCAGCACCTCTTTCCTGGAGCAAGCCAGTTCAAAGTAGATCAAGGAGCTTAGTTAAAAACCTGAAAGTACTCAAGTAAAACACTTTGAGATGCAGATATAAGTAAGAACTTTCTTAATGGAACCCCAACAGCATAAGAAATCGTTACAAGAATCAATAAATGTTATTATATGAAAATTCAGAGCTTCTGTACAACAGAGGAAACTACCATCAGGGTGAACAAATATCTCCAGAAGGGAGAAGATCTTTGCCAGCAATACTTCATATAAATGTTTAATATATATAAGACATAAGGAGCTGCAAAAGTTCAACACTTGTAATTCCAGCTAACATTTTCTGAACACAATTTTCTTTGTAAGATTTTTGAGAGGAACATAAGGCCAGATAGGAGAATGCCGAGAGACACAATGGCTAAAAGAGCTCTGCAGAACAGCGACCGAAGTAAAATAAAAATTCAACTTCACTCTAAACATCTGAAATTTAGAACGTGGTTCGAGTCATAGTAAGTTATTTTCTACTAGGTCAGTGGCTATGAAAAGGTCAAGAGAAGCTGTAAAATTCCTTGTTCTTGACAGACAGAGGCCTCTGTAAGAAAAGTATAATACATTTCAGTCTGGACCTAGCCTGTATGATTCTCAAGGAGAATATTAGCCTTAGAAACCTAGGCATACTAGGCAGTTTGGATGCTCACCCTACTAGACCTGGATGGAGGTGGGTGGTCCTTGGACTTCCCACAGGGCAGGGAACCCTGATTGCTCTTGGGCTGACGAGGGAGGGGGACTTGGTCGGGGGAGGGGGAGGGAAATGGGAGGCGGTGGCAGGGAGGAGGCAGAAATCTTTAATAAATAAATAAATGAAACCTAGGCATACAGTATTTGACATAATTGTTACATTGTGAAAGAGTTGGTAGATAGGAAGATATGGCTAAATTGTGGACTCTTTAATGTTCCTAGAAATTGACATTTGGTTGATTTCTAGCAAGGAGTGAAGATTTGGAGGTCAAATAAGACATTTCTATGATGGGAATTAACATCAACAAAAACACAATAATCAGAAGGAAGAAGAAAGCCGTACAAGGTGCCTTGTTTACTTATTTCTTGGGACAGAAGAATCTAGTTGAAGTGACTTAACCAATAAAACAACAACAACAAAAAACCCATCTAAATCTTGGAGGTTTTAGAATATCAGTGGGCAAAATCAATTTTCATAAGCAAACAATGTTATCAAAGGAATGCAGAAGTTACAGCTAGTCCAAAATAATTCTGGGGTTATAATTCTGCTGAACTTACATACAATCATTCCTCTATGTCTGTTCCATGTCGATGAACTCAGTCAAATGCAGATCAAAACTATTCTAAAGGTGATTTTTCCTGGAGGAAACACATAGACTCTTTTGTTATTATCACTGAACTCATACATTGTCTCAACTACATAACTATTTAATGGCATTTATATTGTGTTGGGTATCATAAGAATTCTAGAAATTATCTAAACTATACAGGATAGTACAGAGCAGTTACACAAGTAACACAGAGGGACCTGGATGTCTTAGGATTTTGGTTTCTGGAATAAACTGTGGTATAAACTGGAACGAGCTGTGGGTATTGAGAGAGAACTCTAGGCCAGAGAAAAAGTATTTTTAATTTTATATTCAGTAGTGACATTGGGATTCTTATATTCAAAAACGTAGGTTTTACTTAGTTTGGATATTAGTATGCCAAATATCAAGTGAATTATATCAATAATCAAAGTAAGGGAACAGATACAACAAGAGAGAAAAAGTATTATTTATCACTAGAAGATTCTCATCTATTTCTTATTGAGCTATTTGCTTAGTGCACAGAGAGACATATAGAGCCCCTCCAGCCCTGAGCAGGTAAAAGATGCTCCTTCAGCCCCAATTTTTCAGTTTGTCCCTACACATTTTTAGTTCCTCCCTCTGTAGCTCCACAAACTTCTTGTAGGGAAAACACATCCGTGGCTACTAAGCTTCTTTTCAGTTGAGGTGTCCTGTTGACCAAAACTACCTCTTGTTCTCCTGAGAATTTTAATGATTTCTTTTAAAGCACTCTTTTACTAGTAGATGAGCTAAGGGTCTGTGCAGCGTCACTAACTCACAGCCTCCTTTGGAGAAATCTGTGGAGCTGAAAATGCTTTCTTTTTACCGTGTCTGACAACAGGAAGAACAAAAGTCTTTGTCATCAAGCAGTATTGCTTAAAGAAAGCCTGAGACGCGTAAAGTAAACCCATGACCCCTAACTGGGCTTCTTAAATAGGGATGAATAAAATTTAAGATTGTCACCTCATTGTTGTTACACAAGCTACTTAGTGTTGAAGCAGTGGTCCAGAATCCAAACAACCTGCATTACAGCATGCCATTTCATCACTGGTTTGCAACTTTAAAGTACAATGTGTGTACTTTAGCTCTGTAAACAGCAAGCCTTAGTTAAATGAGTGGGAGATGCATCTATTAGCAGTTATTGTAATAGTAAGAGATTTGATCAAGAATCTGAAAAAGAAAGAACTTTTTGGAAAAAACTTTCATGCAAATGCTAAAGAAATTCCCTTTTTTTTTATTCTGTCTTATCCATTTAAGTGTATGCACCCTAAATATGTAAGATCAAGATCGATTGGGATGCATACGATACAAGGTTTGTTGTTCTACAAATCTGAAAAACACCAAGCACCTCAGATTTCTTTATATGGATGCAAGCATTTTGGTTTAATAGTGAATACGAAGATCACTGTATCTGTGTATTGGTATTTTATCTGTCCTACTGATTCATACAAAGAAACATGTGAGTGGAAGCTTGGCAGGCTAGGGAGAAGCAGTCCTGTGAAGAGGTTTAATATGTGGTTCCAACTCCTTGAAGTTAGTCTTGACAAAAACGTTTCTTTATGAAGATCAAACTCCTTATGGACAATGGATTATAGATAACTGTAGCATCTGCCTGGATTTGAAAAGTAATTGAGTATCTACTGCTAAGTGGCTGCAAACCCAGAAAGACTCCACTTTCCTTTAGAAACACTAGAAGACTCAGATCTTCCAAGAGCAGTGTCAAGTTCCCCCAGGCAGCCTGTGTCAGCCGGCATTGGAATTACTTCAACAGGACTGATGGAGAAATCAAGTAAAAAAAAAAAATAAGGAAAAACAAAGACTTCAAGGAGCTAGACTGGAGATGAAATTCCAACTCAAGGAGATGGAAAACAAATACTGGCGTAGGCAAAAGTGAACTCTAGAAGTGATTTGAAGAGGATACCAATCTATCTTCTCCCTTAAGTATAAATGAGGCTACTTGCCGAGATTCAGAATTGGAGCGACAGGGGTATTTTTAAACAAAGACTTGGAGAGAAACGAGAAGTCTTATTTAGTGTCTTTTACATAACAATGTTTTGGGGTTTTGTGTAGTGATCAAGAAAGAAAAAAAAAGATATTTCATATAAAGCAGTGAAGCTTGAAAATAAGTTTTGTTGAGATAAGTTCACCCTGCTGGATGGATATGTTCATGACTTCATACAATGGATGAACTGTGCCCCTAAGAGAGACCAAAGTATGCCCTAGGGTGAACCTTGAGCATCCTCATTTGAATCATCTCAGAATCTGGTTTCAGTGTGGTTTCTAATTTGTCAGACCTCTAATGAGGCTGCGACAGCATCTTTCTAACAAGTCCAGTGCGATATTAATGTTCAGAGACCTCTTGTCATACCTTATATAAAACAAGCAGAGACAAGGAAAACGATTGAGACAGTCATTCTGAATATACTAAGTGATTTACTGGGTAAGTGCAGCAGGATTCACAGCCAGATAGATGTAGCAGGCACTAAGAGCTAGGAGCCATAAACAGTATCAGGTTGATTTTCTTTACATGGTAATCGCTACTGACTGCTTTATGATTAGAATTTCATTTTTCTTGTATGATTTCCTCTACTATGAGCTGTGAAGTTTGGTCAGCACCACCCCAGCAAACAGGCTGATTCCTGGAAAGAACTGGGTTTTGAGTAGGTACTAATAGGAGCTATTTGATATATTGCTGTTAATGAGTAGGCAGAGCAAGAGTAGGAAGGAAACTAGCTATCAGCGACAGGGGTTTGATGGGGGACTTTGTATGTCTCCGATACTCTGCTCAGGCTCAGCACATACCAGATCAGTCTTAAGAGCTGATGCTCTCACCCTTGCGTTATAGATAAGCCAAGCCTCAGGTTTTAGGGTGGGGTTAGGAAGCTGAAAACCCAGTGCTGTCCGGCGCCAAATCTATGTTGTTTAGTTTAGTTTGTTAGTTAGTTTTCTTGTTTTGGCTGACATATACAATCCCAGTAGGTGAAGAGATTTTCCGTTATAATTGTTATTAAGGTGGACTCTTTGTAAATGGTAACTATTTGTTATTACAGAAGGCTGATATATGTGTTGACACTGTTTCTTTTGTGCATCTGGGTACCAGGAATCTGATTTCATGAGTCTTACTAACAGATAATATTGATCTCTTGAATCTCAAAAGCTGAAGACTAAACTCCTAATCATGGTAAAGCCACCTGGGGAGTCTACTGGATCGCTTGCTTTTAAAATCAAACTCTGAGAAACAAAATATTTCTTTTTATAAAATTGATTTTATTGAGCTCTACATTTTTCTCTGTTCTCCTCCCAGCCTCTCCCCTCTCCTTCAACCCTTTCCCATGGTTCCCATGCTCCCAATTTACTCAGGAGATCTTGTCTTTTCTATTTCCCATGTTGTCCTATGTGTGTATCTCATAGGGTTCTCATTGTTGTGTAGGTTCTCTGGGGTTAGGATTTGTAGGCTGGTTTTCTTTGTTTTCTGTTTAACGATAACTTATGAGTGGGTACATATGATAATTGTCTTTCTGGGTCTTGGTTACCTCACTCAATATGTTGTTTTCTAGATCCATTCATTTGCCTACAAATTTCAAGATGTTGTTATTTTTTTCTGCTGTAGTACTCCATTGTGTAAATGTACCACACTTTCCCTATCTATTCTTTAGTTGAGGGGCATTTAGGTTGCTTCCAGGTTCTGGCTATGACAAACAATGCTGCTATGAACATAGTTGAGCACATGGCCTTGTGGCATGATTGAGCATCCTTTGGATATATACCCAAAAGTAGTATTGCTGGGTCTTGAGGAATTGTTTCCTAATTTTCTGAGAAATCGCCATACTGACATCTGAAGGGGCTTTATCAGCTTGCTGTCATACCAGCAATGCAGGAGTGTTCCCTTTACCCCACATCCTCTCCAGCATAAGTTGTCATCAGTGTTTTTAATCTTGGCCACTCAAAACAAAACATTTCTAACACATGAACACCCTCAAACTGCTGATAGTCCAATTGAGTTTTCTAGAAACATTTTTACTTAATGTATGAATTGGATATTGACTAGATAATTTCCTTATAAAGCGGATTTAAGTTGTTGGGTTTCCCCCTCTAGCTTTTCATATCATAACCACTAGGACAATCATCCCATTTCTACTGCATGAACCATAGAAGGTGAATGTGATAAAAAGTGAACTGCCAATGGCATTGAGCACATGGGTCTATGGATGTACTAAATGGCCAAGCTTGCAGATTAGTAAAGATCCTGTCATGAATATTCATATCAGTGGCCTCCTGTGGTTTCATATACCTTAGGAACACTAATTGCTAAAAATTGGATTCTGGGAAACTGAGGACTAGGAATGGCCATGTGTTCCAAACATGCACCTAACTACAGAAGAACCTGATGAAAGATAACGGATAAGCTAGGTGAGTATTCAGTTACAAAGAGAAGCTGGTTTCGAATAAACTAATGAGAATACAGAAAATCCAGATGGAAGTAAGATCCAGTGTGGATGGTGTTTTCTCCTTGGCTATCTAATACAAAACTGCAGTCACTTTAATCAAATTCTCATGCTGAGATGGAAGAAGTGTGTCCCACCAGTCCTCAACCCAGCCCAAGACAACAAAGGTAAATGTTTTCCTGACATTCTTGTAACCAGATGCAACTTTTTGGCTTGGCACTTTCTAAGAGGGTTTCTGTACCATTTGTACAGAACACAATTATTTGATTTGTTTTGATTATTCTTTATGTAGTATGCATATTCTGATACTCTAGAGAAATGTGTAACTCTTAATTAAAGGCTTCTTGTCCCCTGGAAATAGTAATAAAAGACCCAAATCCTTACACTGGCAGGGTCAGAGTGATGGGAGTAGAGGGTAAGGACCACATGGGACTGAATAATGAGGGTCAGGGGATTTCTGTACGTTGCCCTTTAATAATACAGCCCAGAGGGACAGACACAAGTTGGGAAGATCCCTGACTCCTACTCCTATTACCCAAAAGTCCTCTCATAGTAGAACAAGAACAGTCATCTCCGGGGATGATATAAATTAATAAACCATAGAAGCAGTAGTTAGCCAATGGTGAAATAATTCCTGCACTTAAGTGATTAAGACTGGAGCCACTTCCTAGTATTATTAGACACCTCCACTCCATTCTACCTATCTCATTTTCTCCTTCTTGATCCCTTTTGCTGCATTTTTGCAATCTTCCTTCTGAATGAGTTTGATTTAGTGCTACGTAGAAACAACTCGGTTGATAGCACAGACTGGCTCCATCAAAATCAAAGCATAGACACAACCGCTGGTGTCCATGGAAGATTGCTTCCAGAACCCCTATGGAGACAAAAAATGAACAGATGCTTGGCTTTCTTATTTAAGTGGGTTCAGTGCTTCCATTATTTATTTATATTTTTATATATTTCCTATATACTTTAAGTCATTTCTTCATAGCTTGTAATATCTAATACAATACAAATACTATGCAATTTGTTGCTGCCTGATATTGCTTAGATAATAATGACAAGAAAAAAGTGTCTGTGTATGTTCAGTGCAGAAATATTTTTATTATAAATAAATATTTTTGATTTGTAGTGCATTGGACCCATGGACATGGAATCCACGGATAATGGGGGATCACTATGCAACCTCAGGAGACTTCATGCTGATAACAAGAAAAAAGAGTTGCAGAAACAATATATACTAGTGCAAGCAATTTGGATGGCAGCTTGTTGATCAGCATAGACTTATCAATTTATTTAGCCATCGCACTTTGACAGGGTGCCAGAAATAGTTTTGATCAGACTTCTACTTTTCTCAGAATTGTGTTTCTCTTCCTGTCTTTTCTTCCCAACATCTGAGAATACAGGTGTATGCCACCACACCTGCAATGACAGGAATTAGTTAGACCTGAGCAGTGAAGGCGTGCCCACTTCAAAGGGTATAAGATGAGAAATAGCACACAGAGAGCCCCTGCTGACTTTTGTTGATTTGAAATGACTTAGGCCGACATTATTCTTTAAAAAAAAAAAAAAAACCAACAACATGAGTTGGGTAGTGAATGCGTCACTTGGGCAAGCTTCTGTGTGTGTCCTAGCTCCAGGACCCCACTACACAAGAGAACTGACAGTGAACAATATGTAGTAATTTGAATTTGAGAAGTATAGTATAGTATAGTCATAATCATATGTCAGATGAATTGCTAAGCTGGGAAACGCCAAAATTTTTCTACTTCAGCCATACTCCCACATACACATACACACACACACACCCCTTAAGGTTCTCACTTTAGAACTGAAGTCTCACAATAATTTAAGCAATAACATTTTAAATAAATCTCATGAATAATACATTTGTAACACCAACTATGACTCAGGAAATGGGGTGCTTCTTGCTCCAGTTGGGTGGTGTTTGTTTGTTGTTGCTGTTATTGTGTGTACACATGTGTACCAGTGAAGTGATGGTCTTACAAGAATTCACACAGAGCAAAACAGGTGTTTCTATGGCAATAAGTATAATCACAAGGCCACGCCACTGAACAAGGGTGAATAAGATAATATAGGTACAGATATATTAAGATAAAAGAGTAGATTTCATTAGAGATATGAAAGAATAAAAGGGCAGATTATTGGATCTAGATTATCCTATCTTATCTCTATATAGAAGAAACCAATATAGCTGATCACGCCACATACAAAAGGATGCTGCTGCCGGACATGCCAAGGCAACTACAAAGAAGGAACAATAATTTTGGACTCTGTCAGCTCTGATACCATGTACCTTTCAAAGAGAAAACAGTCCAACCACTTTCAAATGCAACACCCTTGAATTATATTTACTCGTTATCCTTGTCTAAGTGATTTTTATTGGTATAGCAAACGCTTTAAATTTAGTGCTTATATATCTTGCAGTTTCAATGACACATTGTCCTAGCTTTCTTTTTTTAGTGAATATTTTACTGAGCTAGAGTCTGTTCTTCATGAAGGTGTTTAAGGGGAAAGATTCCTGGAATAATTGTTTTGCTAGATAAGGTAGAAAGATTCGGCCAGAGACAAAGCTCACCTGCATGTTTATAGCCTGCCTGGAGATGTGTACCTGACTCAAACCCATGAGAACTGAGCAAGAATATGTAGATGGCTTTGTAATGGTTACTGAACAAAAACTATAAGTTAGAGCATGTAGGCCAGTAATAGCAGCTATCTCTAAGTATAATGGTGATCCTCAGTGAGTACAGCATCCTACAGTTGCTGGGAGAATAGTAATCACGTGCTTTGTTTCTCTGTTGGGAATTGTATAGTGCAGAAATGATCTATTAAATGCTTCATTCATTCACCTTCTTGGAAACCTACAATATCCATCTCTATTGATAAGTGAGAACTGCACAAGCAAAAAAACAGAGATTTGAACTTCCTTGGCCTGGGTTGACTGAGTTACCTAGAGTCAAAGCAAGAATCTAGAAAGAGTCCTGTATCTAGTCCAATATTCTCCTTACATCCATTGATTATGTTTAAAATGACTGCTACTGAACATTTCACTCTCTGTGTAGGGAGCTGATGTATTCCTGGTATACTGTGTATCTTTATTTATAGAATTGGAAAGCCCCCATGCTTAAGCATACTTCTATGAGGCAATAAACACAGAAGGCAAGCAAAATCAAAACTGGGTTTCTGTTCCACAGGACCGGGTTGCATGATGGAACAATGAATTCTCGCTCAGCGCTCATAACTTGGTTCTCAGCAGGTGGGTTTCTGGCTTCCTCACTACCTCACATAGATGTGTCCCCATGCCTCAAATTTATAAAATGTAGTTTGAAAAATCTTCTTTGCAAGTTCCAACCATCTATTTAATGAGAAAGAAAGAAAGAAAGAAAGAAAGAAAAAAAGAAAGAAAAGATAGACTTTATCCAGTTCTCAAGTAATATCTTCCCACATTACAGGTAGTAGTATTTTCCTCAGGACATTCTGGCAGCAGCGAAACAACTATCAAAGACTTAAAAAATTTCCCTTGTAGGGAAAGGTACTGGATCCGAGAGGGTGGGGTGTCCTGAATTTTGAAAATTTTACACTAGCTTTCTGGCCTGAAGCTTACATCTTATGTATCTGCACTTAAGAATTGCTTGCACAAATTATTTTCTTCATGGGAAGTACGACTCTTCTCCCCATTAGGGTTTTTAAAGCTTTTCTCTTTATTTTATACACCTGGCCCATAGGTCATGCTATTCATTTGCTCCAATCAAATTCTAGGTCAGAGCTATGAGCATTCTCAGCAAAGAAAGTCCTGCCCAAATGCTAGAATATATTCAGATGCAAGACAGAAACCCAGCGTTTCTCTTTTGTTTGTTTGATAACTTGTTGTCAAGGGTGATGCATGCCATTCTCCCCCCACTTCTTTAAAAATCTATCATGGCCTACTTACTTTTCTTACCAATAAATCTGATTTCAATGAAGCAAATAAAGTTATACTTCCTTTAGTTGACCTATGACTGCTACTAATGGTCACTGGTCCTTCATTCATCCAGTTGGCTAAGCAATTACAGCTGCTCACATAGCCACCCAGTACACAGGGACTTCTAGAACTCCAATTGGCCTTCCCTTCTGAGAACACAGTGTAATTTAGTATGGACTGACAAAAGCGGCCGAGGAAAGCAATTAGTCTTTTTCATTGTAAAGCTATCTAGAGCAAAACTTTTAACTTAAAAACTTAAAGTACATAATGCTAATGAGAGTAGAGTTACAATTTCAAATAATTTTATTTGGAGGAAAAAGTCAAATTAGGATTATTATATATGCTAATTCAAAGTGAATCTCTTATGAGAAACATTCGATTGCATTTGAAGTTTTCTTTGGGGATGGTCGCGTCACAGCATACATGTGGAGGTCTGAGGACAACTTGCTAGAGTCTGTTTCCCCATTACCGCAGTCCCTGGGATCTAACTCAAATTGTCAGACTTGGCAGCTAGTGTCTTTACCTCTTGAACCATCTCACTGCCCATCCCTTTAAAAAACATTTTTAAATTACAGTTATGAATCCACTTTTAAGAAGTAACATACATAATGTTCAAAGACCATTAAACATATCTTGGTTTCTATCCAACACCAGGTGAAAATTTATACTACCCATGAAGATTTATAGACACTGCAACTGCATTAAACCTTGAAAACCTAAGTCATGGCCTAGTCATGTAACTCAGTTGGTAGCATGTAGTAGTGAGCATGTCTAAAGCCCCAAGTTTATTGGTTACCTGACACCTCATCAATAAACAGTTAAATCGATGATCTGTACACCTTACCATGGTACTCACCAAAGCTATCAAACCCCTTTAACTACCCTGAGGTCCCTATTGAGTTAAACCCTTCCTTATTTTGATGTTTATCTATTCTTTGGACAATTTCATATATGCATTTAATGTATTGTGTATGCACTCACCTCTCCATCCTCCAATTCCCTCTCCTGTCCTCCAACCCTCCTGACAATGTCCCACTATCATGACTTTGTTTACCGACTAAGATTAATCTTAGTCGGCTACCCTTCCATTGCATGGACATGGAGATATCCATCCACTAGAGTATGGCTAACTCACCAGGGACTACATCACTAAGACAAAGGCTTCCTCTCTCTTTTGTTAATTCTCTGGCAAACATAATCTTAATCAGTCCAAACACTGCTATGCCCATTCATGCCCGATTTCTTCCTGATAGTTTCTCTGTCATTCTCTTAAGCAAGAAGCCTATAAGCGTGTACCAACAAGGGCATCTTGTAATCCATTCTTAGACATGTTGCTTTCTAAGATTATAATTTGTTTTATAATCTGTCAGTTCGCAGATGCATCGAGGAAGCATATTATTCCATACCACAAAGAGGACAACGGCCTCATTGGATTTCCTGACAGGTGGTTCACTCTGACTTTCATTCTGAGTCAGCCTCCATGCATCTCTTTTTACCCACAGCAAGGGATGCGTAACGGTCACTACAATAAAAAACCCTCATCATTGGAGAGGCCATGTAACCACCCACCTCAAACTCATCTTTAGCTCTATCATGTCTGAAATTGGATGCCAATTTGTGACATGACATCTTATGGAATATTTGGCCATGTGTTCTTAGAGAGGGAACACATGACAGGTCAAAGACATAATTTTCCACCCAAGTGCAACGAGGGGACTTGGTGAGTTTACTAGGCAGACTTACGGGAATAATGACAAGTTATTTACAACAGCATGGAAGACTGAAAAACAGAAACATCACAGGAAGTCTCACCTACCATGGGTAAGGGCATGGAAGCTGTATCATCCTAGTAATGCTTTCTGTCAACCTCCCATCTCCTATAGACTGATCACCTTCCATGACCACATGCAGCTGGGATATTGGGACAGAATAACGGGTAGCATCCTACGTAAGAATCCTGTAACTCCAAATCCAATCCTTCCTCCATGTACTTGAGTGTTAACAGCTTCACTACTATTACCATAGACATAACTGTATTTTCCTGCTTATTTCTTTCCATGACTATGGAACCTAGCATTTTATAAGTTACCATCAACATCAGTTATCTGATTGCTGATGACTGGGTCAGGTCTAGACGGAACCACTTTATTTCAACCCAGGACAAAGCAAATTTCAACTCTTCCTTTTAGTAACCTTCAACACTTCCAAGTGGTTCTCTTTTCTAAGCTTTTAAACCGGCAGGTCACAGCTTGTAAATGACTATGTATGGCTTTCTTTTCTCTTTCTGTTAGCCCATAACCTTTCTGAAACAAGGTCATATACTGTTTACTACTTAGCTCTAGAATAATGGTTTTCAGTTTCAATCTTGGACTGTGTTGGTTGGCTCTACTTTCCAAAGACAGCTATGGCAATATATCTAATAGGACATCTGCCCTTATTACATGAGACATTAACACTCTTTAAACAATACCAAATCACTATTATTTAGACAGTGCCAATGCCTATTCCTATCACTGACTCACCCATAATGTGAATGAACATAAGTAGTTGTTAAACTCAATAAAATATGGTGAATGTAACAACTGGTGGCTTTAGACACTGGGTCATAAAAGACATCAGAGGAGTCCCCTTGATCTTTGAATAAAGGCTTCCAGGGAAGGAAACAAGACTCTTGGACGACAGTAGTGATTTGTCACATGAATGACCTATGCTTCAAATAGATTCTCCTTCTCAGCCAAGCAATTGAATAACTACTTCCCCAGTCAACTCCGTGCTACAAAATACATGACCCCTTGCATCAAGAAATCCATAAACTCTCTACCCAAACCAAAAGCGAGAAGTCATAAAGTCTATTGCTATTTGAAGTTAAGGATAATGCGGTTTAAAAAATGGATAAGGACTATAGTAGTGCCATTCTTTCAAAACACAACAGCCAAGAATAGCTAGTATATAAAGTACATTTATTAAGAACAATTGAAAACTCAGCATGGAAAAAAATGCAAGTAGCACGGGCTCCAATTTCTTCTCAAAATTTAAAGCCCATTCTAAGAGTTTAAAGACTTTCTTCTATGTAACTTCTCTCAGATGCAGTGCTGGACTTGGGGCTATTGTAAACCAATTACATAAGTCAACATCTTCTTCATTAAACTTGTAGTGAAAGGGAAAAGAGCCTTAACAATCATGGGGCCTGACTGTTATCCATCTCCCACATAAGCCTATCTGCTAAAGCTTCATGTCCTCGTCTGTCAATAGCAAGTGTCTGAAAGGTGAAGAAAAAGATTTGTCTGTAAAATAACTGTGGAGAATTTTAAGGTGAAAAATCAATAATTGCTCTCCTAATTGAATGTCCATTCTTGACAGTGAGATGACAAGCAGGGGGCTCTGCCAGCGGGTTTAGAGAATGGATCACAGTCTCTTCAGTGGCTACTCTGAGTCTCCTGTCTGCGTTATGATTGATGAGCTCGCCATGCTTCCAACAGAAGATGAGTGACCCAAAATAGAAGCTGCGTCTTCTCACTAACAGGTGGAACAGGTTAAGTCATTTAATGATGTTCCCTCGGTTATGAATTTTGTAATGGAATTTAATCCAAGGGGTTTACGTCCTTTGCCGTCTCCAGAAGAGAGCTGCTCTTTACCTAAGCCTCCATTTGGTTACTCACCACACCCTAAGCTCTTTCCTTCCTCACTCCCGATGCCTATTGCTGAATGTATGTGTGTGCGTGTGTGCGTGTGCACATGCTCATGTGTGTGAGTGTGTGTGTATCTATTACATTACTCTATGTCATTCCAATGGACAGCAGTATGAAAAATCCAGAGCCATATCTAGTACCTACCACTTTCAGGCACCATATTATAACCTGGGCATCATGATTATTACAACAGCCTAGCCATGGCAACTGCATGTGGGCATGTGTAAAATGGTGGGTACTGGGTACTATGGTTAGCAATAAGTATATTGTGGAATTTATAGTCTATATACATTGAGAAGAGACAGATGTAACCACAAGTCATTGCCAATTATCATGTGACAGGGCAACAAACAGCACAGGTGTGTGCCTGGTGCAAGGGGAGTCCTACACTGATCCTTTGACCTCCCTGGCCAGGGATGTAGGCAAGAAGAGCTAAGAAGGACTACCCAGGAGAGAAAGACATTTCCACACGGATCTGAAGTGCAGTAAAAAGCAGTGTTAGAGATTCTTCCACGGGATCCAGGAATTGACCAGAGCTGAAGTGAAGAGGGAAATGTCAGCCAAAGAGATGACAGATGATATGAGCTGCATTTTGAGGCACAGAGAACAGTTATCCTGGCAGAAGCAGCCAGGAAAAAAAAAAAGGAAAGAAAGGGAGTGGAGGAGGTGAAGGCTTTCAGGGGTAGAGAAGAAAAACAGAGCCATCTCAGGGTTGAATGATTTATTGTTCATAAGTAGTCCTTCCCAGCCAGTTGGGTGTGGCACTGCCACTTCCCAGTGTAAACCACAGGCTGATTTCCTAACTGAGATCTTGTAGGTTTGTCTTCTAGAGCATGAACAGTATATACGATGGTTTAATTCATGAGAATGACATTACAAAATGCTTTCGATAAAAGCAAAAACCAACAAAAAACCAAACCAAAACAACCCCCCAAACAAAACAACAACAACAACCCCCCAAAAACAAAGTGAGAGAAAAAATGAAATGGAAACAGACCCCTACTCTAGCAGTAACCCCATGAATGAACTGGATTATCTATCTATCTCCCTCCTATAGTCCCATCTTCCCCTTTATAGCCATCTTTGCTCCCAATACAGTAGCAGAAGCCTTAAAATAACCCTCCAGAGTATACAGTGTGTGGCCTCTGCCTTACAAGCAGTATTCTATTATGGGAAGGAAGAATGCTTTGTCACAAAGACTACAGGAACCTAAATGTGCAGGGTTAGCAGGATCTGGCTATAAAGAGAGGTACTTACTTTAGCAGTTTCGGAGCTTAGGGTTTTCTGCCCCCCTTTTTTTTATCCCCTACAGAATTAACCTGCAATTCTCTCACTATAAAAAAACAGGGGTGTTGAGAGAATGTCATTTATAATGTGGCTGACCTGGTAGCCTGAACATTCTTCTGTAGTGTTTTCATAAAGGGAGTGTTTGCCAAGAAAATACTTACCCCAAACCAGTGGCATTGTTATTTCTGGGAACTGGTTTCCTAATCTTGTACCACTAAAAATAAACAGAGGGTCTACTTTCCAACTTACACAGGGCATTGTGTTTTAATCAAAATCTGCAGGCTCTCTTACCGAGTTGGTTGTATTGTCACTGATCCTATTAGTTTTCTTTTTCACAAAGAGAAAAAAACAAGAGTGAAAGCTTTTATCTGATTAATGTTTCAGCATTGATCTCATTTCTGTAGCCAGGGAAAGAAATTCAGTGTGGTGGACAAACAACAGTCACATAACTAATAGGTGGGTGAGTCATATATCAAATCCCATGTTTTACTGAAGACTGTGTAGTGTCTCCTATGCTTAGACATTTGCTCACCACGTTCAGAAGAAGGGTCTCTTGAGCTTTCAAATTCTAAGTCTAGAATGACAATGGAAAGATGCTTCCTCTATTTCTCTGATACCAGTGACCAAAACTAGCGAGTCAAAATAGCTCGTCAATGGCATGGCCCAACAAAGACTTCAATTTATTCAAAACAAATGATCCATCAACTCTTCCCTTGTATAACCCAGGACAGGCACCCTTTCATTTTACAAAGACCTGGAAATAAAACAGCTTTTATCAGGATCATGCACTGATTATTCACTATCTGAAAATGACATGTGAGAGATTAAAATTATATAACATGCAGAATAAATTGATGCATCCATCCAACTGGAAACAGGGCATTAAATAGACTCATCTGAATATAGTGATCTCTAAACTTGGCTTCTAAACTATTTGCCTTTAGTCATGGAAGTCAGAAAGAATTTTTATTTTAATTATTTGATAAGAAATATATATTAAAATGGAAGTCATTTAACATTTCATCCAAATTTTAAAGGCATAAGTCACCCCTAACTCCATCTCCCACCAATATTTGACTCATATTTCCTATAAGCAGAACTCCTCTATTATCTATGCTAATCAGTTTGAATATGTGTGTCTTTAATGGCTTCCTCACTAATTCGATCTTTCTTACTGGGAGTGTAAAATGTGTCTGAGGTCAAGTGAGTCGGATTGGCTTGATTCATATCACCAGCTTGCTTCCACCTATGGAAACTAAGTTCATCCTCCCAAGTTTCTGCGCCCGCACCTCTATCAGAAACATGAAATGAACACCATCAGAAGTTAATCAAGTGTGAACTCAGCTCATAGTCAGCACCGAAGGGTTCAAAATTGGTTCCTGGCTGTTCTTATGGGATCCCAAGGTTGATCTTTCTTTTCCTTATCTCCATGGTATTTGGGTTCCTTTAATTATAATTACCTGCCACCATTCTCCCACTGCCATTTCATTAGCAGTGAAGCTCAATTAGAGTATGACTTGTGCATTAGAACTCTCCAACACTGCCTACCTAATTTAGTATGTCTTTGTATGTCTTCTGGACACACATCATTAGAATGTATATGTCTTTGTATGTCTTCTGGACACACGTCATTAGAATGTATATGTCTTTGTATGTCTTCTGGACACACATCATTAGAATGTATATGCTTTAAAATGCACACAGAATGTGAATGCAAAATAAGTAATTTCCTGTTTTCTCTGTATAAAACATTACAATATCTTATTTAGGATTTGAGAAAGAGTTTGTGTCAACAAATAGTCTGTGTATTTACAATTAGGTCAGAGATAATTTAGAGGACAGACAGAGAGAGAAATAGAGACAGAGATAGAGAGAAATCTTTAAACTCTCACCCTGACAACGGGTTGGTGGACACAGTTCACCCATACTATTTCACTGAGTTGTCCACAAGACTGAATTTGCCAGAAGTCAGGATCAGCTGATACAACAATAGCACTTCATGGAGAGGATTTTAAGAGTGAGAAGACAGTGCATAGATTACCGAGGTGCACGTTTGAGTTTTGGACAGCAGGCCTGGCTTTGGTAAGAAATTAACTAATATCACTAGATAATGGTGGTGCATATCTTTAATCCCAGCATTTAGGAGGCAGAGGTAGGCAGATTTCTGAGTTTGAGATGAGCCAGGACTAGCCTGAGTTTGAGGCCAGCATTCCAGGATAGTTTGGACTACACAGAGAAACCCTGTCTAGAACAAACACCTAACAACAATAAAAATTAACTAATATATGTCACCACAATGTCAAGTGTATTGCTGCCAATTGGAATAATTTACTCCCTTCAAGTTCTGGATCCCACCCACTGCCTATGAGTAAGTGGTAAGGTCCCTCCTCCAATAATTTAAAAAACGTTATCTTGAAGGGGGAAAAGAATGCACAGAAGAACTCTAAAACCTCTACACAGATACAGGAAATTCCAATCTTGTAACAAACCAATCACTCTGAGAGATGGCTTCAGCACTCATTCAGCCTTTCACAATGATGCTTCATCAGAATAAGATGTAGTTTGGGAGGCAGGTTAAGCAATGAGACAAAGATCTGGTTCTCAGAGACTTCCTGGGGCTTCACTACCAGTCAGGGCTAGTGTCAGGAGAAGACCAAAGGAGGCTTTTCCTCTGATGGACACAGGGTCCATCATGATGTGGGATTCCCTAGAAAGCTTAGTTAATGCTGCCACTGGCAGCTTTTTTTTCTCAAAAATTAAGGCACAGGTAAATCCCAAGGCACCCAGGAGGTTAGGTTATGATTAGATTATTTTAAGATCTAGAGGAAATTACCTCTTTGAAAGTTAATTTTTATTGTGGAAGAGTATAAATTTAATATGTGGCACAGATTTAGATCCCACTAAATCACTGTCAACAGTGAAGACAGCAACAGCCTTGGCTGGAGGCAGGAGAGTCTGCGTATGGTAGATGCTGAGTAAAATTTGTGTAAAAAGTTTAATGCATTGTTCATTCTGATGAAATGGGTTGATTGAATTTCAAATGTTGATTCCGAATGACTTTCTTTTAAGTCTTGCTTTCTCTTCTTTGGTTTGTATGTTTTATCAAGATGTGCCAAACTTAGCCCGTGGATCTTTCTATTTTCCATGCTACCACTAAGAGTGAGCATCCTGGAGAATGTGTGTAGCCAGGTAGAGTCATTTTCATTTTGTACCCAGGGACATGAATAAAGCAGTTTAAGGGAAAACCAAGAAGCAAGGCAGAAGAGCACCTTGAAAACCAATGACGAATGATTATAAATTCACTAAAAACAGCATCAGCTTGTCTTCCCTACTGTGAGATGTACTGTCTAGCTGGCCTTACTGTCAGTTTTGCTAGCAGTATCTAATGTTTTGAAACTGAAATGTTTAAGATATCTTTACTAGGAAGAACATTGTTCATAGTCTATTGATCCCTGACACCTTATGAATAAAAGATACTCAATATCTTTATTTAGTGTGCATACGTGTGTGTATGCATGTTCATGTGGATTCCAGTTCATGTGCTTGTGTGTGGAAGCTATAGGACAACTTCAGGTGTCATCCTCAGGGATGTCACCTACATCCTTTGATGCTGGATCTCTAATCACCAGCTAGGGTCAAATGTCCCGTCAGCTCTTGAGAACCCTGTTTCTGCCTCCCAACATGGGGATGACAAGTGTGCAGTACCATGGCTCTGGAGATGGAACTCAAGTCTCTGTGTTTGCAAGGTTAATGCTTCATCAGTGGAGCTGTGTCTCCAGCACACAAGTGCTAATGTCATCAGGGCACTCACTCCTTACCCAAGTCTTGTTTTAGATAAATGCATTCCTTATTTGGACAGCCAGTGTTGGCATGCCTCTGGTACTCACTGGGTCAGGGATGGGCACATGCACATAATTTGAGTTCTCTTAGGAGTAAAGGCAGTTGCTCTTCCTGTGTCTTTCCTTCAGAGGAAAGTATGGGGCCTCAAGGGTCAACAGCAATCGCCAGAGCCCATGAAAAGAACCAGACTCTGGATGCTTGTGTTGCGAGAGCCAAAACAGCCTGATCCTTAGCAATATCATCCAGCTGCTGGCTGATAGTACAAAGTTTGAGGCCTACCGTGTATCTAGAAAATAAGTTTTGTCACTGAACAAGAGACTTTTTGCCATTTAGGTCTAAACTATTTCATTCTTTCCTGGAGGAAGAAACTGCAGGAGAGAGCTACAAAATATAGCTTAACAAGACTCCCCAGGAAGCTAGACATGGTCAAGAAGTGCTGTATACACGATGTACAGGATCTATCTTTTCTTTACAAGTGGAAAGTGTCATCTACAGTCAAGAGTGCTTTGGAACTGTCACATTCATCGAAGTTATGCCTAGGTCAAAAGCGCTGACTTAAAAACTAGAAAAATGAATGCATTCTTTGTGACATACTAGGCAATGCCAGGAAGCACAAAGTCTCCTAAATCAGCCTTCCTTGGACTCTGAGAAATCAGAAAACATGTCCACATGGCCCTCAAATTAGTAACTTTGCTATAAACAGTCACATTAGGTAATTGTTTTGGTTTCCTTTATATAGCTGCATTCCTTCAAAATTCCATTTTAAAAACAGTTGCTGGTATTCTAGATTCAGTATTCATTTCTTCGTTTAGAAGTGGAAACAATAACAATTCCTCATCATTAGTATTGCTATAAATCTGTTACTCCTGAAAGATAAATACAGATATTTTAAAGACGTGTGTGTTTGTCCTATTTTCCATGTCTTTAAATTCATGTTTTAAATAAATATCACAGATGCAGGCTGCCACTTTAAAAGGCTGTTTTCTTTACATTTTGTTGACTCTATATCAACTTGAAATTGGAGGAAATGTCCAGAGATTGGAATTACAAAATGATTACAAACTAATGCGCTAGAATTTAGAATTCAGAATTTAGGCTTCTATCATCAGTTATAATTTCTACCACACAAAAATTATGCCTTTAGTGACAGCTACTGGAAACATCACACTCAGGGCAAGCTAACTGGAGCATTTTATCAAACCAAGAGGATTTCCATAAGACACAGCAGGTTAAATAGAAAAGAGAATTAAGAGCCTTGGGATTTTCATCTTTTATAGGAATGTACTTCACACCCATGTTAATCTGCCAATGAAGCATTGCTAACTTCCTTGATGAAATCAAGGGTAGGATTAACACTACGGTTAATAGTATTTCTCAGCTAGTCTGCCCAGGGCACTTCCAGAGCTTTACTGGGACTGCTTGCTCATCTGATGTTTTCACTTGCTCATCAGCTAGAGTGACTGCCGTAAAACACATAGTCACCAGCAACTGCAAGGGAACAAGTAACACTCAAGGTTTTATTGTGTCCCTGAAACTCTTTGCCAAAGGTAAGAAAGGTCATTTTGCTTCGTTGCCTACATCATGTTATTGTTCCAAATGAAGCCCTGTCTGAGACTTTCAGTGTGGCCAAGTATAGGTCAAGGCAGCCTCGAGGGTGGTTGTTATGTACTTAAAACTGCA
Organism: Microtus oregoni; assembly: GCF_018167655.1. NCBI lineage: Eukaryota > Metazoa > Chordata > Mammalia > Rodentia > Cricetidae > Microtus > Microtus oregoni. The sequence goes on along the minus strand of NW_024543071.1, from coordinate 28,765,462 downwards.
AAATGGCTGCTGGGAGTTGCTTATTTGCTCTCAATTGACTGTTCCATTGCTAACTGTATTTCTTATGGTTTAGTTTTCAGGCAGAATTACAGTTCCTACGGCAGCGTTCAACCCATTCTGTTCAGAAATCTCAGTTAACAAATACTGAAGAATTAAAACAGACTACTTAGCCACTATTTAGGAAATTTTGCAAACTGAAGGGCCACATAGATGAAAAAGAAAAGGCTAGTCTATAGAGTAAGAAGACTTGGAAGTACCAGACGACGTTTGCAAGTAACAAGTTTATTCTGATGTTAGAAATGGCATAAAATAGGGTCATTTAACTAAAGATTTTGTTAAAAACTTCATATTCCAAGATTTTACATACTTAACTCTGTCTGTATTAGATTCAGCTCAATGGTGATATTCCACCAAAACAACTAATTATTGTTTTTTAAATCCACCAAAAGGAACCTTTATAGAGGTAGACTAATTAGTGTACCTATTAGTCTGAAACTATTAGAATAAAAGTATGTGTGTACAAATATATGCGTGTATATACATTTGCAAAAGAGCTCAATAAATCTGTGTTTTTATTGTACATGAGTTCTGTAGACCAATTAGTGCGAAATACAATTTGCACTGATTCTTCAGGGCCAACGGGAGCACACCTTGGCTTGTTAACTTAGCATTTTATAGTAAATTGCTTATATTGAGTATTTCTCCCAGTGGTAATGATACTCCCCATAGGGTCACAAACTAGGCTGTAATATCACAAACCTCTTCACAGCTTCAATTTACACTACATTGTAAAGGTTGTGAGAGGGGGGATAAAGGACAGCTTGTCCCCGTATGAGTGACGAGATCCCTTTATTTATCATGTAAAGCTATGAAGGAGGGCACACTTTTGACCCCAGTGGGTAGGCTAGCATCATTACATAGATAGAGCAACTGAGGGTTGGTGAGCTTACATTACACACAAATCCAATTCTAATGTTTAAGGTGTGTGTGTGTGTGTGTGTGTGTGTGTGTGTGTGTACGTACATAGAAACTTATAGTGGAGAAACACTCAAAAGAAAGACAAGTAACTTTGTCATTTAAAACAAAGCCTTGATGTGCATTATCCAGGCTTCTTCTTTAGTATTGAAAAGTTCCACCATTCTCTGTGTACCAAATTGTTACATGTTTTAGCAGGACACTTAGCTAGAGGGTCATTTTGCCGGGAATACATGCTGGTAATACAGATCTGAGCTTCTGTTTGGTTTCCTTGTTCCATAGCTGGGTGACTAGGAACTAGGGAACAATCATGCACTCTATTCTTTTATAGGTTTTTGTGAAAATTTTATATGTAAAAGGCTAGGAGAAAATTACTGAGGATCTATCTATCTATCTTTCTATCTACGTATGTATCATCTATCTAAAAATAAACAGTATTGCTTTAAGCAAGCACACAGGTAATACTATATCTACCAAATTAAAGTATTATGTATTACTAGATACATCTTAAATGGAAAAAATAAAAATGATATCAAATGCTATCACTGTGTTTTTGAAAGCTACTTTTCCTCCGTGAGTGCCACCATACGTAAGACAAACGAAACTCCAGAATGCCTGCCCTTCTGAGACCAATTCTAACATAAAAACCCACATACAATGGACGCTATAGATGCTGGGCTGACACATAGACCTAACGGCTTCCAATATGTATTTGAATAATAGGAAAGACAGGGGTAATCCCCATTCCTCAGAATCTGAACTGGAAACCCCAAGAATGATGTCAGGAGACAGTGAGAGTGGAAACTAAGGAGAAAAGCTACACGGGAAATAGTAAAGGCAACACCTTCGAGGGGCTCATTGTGCCCCAAAAGATTCTGATGTCTAGGGCAGCAATGAGTTAAGATAGATGCCAGCTCATGTTGCTGTGGATGTGGGGGTAAAAATCCAACTGGTAAAGTGGCCCAGTCCACTTGAAACCCCACTGCCTTTTACATTCTCTGTGCTTACACTTTGATCTTTGCCACTGGATTCTTCGGCAATGTGACCCCAAGTTCATACTCTTATTCTTTTTAAAGTTCCATAGTTTTTATGACTATATCCCTGCTGAGTTTTAACGTTACTTCAAGCCAAAAGGCACTAATATAGATGAATATCCATAGAATGAACACTTGTCTTCTGTCGTTCTTCGTGTTTCAAACATAGTACCATCACACTCCTGGGAAAGAGGCAGGAAGCAGAATTACTAATGGATTAGCATTCACACAGCCATTTTAGTTATTTGCCTTTATTTCCTGTTGCAGAATTTGAGATACTCAATTGCTAACTGCATGGTGTAAATTAACTGCAATTTTGGTGATAATAGATTATAGAAAATAGTAAGAACGAAAATTTGATTGTATTCCGTAGAAGTTAAATAGAACTAGAGTGTCAAAAAGAAGGTGACTCAGGACTCTGAAACAGATTCCAAATTCTTGCAGAAATTTTCAACCAGGAAGAAAAGTTCCTGATCCCGACTTTCATTTTTAAATAGTTTGTTTCAATTTTTAATTCCCCATTTTAAAGAAGGTTTGATAACATTGTATCCTTTCTGTGATATTTCCCAGTCTAAAAGGTGAAAAGAATCAAGCCATTTCTTTTTAATCCTTTAAACCCTTTCTCTCTGGTACTGAGTTTTCTAATCTGAAAATGATAATTCCTTGTAACGTAGGCTGAACACAACTACCTCCTGTCAGGACATTCATAAAATTCCCCCCTCCACTCCTATCCATTCTACAAGTATCTATTGGGAGTCCTCATCTTATCCAGGACAAGATAAGAGCACTGGCCACCTATCCAGGTTCTGACAGAGATGACAAGGCTTCTGCAACTGTGTTCTCCCTCAGTCTCATCACTGGTACTGCACCGCCTACCCTTAGCACTGTCTTATACTTTACTAATGCTGCAGAGTTCCCTGAGGAATGCTGAGAACCTGGAGAGAAATCGGACAGCTCCCGAATCACTTGCAGCTCTAAGCAATGATGACACACTTCGCATTGTGAGCTATAAGAACAGGTACTTTAAACTCCCAGCTGTGACAACTGCCTAAGGATGGGAAGACACATGGGGACCTCTTAGGTGTCAGGCAAAGCAGGGGACCAACACAGAGGTCAGGAGAAAATGACATTTGAAGGAACAATCTTTACCTTCGTCTGTTGTGCCTATTACACTTGACTTTTGTCTACCATGGATGTCAATTTTCTGTGGAATTATACAAATCTCAATCTCAGAATACAAAACAAAACAAAAGTCTTGACTTTTACTAAGACGATTCAATGAAGATGGATATGCAAGAAAATTAATATTGAGATGCAGATCTTAATAACTAAGTGATATTATCCATAAAATTAGTTAGCACCCTCCCCTTCTTTCCTTCCTTAATGAATGTCAAGGTATGCTAAACACAAGAAAATCCTCTGGAGGTTTTACTCTGTGACCATAAAATATGGATACTTAATGAAAGTAAGCTCAGTTTTTCTACAAGTGCTTGATGCAGAGGCTCTGAAGGAATGAATATTCTGAGTTATTTAATAGAAAAGATACAGGGGTGATTTTTTTTTCTCAAAAAGCTACCCAAGAGTCTATGCAAGATCTCGAGTAAACTACAGGCACATTGGTATTCAGCCTCCTTACTATAGACACAGTGACCTTTAATTCACCCAGCCTCTCAGATGATCTCATTCACCTCTTTTCAGGCATGTATTTTTAATGTTACTTTAGAATCCTTCTCTGTGCTTTTCTATTGACTATTATGGCATTGAAATTTTTAAAAAGTACATTCTACAGCTATTTCCCCAGGCATCTCAAAGCACAAAGTCAGGAGTTCTCTGAAACCCGACAGCTTGAACAAAATGATGAGAAGTGTATTGGTTTGGCTCAAAAGTGATTTGTTACAGCAATTTCTTCCACTAGTAGAATATTATGCCTGGCTCATGACCTGAAAATGACTTTTCAGTTCAAATCCAAATGACTTTAGTCTCTGAATATTCATGTGTGTTTATCATACTTTATAGTAGCAGGTATTCTAAAAAGATAATAAACATTTGTAGTCATACAAAGAGCAAATTAGAATACACTCTTTACATAGATTGAAAAAAGGAGGAAAATTACTTTTAACATATTAAATGATTATAATTGAGTTTGACAATGCTACTCCTTTGATATCAGTTAAATACAAGAAATTTTATTTATTTGAACAATCTTTCAAATAACGTGTTCATGAGGGGATCAACATGTAAGAACAGAAGCTTAAGTCATTCATAGAGAATGTTAGGAAGTCATGGGGTTCTCTGCCTCACAATTATTGGAATACAAAAAAAAATATACGTTTAACCTGACATAGTAAAATGAAGGCTAACACTTTGTAAGTTGTCTGAACCAAATGGACTAGTTCAGAAAACCAAAGGATAATTTCCCTAAAAGCAATTCCTATGTAGGACTGCTACAAAGCCTTGCTGTCCTGGCAGCAGCTTTTAGTCCCTTGAAAAATAAATAAAGCATTTCCACATAGTGCTGATCGAAGGAGAAAGTGGCAGAAAAAAGCCTGAAGGAATAATAAGATCCCGCTCAGAGAGAATTCTCGGATAGCTAGACCCTTAGGAAGTTATCTTGATAACTAGAGATTGATCAGTTAGATTATTATTCAGGTTTCTGACAATGGCAAAAAAAGAAATGAAGAAACATCCAGCATTCAATGGTGAGACACTGTGCACACCACAGGGCTGACTTACATGGAATTCCATGTGGACTTTAGAACCGTGACACGGACTGCTGCGTGTAGAGGAAGACGTCAGAGTTATATTCTGGGAAGAAGTCAGTTCTACAACAGTCCATGCCACATGACCTCATCACATGCAAGCGAGTACGCTCACACATAGAAGAAGACTATATGGTTATTTACAGGCCAACTATTGATCGAAATCATGTCCTAGTGGTGTTGACCAATGAGATGCTTATTTAATTCTTCTCTTGTGAAAATTAGCTGTCATACATGTATGTAAGGAGTGATTACTTTAGAACATTCAACTCCATCACGATGAACTACATGTTCCGAAGCCACAGGTCAGACTTTATCTGGGCTACCCATAAGAGGGTCTCAAAAACGAGCATCCTCCGAGCCCTTACATAAAGAGATAAAGTCTATCAAGGAAATTATATTTCAAATGTTAAGGATCTTAAAAGTATTATATAGAAAACAGGGCTTAAAATTAAACTGTGACAAAATTTAAGACTCCTTAAGGGAATTCCGTTTGCCTAATTTATGTTCAGTTCCATGTGCCTGTGAGATAGCGATGTGCAGCTCGGAGCTTTCAAACCTGGGCTATTATGAGGTTGCTCATTTTTCAGGGCACCCATTTTTCATTCTGACACTCCTCAGGTACTCTCCAGGACAACGGTGACGCTACTCTACATATCCTTTGTGGCCAGTCCGAGTAGATCCTTTTACAAAAGAGGTAGGAAATAACTTCTGGACTCTATTAACATTTTAAGGCTAGATCTTTTTCTGACTAAATTTTCTAACTGAATCATAACAGTATTAGTCAGGCATCCCTCAAGCCCCAGCTTCATCCATTATGAAGCTGAGGACATACTGATGATAACTTCCTAAAGTCAGGGAGCAAAAATTTTCCACTGGCCATTTACAAACCCATGGTAGTGCTGCTTGCAAGAATTTCATTCTGCAGAAACACCCAAGGAGGATTTGGGTACAACTTTCACAGCTAAGAGACTGTTTCCATTTCCTCTCCTCCTCTAGATCTAAACATTCCTTCTGCTGTGCTTTCCACCAAAGCTTACCCATTTTGGCCAATGTCTGCTGCCAACCTGTGTCCCCCTCCAACATTTTGTTCCACCGTCCCTCCCCACCACCTTGCCTTCACCCTCAAATAGCCATCATGCTTTAGAATGTTGAAAGTAATATCTCTATGAAAGAAGTGACAATGAATTCTGCTGTGTGGGGCACAAATGAAAGAGCATGAGATGCAGAAGAAAAGCCATGCTTAAAGATGTACCCAAGTACCCAAGGAATTGAGAGGATCCAGCAATTCATTGTTTCTTCTTTGTCCTGTTGCACACCCACAGTTTCTGCTGCTACAGAATTTGTGAGACTTTGCAAATGACAATTTTTCTTAAGTCAGGGTCTCTCTATGTAGTCCTGGTTGTCCCAGAGCTTTCTATGTAGACCAAACTGGCCTCAGATTCATAGAGATACACCTGCCTCTGCCTCCTGGGTACTGGAATTAAAGATGTATGCCACCATGTCTGGTAGAAACAACTTTTTAATTAAATGACTTTTTAACATTTCTCTGGTTGATTTTTTTTTTGGTACTCCAGCATTCCTTCTTACTCTTTATTTCAAATATATCCTGTCTTTATATGAGATTAAATATGATAAATAAATGTTCCTTCTGTGGGAAAATAGTTTTGGAGTTACATATAACTGACTCTTGCAAATGAATTCTAAGAACCTCTCCCATTCATAAACAGAAGGCTGAATCCCCGATTTTTGTAACTAGCCATGGATCTAGTCATATGCAAGCTATTCTGATAGCTTGGTTGAGCAACCTGAAATTAAAAAGAGAACTTATATGCATCCTTTAAAATAAGGTGGCAGCTCTGTAACTCTAGAGAGGTGTGTCCTCCACCTTGCCATTCTAGCTTTCAGGACCATCAGATCAAACCCCAACTCCTACTAAATGGTACCCAGCAGTTCACTTCAAGTTTCCAACTTGTTTCAGAAGATCCCAGGAAAAGAATGAATCTGAAGTTATTGTGGGAACTGCGGCTGGCTGCCTTCCTGCCACCCGGCTTCTGGCCGCCTGGCTAGCTTATGACCCGAAATAACAACATACAAACTGTATTCATTTAAACACTGCTTGGCCAATTAGTTCTAGCCTTTTAATGGCTAATTCTCGCATCTTGCCTAACCCATATTTAATAATCTGTGTAGCACCATTCTTACCAGGAAAGATTCAGCATGTCTGACCTGGTGGCTTGCTTCATCGCGTCTGCCCTGGAGAGGAGCAGCATGGCGTCTGCCTCACTTCCTCTTCCTCCCAGCATTCTGTTCTGTTTATTCCACCCACCTATGTTCTAACCTATCAGGCCAAGCAGTTTCTTTATTGATTAACCAATGAAATCACAGATTGATATAGGACACGCCCACATCATGAAGTGAATGTGATATTCATGGCTAATGGTGGGTGTTCTGTGGACTAAGACTGTGGCCTTGGCACATTTGACACTATTGACAAACTAGAGGCTGGGTGGGAGCAAATGAAGAAAAGGAGGGGAGTGGGATTGGAAGGACAACTACTTTTTCCCCTTACTACTTCATCTCTCCTCTCTCCTTGGGGAGAGAGAGAGAGAGAGAGAGAGAGAAAGAGAGAGAGAGAGGAGCATACCAGCATGTTCATGCCAGAAGTTGGTGATGGTTTTCATCCTCAGTCTCTACTTTGCTTCAGGAAGGATCTTTCCCTGAACCCAGAGCTCACTGACAATGCTAGGCTGACTGTCAGGAGACTTGCCTGTCTCTAATCCCTCAGCACTGGCACCGAGGTGTGGGGTGTACCACCACATCCACTTTTTACATGGGTGTCTTGGATGGAACTCAGGTCCTAAAGCTTGTCTGGCAAGCAAGCACTTAGCTACTGAGCCAGCTCCCATCTCTGTAGCACTTGCTGCAGAACTTTGAACTGTATTCGCTTCTCTTTTGTGTCTTTCCACTTCCTTTCCCTATATCTTTTATAGCTTTTTTACTCTTTTTTTCCACTTTACTTTTTCATTCTGTCTCCCTCTCATCTATCATTCCTTCCACTTCTCATCTCTCGATGCTCTGCCCATCCATCAAAGACCCTGCTCTTCTGCCTTGCATCCAGTCTGAGATGTGGTTACAGGGCATCCATCACTGCCAGTCTGGCATAAGGGTATGCCAGCACAGGATCACAACAGCTGATGGAAATCTCTGCTGTCCTGAGATCAACAGGAAAATCTCTACCCAGCCTCACAGAATTGCCTTTCCTGGGCTATGAAGTCACACATGCCTTTTGTTCCCTCTCCTGACTTCCTCAAAATGACTGTTTGCACATTTTTAAAATCAAACGTGTTTCTTGACTTCTTCAACACACCCTTAGCCTCAAAGCCCCTGGAGTCCAGTTTTAACCTCCCTGACTTGTTTCCACACAGTGCCATACACATCAGCCCAGACTCTGCAGTCCAGTTCCCATCCATCTGCTTGGTTTCCCACCTGACACACCTAGCTCATCTCCTGGTGCAAACACTCTGAACCAAAGGACCATTTTCAGGATACACTTATAATTATCTTTCCATTGGTGTCCTATTAGGGGATCTACAACTGTACTTGAAATAATTTCATTTCAATTTTTCACTTGAGAATAGGTCAACGTTTGCATTTCGATAAGAATTTTTCAAAGCTATAGTGGTGAGGTTGATGCCATCATGATTTAGTAGCACATTCATTCATTACTTTAGTTCAGAAATAGAAATTTCCATAAATTAAAAAGCTTTAGAATACTCAGAAAACAGAAAAGTCCCACCTCCCCAAGCTTTCCCTTATGTTATTTGTTCTTATTCATGTGAGTTTTAATCAACTGTATTTGTAGGTAGTAGATTTGGTAAGATTTTATGTATCTCCTACTTGTATTCATTCAATAGTCAGCAAAGGCTCAAATGATATACAAATAAAGCCAAATTTCTGCAAAAACAGACAGATATATGTATAGGGTGTGTGTGTATTCACATGTGTGTGGCTCCATGTGTGCACTGATATATGTGTACACGAATACATTCATGTACATGTGGAGAGCGGAGTTTGGTACGATTTTACATCATCCCTTTCTCTCTTTTTTTTTTTCTGAGGCAAGGTGCCTTGTGAGCCTGAAACTCATCAATTCCACTAGTTTAGCTAGTTGGCTAGGCCTGGAGATCCTCTGTCTCCACCTCCCAAGTACTGGAATTACAGTGTGCCACTATGCACACCAGACTTCTTATGCGAGTGCTAGGGATCTGAACTCTGGTCCTCAAGATTGCACAGCAAGCACTTTACCTACTGAGCCATTTCGCCAGCCTCATAACTTTACACCTGTGAGAATGGCCAAGAACAAAAACACTGATGACAATTTATGCTGGAGAGGATGTGGGGTAAAGGAAACACACTCCTGCATTGCTGGTGGGAGTGCAAATTAGTATAGCCCCTTTGGATATCAGTATGGAAATTTCTCTGAAAATTAGGAAACAACCTTCCTCAAGACCCAGCAATACTACTTTTGGGTATATATCCAAAGGATGCTCAATCGTGCCACAAAGACATGTGTTCAACTATGTTCATAACAACATTGTTTCTCATAGCCAGAACCTGGAAACAACCTAAATGCCCCTGGAGCAAAGAATGGATAAAGAAAATGTGTTGCATTCCCACAATGGAATACTACACAGTAGAAAAAAATTACAACTGGAAATTTTCAGGCAAACGAATGGATCTAGAAAACATCATATTGAGTGAAGTAACCCAGACCCACATAACTTTTCTTAAATGACAGAAATACTGCTACTGTGCCTTACACCAAGGCAACTGCTAGAGTAGGATCAAAACAATGGTTTTAGTCATTGATGGTGGTACCTAATTTTACTCTAGTTTTGTTTCAAGAAAAAAATCTAGGAGTAGTTCAAATCATTCCCCTGCTTCTGTACATGGATCAAAGTGTTTATATACGCCATAACTCCTATTGCAGGATCTTGAGAGGTTGTCTGTCTAGTGAGATTCAGGACTGTTACCACCATCTTCATCCTCCTCCTCCTCATCATCATCCGAGGTCATCATGCACAGCTAGGCTTTCTGAATTTGGAAAATTGGAAGACTGAGGGAGGACCACAGATAGGTATCTGGACTCTGGAGCCTACAAAAGCCTGGGCAGCTGTGTCTTCTTTGTTTTTTTGTCCTTGCGGCTTGCCTTTAAGCAGTTCCTCAGAAACTCCACAGGGTTCCCAAGGGTGGCCAGTTTCAATTTCCATCGCAGATTGGATCGTCTTTTAGTTTAGTTTTACATTTTTCTGCAGAGATCATGAAGAAAAATTCAATGTTCTGTAGTGTTTCTCATATTTATTAAATGAAAGTCTCAAAAGTTTATTCTCTTAACTTCTATTAATAACAACAGAAATTATGTAGAGTTCTAAAATGAGATAAAAATATCTCTTTTTGACAAACAGTGCTATTTAAAATTCATCTGGGTAATATGATCAAGAGTGTTGAAAGAAGCATTTTAATATAGATATCTAAAAGTCACATTCAAAACTTTAACAGCCGGAATAAATATCAAAACATTTTGGTAATATTTTAGAAACATTTAGAAATTCAGTTTTATCTTTAGATCTCACCACCCAGGAGTTTTCTTTTATTCAAATGGGAAAAATAAAAAAAATATGAAACATAGCAGAGTAAAAAGCTGACTAGCCGTAGACAAATGATGGACTAAGACTGCAGGCTCAGAACTTGGGGTTAAGAATCCTGCCCATTGGGACCGCATGGATGGCATGGAGGTTAGGGAAAGGTGCTCTGCAGTCATGAGAACAGCAGTTTGCATCCTAGCACCCACACAAGCTGGCACTCCTGCACCCCAGTTCTGGACCGAAGGGAGAGACAGAAGTAATGCAATAGCTTGCTACAATGCAAGGCTAGGTTCAAGAGCCGGGGCCTGAGAGGGCTTGGCAGAGAGTAGGAGAGAATATCACTCCGTGCTGCTTCCTGCCTCTGGCACAGATAACTGCACATTGTATATGTTCTCTCTCTCTCTCTCTCTCTCTCTCTCTCTCTCTCTCTCTCTCTCTCGCAGACATACATAAATAAACAAACGTAATAAATCTTAAAAATCTGCCCTCTACATACAGGTGTGTGTATGTGCACATATATGTGGGTATATGTATTCATGTGTGTGTATGTGTATGTGTGTGGTATGTGAACCCTTAAGCACTCATGTCTTGTTTTAAAATTACACATCTTCATTCTCTGAACAGAAACGCAAGCATCCAGGCAGTGGGTTTATCTAAGCTCTCTCAGCTGGCTCTTAGGAGGCTGGTCCCTTTGCCCTCTCCAGTGAGAGGCATTTGAGTCTTCTGCTCAGGTTCCCCTTGGAGCTTCTTTAATCCCACTATTATTTCTGTGAAAACAGAATGATTGTTTCTACTTTCTCCCTTAACCTTTCGTCTGCAGGAATATCACAGTGGACACAGCCCCGTTAAGGTTGACTTTCAGAAACAAGGATAGCGGCACAGCGGGCATTCTGAAAGAAAGCATTTCTGCTCCACTCACCAAATATCCTAATCTCTTCACTCATTCATTCGCTCATTCATTCATTCAGCCATTCACTCATTCACTCTTTCTTTACTGGGAGTCAACCACGGGTATCTCCCAAGGGGCTTACATTTTAGAATCTGAGAAATTCAATTTCAGAAGACTCTGAAAATGTTAACTAGGGAGACATCTGATTCAGACTTTCTAGAGAAGCCCAGCATCTCACCTGGCTTAGATAAGATCTAAGCTGTAGCAGAGAGGCCCCCCCCCATGGAGGCACAGCATGGGGAGAGAGTGGGTATAACAGATAGACATGAAGATCCTTTCCAGAGTTTGAATTCTGCCAGGAAGGTGCTCAGAAACAGTTTCAAATTGGTAGCAGGGAGAGACAGAGTAACACAATTGATTGGTTGTTCAGAAAAATAACTCTAAGTACAATCTGTTAGAAATGTGTTTGAGGGGAATGAACCAGTTTGAGAAGGGAAACTGTTTCTACTTTGGGGATTTTTTTTTTTTTCAGTCTGAAACCCAACGGAAAAGGATGAATGCTTATACAAACTGATCTGTTTCAATGTTGGGAAATAACTGAATTCAGGGCTTCACGCAAGTGCTCCTTCTCCGGTGCAACCCCAGTGCTATGCAAGCATTGTGAAGGAAGAGGGATGGGCACTCTGAATAGTGGGTACCTCTCTGCATCCCAGGCAGTCAACGTGAGGAAGTTCATGTTCCCTCTAGAGTAAGGATCAAACACGAAGGGACTACACAGCTACACAAGTCTGGATCTCAGAGGCACTATTTCTTGCCCTGGTCTCAGTCCACTCAGCTAATGTGTCTGTATTGATTTCTTCATCAAACTTTGAGAATCACTACAGTAATACAATCTGCAAGGTGGCTGTTTTGTAAAGGTATCAAATTTATTCATCAAGTGCTTGAGAAAATGCCTGACATACAGCAAGTCCAAGATATGTCCAGTTAGGAAACCAATAGAAGTTGCAGATCTAAAGCTGCAGGTTGAGGAGACAACTGGGGGTGACCATCTGAGTCGACATCATGTCCAAAACTTAGTCTATTTTTGTTTTCTCCTTAGCCTGGACACTGAATAGACTTATAGCAACTTCATATATAAGAATAGCTTTGATATACTAGAGGAAAATGACTTTGTTGATGACTGGACAGTCCCGACTCTCTCTCTCTCTCTCTCTCTCTCTCTCTCTCTCTCTCTGTCTCTCTCTCTCTGTCTCTTTCTCTCTCTGTCGGTCTCTCTCTCTCTCTCTCTCTCTCTCTCTCTCTCTCTCTCTCTGTGTGTGTGTGTGTGTGTACATTGCCCCTCTCTTTGAGTGTGTGTGTGTGCGCACGTGCACACGTGTGTGTGTACATATAGGTGCATGTGTGAGTGGGGACATGTATAAACATGTGGACGCCGGAGTATGACATTGGGTGCTTTTCTCTGTCACTCTTCATCTTGTTTTTGAGACAGTCTCTCACTGAATCTGGAGCTCACTGGCTTGGCTTCACTGACTAGCCAGCAAGATCTCCCTCTGTCTCCCAGTACTGGGGTTACAGTCATTCATCGCTGTGCTTGACTTCTTACATGGTTCTGAGGATCCAAACTCGGGTCCTCATATTTCTGCACCAACACTTTCCTCGTTGCGCCATCCTCCAGCCTCATCCCTGACCAGTTTCTACTTCCTCTTTAGTATAACCTTTCAAAAGTGCCCATGATTCCACCAAATGTGTAATAAAATTAGTCCTTTTAACAAATGGCTCTTAATATTTGTTTTAAGAAGATCATCTTGTTCTTATGTTTAACTTTAGAACTGAACCATTGATGTGACTTTTCTAGGAATTGTGTTATATTCTGTATTAGAATAAAAAATTCCACAGACTGCTGTGTAGTGGTCATTTTGATTGGTATTAATTTTCTTGTAATGGTTCAGAATAAAAACATTACTTTCATGAGCAACACAATAACTAAGAGGTGGAGACATATTTTCTTGCAAGAAAGCTTGGTAGGTATAATTAATCATAAGATGCATAATTTTTTAACATTTAAGTGTTAATTAAGTTGCTAATGATTTTCTGGACAGAACATGGCTGTGCACGCATCATCTCAGAGCTGGTGTGACTACCTGCACAAGATTAAGTGGTAGATATTCCAGCATGAACAGGGAAGGGAGCCCTGCATCCACATTCCACCAAAGGAGCTACTGGCTGTTGATAGCTGCTGAAAGAGACAGAGCCACTCTCCTTTGGGACTGCAGGTAGGTGCTCATGCCCCAGGAGATGGTCACACACCATGTTTGGCAGTACTAGAGGAATTGAGGAGAGACATTTCACAGAGAGGGAGGTGAGGAGGGCGACACAAAGTGAGATGGAAGAAGGTAATGGTGGATGAATATGGTTAATATATATTGAATAATTGTATGATGTTTTCAAAGAATAAAAATATATTCTTCAATGTGTGTATCTAATAATAAAGATCATCTCAAACATATGTTATGATATCCATTAACTTAAATAATTTATGATCCCCAAGATAAAACACTGTGAAAGCCATTCCTCCAACTCACCCAAAGGCAAATGAAAGCTTGTATTTATGACAAAATGGGATCTAATTTTGAAGGCAATTTATCTCTTCCCCAGCTAGTCTCATTGCCCATATATCAAGAAAGTAAGTGTTATGTTTTTAAGAAAAAACTCGGAAATTTAACATGCATCTTGAAGTTATCTCTAGAGAAATTACTTGGATATTTCCTTCCGATTAGTTTGATAATTGCAGGATATTAATAAAGAAAATTTTCTCCATGATTAATGGAGACATGTCCCAGAAACCTATTTACTGTCATTATTCATAATCTTCAGAAACGTGTCTGGAGACATTTATGAACTCCCAGGAATGTCAGGCCTCAGTTCCAGGCCCTGCTGATAAACTAGTAACTCCATTAGCTGAGGAACTGTCACTTGGAAAATATTAAAGCTGACTGGAAAACTAAAACGGGGTCAGTAGTCACATTTAAACTTCTATCAGTGTCCCCAACTGATTTAAATTATGAATAGCAAACTAAATTGAAATTTTACAGACCATCACATCACAAAGTAAGGATCTGGCTCATTTAACAGAAACATTTTATCGTAAGCCTGCTCCACTGCTCAGGTCCCATGTCCTTAGACAGTTCCGAGGCTTGACATACACACTGCCAATACCCAGGGCCAAAGGGGGCAGCTCTCAACACATGTCACGAGAGGGGAGCCAGCCTCTGGAAAAGGCTACTGGGTTCGCCTTGGACGTCAGTACTTGATCAACAGCCATTCCTTTCTTTACTCTTTGAAGTTGAAGAAAAGGAGCTTTTGAACATTGTGGATCAAAAGTCTTGGGCCCCATGTGCAATAAAGAAAAGCAATTTTCATGGTAATCACTCGGCGGAAAGTTAGACCAGCAGTAGAATGCTATTCAACATGCATTTAGGCTATACCTGCCTTTCACCTCTAGAACATTAACAAGTAAACAAACAAACACACAAATAGTTATTTCTTTAATAGAAAATTACCGAGTTAATTTCTTTCTATGCCCTCAGCACTATTTTCAGTATGCCATACCTGTTATCTCTCTCAAGGCTCAACTTTCTCCTTTTAATTATTTGTTACCATGTCACAGATGAGGAATGTTCACTTAAGGGGCAAACCCCTTGTCCTAAATAAACTACTTAGTGATTATTCCTTAAATTTTATGTTATTGTGTATCTTGGAGTTCATGATGTGTGTGCGGATAGGCATACCATTGCACACACAGGACAACTTTTTTGAGTTGCTTCCCACATGCCACCTTTATGTGGGTTCCAAGGATGGAACTCAAGCCAATAAAATTGCACAGATAGAGCCTTGAAACACTTAGCCATCTCACTGGGTCTCGCTGGCAATTATTAGAGCTAGAATCTGAACCCAGTTGATCTGATTTTAGATTACTTGGCAATAAGATATGCACAAAGAATTTTTTAAGCTTTTAAAGTTTGAGTCCCACTCTGTTGATTAATACTTTCATAAAAAAGGGGTTAGATTTTGGCTGGGTATTACCTTCATTAAGCAATTGTTTTGCTACATATTAGTGAACATAACAATAATGTCTACTGTCTAGACTTTTGTGTAGCTTAAATAAGGTAATAAGTAAAGTACTTCTGTCGATTCCTAGTACATAGTATCTCCTTAATGAATACATACAAGTGACTTAAAATGATAATAATATTCATTTATTGGGAATAGTGTAGGGGAAAGTTGACTGCAATGTGTCTGAGTTTTACTGTGTACGTGTATGTATGCATGTGTGTGTGTGTGTGTGTGTGTGTGATTGTGAACGAGTGCACTAGAAGACAGTTTTGAGAGTCTTCCTCTATTGTTTTCCAACTTTTTTTGAGAAAGTGCTCCTTACTGAACAGAGAGTGTCTCAATTCAGCAATACTAACCGTCCAGTGAGTGCCAGTGAGATCCTCCTGCCTCTGCCTCCTGGGAACTAGGATTGCAGGCTGGCACCAACACTCTTGGCTAGTTTTGATTGTTTGTTTTGATATAGGTTCTGGGGAGCCAAATTTAGTCTTCACATTGCCATGACAAGCATTTTACCAACTGAAGCATCTCCCCAGTCCTGTATGGGTTTAAGAAATATAGGAAAAATCTTACAGTTTTTAAGAAAAAATCTGTCAAATGTTATCCAGTATTTAAACTAATGTTTCTGTATCTAATGTGCTTCCAAGAAATAGAACTTGACCTTAGCTTTCAAATAATCCTCTAAATAGGTTATTATTTTTTCCTGCAAAGCCTTAAATGGTCCAATTCTGTTAGTGTGGATGATGCATATCTAAGAAAACTTTCCTTAGAGCATGACCTGCATAGCGTGCCATAGCTGTCTGTGGTACAGCTGCTCAGCCTGCTATTGCTGCTCTTTCATCAGTCTGCATGTTCTTTGCTTTCCCGGGGCTATAAAGTAAGAGCATGCTGTTGCCCCAGAGTAGGCTTAGAAAGGCTGTGGAATTAGTTTCAGGCACTGAGAGCTTTGTTTGATTTTTCATAATCTAGAGACTGGACTCATGTCAAACTGCAGAGAAGAGCTCTTCCAGATTTACACAGGGGCATAGGAGTCACGGACTGTGCTTGCTCATGCTGGCTCTCTCAGGATGAGAGATGCATATGTACTTTTTCTTCTTTTGCACTAACTGCAAAGCTCCCTTCAGCAACAGAAGGCTGAGCTGACAGTCACAGCTTTGGGCACTGACAGGAAGGGCCCAGAGAGGTTTCTCTTTCTACCTGATTTCATCTGTAGACCAAGTTCTCAGGAGCAGGAGAGCAGCACTTGGGCCTCGGCTGCCTGGTAGGGAGGCTCCTCTTTTCTCTTCCACCCTTAGAATGAGGATAGTCCAAATGAGGTACTACCAGAGCGAAATGTGCTTTACAAAGGATTCATATGAGAAAAGAAAGCACTGTAATGTAAGAATCTCCATGACTAACATCTGCAGTTGCCCAGAGTTTAGCCCATACCACTGTGATTTGATTAGACTCTCTGGAGCCCATAATGGGAATTCATTTCACCAGCTTTATAGGTGATGATAAGTATAGATAGTTACTGTGGGCATCCGTGTGCCAGGCCCCACACAAAGCATGTTTCATTCATTATCTCATTTAATCTTCCTCTATAAAAAGTTACACTATTAACTCCTTTTATAGATGCGCCAACTGAGCCTTGGATAATTTAAGTAACTTGCTTAAGATTTCAGAGCTCAAGAAGCCTGGTTACGGGAAAAGGTCTGTGCTGTTTCTCAGAGCTTGAAGATAGTAGCTTATTCCCAAGGCATCGAATTTCACTAAAAGTAAGCCAGTAAACGAAATGTTTTTTAAACTGCTTCTAAATCTCTGTGGGTGGAAAAGCATGCCATCTTCCAGATAGGAAGTGCCCCTGAAGCTCTTGACCTTCTTTGTTTCCCAGAAAATGCAAACAGGACAACACAGTCGCTTCTTTTCGCCAACGCAATAACTTGGGTCAAATTGTACCCACCGTCACACGGAATCCAATTACATCTGATTTAATGTTAAATCACTTATGCCAGTGACCGAACGCGTTAGAAGAAAAGATTAATGCCTAAGGATTTAAGGGCATGATATTGCGTTATAAAATACAGTTTGACTCACTGCCTTCCTGCAGTTCTTTTCTGTTTGTTTGTCAAACAGCGACCTTTCCCCTTCAGTATGGCAAAGGTGCAAGGTCACGGATGTCGGAACACTTAAATCATTTAAAAGAGGTAGTGATTAGAGCCTCAGGTAACAAATTTTGGTGAGCAGAAGCCTGGGCGATAAAATCCCAGATGGATGCTTGAACACCATTTTCGCGATAAGCTTTTTCTTAAAGTGGATATTGTCCAGTAACTGAGAGCAAGGAATTCGATTTCTGTTCATCAGTTTTCTTTGTCTAAAACAACATTAAATTGACACTGGCCCAGGAAGCAGGAAGGATGGAAAAGCAAGCAAAACCACAAGCGAAAATCATGACAAAGTGAGCCACAGCACAAAGCAGGTCAGAAACTGTTAACTGAGTCAAAAAAAAAAAAATAATAATACACCTTCCTTTCGGGGGTCGACAAACAGTTAGAAATGTCATTCGTGTACATCCGGCCACGTCCATGTCAAGCTGTACGTTCTCTCCCTGGAGGAATGGCGCTCGGCCGTGATTCCCATTCAGCAAGTGATAAAATTCAAACAGAAATGAGTTGAACGGACCTGGCCCAAGTCAGTTAACAAGCTTGTAATAGCCATTCAAAGCTCTCCAACATCCACAGCGAGAAAGGCCGCGCCAAACTGAGTGGAGGTCAAGTTATCCCTAAGTGTTTAAGGGGGACAATCCAGAATTCACTGGAACTCGGTAGGAAGCGATGCTGGGCTAGGCATTTGATCAAAAGTATTGGAAAGTCTCACGGTGCTTGCTTATAAAAAGAAATGGTGAGGACCATATGTGAGTTAGTCTGCAGTTCTCCATGACGTATTATTACAGAAATTAGCTGTCACGGGAATGTCCTGAAGGGGAGAAAATTAAAGCAAATCAACAATGCGAGGAGTGAGTCAGTAAAGCAATGAGAAGAAATGTAAGCTCAGTTTCTAAGCAATTTGTCAAGAAGGCCTCTAATTTAAAATGTGTCAAACTAAGCACAGAGGAGGAACTATCAAAATATTTAGAAATTTCAGCTTATTTTTACAATATCCTCAGCCAGAGGAGTTCAGAGGAGAGAAGTTTTAAGAAGACCCATCTTTACCTCTCTCATCCCCTGCCATCTCCTCTATCAGTGGAAGACTCCCTGGGTTTTCTCTCTGACATCCAGATGCTCAACTCTGTTAACTCTTCACAGGAACTGAACCTGTTTTTATTTTATTCTTTAAATTTTTTACACATATGAGTATTTTGCCTCAATGGAAGTTTATGCACCACATGCATGCAGTGCTTACTGAGGCCAGAAGAGGACATCCGATCCCCTGGAACTAGAGCTACCGAGGCTTTTAATTCACCATGTGGTGGTGGTGGGAACTGAACCTGGATCCTCTGCAAGAGCAATGAATGTTCTTAAGTACTGAGCCATCTCTTTATCCTATGACCCTGTTTTTATTTGACCCTCTTCGGCACCTCTGTAGAATTTATTATCCTCGCCACACACTAATTTCAAGTTCTAGCCATTCTTAAGAATCTTTAAAAACATGTAAACTGAAAAAAATGTGATAAAATGATTAGTATCACCGGGGTCCTCCAGCAAGTTGAAACCATGTACTAGTTGCTGTTCTGGTTCTGTCAGATGACAAAGCAACAGGTTTTCACTTGGGATTTTCTCACCCATATTTCATTTTGGTTAATTCCTCTGTCCCCACCCCTTCAGCTTGTCTCCCCTTTCCCTGCCTTACTTTACACCCTCAGCATCCCCCCTTTTCCATCGTTCTGTTGTCTTAATCCCCTCTTAAAGCCTCTCATCTTCCACCTCACGAGCCTCTTTCTAGCTTTCTGGCCATCAACAATGTTTACAAGTCGCTATCCTGGCACACCTCACAGAGGCACAGATCCACATATCCGAGGAAGCATAGGGTACCTAATGTTGTGAGCCCAGGTTACCTTACAAGCTGGATCTCATTTAATCCACCCAATACCCTAGCAAACACATGCTAAAGAGAAATGGCAGGTGCAAAATCCCACGGCAGAAAGAAGGCTAATTCATTAGAGAGGCTAGATAAGGCATTATTAATAAAACCTGATAAAAGAATGCAGAATTTACTGTGAAAGGGAGGTGATGTAGACAGCCTAACGGAGTGATAACAAGTCAAAAAGAGCATATTCACAGGGGTGGTGGTGTCTAAATGAAGTCTGGTTACCCGTGACTGTTCCGTGGTTTCTGATCACTCATCTTCCTGTCCTTGAACTCTGGCCTGTCTGGGCTCCTCCCTTCCCAGATTCCTTTCTGTTCCTACTTCTTACGCTAGTTGCTGCTTTCTCTCTCATAAAGGATAAATATACCATGTCTCTATTCTGTTTATTTGCTTATTTACCGATGGTTACATATTCTGCGTACAATTAGACAAGTCAAAGGAAAAAAGATGAATAATTTGTAGTTCCTGCCACTTCAATAAGAATTGAGTTATTAATTTTTTAATATTAAGAGTAGATATTGTGAACTTTTGTTTTGTTTTCTCTTGAATCTTAAATTGTTTATAGCTACCTTGGGCTCTCAGTTAACTTTAAAATATTTTTTGGCATGCCAGTTGTAACAGGAGAAAGAATTCTCGTGAAAGCGATCATACATGAGCACATGGATTTCATAGCCCTAGAAATAGAGGAGTTGGGTATCCAGTCGGTGCTCACTGTTTGCTATATAGAATTTCATTCATGGTGATATCTGTTCTCTGGAAGACAGAAGGGAGACAGAGGGAATTACCCACATGAAGGAAAAGGACCTTTCCATACTGGTTAAATGCCATGCCACAGGCAGATACCTACGACTGCCCTGAGCCAGGGCACGTCCAGTTTCTTCTACCTGCAGCTGCAGATTACTCGTGGGAAGATGGCTTGACTGTCAGATAGAGGCTGGAGTTCATTTCATGTGCCCATTTCCAAAGCCATCTCACTACCCACACATTCTTCCCAAACCTCATCCAGAATGAAAAGGCCATGCCCTGAGTTGGTCACTGCTAAGTAAAGTTCTTTACAAAAGGATTTAAAGAAGATAAAATTTCTGAATTGCATCAACACTTGAGACTAGAGTCTGCTCAATTCCAAAACAAGACCAACAAATCATGAGTACAATTTTTTTTCATCCAGCCTTGCCCATTGAGAGAATAGAACATTCTTTATATGATCTAAGAGCCTTCTCATTATAAAGTAATAAACCACATATTTGTCAGCATTAAGGAAATAAACCATTTTCATTTTGCTTATCATATTTTCTTCTCCCCTTTAGCCAACCAACAAAGTAATATCTCATACATCAATGCTCAGACTCCATGCACACATTTTCTTCCTGGGGGTCCTTTGAATAAATTTCCACGTGTGCTTTAGATTCATCTGCATTTTAAAGAAGATACCCCCAAAATTCACTGACACATAGTCAGGCAGCTTTAGCTCCCCGCTCTGCTTGGCGGTTTGCAAAGGCTCTGCGGATGCTACTGGCTAACACTTTCATTGGTTGTCTTGTTACTGGCCTCTTCTATCCATGATATGGGAGGGAAACTCAATTATAGCAAGTTTCAGGGAGAAATCAAATTAAGTGTGATACGAATAGGTTGCAAAACCCTGAAGATGCTGATGAGATGAAGACAAATGAGTTATCTAACAGGACATATCCATCTTTACACGTAATTTTATCACTGTTCCCCGTCGACTGAAATACTCCTCTCTATCTAATTGTGAAGCTTTCTCTCAGGTCTCTGTGCATCCCTATTCCGATACCCAATCCCTTCTAGCATCATGTGTTCCCGCTCATGTAGTAGAAATAGCATGGAAATTATCTCATGGCATGAGTATTATCTTTTCTGTGTATTGCCTGTGTGACATCAGGCAATTACCTAGGTAATTCAAGCTGTATTTCACAACAGGATTGTTATAAGGATTAAATGAGATGTCAGTTCCTAGGCTGACTTTAAAATATTGTCAAAAATTCAATAAATAGATCTTCCCAGCAATCAAGTTCCATATTAGTGACCAAGATGTCCCAACCTGCCTTGAAGATACATGGTCACATATTATTTTCCTTAAAGTAATTTATTCATTCATTCCTAACCTTTGAAATGAACTTCTTTAATCCACACTTTATTTTATTAAGGTAAATCATACCTGTTACATTCACTTCTTTGTTCTGCTTCTAGCTAGAGTAGCCAGTCATTTGCCACGTAACCCTTTATAAAATTCAAATATTTACCGTTACAGGATTGAAGAGATGTCTCAGCATGCCAAGTTCCCTCCTGTTGTCTTAGTATGAGGACGTGCATTTGAGTCCCCAGAAGTCATATGAAGGATTGGGCATGGCATATTATACCTGCAGTCCCAGGGCTGGGAAGTAACATAAGAGGGTCCCAGGGGGTTCACTAGCCCTGGCTACTCAATGAGCTCTAGGTTCAATAAGAGACTGTCTCAAAAAATTAAGGCAGAGCAATAAAGGAAAATACCTGACATTGACCATGGCCTAGACAATCAAACTAACAGTTCCAAAACCAAGCCCAACCCAGACAATTTCAAAATATGTGGAAAGTATGATTTGCTTGCAATTCAGCTATGCTTCTTTTTTTAGAAACCCGAATGAATTATTTTCAAGTATGACTTGCTCACAAATCAGTGATGAGTATTTCTTTTTCAGAACTTAAATTATGTTCTTCAATTAAAACTCTTTCTTTGGTTATGTTTACTAGTGTGCACTTATAATAACAGCCCTTGGGATACTGAGGCAGGGGGGTTATGTGTTTGGGGCCAGCCTGAATTACATAGCTAGACCCTGTCTACAAAAGCAAGGCTATTTACTTGGATATGGCTTTGACAGCCCATATCAGAATTGTAAGGACTAAATTGTTCTTCTAATCCTAATTATTTCAAACAGCAGTGCTCTGAATCTCACAAAAAAACCATTCTTATTCTGCAGTGTGGCTTGAAAACTCAGTCTCACCCAGGTCATGCTTGTTCAATTGATGTTTTTAATAATTAGTTGTTTTAGAGAAAGCTGGCATGAGTAGAAACCAACCCAAATTCATAGACAGGAGACCCAGTGGGGACAAATCATGCCAAGTGCAGAAGCTAATGGAGGCAGGCTGGCTCCTCTCCTGGTGAGAAATTAAAGGCAGCTCCAGTTCATGCGCTGTGCAGCTTACACGGCATGTGAACTTGACACACAACTCCTCTCTAAGAAAAGTCAAGGACCAACTCACAAACACGATGCCACCTTTGCCTCCATAACTTGCTTTTCTTCTTTACAACGAAGGCTCACACTGTGAAGATGGCAGCTAAGAGAAAGGGGCTTAGGATTATTCACACAGTTTATCCGGTGTGTCTTTCATTAACCACATCATTGCTATTGTCCCGCTTGGTAATTAGGTGTGAATGATAAGTGGCTCGTGTAAATGAGTATATTGCAACAGTTACAAATACAGACAAGGTAACGGAAGCGCTTATAATTTAAAAACTGCTCACATACATTATCACAATGAATTAACTTTACTTTTCTATTGTTTTTTTTTTTCTTGGCAACTTTGGGGTTTTGATGGTCATCCAAAGAGAACTTACTGAAGAGAGAGGGTACGATGAGACTGAAAGGGGTCCTGATACTCCCTGGGTATTTGAGAGAAGCAAGTGGTTTAAGAAGACCCAAAAGAAGTTCAAAGGCTATCACAATCTGGATTACATTCCTGTCTCAACGATGGCATTGCTCATGAACACTGCGAAATATCTTTAGATTTTCAGGGTCAGCTTTATAATCTGCAAAAGGAGACTGGATGGGGGTGGTGGTGAAGATGAATGTGGGGGTGGGGACCACTCTGCTCTGAGTCAGGCAAGACTGAAACACTTCCCACATATTTCTTCAGCCCCTACCAGCTACTTTGAAGATTGAATACAGGCAGCCGAGTCACAGCCAAGAAACATTTGTTTGTTCTCTGCGCCACCCAGGTCTGTAAACCATAGGAAAAACAATGCTTCTGTCTTGAATTGAGAGTCTATGCTGTTTGTTACCCGTACCTGTCCCTGCAAATAGGAATTCAAATGAGGTCTTGTCTTTGTGACACAAGAAAAGTCGGCCTTGACCCTCTTGAGTGAGATGCAGTTGCAAAAATAAATACTTTGTTGGGTCATGGAGAGAAAGGACAAGTAGGAGCAGAGCGAGGTAAGTTGCTGCTTATCCCAAAAGAGAGGAGGGCAGTAAAATGGACAGTCACCATAAGGGAGTCACCTGCTGCAGGCCTGAAGCATCTTTCTCTTTCCCCAAACACCACTTAGGTGAAAACATTGTTCAAAGATCCACAGGTTAGCATTTAATCTGGGTCATCTATTGTATGCTAGAATGGTCTATATTGTTCACAAACAGCCCCCTACATATCACACACACACACACACACACACACACACACACACACACACACACTTGCACACAACATAAGCGCTGTTAGAAAATATGCTTACCTCTAAATGTCTTTATTAATGTGAAATAATGATATCCGTCATGTCACAAAATCACGACAAAAAAATAGACCGAGATAATAAAACATCATGGTTACCAACTGCTAAAGGAATACGGCTAGATAATATCGCCCATCAATTGAACTTCACCATATGGCCTTCAGATTACTTCCATGCTGCAGAACTTGGCAACATGTTCCAACAAAGAGAATGTTTTACAGTGGGAGCAAAATTGTGTGTTCATTAGTGGGGGAGTGGGAATAGCCTACTAGTGAAAGCCAACGCACCAGATATGAGTTTATAAATAAAAGCATATATTCTCACTTTGTAAACACACATATCCATCTCAACTTTGCCCAAATCTGTTTTCATACCTCTCTACATTGTTGTGAATGTAATATGGTCCTTCAGCCAAGTGTATAACCAGCTGTTTCTATGATCTTTCCTCGTACAACTAACAACTCTCTCATTTCGCATAAAGTTTTATACTTCATCTCAGGGTGTATATTGGTCATATTTATCGTCAACATAAAATGATCATTTCCACTCCCTAGAACTTCTGGGTAATCTTGGCAATAAGCAGACTGCCCCATCCCAGTGCTTTTTATCATAGCAGGCGCAGTCTTTCCGTAATCGTTAATTACAATACTGCTGCAACTTCAGATGAAGACTTGCACATTTTTCATTCCACAATTATTTTCTGATTCCATCCTAGGCCCCAGTGAATGACTACATCATGAGCGAGAACATGCAGCTAGGTCCTCAGCATGGAAGATGGGGTCACTCACGCTGTTGCAAACAGATCTAGGGCACAGAACGGGAAGAAGTAGGCTGATGGGTCCGATATTTTATTTACCCAGGCTCTCCCCTCTGAACAGCACTTAACTTTATAGGTCAACTCTGCCCGAGGTGTTGAAGAGTTGAGGCTGTTAACACTCATCTTTTCCTTGTGCAATATGACGCAAGGGCTAACTGGAGCTAAAGTTGGCCAAGCATCTGTTTAGCTGCACGTTTCTGAGACTTTGGGAGAAGGAGACAGTCACTGTGATTGGTAGGGACCTGGAATATAGGACCTCAAATCCCTTGCTGCTGCATCACCCCCGAAGTGGGCTAGCCTGTACCTCCCAACTTGCTCTATAGACATCAAGGAACCACCAGCAAACTCTGAAGCCAATTAAAAGCATCCTATGAGTGAAATGGAAGAATAGACATCGAATGAGAAGATATCATCTTACTAGCAGCAGATATAAAAGGTTGTTGCCTCACTCAGCAAATAGAGGCAAGAACAAACTGCTCTAAGGGTTACAAGGATGGGTAGGAGACAAATCCTAGTTTCTAGATACCTTCACTGAGCTCAGATAACTACCTTGTTGTGGAACTGATCACATGCCCCACCAGTGTAATACAGGAACAGAATACCAGGAGCTGAGGAAAGGAAGTAGCCACTTTAGATAAATCAGTGAAAACAGGCATTATGCAGGAGGTACAATCTGAGATGGACAGCGTGGTGCGACAATGTTTGGACATCTGCATCCCTTTCTCAGCACTCCTACTGACCTCATTTATTCTGCATGGATAACGATGTGCCCCCTTTCCCCCTACCCACGACCTAATGCCTACACTTCGTTCCTCAGGAAAACTGTCTGAAAGATGCCTCCCCCCCCCCCCCCCGCCAACCTAAATTTGATCACTCTGCTCTCATAGCATGTTCCAGCCTCTTTCCCCTGCACCAGCCATGATTAATAGTTTCCATCCGACTGACTTTTTTATGGGAGCTGCTATCCAGGCTGGCCTGCAGGTTTTAGGAGGGAGGCATCTTTAGCATTGGCTAAAGTCGTACACAGGAGGAACTCCTAGCTTTGGAAAGGCATCCGAGCTACTGGCATGAGAAAAATATCGAACTAGAAGAATAGAAGATGTGTAGGGAATATTTATATTTCATAGACAATAAAAAAAGGGCGTGTCAAGAGAAAGTGGTGAGAATTTGGGAACTATCCGTTTCAAATCTTATCTATCTTTGAAACTTCTGAACCCTACCATCAGAACACACCTCCTTCCTTCAGAGGTACTTCTGCCTCTCTCATGGGATGGCTCATTTGCCTCGGACCATGTTAAATTGTGTGGGAGCACACAAATATGTGATTGACGGGTTCATGTAATCAGAGCAGTGTTTACAGGAGGTCAGAGCAAAAGCTGTGTGAGCAGGGAAGACCTGTGGTATTTGTGCTGCTAACTAAGGGATCATCTCTCCTCTCCAAACCCAGCCCTCTGCCCACTCTTTGCTGACACTGACCTTGTGATTCATTCAACAACCCACACCTGTCCTTTGCCAGCAGCAAGCTGGTTTCATCCGGAGTGAGAGCCCAGGGAGAGGCCAGGAGGCAGGAAGAAAGGGGGAGAACATATTCCTACTGGTTTATTCTTTCTGACCACTCACTCCTTGAAACGTTAGCTGATCAGTTTCATTGCTTGCACTAGCAGCGCGTGTAGATGCTCAAGTCAAATTCGTCATACCTTTAGCACCAGGAGTTATGCAAGGGTGAGTGGAGGATATGGGGAACTGGGAGGTGAGTGGAATTGGGTGCATGATGTGAAATTCCCTAATCATCAATAAAGAAATTATGTTCCATTAAAAGAATAAGATTAATAAGATCCTACAGGCACCAGGGTTGAAGAGGTAGGGAGATGGAGAAGGTGGATCCGACCAAATACATGGAATGCACGCTGAGAGGCACTAAAAATACTATCTACTGAAATAGTAGCACCAGGCAGACTTTATTGAGATGTGCTAATATACTTTTATAGCAAGTAATTTAATAAAACCTCTGTGAGGTGAGGAATATGATTAAGTCCATTTGTATACAAGAAAATGAAGGTTTAAAAAATATTAACTTACACAGCATTACCAAAACACGAGTTGAAATGCAGCCCTGCTTACAATGAAAGCAGAAAATAAAGACTTGGACCCATCATCAGTACACAGTCCTCCCAGTCCAACTGCTGAACCATAAGTTACCGCTGAAGTAACAGGGCATCTGCACCATGTGAGGTAACAGAGCTGCACACCAAGGGCCGGTCACCTGCCTACCTGAAGTCACTGCGGCAGAGGAATGTAGAAAAGGTGCCTGCATAAACCAGCGCGCGGGATATTTGATAGACCCGACACACCGGAATGCCCAGTTGCTGATTGTTTTCATCTGCTTATTTGTGCTTTCTTTCATTTAAAAGGGAAATAACCCAAAAGGTGCAGCTGAACACACAGAATCTGCACTAGCTTGTATTTACAGAGAGCTTTAAATTTGACAGCTAAGAAACCTAGTGGAATGAAGTGAATTGAAACCACCCTTCTCTCTAGAGCTCTTCTTTCCTTGGGGCTGTGTTACTATGTGATTAGAGCTGACAACGGATGCTCTTAAAATCATTGAGAGCATCTCCGAGGCCCAGCACAACTTTATTAAAGTGGTCAGTGTAAATACAAATAACACCTTTCCGTCTTGAGTGTTCTACCACCACAGGTCCCTAAATACTTAAATCAAAGGTTAAATAAAACCTAGAGACCAGAAGATCAAAAATAAACACAAACAACCAAAAATGTCAGCTGCATGAGGTACGCTGACGCAGGAGTGGCTTAAAATAGAAGGTCCTAAGTGTGCGTCCCTTTCCCGACTTTAATCACAATTCTCAGGAAGTTGGGGGCATCAGGAAAGCAGCGTGTTTAGTAGTACACACTTTAGGAAAGATCATCTTGGGGTTAAACTTGACAGTTGTGATATATGCACACCTGTTATATGTTACAGCAGTGAAGTTATAGTGAAATATAAGTTAATATATTATCACTATTTTTTTTAAACTATCAAGTACTGGGATTGGGGAGGTGGTTCAGTGGATAAAGTGATTATCAAGACAATGGGAGTTCAGATCCCAAAAACCAAAGTAAAGGCAGATGTGCTATAACACACCTGCACTCCCAGTGAGCCTGGGACGAGATGAGGGTAGGAGAATCTGCTGGGGCCGACACAAGAGCTAATCTGGTCTTACTCGGCAGTGAAGACCAAGACACCTGTTTCAAACAAGGTGGATTTGAGCCTTGACACCAAAATTTCCCCTGACATCTAGTGGCATACATCATGGCAGGGGCACACTCACATGCATGTACAGAAACAGTATACACACTATTGATTTCTTATTGGCCTCTGTGTGTGTGTGTGTGTGTGTGTGTGTGTGTGTGTGTGTGTGTGTTTGTGTGTGTAGGCCACACTGAGCAAAATTCCAGCTTTGCATGAGAACATACATTAGATTACAGTGTAAATTCCTGAAGCCTAAAACTCTGTCTTGAATTCTCAATATGGGGAACTTTTAATTATTTCCTGATGATAATGAAATTTAAAAAGAGACCAAGCTCACTAGATCTGGTAGCTCATGCCTACAAGCCTAGCGCTCGAGAGACTGAGACAGGAGGATTACTTAATGAGATGTTGCCTTAACGTACCCTGTAGCAACAAAAAAAAGAAAAATATACAATGAGCTATAAAACATGGGGCAAATGGCATATTATCTCTATAGGGCTCTCTCTATGCCTACCCAATGTATTGCAGAGAAAGAGCATTGATTTTAATTAAGACTAAATGTGGTCTTTGTCTAGGTTCTCTTACCTACTGTGTGACCATAAATATGCCCCAAATCAACCTTGCTCTAGTGTTGTCGTTAGTATACCTTCCAGCTGTTGTGCGAATCAACCTCCATTAATTATGGAGGGTGATTTATTTAGTACTTACTGGACCATAGTGAGGACACGCCCTGAAAAGTGTTGTTATGGCAAACAGCCAGGTTTGAGCTCAAAAGCTGAACACATTCAACGTCTTCCTCTCCTATGGTGCCCAATAAAACAGTTGTCGTTAAGAAAGTTACCTCCATAGGGAAATTATATTAAACAAGTGATCAGAAAGCCAGATTCCCTAGGAGGGCGAGAATGTATTTATCTGGAAAAACACAAAACGACACAAAACGTTATACCTTGCACAGTCAGATAGCTCTGATGAGTTTCCTGAAAGCTGGAACAGATTAAAACGGAATCTTATTTGGGTGTGGGAAAGGATGGGAGAGTACAGAGATGCTGAAATCAGCAGAGGTCAGAAAGTTTCAGGAGTTAGGATTATTCTTTAAAATATATTGTTTAATGATGTATTAATCTTAAAAGGGGCTTTCTTTTTCTAGCAAATTAACCTTTTCCAACTTGGCTTTATAACTGTAAATCTGCCAGTCACTTATCAACTACATTATATAGGAAACCAGTGTTAAAGAAGCTTTACAATCCTAACAATGAAAACAAACATGCAATTTGGAGACTTTTCTGAAACTCTGAAAATTAGAATTAGGTGTCTATCACATAAAGCTACTAAGTTATTTCTAACCTAGAGTTCTTTATAGTATTAGGGTACTTTCCTCATTGCTGTTGACAAAATAATGGACCAAAGCAACCGTCTTAGTATGTGTTCCTGCAGCTGTGACAAAATATTCTCACCCAAACACCTTAAACTTTTGGTTCACAGATCAAGCTACAGTTCATCGTGGCTGCAGGAGCTTAAAGTTGCTGGTTGCATTACCCCCACAGTCAAGAAAAGAGAGCAACGAATGCACACAAGCTAGGGCTCAGTTTGCTTTACCTGCTGTGTACAGTTCAGGATTCCCTTGCCCAAGGCATGATGCCACCCATAGTAGGCAGGTCTTCAAACTTCAGTTAAAGTAACCAAGAAACTCCCTCACAGACATGTCCATGAGGAAACCTAATCTAGACAACCCCTCACTGACATTCCCTTCTCAGATGGTTCTAGATCCTGCCAGCTAACAATTGGCATTACCTATCACAGCAACTCAGAGGAGGAAGCTTCTGTTTTCAGATTGAGGGTACAGGGCAAATCATAGCAGGGCATCAGGAATATGGGATTGCTCACTGGTCATATTGTGTCCACAACTACAAAATTACATGAATGCTACTGGTTAAATACATTTTCTTCTTATTTTCAGTCTGGGGCTAAATAACTCACTCACAGATGCCCATAGAACCATCTCTTGGGTGACAGATCCTTTACATCTGACAGTGAGCATTAGCAACCATAAAGGGTAATGGGAAAGGCTCTTTGTGCTTTGAGATCCTCGGGTAGGCAGGCTCCCACCAAGGAGCTTTCTAATAAGATGCAGTCTCTGTTTGTGCTCAGCACATCCCCAATTTTTAAACAAAGATCTAGGAAATTAAAGAAGCCTAGTGGCCAAGTGGTCAAAGTTTCTATATGTACAGATGACTAAGCCTTGGTTTTCTTTTAGTACTCACGAAGAATGGTCAATGCTTACTAAGCCCTAGATGAAGTAACAGCTGGAACCCCTGTATTCCTTACAACTTTTCTTTTTCCCACTCTTCAACTGGAAGATAAAATGTCTCTGGGTCTTATTATTATACAGTCTTCTCTCTAATGAAAGAGTGAAATAATTTTTATGTCATTCTTGTCAACTTACTTATTTGTCACTAACTTGTTTTTTCTCATATTCTTTGCATATGGAATAAAACCTTTATATTATTCCATGTCATGATAAAAACAACTTGATTGGATGTGGCTATATGACATTTACTGTATAAATATTTACTCTTATTTTATATTCATCTATTAAAATGTATTTGATGTACCCTTGTGCATTTATTTTTATTGAGCAATTCCTTTAGCAGCATTGCTCTCAAGAAAAATTTTGATTTGGAACACTGAAATCCTACGCCACTTAGGTAGGATGCTGAGAAATATTTGAGATTTCATTTTTATTTTAAAGATGATGAAAGACCATATAATATCTTAAATAGAACTCACATTACCCAAAATGTCCTGTTCTGTGTTTCCATTAGAAAGAAATATAATAACATTGGAGAAAATACTTTGAATTTTACTGAACTGCTACCATATTCAGAAAGTAAAGCATATATTTATACTTTCTTAAATATTAAAAAGCAAACAGGATCCAGCACACTCACTAGGCTGAGAAATACTGAACAAATTTACAGCAACACCTTCCGGCCCAACAGTCCTCTCTAACCCTGAGATTGAACAAGTGCAAGAGGTTGAACATCTTCTAACCAATCAAAACCTGGGGCACTGCGCACAAGCAAGACATGAATTTTGGCTGCAGTCCCCGACAGCTCACACAGTCTTTATGAATAGTCTTGTTTGATCCTGCTACATGGTGACTCATATGCTGGTCACTGATTGCTGTGGAGATTGTTGGGAACACTTAACCCTCACAAAATCCTCAGAGTTCAGTAAAATGGTGGCTCCATGAAGAATACTTTATATTGTTCATATGAGAAAAGGATTTAATGAAGACACTGCACTGAAACTAGGGGGGTCCTTGTGACCCCCCAAGGGGGAGGCTGTATAGGTCCCAGATTCTAGTATTGGACAGGAGACCCTATTTTATTCATGTCTAGCCTGTATATGTCCTTTAGAACAGTTTTCTTTGCTAAATCTGAGACTGCCTCATATCTGAAAACATAGCAACCTTAATTAACTTTTAAGTTCCTTTTAAAATAGCATCCACTCTCTGAAGCCTATTTGGTGCATGTCTTTATCTGGTTAGAGTTAATTTCTTTGTTCTGTGGATGTCCATATTTGTTCTTTTGCAAGTGTTTCCACTAAGCATTGGCCATATGACCTTCGGTGAAATGCTTACCTCAAGAACATTAACAGAAAAACAAAAACAAACGAACAAACAAACCAAAAACAGTGCTTTAATCTCCCAGATGGCTCAGCAGTTAAGGGCATGTGAAGGACCTGAGTTCAGCTCACACCACCCACATCAGGCAGCTCACAACCTCCTGTGTGTAACCCCAGGGTATATGGCATCTTATTCTGGCTTTGTTAGGCACCTGAACACACACACACACACACACACACACACACACACACACACACACACAGTTAAAAATAAACCTTCAAAAATATATATCTAATGATAGAACTAGTAGATTTATGAGACGAGCTCATATTTCAGCTAATCAGTTATCAGCTGTTTCTTGAAGGGAGCTAGCGTGTTGTGAGCAGTACAGAGGAGTTATAGAGTAAATTAGATACATCTCAAAAGTCACCCTCTGACTTTATCCTCTAGCTCAGCCTGAAAACTTTGTCCAGAAAAAAGAGAATATCTTCTCATCTCCTTAGGCAGCCAACTATACCTATTTATTTTGTTGCAGTAGTCAATGTGTGTTAGATAAAGAAATGATGTCTGGGTTTTGTTAAAATATAATCATTATTAAACAAATATTTGCTTTAAAGACAAACACAGAAGATTTTTGTATTTTTCCTATGTTCTTCATTAATTTCCAGGTTTCAACTAAATCATTCATGCCTGTGATACACTAATGAATAGTGGCAAGTGTCTGCAAATACAGTGAACAAATATAAATAGCTCTTTCTCTCGCTGCTCTTTCTCTCTTTATCTGAAATGACACTCAATTTCTATCACATTGACTAAAACATCAAGTTGATGTTCTGAATCTTCCACTAGAGGTTTTATATAACTAGATATAATGAGGACATTTTGCTGCATTGTTGCAAATCTTATTTAAAATGCATCACTAACAAGTCAATAGGTTTTATTTGTGGACCTGGTGGTGCCCAATATCAGGCAAGGGGCAGGATATATGTGAAAATAAACAGGAGACACATCCTCAAGGATCTTAAAAGCTGGAGCCAGGACAGAGCTTACACTGTTCCAAACCAAACACCTATCAGTTAGAGTGGAAAACTCGGGCAAGGCTGGAGGACCAGCAAGAGGATGTCTCAGAAAAGGTTGGTGGAGAGTGAGGACTCATTGACAAGGACAAGGGAAAGAGGATATACTCATCATGCTCCTTCAAAGCTCACAGTCATTTGTTTGCATCCACCACACCAAGCTCAACTGAACTGCTCTCACTACCAAAGCCAGCTTCCAGAATGTCACACCTTCACAGGGCTATGATAGCCAGGGGCAAGGGGACCTCTGGAGACAGCACAGTTAGAGCAGGGATTTCTAGGAGAGAGCACACCCCACTCTGATCTTCAAAGTCACACTCCACAGACTGCAGGGATCAGCTGGTTTCCCACTAGCTGGTACCCTTGGCTAGGCTTCCCTTACCATACCACCATGATCTACTCACAATCCTTTGGTCTTTTCCACATAGGTGAGAATTAATCGCTGCCACTCCACTCGACTTAAGTGCTCGTTTGTAAACAAATATAAAGGTGTGTTCTGTGTATTTTAAGTGACTGGCTCAAAGCTCTGATTTTTTTTTTAAAAAAAAACTGATTTCCTCAGAAGGCTTTGAATATCTCTTTGTACATCTCTCTAAAATGATTAGGTCAGTTACATTAAACAGGTCTAAAAGACGGCACTTTTCTTTAAGGCTCTTTTTTTCCCTTGAATTCCTCAAGCATTTCATTACCGTTTCATCTCTTCTGAACCTAGCCAGAAACTTGGCCTCACATGACTCCCAAACATTCCAAGTCATTAAAAACACCCTTCAGCCAAAATTAAGGAAGGGTCAGTGAAATGAACTGCCCAGGAGGCTTAAGCAGACTACAATGATTTCTTTGACTTAAGTAGGAAATGGCGATGATTTGGGACAGACAGCTAGATTTTTTTTTTTTTTTAACCAACCTGTAACTGAGCTCTACTGGGCATGAATGTCGCTCTTTGTCAGAATTCTTAATAGTTCTCCTTTTTGCTGTCATAAAAACCAGGAGAGTTAGCTGGAGAAACGAGAGTTCATCTCACCCTGCGCCCTCCCAAAAAGGTCAACATTCCACACAGAGATGGGCACTCTCTGCGGACATTAAGAAGCAAAATAAAAGGAACATTAGCATCCACAAGGTTTCTATAGTAAACACAGGCAGATACACATTTCAAGTGGCTGCTTGCTGTGTTGTATTTGAATTGGAACCCTCTGAAAGGAACCAACACATAGGGTGTGGGTAACGAACAGGGATGGGGCAGTCACTGGAGATAATTCTGGGAAGAGAGGCTTAATTCTAGATGACATAGATGTCCATTGCCAAACCTATTGAGAAAAAAAAAGGAAAATTCTTTTGAAAAGAAAGGAACCTTTGTTGGGGTCAACAGAAATGGACTTGGAACCTCTAAGGGAGACTTGTGTTTATCTGAGGTTTTCAGATTCAATTTTCCAAGACGGAAAATTTGTTACAAAAGTTAGTGGTACTGAAGAGTTAGTCAAATTCACCAGCAGGGCTATACCTCTGCTATGTAAAACACAATCTTTGAATAAGACTTCATCAGTGGTGCTTCTTACCAGGAGAGATAACTACGGCAATCCACTGGCATTCACGAGGAGATGGAGTCCCCAGTTCATGACACCACCATAATGCATTACTGGCTCAAGTAAACCCACAAGACTTACTGCATAAGATGGAAAAGTAAAGGAAGAAAAGACTGTGTAGACACCAAGTTGCTTGACTTGATTGTTCAGGGACTTACCTACCAATTCTATATTGATTCTCATCAAAGTGGGAACTTGTCAACAACTGTAGGGTCATTTGCAAGTAGACAACACTCTCATATTCAACTATTAAAGCAATGGTGTTTTATTATTTTTATTATTGTTGTATTATTATTATTTTATGAGCAGGTAATATTGTCAACTGTTGCAGTTACATCATCTTTTGAGGAAGCACAGTTTCAAGATGCGACACTCTTCATCCCCTTTCTGTGATCCCAGCTGGTAGGGGTAAGAGGTGATGATATTAGGCTAGGCAGAAGCACAGTACCTCAAAAAGAAGGGCTAGTACCAGAAACCATGACTCAGTATTATTGTTTTCCAAAGTTCCTTCATACATCTACATCAAGGTTTGCAATAAAATTCACCCTTGATTTTAATTACAACTTCAAAGTAACAGTTCTTTATTGAGTTCCTGATATTGGAGAGTGTTTGTGTGATGTGAATCAGGAGATACCCAAAAAAGTAACATGGGGAAACACCCTCCCCTCTAAAGAGTAATACATAGCAAAAAGCTGGAGGGTTACAAGCTGGATAGGGCTACAGATTGCAGGGTCACTGCCGAATTCTACTAAGAGTGTGCTCTAAAGATGAGCAAAGAGAAGAACAGTGGCTAAGCAGTGAACTGTGTAGAGGGGAAGACAGGCTTACTTCCACAGCTTTCAGATGCCATGAAATGGACCAAGTGTTTTATTCAAAGGGATTATTTTATGGCAAGACTGAGAATCAAGGATGGCATAATGAGCATACTTCTCTAATTATTTTATTTTAAGCAACAAAGCTAGCAACCCACCCTACTGAAATACCCAGAAGGCACCTACCAAAGAACATTGACTCACTTAGATCAACCATAGAATTTCTTTTTTTAATTTTTTTTGCCGAAGTTTTTTTTAATTAATTAATTTATTTATTAAAGATTTCTGCCTCCTCCCCACCACCACCTCCCATTTCCCTCCCCCTCCCCCAATCAAGTCCCCCTCCCTTGATGGAGGAAGGTCATTGGCTAATAAAGGCACTGCCCTGGCCCATTTTATTGGTTAGAGGATAGGTGGGAGGAGTAAACAGAACAAAATGCTGGGAGGAAGAGGAAGTGAGGTCAGAGACTCCACAGCTCTGCTCTCTGAAGCAGACGCCTCAGCAGAGACGCCATGCCCTGCTCCCTGGCAGACACACGCGATGAAGCTCCGACCCAGGATGGACATAGGCTAGAATCTTCCCGGTAAGACGGGTTCTCACAGATTATTAGAGATGGGTTGATCGGGATGTGAGAATTAGCCAGTAAGGGCTAGGGCTAAAGGGCCAAGCAGTGATTAAAAGAATACAGTTTGTGTGTTGTTATTTCGGAGCATAAGCTAGCCATGTGGGCGGCCGGGTGTGGGGGACGCAGCCCTGCCGCCCCATATTACTACACTCCCTCATCAGCTCGAAGAGCAATCAGGGTTCCCTGACGTGTGGGAAGTCCAAGGACCACCCACTTCCATCCAGGTCTAGTAAGGTGAGCATCCAAACTGCCTAGGCTCCCACAAAGCCAGTACGTGCAGTAGGATCAAAAACCCATTGGCATTGTTCTTGAGTTCTCAGTAGTCCTCATTGTCTACTATGTTCAGCAAGTCCGGTTTTATCCCATGTTTATAGTGATCATAGCAACCATATAGCCAACTATTTCTTGGATGCCTACTGTGTACCCAGAATTGGCCTCACACAGAATTCCCTCTTATCCCTTACCCTCTGTAATCTTTAAAGCTTCCTAGTCATGCAATATATGGGCTTGATTCACGTCCACAATGTTCTCCCATGTGTCCAATGTCCCCGTGTTAGCAGAAAGCACAGCATTTTTGTGTTAGGATTCTACATTGTACCTAGACTCTAAGTTCATTGCAGTCTAGTCAAACTCACCTTTTCCCTCTTTGGTGAGGAGGAGATGAGCAGGTGGCACAAATGGCTCCAGGTAACATGCTTTAAAGAGCGAGAGGCACACTGTGTGAAGGGCTTCTAGACAAAGCTGCTTCCGTTAAGGCTTGCAGCAGCCCTCTTGAAAAGAGAAAACTGGACTCTTGAAAGACAGAGTAACTCCCCTTGGGTTCATGCAGTTAACAGACGATAGAGCTGGAAATTTAAACAGCTCCCACAGAATCTAAATCTCTGAAGATTAAGAGTAAGTCTAGTCTCAATATTTTATGAGCTGTGCTATAAAACTTTCCTATAAAATAAGGCAATGTTTGGAAGCAATGGCAGCAGTGCTCTGGGGTCCCATGGTGAGGGTTTGTATTTCAACTGTGCCACTCCAGATGTGTGACCTTGGCCATTATCAGAAACAGCTTCAAGCCTTTAGCTTACTAGAATAACAGTAGTTATATATACAACATCCATATAAGGATTAGAGAAAATAATGTCTGTAAAACATCTATATAGAACTTCATATATAGTATACCCTTAATAGGAGCTGATGACACATTGAAAGTAGAGAATTTGAGGGATAGATTTTTCTTAATGTGTAACACAGAAAGAGACCCAGAGAGAGGGAGAGAGAGAGAGAAAGAGAGAGAGAGAGAGAGAGAGAGAGAGAGAGAGAGAGAGATCACTCACATGTAAGACACTCGATTCCCTAAATGCTTGGGCTAAAAAGTATTTGTATAAGTGTGTGTGTAGAGTATATGAGTGTAAATGTATATGTGAGCTTGTGAGTATGTTTGCATGTGTGAGAGTGTGAGTGTGTGTAAATGTGAGACTGTTTTGTGACAAGGTGAAATTGTGTGTCAGTAGGAAGGGAATTCAAGAATGGTCAGCCAAATCTGCCGTAATTAGGGTTTCTAATGCTGTGGTGAAACACCAGAACTAAAGTGCCTTGGAGAGGAAAATGTTATTTCACTCTTATTTCCATATAACAGCTCATCATAAAAACAGCGAGGACAGGAACTCAAATAGGGCAAGAATCTGGAGGTAGGAACTGAGGCAGGTGCCATGGAGGATTGCTAACGACTGGCTTGCTCCCACATCTTGCTCAGTTGGCTTTCTTATAGCACTCAAGACCACCAGCCCAGGGGCAGTACCACCCACAGTGGGCCGAGTCCTCCCACACTAATCACTAATTGAGAAAATGCTCTACCATCTTGCCTACAGTCTGACCCATTGGTGGAATTTTCTTAATTGAGTTTCTCTCAATTCAGAGGACTCTCACTTTTGTCCAATTGAGTCAAAACCATCTAGGACAAAAGTCTTACTAAAAGGAAGAGAATGAATGTGCTTTTGTCACCACGCTCCTTGTCATGATGCCAAAACTGATGGCAACTTATGTATATAAAAAAACATCTAAAAGAAGGAAACAGCGATGGCACAGCCCTCCAGTGTTCAGAATGATGGGCATATGTGGTTTGACTAGAATATGTTCTGCTGTTCAGTTCCACGTAGAAAATGTGCATGGGTCAATTGCAGCCTTTCTATTCCCCTCAGTTCTTCCTCACTCCTTGTTAAACCACATTGCACATTTTTCCATGTTTATAACTTTATATTTAAAGGCAGCATCAGTTTCCTCTCAGTCTAAGTTGAAGGTGAACAGAAAGTCATAGTATAAAAAAATCTAGGAATCTGTATGTTTGTGGGAGAAATAAATCAGTACCGAGTCTCCTGGAGCAGATGTTGATTTGGAAGCTAGGGAAATAACTGATTTTACTCAGGACAGTCAAGATCTTTGAGGCTGCTGTTCAAGTGGACACTCATGAGTTCACCATACCACATAGTGATTGATTTCAGAGGACAAATGGCTTCTCGGGGTTCAGTTTCTTCAAGGCCACTTTCCCCAAATGTCTACCTTCTCTGCTATACACTGGGTCTCCTTAGTAAAAACCTGCCATTCTGACAACGTGGAGGACAGAAGAAAGGATTTGCTGGATCTAAGCAATGCTATGGCTAGAGAAGAGCTACTTTCTGTCCCTGATTTGAATGCAATGATTTGTATTGAACATCCTAGTACTGTATTGAGCAGTAAAGATTCACATTGTGAGTTTGTGGTGCATTGGTCTTATAAAAGAGCCAGACCAGCCCCTTCATGACTCACTTTGCAAACTGAAAATGGAACAAAATACAAATGTAATGCTAAACAGGAAACAGATTAGGAAAAACATGAAAAGCCAGAGGTGATGACATAACTTGGTTGTCCTCAGAATAAAAATAAAACACAACATAGTAAAGTCACGGACTATAGCAAAAGCAGTACTGAGAAAAGTCTATCATTATAAACACTCCATTAGTACTATCTTCAATAATGCTGTAGCTTTCCACATACTGAAAAAAGAAAAAGATAAAGCCTAAAGTTATCAGAAGGAAAGAAAATAAAAGTGAAGAGAGAAACAAATAAAATACAGAATAAAACATAATAGAATTAATAAAACTAAGATCTAATTCTCCTACAAAAGACAAAGTCAGTAAACTTTCACCTCAACCAAAAAAAGAAATCCCAACAATGATTCAAAATGAAACATTATAATAGACATTTCAGAGATGAAAAAATACACAGGAACTATTATGAACATTTATGTACTAGCAAACTGGATCACCCAGATAATGAACACATTACTAAAAATATATGGCAGACAAAGAATCAAGAAATTGATAGCCCAAGTCATATCTTGAATTAGATGAAAGTCAAAAGTTCTGCCCATGTAGAAAAGCTGGGGACAAGGTGGCTTCAAAGCTAAATTCTAACATTCAGAGAAGAGATGATAACAATCTTCTAGAATTATTTCAACGGAATGGAAGGAATGAGTCCAAACCCATGTTATAAGGTCACCATCACTCCAAACAAAATCATCAAAATTACTGCAAAAACTACTTGACCTGTCGACTTGGGTGAACATGAACGCGAAAAACACAAGAAAGCATCATGAGAATCAGACCTTGAGCAAGTTGGGCTGATCTGGGGGATATGTGGGGATGATTTGACATAAACATGTCAATGAAAACTATATACCCCACACTAACAGAGACAAAGAATAAATGTGAGTTCGTGTCAGTGAAGATGAGAAATGCAGCTACGGGAGAGATGGCTCAGTGGTTAAGAGCATTGACTCTTTCAGTTCCCAGCCCCCACATGGCAGCTAACAACCCTCTGTTAACACCAGTTCCAGGGGAATATGACGCCATCTTCTGGCCTCTGCAGGCAGTGCATACATGTGACAGAGAAAAGAGAGAAATGTTGTAATACACTAATAAAAATTAAACCTTGAAATGAAATAGATAATGAAGACAAGTGAGGGGCCTGTATGATATGTTCATGGCTAACATCACAATACAGAGACTGAAAGTTTTTCTCTAAGTTCTGGTCCAAAATAAGGATGTTCATTGATGCCATTTCTACTTAACATGGTATTAACTAGAAGTCCTATTTAGAAATAATTATCTGCATGTGACAGATAATTATTATATTAGGATGTGTGTGGGATGATATATTGGCTCAGTTGATCAAGAACTTGTCTAGTACTTTCAAGGTTAATTGTTTTTTCCCTAGGACTACATACACACAGCAGGGGGTGGTTGAATGGGGGAGAGGTGGGGGGCGTAGAGGGAGATTAAAACTTAGCAAATTCAATTAAATGAATCTATGTACAAAAGTCAGTCTATTTCTACAGCTAAAATACCACCTGAGAAGGCATGGTGTGCAAAACGACAACTACTTCAAAGGCAGAGGATGACAAGAACGGGATAAAAACAGAACAATTGTCTAATTTTACAGGGAAACCAAATGGTTACTGTCATTACAGGAAACACTAAAGTAGCCTCTCAGAGCTAAAAGGGCAACTTCCTTATATGCAGCTCTTCCTTCTAGGTGCACACAGAAAAGAATAGAATTATCATGCCGGTGAGACCCAAGAAACCTCGTGTTCAATGTAGCATTATTCACAAAAGTTTAAATATGGAATCAACTTGTCAATGTATGAAGAAAAGAAAAGGCGTGGTATATAGGCACAATGGAAGACTATTCAGTATTTTTAAAAGAAGGGAATTCAACCATTTACAATGACAAAGATGAACCTAATGAGCATTATGCTAAGAACAATGCTTCAGACACATAAAGATAAAAAAGATAC
Source organism: Microtus oregoni (assembly GCF_018167655.1). Classification (NCBI taxonomy): domain Eukaryota; kingdom Metazoa; phylum Chordata; class Mammalia; order Rodentia; family Cricetidae; genus Microtus; species Microtus oregoni. Next base: position 28,724,867 of record NW_024543071.1, on the reverse strand, counting down.
AATTTGTATATCAGACCTTAAATAGTCAAATTTGTAGGCACTGAGACTTGAGTGGTTGTCATGGGTTGGTAGGAAGGGCATTATGTGGATATTTGGCAAAGCATCCAAAGTTTCAAATTCAGTAACATGAACAAGTTCTAACATGGGGAATATAGTCTACATGCACACTGATTACAACACTAACTACATTGTGTTCTTGAAATACAGTGGATCTCAAATGTGTGTAGGAGGAGCAGGATGGGAGCGGGAGCAGAGAAGGAAGAAAGGAGGAAGAGAGAGAGAGGCAGGAGGATTGAAATAAGACAAGTAGGTAGGCTTGGTGGTAAGGAGAGTTATAATTAATATGTAATCAGCAAACACACTGCAAAGTTGGGGCTGTCTTGGATAAAGTTACATCTTTGTCTAGAGTTCTATACTTAGCATGCTTCAACTCTCAAGCTCATTGGAAAAATAAGTGAGCATAGGAAAGATGCCTGTAAATACTGAGTAGAAAAAAGAGGGTTTCTAAGGACAAAATATAATCAAAGAATACAAACAGGATAGTAAGGATCCTAAGTATATCTGTAACAGATGTTGTACAGACAAGGTTCATAAACACCCACAGGCATATCTAGGGAGGGGAAATACACTGTAATAGCTAGAAATACAAAATTCCCCCATATGTTTCTGTATCAATGGAAAATATCTGTTGGAAGAAACCAGTAATATTTTTTGTACTACTGACTAATGCAAAGGAACAAAATCTTATCCCACTTACACTAATGGGCCTCACTTCAAAAATAAACATGACCTAATACTGAACAGGATCCAACAGTATTTTGTACTCTTAATCACCAAAAATAGCACCGAGGTGAGCAGTTCTGATAAACAAATGATCATGTTTTTTTAAAAAAACTCCTTTCCTTGTTTATTTAAATAGCAAGCTATCTCGTTCATTTGTCCTAAAAAATATCGAGTGAGGCTCACCTATTCTGTAAGCTGCAGCAGAGCAGGGAGGAAGGAGCTGAGGTTTGTGGAAATGAACCTATTAGGGTCTCTAGAGAAGGATGGTGGACAGTATTCTCTGAGGCCATGGAGGATGTCAAGTCTAGAACAAAGCTAGCTAGAATTTGCAACTCCTCCCCAGTGCTTGTTGCACAAAGAAAGAAGGTTCTCCATCAAAGCTAGCTAGCCCAAGCTTCACATTGGGGACATTTCTCATGATTTCACTATAAGACGATAATTTAAAACAGAACTCACTAATTGACAAGATACAGTTCTGTCCTTTTCAGCCTTCTTACAAGAAAGGAGATTGAACGGAAACAACATTCACCAAGTATTCTAAGTTTCTCAGTAAGTTGGCTCCATGGGCTCTCAGGAAGCCTCACGGGTTAAGACTCTCAAAAGTACTGAAAGAACATCGCATGGGTGATTTCAAAGACAATCACATAAAATATCCCACAAACTATGTTACAGTAACCAGATAATAATGGGCTAGATTTCCCTTTTGAGAAGTCATACAATGGGCTCTGCATTAAAAACTTAAAAATCTTAATATTTTTAACATGTTGACAATATGAACTCCCAAGAACCTGTTTTCATAAAAATGTTAATAGTTGTCTGACTTGGTCATATAGTGTTCTTTTCGCTCCTCTAAAAATGAGTATTTCTTCTTTTAAGGTGACCAACTTTATTTCCCTACATTTACAAAATCATCATTTTTATTTGATGCATATGTTTTGCACAGATGTACGTCCATCCATTGCGTGTATGTCTGGTGCCCTTGGAGGTCAGAAGAGGGCATCAGATCCTCTGGGAGTGGAGTTACAAACGGTTGTAGGAATCAAATGCAGGCCTTCTCGAAGAGCAGCCCGTGTTCTTAACTGTGGAGTCATCTGTTTAATAGGAGCCATCTAATCCAGGGCCATTGGGAGTAGGCACAGGTGCATGAACAAACTAGAGGAATGACACTCATAAGAAATTTTGTTTTTCTTAGGAGGAACAAAATCTTCCTTTTCTATGAGACCTAACTAATCGATTTCTGGTAATGCCTTCAGCTTCTACCATCCATGGAGGCAAAGAAGGAAAGAAGAACTAAGGAATATTCAGACACAGGAAACCCACTTCCGCTTGGCTGTTTTGAGTTTTCAGACCGGTCACGCCCGAGGTCATCTTTTCCATGGACTTCAGAACTAGAACGCCAGTAAGTTAATTTCCAGCTTAAGTGTTTGTGGGATGAATATTTCTTCACCCTATCTCTGACGGAGTCCTAACTGACCAAGAAACTCCTTGTGAAATAATCAGGAACATTAACTTTCAAAATTGCTCTGAAATTTGAAGATGAGCCATTGTGATAGATATTAATGCATAGCTGTCTTCTACGCTCTATGAGTTGAATATTCAAGGAAAACAGAACAAGCTCATTTCACAAGATTGTATACGTATGTATGTGTATGTATGTATATATATGTTATATTTATTTATTTATTTATTTATTTTAAGGACTATTAGCTACTTAAGACAACAGAATAATAATGTACAGTATAGCTTAGGCATACCATGAAGTATATATACTTTATATGAGAATAAGAATAAAGGCACAGACTGGAAATGTGGGATGTTACTTTGCACAGTTTGTGCATTAGCATAACCCATGTAAAGGTAAACAGGAGACTAGTGAAAATGCATGGTGATTTCTGCAGTAATTATTAGCACATGGGTGATGTCAAAAACTGAATACAACCCAAATATACAGCAAAAGAAAAACTGAAATGAACTGTTACGTTCCGGTCATCCACATACTACAGGAACTAGGCGTACAACTACATACCTTGACCTGAAAACGTCTTGCTAAGTGAAAGAAACCAAACGCAAAAGCACTCTTTCCATATGTACACTACACAACTTCCTCTGTATGAACTTCCAGGGTAGGAGACACGAGTGGATGTCTGTGGAAACTGGAAAGTGGTTCCCTTGGCAGGGTTGTTTGACTTTAAAATGTTAGTAAAGGAATTTTCTGGAGTAACAGAAATACTGTACATCTCGTAATGGTTGTTTTGGTGTAAAAATGCTAAAAAGAAAAACTCCGAAATCTGCAGACCTATTAAATTTTAAATAAAATGAAGTCTCTATGAGACTTTAAGGATCTTAAGCTTGTGTTATTTGGAGGAATAATACATAAGAATGGAATGACATGACTTTGGTACGAAGCCCTGGGAAATATCCCCCCACGTTTGGCATTTTTGTGGATGTAAGTGTGTACACATGCTCATATGTAGGGGATATGTATGGAGATACAGCTGCACATTCATTCATGTGTGTATCTATGTGAAGGACAGAGGACAACTTCAAGTGTCATCCCTCAGGTGGCATCCACCCTGCTTCAGACAAGGTCTCTCCCTGGCATGGAGCTTGTCATGTTAAGCTCATTGGTCATCGAATCCAAAGATCTGCTGAGTTCTGCCTCCCTAGCAAGTTCCAGCCACCATGATGAATACTTTTAGTGTGGGTTCTGGGGTTTCAAGTCAGTTTGTTCTGATTGTAAGGCAAACCCTTTACTGACCAAGTCCCTTAGCTTTGTCCCCAGCTTTTTATTATTTGAGGATTCAACGAGAAAAGAAGCATAGGACTCCATCCGTGATGGGTAGATCAGTAGCCCCTATTATCCTCAGCCCAAACAACACAGAGAGCTAGGCAGAGGCTGGGAATAATGGGGCATGTCTGCTTGGCAGTATAAATATCTCTGAGCCAGCCTCCCAGGGTGGATTGTCAATAGTGTCAGCAATGCCAATTGTTCAGCACACAGCACCAGAATCACCAGCAGACACAGCTTTAGGGCAATTAATGGCTAGAGCCGCAGCAGAGATGTGGGTGGCCCCATTATGAGATTTCACAGTGAGAAGTCACCTCACTATTTGGTAGACTAAAAGAACATAGGGGGTGTTTAGTGATGCAGTTGAAATACAATTTACAGCCTTCCGGAAATGTCAGGGAGACTCTAAAGAGGAATTAAAGTCCCAAAGCTGTTGATGGAGGTGAGGGCTATAGAAATAGCATTTTCAGACCATATATATGACTCTATTTTAACTATTGTGTCACAGCACAAGGAGACACAGCTTAGCCATTCCTATAGAGTCAACATCTTTTTACAAAAGCTTTGAGAATCGGTTTATTTTATGTGTATGAATGTTTTATCTACATGTATGGCTGGGTACCATGTGCTCGGTAGCACTAGAGGTCAGAAAAGGTCCTTGGATCCCTGGAACTGAAGTTATAGATGGTTGTGAGCCATCACATGGGTGCTGGGAACTGAACCTGTGACTTCAGCAAGAGCAGCAGGTGCTTTTATCCACGCCACCACCTCTCCAGCCTCTGGATATATTTTTACTTTCATATCTTTATTTACTTTGCTCATAAAGAAATAAAATGCTAATTCTCCTGGATCACAAAGTGAGCAAGGTTTAAAAGAGTGCCGCAATGAGAAATTTCAGACTAGATGCCTCTGTGCACACTGTCAGACAGTGATCTGAAAAACTGCCATTCTCTCTCACTATTACAACAGTCTTCACAGTTTAACGGGGACAGGGTCACCCAGAGGATTTGTCAAATCACTTTTTAGCCCCTAACACAATCCTGTAGGTTTCAAGAGACACTTAAGAATTTTCATATTTATTCAAGAAGGTATTCACACTGCTAGTCCGCAGACTAGATTTTGATAATGTTCCTATATTCTTAGCTGAAAGGAGAAAATGCTTTTTGAACAATGGAAGGGAAGGTACCAAACTAATTAGGCTCCCCATGCTATGTTCCAGGCTCAGAATTATATCCTTATCTCCCCTGATCCTACCAACAATCCTGTGGGAACATGTTGCTTTCCTCCAACTCATAGATGAAACAAGAGAGGCTCACACACTGTACATTACAAGTAAAAAGAGATCTAGAGTCAAACAGTATTCATGGCTCCGCAGTCCTTATCTTTCACCCTCTACCGCAAAGAACGACAATCAGGGGCTGGGAAGATGGCTCAGTCAGTAAAGTACTGGCTGTGCAAGTCTAAGGATTTGAGTTCAATCCCAAGAGTCCGTATAAAAAGTTGGGGATAGTAGCACATTTCTGAGAGTCTTAGCACTGGGAAGGCAGGGACAAAGAGATTTCTAGAGCTATCTGCCCAGCCAGTCTAGACAAATCAGTGAACTTCAGTTCCAGGGAGAGAGCTTTTCTCAGAAAACAATTTGACTACTGAGAACAACCCTAAGGTATCTAATGGCCTACACACACACACACAAAAAAAAAAAAAAACCAACCAAAAAACAAAAAAAAAAACATGTGCACACATACATATAAAGAGAAAACAAGAAAATAGGTAATCATGCTTCATAATAGGAATCAGTAGTTAAGACACCATAGAAAAGCTGGCAAAAGGTAAAATTCCCTGTTTACTATGGAAGTGGCAGTCCCAGATACTAACCTCCATAGAGTTTAGAAACTGAATCATCCATATCTTCTATATAAATCCACCTCCACTGGCAACAGGGGAGTCAAAACCAGCATAGCAACATCTAGATGATGCTGATATTGACGATGGGGATTTTCTATCAATCTTTAAACTGAAATAACAAACTTAGGTCTCTTCTTTATGTGACCACTGCGGACAATAGCAACAACCTGTCACTATTGCTAGTTTTCTTTTTAATTATCTGACTTTTGGGGTTGGGCCACGCCAGCAACAGAATCACATCATCTGGTGTGATGCGAACACCCTGGTATTTATATTTCCCATAGTTGACAACCAAGTTCTGACCGTATATTTATCCTGCATCACTTGGCAATAGCACATTATCAGAATGCTGATCTTGATCCTGGTGGTTTCTTAAAGGGTATCTATTCTAAAGATTGACTGTGAAAAAGAGTATCTCCCAAGCTTTGCTCCCAAGGTGCAAATGGAACTGGAGATGCCCAGAGTTAAGATTCCCGAAGCTCATTAGGAGTTTTGCTTCCCAAATACGCTTTAAAGATGCTATTGGGCTTTTAAAAATAAACCTTGACTAAAGAGCATCCTCTTGGACGATTTGGGGAAAGCTAAGGAATTATGAGCAACTCAAGGAAAAAACCTAGGTGTCTGATTTCTATTGGGTTGAAAATAATGACTTTCCAAATTTGGCCCGAGATATTCCTTAAGATGTAAAGGGCACAGAGGGAAAAATGTCATAGTTTGCATTCAGTCAGAGATTGTTGTTAGTATTTTATCTGTTCTGAAACTTGACTGCAAAGCATCAGTCATAAATTAAGAATGAGAAATAAGATATAGCACCAGGAATGGGTAGCCATTATAGCCACAATAGCAATCCCACCAAGAACTGGGGGCATACAAAATTCATGACAACAGATAACATGGTACCTGCTGAGATGGGTGCTTCTAGGAAAAAGCCAGTGATGTCCAGCAGATTGCTAAGAGACACCAAGCTCTGAGTAGCTCGGAACTGTATGAGTATGGTTTATCTTAATATGTAATTGAAAGTTAGCTACCTACCAGCAATTTCTCTACGTACAACCATTTTTGTGCTCCTCTCTTCCCTGTGGTGAAAGACTCATAGTAGTGTTGTTATACAGGTGACTTCATTGTATGCTCAGAGCACCATATTAGTCAGGGAAGTTGGACATCTCCTACCCAACTATGCACCAAACACACAAACAAAACCCAACAGATTAGTACTTTATTTCAAAATCTACTTTTAATTAAAACTAGAAGTATTTAAAATCACATAAATATATAAGATTGGTGGAATAATTACACAAATATTGTTGTTCCCCTTTTAATTCCTGTTTTTTTCTTTGCAGCTTATGGAACTCATTACTTTTCTAGTCCAATCGAGTCTGTTGAGAGGCATAAGCATTAACTCTTTGTAGTCACATAACCACACAGCCAAATATGAAATAGAGTTCATGTCTTACTCATGCAGAATCCTCTTCCACTATCATAATGATCAACAATGTTAAATAATGAGAAATTGAATAATTGGAGCCCTATGGAGATCCTGAAGATCCAAGTTCCTTTAAATTTGCAGTGAAAATGAATCCCTTTTCCAGATCTGCTTTGAATTATCTGAATTAGGGGACTCTCAACAAGAAATACAAATGCATAAAACCAGGCTGTATTAGCATCGTCACCTCTTACTACAGCTCCGAGTATTTATAAACATATTACTCAGTCGTGTGTGCATTTCCTCTTTCAACTCTTAAAAAAGAATTTTAAGATCTTCGCGCGCACACACACACACACACACACACACACACATTTCATTGTAGCTTCTCTGTGTCATTCTCAGAGAGCACACACATCTGATTATATGTAAGCTTAATAAGAAAACATCCTCTAGCTGTGTAACTGGAATTCTATTACAGTTGAAATAAAACATAACAGAGGAAGAATAGCAGATCAACATATGCTATTTTAATTATCTGCCAGTGTAAACTATGCAGCATTTGGTGCTCCGTCTTATGCCACACTGTGTTTCCTTTGACATCAGAAGTACTGATGATTAAAGCCTGACAGTAAACAAGAACATCGAGCCCTATTCTTTTATGCTGTGTGAGGAATGATTGAATCTTAGCAGATATTACATCATTGTAACTCTCATAATGATTATCATGGAATAAATAAAAACTACATAGTAAAATCGGTTGGTTTAAACACTAAGAAGCATGGTTCAGGCGCATCTAGCCTGTGACTGGGGGGCTGCATGTTGCTAGGGCTAGCTGTTAACCCAACACAAAACTGTAAATCTCCTTAAAACATTATAAGATTCTTTACAGTGATTTTTTTTTTAAATCGCAACTGTGCAGTTCTTAAATATGAACTTTGTAGATGGCAACACAGTGCCACAATGTCGCCAGGCTTTGGATACATTTGATAGTATCTGAACCTGCTTTCCCTTCTTCTAACACCAGCCTTGTATGAAACGTTTTCCCCAAAGGGTTTCCTGACCTTCTTCCCCAATGCAGTGCTGTCTAGGACTTTCCTTCTGGATTTATTTCAAGTCACCCATTTCTGCCCATGTGTTTGTTTCTTAATCATAGTCTCTCCTTCCCTGAGTACTCTTGGGATTTATAATCTGTAAGCAGGCTCCTCACCTGAATTGTCAATAATTCTCTCCCTGGCTCATGCACTGAATGGAGATGTCCAATAGTTTGTGGGCATAATTAGTGCAGCGACATCATAGAGCCGTGGCTCCTTCTATTCAGAGACACCCTTTCAGAGAATTCATGTATTTTCTGAAGCCAAACCAAGAATCACTGGTTAGAGATATTAAAATGAAAAATCTATAGACCTCCAGCACTAATGGCTACTCTATAAATGTGAGTGAATGAGTGAATTATAGAGACAATCTAGACTGCAATACCATGTCACTATACATATTGAGCTATCCACATAGTAATACAATTTCCAAACAAGAACCGTCTTGGTTAACAGATTGGACATATGCCTTCACCTTTCCAAAGAAGAAATATCTCATCCAATGTCTAGACCTGATTTTTCTCTGTAGCGTTTTAGGAAAAACTTGTAGGTCTTCTCTCACCTCCAGTACTTGCATTGGCATTTTGACCATTTGTTTTTCAATGGTCCTAGTCAATTGTAATGCATATAATTATTTAGGGAGATAAAAGTCTAAAATTATGTATGTTGTGTGATATATCCTTCTTATCAATGTTCTGTCAGTGTCACAAAGACCTTGTTCTACCCATTTCATAATTAAACTATATCGTAGGTATGTATGCATGAAATAAACAATTTATAAAAGATTTAGTCCTATGCACAGTCTGGGAGTCTTGGGACATATCTTCTGTAGATGATGGGGACTATTGCAGCTATTCTGAGGAATAAAGGTAGGGCAAATATGTCCGTGATGCTTCCAGAGAGCCAAGTGCTAAAGCAGACAATTATCAATTCTCGCCCACACTAGTCTATCTATTTAGGGTAAGGAACAACAAAACTGGATGTGGGAAGACAAACAGATTAAGGGAGTGAAGAGGGTGGAAGACAGGAGGGGGTGGCCACCTAGAGAATTCTTGTAGTCCCACTGTTTGAAAATATATCCTAGGTCTTTGCTTTAGTGCCAACTTCTGAAATGACTTTCCTGACATATCTAAAATACTCACTTCCAATGCTACCTCCCCTGACCACATCCTCGACTTTAGTGTTAAAGATACCATTACTTTCCAAATCTATTGCAGTATTTTCATTTTCCCTTACTGGTTTTTCTTGTCTATAGCATGAACTCCATGAGAGCACATTTGCTTAGACCGCACTACAGCTAAGCTAAGAAGGGTGTTGATAGGTAGCATTTGTCCTGGGTTAGACTCGATCCCTTCCCTTTACCTGTGAAACTCCATTGGCCACATCTGTTGGGTGAATGGTCTTATCATCTCTGGTGATGAGCAGCTACCCCTGCTCTCAGCCTCCACCTACACCTCTCCGACTTGAGCCACTCCTGACTCACTTAAACAAGAAAACTTCAGAGACAAGGCAAAGAAGGCTGGGAAATGCAATACAGAGAAAAGTCACAGGGAGTGTGGAGTAGAATACATAAAATTTGTCAGGGGAAGACAAGTAAGAAATAAAAGTTACAGACTAAAAAGAAAGGTATGAAAAAAAGATGAGGACCAGTGGATGCTTCTACAAGGACAGGAGTGGGGAAGTCGGGATGTCACATTGCTGTCTCTCCATTGCCAGTCCTCCCTTTAAATCAAGTCTTTGGAAGGCTCCCACCTTCCCCCAACTATGGTGACTTTCCTCAGGTATTGACATTTCCAGTGGGTTTAGGCTCCCTTCCCTTCTCATAGAAGTTCCCAAGCACACACACTCCGCTGCACCTGCAGTCTGTTCATCTGCACTCTGCTGCACCTGCACTCTGCTGCACCTGCACTCTGCTGCACCTGCACTCTGCTGCACCTGCACTCTGCTGCACCTGCACTCTGTTACACCCGCACTCTGTTACACCCGCACTCTGCTGCACCTGCACTCTGCTGCACCCGCACTCTGCTACACCTGCACTCTGCTGCACCTGCACTCTGCTGCACCTGCACTCTGCTGCACCTGCACTCTGCTGCACCTGCACTCTGCTGCACCTGCACTCTGTTACACCCGCACTCTGTTACACCCGCACTCTGCTGCACCTGCACTCTGCTGCACCCGCACTCTGCTGCACCCGCACTCTGCTGCACCTGCACTCTGCTGCACCTGCACTCTGCTGCACCTGCACTCTGCTACACCTGCACTCTGGTGCACCCGCACTCTGCTGCACCTACACTCTGTTACACCCGCACTCTGCTGCACCTGCACTCTGTTGCACCCGCACTCTGCTGCACCTGCACTCTGCTGCCCCTGCACTCTGTTCCACCCGCACTCTGCTGCACCTGCACTCTGCTGCACCTGCACTCTGTTACACCCGCACTCTGCTGCACCTGCACTCTGCTGCACCTGCACTCTGCTGCACCTGCACTCTGCTGCACCTACACTCTGCTGCACCTGCACTCTGCTGCACCTACACTCTGCTACACCCGCACTCTGCTGCACCTGCACTCTGCTGCACCTACACTCTGCTACACCTGCACTCTGCTGCACCTGCACTCTGCTGCACCTACACTCTGCTACACCCGCACTCTGCTGCACCTGCACTCTGCTGCACCTACACTCTGCTGCACCTGCACTCTGCTGCACCTGCACTCTGCTGCACCTACACTCTGCTGCACCCGCACTCTGCTGCACCTGCACTCTGTTCCACCCGCACTCTGCTGCACCTGCACTCTGCTGCACCTGCACTCTGCTGCACCTGCACTCTGCTGCACCTGCACTCTGCTGCACCTACACTCTGCTACACCTGCACTCTGCTGCACCTGCACTCTGCTGCACCTACACTCTGCTACACCCGCACTCTGCTGCACCTGCACTCTGCTGCACCCGCCCTCTGCTGCACCTGCACTCTGCTGCACCCGCACTCTGTTACACCCATACTCTGCTGCATCTACACTTTGCTGTATATCTACAGCCACTCCAGGCAACTTAGGGACTGAAGAACTCTCCACTCTGTAGGACTCTATCCATTCCTTCTTGTCTTTCTCTGCTTACACCAGTAGCAGTGATTTTTCCCATTAAAGAAAACAGTTTACTCCCCTTCCTCTTCTTTGTCTCCCTGGCCCCAGTTGTTTTCTCCTACAATTCCGTTCTTGCCTTCTTAGTTTTTGGATCATACTGGGCTCAAACATTACAGGGCAGAATCAAATCCTCACGTACAACTTGTACAGACCCCCATGTGTTTGATGGAAAAGAGACTCTTGATGGCCTGCCATGTGGGAGGTTAACACATCTTAGAGGAAAGGCCCCTCTCCATAGACTTAATGAACCATCATGGAATTAGCATTGTGAAGAGCTCAGGAGAGGTTTAGCTTTGCTCTTCCCTGAAAGAAAGGAAAAATAAAGACCTAAGATAGATGTGGAGCTAGGGAGACACTATGCTAATTCTGTTTATTTTTGTGCTTAAACACCAACATTTACTTTAAAATATAGGGAAACACATATTAAAAGAATACATCATTCAACTAGAAGCCCATTGTTCTGTACAATGGAAACTTAGAAAAATGTTGATAAAACATTACACAATGACTATAGCAACAAAAGCCTACTACACTGGAGCCACACGAGAACACAATACAACACATTTTTCCTGCCTTAAAAATCCCTCTGCAATTCTACCAAAGTAAAAATAAAAAAGAATCTCTTAAAAATATCCTTTTCTAGAAGCGTGGTCCTGTCTCATAAACTCTGGACTGAAGTATAACACCTGTCTTAGAACTAGTATTGCTGCAATAAAGTACTATGACCAAAAGAAACTAGAGAAGGAAATGTTAGTGGAGGTTTCTCATTCGTTCTGGGCTTCCCAGACCCAAGATAATCACACAGAAACCATACTAATTGCAACACTGTTTGGTCAATGGCTTAAGTGTATTTCTAGCTCTCTCTTACATCTTAAATGAACCCATTTCTATTATTTTATATTTGACCACAAGGTGTGCGGTTTACCAGTAAGGTTCTGCCTGGTGGCTCACGTCTTCTCCTCTGGCAGCTACACAACTTCTTCTTGACTCTGCCTTCTTTGCTCCTCTATCTGCTTAGAATTCCCACCTTGCTCTATTCTGCTAAGCCATTGGTAGAAATAGCTTTATGCATTAACCAATAAAAGCCACACATATACAGAAGGACATCACATACCAAGGAAGGAATTATTATTTTTTACACTTCCATATCACGGTCCATCTTTGAAGGAAGTCACGGCAGGAACCTAGATGCAGGAGCTGATGCAGAGGCCATGAAGAGATGCTGCTTACTGGCTAGTTTCTCATGGCTTCCTAGCCTGCTTTCTATAAGAAAGCAAGACCACCAGCCCAGTGATGGCTCTGCCCACAACGGGCAGGGCCTTCCCCATCAATCACTAATTAAGAAAATACCCTATAGTCAAATCTTATGGAGGCATTTTCTCAATCAAGGTTACCGTCTCTCAGATGACTCTACCTTGTGTCAGGCTGACATAAAACCAGTCCACACAGTACCCATTCAGTTCGGTATGGAACTATTGCAACAGAAATAAAACCATGATTAGCATTTTTGTCTCCAAGCAGATATGAACCTCAGCCTTAAAAACAAACAAACAAGAAAAAAGCAGGGAATCCTTGTACTTAGATCTCTTTTTCGAAGATATGTCTTCAAACAAGTCTCAATAAGAAAAATTACGAAGTGTTACAAAGAGTTATTTTGAAATACATGGGTAAAATGCAACAAAGTGACTGGAATAATTTGTGAGCCACAAGAGGCAGAACAGTCAGATCGGCATTTTAGTTCTGGCTGTTTTAAGTACTAGTCTTGTGTTCCTGGGCTAATTACCCACCCTCTCTGAGCCTGGGCTTCTCAGCATGTACAGTGGAGCTAATGATGCTTCTACGATGCTGTTGGGAAACTAACTCATCTAGCATCTGATAGGCATGCAATATTAGCTCCCCGTTTCTCTGGGAAGCATTTAAAATATTTTTGTTTGTTGGATTATCTTGCTTTAGAACAAACAATGTGGATCCCCACAGTTTTGAGTGGCTTCATTTTTTAACTCTGGATTTAATGTAAGTAGTCAGAAATAGCCTCCTTGTTTCTTGTTACCTACTATAGAATTTACAAATACTTTATTTCCAAGCCCTTCATATTATAGTTCAGGACAGTGGCAGCATCTCTTCATGTCTCAACAATTTTATATCGGTGCATACATGTCTGACTTAACTCTGTTTAAAAATACATTATGTACTGAAATATGCTTGTAAGTTCGGTTGTCAGAATCAAAAAATTCAGTGCTTTATTGAGTGGCTTGCTGAAAATCAGTTAAATTCAGTTATGATGTACAAATACCACTAAACATATGTTCCAGTATGTATCAGTAATGAAATTGTAATTTGGCATAAGTTTGGAGTCTTGAATACAGATGTTATACCAGCCCACAGTGAAGTGCTATAAACATGCAATTTTGTTCAACTGGCTCTAAAGAGAAAACACTCGAAACTATCGAGATTATTACAGTTAGCCTAATCTTATTTGTCCACATGAATGCTATGCAGAGCTTTCAAGATTCTCCTTGCCATCAGTTCTACATTTTTTCCAGGAATTATTTTTCAACTGAAGTGCTCAATCACCTCCACACTACTGCAACATCCTCAAACTACTGAATTCTACTTTGTCAGCCAGTCTGCTCCTGCCTCCTGGCCATCATTCAACACTAAACTGTATTAAGAAGCCATCATTCACCACTAAACTGTATTAAGAAGGCAAAAGAATCTAAACAAAGCCCCATAGTGGCCAATAGCTCCAAGAATTTTACACAAGTTTAAACTCATTTCAAAGCACTACTTTTGCCTACTGAGATGATCTAGCTGGTAGAACTGTAGGCAGTCTAACAGACAGGAGGATGTCATTTCCATATGGGACAAATACTGCTGAGTAATCAGAAAGCTGTTTTATCTCATAGTGGGGAAGCCCTCGTCAGGACTCCATCAGCCTGAAGGTATCTCTTCTGTGCTCCCTCTGCCTCCTCACTTTTTAAAGCTGGATGTGTTAGTTTGTTGGTTTGTCTCTACATAAATCCTTTTATAGTGGAACTAGTCTTGGATCTGCCAAGTGGAACTTTGGTTTGGAGAAGTTGCAGAGAGAGTCAGGATGGGGAACAGAGACCTGGAAATGGCTACTTACATTATGAGTCATTATGCCTATGAGAACTCCATTAGTTTCTGTTGTTTGTTTGTTTGTTTTCTTTATTTGCAGAGACAAAGTGAATTTATCCTTATAATTCAGCTGGACAGAAAATAAAGGCGGAACTTACTGGATTGAAAAGTTTTGAAGGCAAAATAGGTGCCAGAGGACCTACATTTATCATTCATAAAACAAATGTGCTACACATAAACACACACACACACACACACAGAGAGAGAGAGAGAGAGAGGAGAGAGAGAGAGAGAGAGAGAGAAACAGCATCTGAGTATTGTGAGTTTTGTAAAAAGGAATGGCTATCATTGAGGAGTGTTTGCTTAATGACATAAAATAGAGAATGAGACATAGACTTAAGTAGATTTTGCTTTCAAAGTTTTGATTATCACTTCATCACCAAATAAGTAAAAAAATAAATTTATGTACAAGGTGTCAATTAGTGGGGTTTGTTTTCAGCTTGACTCCTTTGGGAGCCCTTTTCCCCCTATGTTCTTGTGGTGGTTTGCATGTGAATGGTCTCCATTGATTCACATATTTTATGCTTGGTTCAAAGTTGTTGGAACTATGTGAGAAAGATTAGGAGATATGGCCCTGTTGAAGGAGTTGTGTCTCTGGGAATGGATCTTGAGGTTTCAAGCCTATTTCAGGCCCAGTTAGCTCTTGCTCTCTCTGTCTTCTGCTTGTACATGAGATATAAACTCTCCACTACTGCTCTGGCGACATGCCTGCCTGCCTGCCTGCCTGCAGCCATGTTCCTTGCTATGCCCATCATTCACTCCAACCCTCTGAAACTGTAAGCTCTCAATAAGCTCATACAAGTCACTTTGGCCATGGTGTCTCTTCACAGAAACAGAAAAGTAATTAAGGTAGCTCTTAAAGTTTGATGGCTTCTGGGGCTCAGTAATTTGAGTGGTTTTTATACCACACACTTGACACAGAAGTGACAGCATGTTGAACCCAAGGCTTCACACATGTGAAGCAGATGTTCTACTGTGAGAACCACCATCAGGCACTGTCCACGCCTCATGAGCTCTTGCCTCCTTCTGAGCCTTCAGAGTCTAAGCTATCTGGTGACTCTGGATAAGACATGTACAGCTAACAGTCTTCTAGATATGTCTCATAGAATTTCAGGCTCAATTAGGGGGAAAAATCCTGTCTTTTCCATTAAGCCATAAGCTTGTTATGTTTTCTACTTTGTTGAGTTTCATCCCCTTCTAATCCCTGTTCATAGAACTGAAAACCTAGAAAGCAGCCTGTCTGTCTTCCTCTTCCCCTCTTCCAACATCAAAGCGTGTTGGGTTTACAGCCACATGCCAGTTCTTGTGAGCCTCTGGTTCAAAGTGTTGAAATTCTATCACTTGACACTCCCCTTAATCCCATTTCGAGAAGCACCTCTCAACCAGATGTGAGTTAGAAATCATCTAGGGAGATTTTTTAAAACCCTAATGCCTCAGCACTTTTCTCAAAGACTTTGATTTAATTAGTCTATGATGTGGCCAGGCTAACGCTAAAAATGTTTTTAGGCAATTCTAATGGGCAGAGAGTTGCTGCTTTAGAAGCTATCCGCCCAGGCCACCATGATGTCAGAATTTATACCTGATCAGAAAGGCCTCTTACAGTTTGACCCACACCATACTTTTGCAGCTCTGGCTTTGCTTCCCATCTCCCACCCATACAGACAGGGTATCAGACTGCTTAAACCGATGATTAAACTTAAGTGCTTAGCGCACTTCATTCGTTCTAATAGCTTCCTAGGCTCTACGTCCTCTACCTACAATCAATATGTGTCCCCTCTTCCTTCACTTAGATCATCATCACTTGCTTTTCCTTTCCAAAGACTCCTTTCTCAGTGTTATTGCAACCAGCTCGCCATACAACGCACAGCAGTCTCTTGGCTTAGAAGCTGACTTTTTGACATACAAGTTCCTTAATTTTCTTTCCTAAATAGTTCTGACACAGCAGCTTCTTTGTCTGTGGTCATCAAATGTTTCATGAATATTTATGGGGACATACAAAAATGAACAACAATCTTAATTTAATTTTATTTAGAATTAAAAGTATTTAAGTCACTTTAATAATTTATAATATTTTCAACACTTTTCAATTCAATTTACTGGGTTCAAACTCATTCTCTTTGAGCTATGCCACAAGCAAATACAACTTCTTGTGATTTTTAGAAATATTTTCCAAAAGCAAAATTACAAATTTCCTGATTTCATTATTTCCTGTTATGGAAAAAATACCAATAACATGTATTGGAGATATAAAGATAATTTTCACACTCTGACTTTTTTCTTACACATTAAGACACTAAATGACAAAATATAAGACTTAAGAAGCTAAACAAGATAACAGTAGACAATAATGGGGACTTAAAACATGGGATCAGTAAGGAAACACACAACTCAATCTTGACAAAGGCAATCCTCAGAAGAGAAAGATGCTCGAACCATTACTTTATCCATAACTACCTCTAGTTCTACTTCCAGTCTTAAGATGCCTACTGTAGAAGTGGATTTCAAATTTTCTTCAGAGAGAATGCCATGTAGTGATTTGGTCACGGATTTTTGAGGCTGAATGATGACAAGTAAGAATGCCACATAATGGCAGCAAAACAGAACTGGTTGGGAGAAGAGGGGGAGCAGAGAAAAATGTATAGCTCATTCCATCTAATTGTGTGTCCTAATGACCCATTAATATGTGAATTGCTTAGGCCCTAGTGATTTTATATGTTTTCTAGTAAAATATTTATGACTACACAGTCATAAAAAAGAAAAAATAAATAAAAAATTAAAATAAAAAAACCAGAACTGGTTACCATTGGATAAAAGAAGGCACTTCAGTGAGCACAGTGAGGGTACCCCATCACTTGGGCTTCATTCATGTAATCTAGGCAACATGATGCCCATCAAATGCTTGTGCTAGCTTTTCCAAAGAGAACCACACTACCAAGACCACTGTCAATCAGAGGCAACAAATAGGAGTGGCATCGGCGCTACCCTTTAAGCTTAACACACGATAACTTTTCATATCAATTTTGCATTGTCATTTCTCTTTAGTCACAAAGACTGGATTTTTCATCCTTTTCTGATGAGAATTTGAGAGGATGTTAGCCACTGTGCAGACAAGAGCTGTCTTGTTGTCTGTCCAAACAGTCAATCCTCCTAAATGAGTGAGAAGTTACCCACAGCAGTTAGCATGCCACCGTGGCTTTTCTCCCTGCTGCTCTCATGGTGAAATTGCTACTTGAGAAGCTTGGAGAGAAAGAGCAGGGGACGTAATGGTTCAAGTATCATTAGAACATTAAATTATTGCTTTTATTTCTTAATTTTCATGTCATGGGAGATTTTCAGTTTCACGAAACAAAATTTAAAAGAACTTCAAATCAAAGGAAAATGGTACTCCGGGATATATGACAGTTGTAATACCCATTAACAAGTTCTCAGAAGTCCACGGGATAGAAGGAAGGCCAGGGCAGCAGTAGTTCTCAAGGGCAACTGGGCTGTATTGTCACTGAGAGTGGAGACTGCTTTGAGGTAGTAGTTTCAAAGCAAACTTACAAAGTTAAAAGAGGCAAATACTGTCATTTCAGTATCAACAGTTAGGAAAAAAAGGTATGACACATGGAAGGTAGAAGGATCATGAATATTTATCCAGTGTCTCATTGGATGAAGACCTGAATCTAGGTTTATTTTATTTAAAACTCAAAACAAATCTAGAAATAAGATGATCTTGCTGATAAATACGAACACCAAAGTAAAAGAAGTAGGAAGTCAGGGTATGCTTCACTTGTGGGAAGGGAAAGGACTGAGATTGGAGGCTGGTGGTTTTCTCATGTGCCCTGTGATTATGTCCAGGACTCAAGTGCTTACAGGATAAGGTGGGCATTTGGGATAGTTCATTGTCGACTTGATTGGATTGAGAAGTTATAGAAGGATGATTAAACACACCCGTGCAGCTGTGATGGCATCTTTATAAAGACTGTTAGACAATGCAGCCTCTAAAGCAATAAATTGATTATGATGGAGTCATGCTCTGGGGGTATTATTGGGAGATAGGACCTGGTGAGACTATGTACGTAACTGAAGACGTGGTCTTGGGGGTGGCATCTTTACCTTTTCTTACTTGTCTTCTTCCATTCTACTCTTTGTCCTCCATAGTGAGAAATCCTCCACACCTTCCCGGCCATGATAGAATGACACCTCTGAAAACTTGAGCCAAAAGAAATACTTCCTTCCCTTCAATTGTTTTCTTGGGTATTTGGGCCATAGCAATGAGGAATGTAACTGACAGAAGCATGCCTATAAAGCAAACCAGAGGGAAATCTGTGCCCTCTAGGTGTCCCTGACTATCTGATTGAGGGGACTCAGAATCCCTTATTCAGTCAGCTTGTCTCATACAGGAAAATAAGCCTGGAGCAATACACCCAACCTAATCCCCATATCCAGGATCTTGAAGACAAAAATATGGGCTTCTTCTTTGTAGAACTGTCAATTGGTTACATGTAACTAACTGTCCAGAAACAACATTTTGAGGCTGCATCAAGTGTAATGGTGCCTGTTTGAAGCTTCTGACTTAATAGTGACTATTATCTTCATCAGCAGGGAAGAAAGCAAGCAGCCATTCAACATTAACTAACTCCAAATGTTAACTCTTTATGCTTACTTAGTGAGATTCCAAACCCAGCAAAATGGAGGCAATGATATATATATATATATATATATATATATATATATATATATATATTCATTTAACTTGATATTTGTAAATAGAAAAACACTGAGTAGCAGTTGTGAGCTTCCTGCCTCACTATTTTAACACTGCAGGATAATCTTGGTACAAGAGTGTTTGGTATAGAATATGATAAACCAAGGGTTCTCACTCAAGTCATCCATAGACCTATATTATTCCAGAGTTGGACCCAGAGCATAAACCAGAGCTTCTGGTTCATTGTCAGGTGGCTCCTGTTTAATCTGCTATGCTTGGTAGAAGGGAAGAGATTACTCCACAGAGACACTGGAAACAATTCCATCTAATTAAAACACGGTTCGCCCACACAGAAGCTGCCAGGCCTGAGGCAGATTTCTTGGCCCACGCCATTCCAGATGTGCACTGGGCTGGGGACCCAGGACAAAAGCACACAGTCACCATCAGTCCTGCTCACATGGGTTCTCTTTCTAGCAATTTTGACTCTGAAAACTTTTATTAATAGCCTTAGAGTTGAGCGGAGCCTGTGGCTAGACCATACTACTTTGAATAAGCATAGAAAACATGGAAATTAAGATTTGAACATAGATTTAAAATCCTTGAAAATAAATATCGTCTACATATAAAAGCCTGGCTCAAAGTTCATCACTACTGGCAAAGTCTATGTATTGGTCATGTATCATATTTCCATGACATTCTTAATGAAAATGCACCTCATTTTACAAGCTGGCAGAATTTTCCACAAAGTTAGCCACAGAGATTTTCTGTAAAAAGCACAGTTTCCCTGTGGACTTCTCTGTACAATTAGAGCTTTGTATCTATGCAGGGTGGATAGAAGGGAATCAGATGGATGGAACTAAACCCTTGTGGCAAGGAAATACACACACACACACACACACACACACACACACACACACGGCCAAGCTCATATGAATTGCAAAAAAAAATCAAATTTCTTCTTGAAGGAGACAACAACAACAATCTATACTAGTTTTCTATTCTCTCCGCCCCCCCCATCTACAGTCTTATGTAGCTGCTTTTTGAATACACATTTCTTAATGTGTAAAGATTGCCTTCATCTCTGCAGAATAGGCACAGGAACGCAGGAGACCTGGGGCCTTAGCTCATCCAGTGAGCTCTAGCTTGTGACCTTGAATGTGTTCAATGTGCTTTAATGAAATGAAATTAAAAAGACCTCTGAAATCGTTTTAAAGCCAACAGTTCTCATTTTTAAATAGTTGCTTGATGGGGAATTATCTTTATGAGGTGGGACCAAGTTAGGATGTGGCTTTCTGGGACCCCGGAAAAAAACCTATTCCCAAAAGAGTGTTAAACACCAACGACTCTCCACTCGGTGTTTGTTTTCTTCTTGGCACAATTGGCCTTTGGGCAAGGAACTGCCCATGCCTCAACCATTGACAAAACACCTGGTACCCGGACTGGATAAGCAAGACACAAGGGAAAGGACTGCCAACCCTTGCCAAGACAGGCTAAGATGGTTCTGAAAAATTTCCTACCTCTGAAAATGGTCTGTCAGTTACGCTAGGCCTTAACCAAAGTTGGTTGCTTCAATATTGCAAATGAGACTTTGGGTGATTGCTCAGGTAGCCATTTGTCTCCATCATATACTGCTTGCTTTGGAAGCTGCTTGATTGCACTTCCTGCCTACTCAAGTTATATTATCTCCCTTCTTAGGGCCCAGGTGCGCTCTCTTTGTGTGGTTCCCTCGCAGCACAGCTGAGCTTGAACTTCTCGTTCCTGTTTCATGAGTTTTTTTTTTCCCTTATAATAAATAGAAATATAATTGTTTTATCTTTTAGCTAGCTTGGTTATTTTCAAAATTGAGCTAACTTCAACAGTTGCTTGAACTGGCTTGCTTTCTTCTGCCAGGATGCTTTGAAATAGTCAGTGGAATTAACACAGTGTCAGTTTGTTGTTAACATTTTAGTCCGAAATTCTTAACATTTCCCTTTAAAGGTGACTACTCCTGATTTACTGAGTCCCGTGACCTTTGGAAAGTAGATAGAGATCGGTGAATACCAACAGAGTGAGTGAGGAGATGCAATTACAGACAGCTACTGAGGAGTTACATCAGAGAGAAGAAACCTATATTATCTGCTCGCTTCAAATAAAGAAATCACAGAATAGTAATCATCACTAGAAACAGTGATGATGGTTGAACCTCTGAGATCTACTACTCGCTACTCGGTTACAAATTGTTGGGGTTTCCAGGAATAAATTCATTCTATGATCCAAGACATATGTTTTCTATCCCATGTTATGAAAAAAAAACAGTATGGAAATTTTATGGCCTGATTAACTTTTTTTAAAGAATGTATATTTAAATGGGTAATCATTTGAAGATCACATCCAAGAAATATAAAGAATTTAAATGAAACAAAACCAAATTACCCTCAAGTATTAAAACGTTAATAACCAAAAAGATCATAATATTTCTAGAAGATAATCTGCATTTAAATTTTGCTACACTAATTTTACAATTGAACAAGCAGTTAATTACATTTTATCCTGTCCTAAATATTTTATTATGACTCTCCCCAATGTGTAAACATATATTTATAAATCTAGATGTGGTGTCAATACTGTGAAATTAGTCCCCTCGTCTCCAATTGAGAATTATAAAGTAAGCACAATAGTAGTAGAGAATAGAAGGCCCTGACACTCGATCTGAGCGGGGGTGTAGTTAATGGTTACAGAACAGGCAAGAACCTGACCTCCTTCTCCATAAGCTGGGCGCAGCATCTATAATTTCCTGTGTGTGCTCAAGCGAAACATGTTTACAAGCTCTGATCCCAGCCATGCATTAAAATGCTGCATCTCCTTTTAAATTATCCCTTTCTCTTCTAAAACATTGCATCTGGGTCCCTATATAGTAAAATATGAATCTGCTCAATGGAACTACATTTGCAGGAATGCCAGAGATTCAGCTATAAGAATGCACACTGCAGAAATATATAATAATAAACACTGAAAATCAAAACAATGAAAATATAGGATAAAGTTATGACACCTGATATACATTAATCAATATAAGCTGTATTTTAAAAAGGATAATTTTGGTATGAGATAATAGACACAATGTAGTATTCACAAAACAATAAGTCACAAATCAGGGAACACTGTAGGGAGACATACTCGAAGGTGCTGAGAGCTTTGATAAAATCATGTGTTTATAAGTGACCAGTATGCTTTTCTTTGTATGTGAAACATTTTGCAAGTTTTCAAAAAATAAAACAACATTTTCATAGAAAAGTATAATTAAAATTTACACTTTCATTACAGAGGTAAAAGTTAGTCATTTCTACATGAGTAACAATGGAATAGTTTGTCCCCAGTACTGATACAACACTAGCAGCTTTGGGGAAAAGCAAGCATTCTGGTGCCCAAAACAGTCTTTTCTTATAATGTTGCCACTACTTTGAATGCCACGCTAGGAAAAGCGTTCTTGCTGTTGTTCTTTTTATGTATCTGTAAACCAGATCTTTCCAAAGAATCCAGCAAATATTGGCCCATGACACTTTTAGATCTGAACAAGTTGAAGTCTTTCATCATGAGAAATAACTGCCCTGTCTAAAGATTTGGGAGGTAATTGTTATAAACTATAATAGGATATGAAAGATAAACTCAAAGGACCACAATACACGTCTGTCCTCTATTCATCTTCATGTGCTGACCTGTTGGGCTCCTGTAAGTATTTTAATAAACAGCAGACCCTACTTTACTCTTTTCCCTTTTTGGGGAAAAGTTTACTTTAGTTAAACAGATGAGAACTTTTTATTTTGAAAACCAGTAATTTTTCTAAACTTCATGTAATCCTGAGAAATGAAATTCCTACCAGTTCTAAAATTGGCCTCTTATGAAAGAAGAGTCCATTAAGAGAAATCTACCACCTGTCTCTTGGAACCACAAACGCCAAGCATTTCCCTAAAGTAACTGTTGCATCCAATCCGGATGCTACCTCTCCATTCCGGGTTCCTTACTTCTCCCATCTGCTTCACCAGCTCTGTAATGAGCCTTGCTTCTCTGGTCTGTCAGTGGCCCTTTCAATCATTCCCCCAGGGCCACCAGATAAACTTTCCTGCAGTAGAACTCAGCCATGTCACCCTTCTTGTCAGCCTTTAATGGCCCTCTGTTTTCTATTAAGCAAAAGTGAAATTTCAGAGTAAGACAGATTTAGCCGGCAGGGCCACCGTTCTCGGGCTGTCACACCGAGTTACACATGATTCCTTGAGTGCGGTCTCCTGACCAGCAGCAGCAGCAGCAGCATCACCTGGGGACTCATTAAGAATTCAATTTCTCTAAGTATGAAAAAAACAAACAAATGAGCATAAAAAAAAGAATTAGAGAAAAAGCACAAGAAATAAATAAAGATGCAGAGACACATGAAGTCACACATGTGAAATCTCATGAAGACACAAAATTAAAAACCATAATATATAAGGAAAAGAACTGTAGGTTAAAAAAAACTATGCCTGGACAAAGCATTATGAGATTTAAAAAAAATACTCTTTTTTTTATTTTTTAAATTTATTTATTTATTAAGGATTTCTGCCTCGTCCCCACAACCGCTTCCCATTTCCCTCCCCCTCCCCCGATCAAGTCCCCCCCCCCCCCCATCTGCTCGAAGAGCAATCAGGGTTCCCTGACCTGTGGGAAGCCCAAGGACTGCCCACCTCTATCCAGGTCTCGTAAGGTGAGCATTCAAACTGCCTAGGCTCCCACAAAGCCAGTACGTGCAGTAGGATCAAAAACCCACTGCAATTGTTCTTGAATTGGGATCTCACCAAGGCCAGCTGGCCTAGGTCTGAAAAAGCATGGGATAAATCCGGACTAGCTGAACATAGCGGACAATGAGGAATACTGAGACTTAAAAAAAATACTCTTAAAAACATCATTGATTTGTTTTGTGTTGGTCATTTACTGCTGGGCATGGGGCCTGACCTTAAATGTAGTTTGTATACCCAGTGAGACGCCATTGAAGAAAACTAATTTTTCATTTGCAAGAGGTTGTCAATTAGAGACAGCTTGTAGAATAGGGATGGGGACTTGTGTCCACTTGCATTCTCAGTCCTAGGACTCCATCTGGCTTAGACCTGAGCATGTCCTATGCACTTCCTATGCATGCTTCCATGATCTCAGAGTTCACATATATGTCATTCTTGCTGTCTCTAGAACACCTTGATATCCTCATCCCCCCTGGCTCTTACACTCTTTCTACCTCCTCTTCTTCATCGTTTCCTGAGCCCTGAAAGGGTGGGAGTTGAAGGCAATATCCCATTTAGTACTGTGTGTTCCAAAGACTCTCCCTCTCTCTCTTTTCTGAGAAAGAGCAAGAAAATATGGATTTGGGTTGGTGATGAGGATCTTGGAGGAGCTGTGGAAGGGGAAACCATAATAAGACTACACTGTATGAAAAAAAAACTATTTTAAATAAAAGTAAATTTTAAATCCTATGAATACACAGGATGCTGAGCCCAAACCTCATGGAAGCAGGAGCCCCAAGTTTGTGCTATTAACCAGCCTTCTATATGATTATGATGTGTGGTTAAGTTTGAGAACTCTCATTAAACTGTAATTCCTTAAACAAACTCCATGGTGTCAAGTTATTATCCTCCCTAACATTCTCCAGCTGGGTTTCCAGATGTTTGAAAATGAACAGTCCTTTCACTCCTCACCTATTATCAACCCAACTATCTTTGGTTTTCTCAGCCAGAAGTGTCCCCTTAGTCTTTGGTAAGTCATTGTTTTGGGAGCACTTAGCAATTTTTCTTAAAGCAAGCTATTTGCATATTTCCCATGTCCTCTGATAGAGTGCAAGCCTTTTGAGGACCATTGTCACTTTCACAAAATACAAGGCCATTTGGAAAGCAAAATGAATTCATAGGTGTTTGTGGCACACCAGCTTATGACTAAATTCAACCTTAGTAGATTAAACAAATGCATAGGACATCTAAGTACAAAATTCAGATAAACAAGGAATGTTTTGTTGTTGTTGTTGTTTTAGTGCAATAAATTAAACTATTTGTTATCATTCCTTGGGCCAGTGAGATGTGGCTAAAGGAGCTTGTACCACATCCTTGGTGACCTGAGTTCCAGCCATGGCATTCACATAAGGGTAGATAAAGAGAGACCACTCCAGGAAGGTGTCTCCTGATTTCTCTGTACAAGTGGAAGTGGCACATGGACCACCGCACACACATCATGCAAACAGTAACAAATTTGTAAAATCATCAATTCTTAATATGAGATTTCAATTTTATTAGAAGTTCTCTATTTTACCTGGCAATCCTGTAATACCAGTGCTACTTTGTTTTCATCCAGATTTAGATTCTTGTGGCTTCTTTTACTGCAAAGTTTTGCTAAATATTGGGAAAGATATTGTATACCTAAAAATAGTTTTCTATAGACTATCACTTGGGAGAAACGCCTGAGCTTTTTCACGGATAGTGAGGTATCCTAAATAAACTTGTATTTTTTTCTAAGTCCATGGGGGAAAACCCAATATTTAATAAGAAATACAGCATTTTTATCTGATACTTGTGTGATCAAAATATCAATATGTACAAAGTGACTTTAATAAGATACTTAATTTTCATAGCTTAACTCAATTTTCAGCTTGACTTCAGCAGTGTTTTACTCTTTTAAAGATAAAATTTATCTTGAAAGGTGGAGTACTTGCCACCATTTTAAAGAATTTTAAAATACTCCCACAGATTAAAAGGATAATTCCCAAATAAAGTAAAAAATGTTCAATAAAACCCCCTGGATTGAATATTTAACCTCTGTAATAGTACAGTGGAGAGAATATTAAGGAGATGTGTCAAGTCTGATTCTGTTTGATTTTTAAAAGGAAGTCCTACTTCCTTAAAACCACTTCCCTCAAGACTCTAAGTGGACATGTCATGCACCCATTCTACCAAATACGAACTCTAAGAGGTTAAAAGCATGTTGTTATGGTACCGTCTAAAAGATTTTTATAGACGGCAAAATAGAGGACTCGTGGCTTAGCTGAAAGACATAAGCCTGATTTTCCATGATACAAATGTAGGATCCGTATATACGCCACATTTATATTCCACACCTTATTTCTAAGTGTGCACATGCTGTTGTATATATACTACTAACACACACACACACACACACACACACACACACACACACACACACACACTTTTTTTTTCTGAATCTGAGTTTGCATTAAAAACAAGTTCATCCAGAATGTGTTATATAAGGGAAATCAGAGAAGCTTCAGTTACAGTAAACAGTACTGGCTCATCTTCAAACTCATAGTAGTTAAAATTCCTGCCAGGTATGCAATTAACTAACATTTTGAATCCAATCTTTGAGCATTTGAATGGATGCTCCCGAAAGAACATGAGGTTGTTGGCTATCTGGCACTCCTTGGTTCTCTTTCCTACGCACATGCAGGTGAATAGACTGGTGCAGAAGATGAATGGCATAAGTCACAGGCAATATTATTTCCTTAAGTAAGTGATGAATAAATAAGTGAGGGAGGGTATATGAAAATAACTTCTAATTTTATGGCATTTGGAATTTAAAAAAATGATTTCCAAGGAAGTTTTCTTAGCTGTGTGCAGGTCTTTGGAGTTGTTCAAGCTCAGTGGTCCAAATGGTGAGTCACCTGGGACCACTGTGCTCTTTTTGAATAATGTCAAATAGATGTGACACTCTAAGAGAAAGTTTAAATTCACAGCATCTTACATTTCAGCTGTACATCTTTCAGTTCTACAAAAAAATATTCCAGAAAGCTACTATATGACTGATACTATGAGTTTCAGAACTTATTTTTTTATAAGGGGGTCACTTGTTGGTTCCTGGCTGCTCAGCCCAAAATAATCACACAGAAACTGTACTAATTAAATCACGTCATGGCCCATTAGCTCTAGCTTCTTATAGGCTAACTCTTACATATTAATTTAACCCATTTATATTAATCTGTGTATCGTCATGTTGCTGTGGTTTAACAGTTAAAGTTCCACCTGGCTCTGGTGGGGCTCCATAGCTTCTCCTTGACTCTGCCTTCTGCTTCCCAGCATTCAGTTTAGTTTTACCCACCTAGCTCTGTTCCCCTTTAGCTTGCTATAGGCCCAAAGCAGGGGAATCCCACATCAATAATTCACCAGGAGTTTAAAATAAAGATAACATTTTTCCCTACATCAATCGACTGTACTAATGAAAATAATTATAATCGACATTTTCATAAAAGCTTTGTATGCACAGTTGCTCTTGGGTAAGGAAGAAGTCAGGTCAATGAAATGACTTTTGTACATTGATGTGTAGGCATCAACTGCTGAGCCTAACACAGCCAATTCTCCTTGGGGGTCCTCACGGTGAAAGGGGAGCACTGATTCCCACATATTATCCTGTGACCTCCACACATGAGCCTTATCATATGTGCACCCCTCACACAAAATAAATGATAAATAAATGCAATGTTAAAATTATAATTAAAAAAACTAAATCCTCTTGGATTGCATGAATGCATACACACATACAGAAGCATTTATTTCATTTCATTTGGTTGTTGTTTAAATGCAACATACCATAACAAGATTTATTAGTATTTAAAAGGATTAAAAGGATTTCCAAAAGAATGGATCTTGAAAAAGCAACTTAGGGATGGGAAAGAGGGGTCAGTACCTAAAACACTCGCTGGATAAGGTTGAGGACCATAGTTTGATCACATGTGCCCCTTCAAAAGTTCACTAAAGTAGTAGGGCTTGCATTTCCAGTGCTGAGGATGCATAGACTGCAGGCTGTTTGTGGCTCACTGACCATTGATGTCGGTCAGCTAAACTAGCTTTATAGAAACAAGTGTGTATTGTTGAGACCAGTGGCCTAAGTTTAAGGCCGAGGACTTGTATGGTGGAAGGCAAGAATAGACTCCTGCAAGTTGTATCCTGAACTTCACACACACATACACACACACAGCATGCACTCATACATACATACAGAGTCACAGATCCTGATTAAAGACTTTAGTAAATCTTTTTTTTCAAATATTCATTTTAGACTTAAATTTAGAAAACTATTTGGTACATATTTATGTCCTTTTTTTTTTTTGCAGTGCTTGGGGGTCTCCAGACTCTTGTTTCCTAACAGAGCAAGAAGACCCCAGCCTGCAAAATACCTATAACCATTTAACTTGTTAATAACTAACTTTTTTCTCTAAGGAATTAAATAGTCAAACCTATAGAAATAAAGTTAAGGTCAAATACAACTGTGTCTTAAAAATATGGGAAAGAGGAGCTCTCCTCATGAAATCT
Source organism: Microtus oregoni (assembly GCF_018167655.1). Classification (NCBI taxonomy): domain Eukaryota; kingdom Metazoa; phylum Chordata; class Mammalia; order Rodentia; family Cricetidae; genus Microtus; species Microtus oregoni. The sequence goes on along the minus strand of NW_024543071.1, from coordinate 28,696,580 downwards.
CAACAATATGGTCACCCAAAAAAAAACTAAACAAAGACATCATCACTACAAATCAATGAGGGTGTATGAAGTCTCATAGGCCTTTAGCCTTTGACGAAGAGCTATAGGCAATTAATAATTGTTGGGAGCTGTAGAATCAGTATTCTCCAGGGATGAGTCCCCAGTTGGTCATCCAATACTAAGAGGTCATCCTAAACACTAAATGAGATCAGCAAGTTCTCCATCTCCCCTCTTGTGTGTTTGTGTGTGTGTGTGTTTGTAATAATTAGAGACCAATAATTTGAAAGTGAGTGGGAGGACACATGAAATGGAAGGGAAGGTAAAAATAGTATAAATACGGCATTCATATATAAAATTATCAATATTTACATTTTTTATTTTATGAGTATGTATATTCTGTGTGCATGTATGTAGGTTTACCAAGTGCATGCCTGGTACCTATAGAGGTCAGAAGAAGCTATTAGACTGCTGGCACTAAAGTTCAGATGGCTGAGCCTCTATGTGAGTACTGAGAATCCAATTCACATCCTCTGTAAGAGCAACAAGTGTTTTTAACTGCTGAGCAAACTCTCCAGCCCCACAGTAAATGCTTTCAACTAAAAAGCATATGCAGGCATAAAACCTTTGGGAGCCATTTACACACATTCATGTAGAATTTCTAGACCCCACAATGAATCATGAAGAACTGCATAGAAACAAGGCTTAGCTTCCTTCGTGATCTCTTAATTTAATCTTATAAGCTTCCCTTATATGGTAGCAAATGACATTTTAGAACAAGAGTTTGAGATTCCATCTTAAGAGAAAGCTTAATAATACCAAAGCTCGAACACCTATATCGTGACTAGGTGGCTGCCAGACATTCGCTCTTTAGGACAACACACAACAGCATCTTTTGGAACCCTGAATTGGAGACTTTGTTCTTTAGAAACAATGAGAGTTTTTAGAGAAGACCTGCATCACCTTCCTTTGGTGTGTGGGGTTAAACCACAGGGGAGAGCAGAGTCTCTCGCTTTCCATTGGTGATTTTTTTTTTTTTTTTTGGTTTTTCGAGACAGGGTTTCTCTGTGGTTTTGGAGCCTGTTCTGGAACTAGCTCTTGTAGACCAGGCTGGTCTCGAACTCACAGAGATCCGCCTGCCTCTGCCTCCCAAGTGCTGGGATTAAAGGCGTGTGCCACCACCGCCCGGCACAATTGGTGATTTTTAAGTGAAACAACCTTTACACTCACTTAAGTCTTCGTTTACATGCTAAGGAGTAGCTGCTCATGTTAAGACAGTATGTTGTCATTGGTTAGAGATGGAAGTAGGAAGAGCAGGTAGGAGTGTAAGGACGGTTTCTTTCCAAATGGCAGGGATTTGTTACTCTTTGCAGATTCTTGGCTTCATGCTACCTAGCCCTGCCATGCTTGCAAACACACCCAAGTCCTCTTGTACAAGTTGTCATCTGCCTTCTGGGTTTTGCAATGGTAGGAACGCAACTGGTATGGCCTCATTTAACTACTCATAAAGCCAGATTGAAGGCAACAGCCATCATGATAGGCCAAGGTCAATTAGTGAACAGCAAAAGTCAAAGGTTTTCATCAGTTACTAAAGGAACAGTCTAAAATAAACTTGCCAAAGGAAAAGGAGAACCTAAACCTTTCAGGGTGAGAAAAATATTGCACGTGAGGGGTATCAATTCAGTCAGGACAATACAAAACTGGAGGTAGCTGCTCCAACAAGTGTCAGAGAAATGATAAATTTGAAGATAGAAAATTTCTGTGTTATCTTTTCAGCCAGGACTGAATGTCTCCCTTTGGGAGGAAAACATGATTTCAGAGGCCATACCATTGACCTTGATTTGGACTAGAAAATAATTGCATCCTGAGTTCCTCAGCAATATTGATGTACTATTGAAGTTGTTGGATTGTGATAAAACGATGAAAATCTATTAAAGGAAAATATTAATCTAGAAACCAGAAATCAAGGATGTACTCCTTATTTTTTTTTCTTCAGGGATAAAGGCAGTTCCCAAAGCACCACTTTTCTAAGGATTTCCATCTGACATTTTGGACAGGGTACATTAGTGCAGGGTCAAACAGACTTACAGCTAAGACAGGTCTGTCATGAAAACGGAAACTGATTTAATTAAAGAGAACATAGCACATACATGTAAGACATGAAAGAATACCACAAGAAGGAACCAAAAGAAGGAAGGTGGCTTAAGGGGAAAAGATGGGGACAGGAGATGGGGGTGGAATGTATATGTCATGAAAGCATAAGGGATGCTTGAAGGGAGGAGTAGGACCAGCAAGATGGGGAAGATCCAGTAGAGGCCAGAACAAACTATAGTTAATGTGAATGTAAGCGTGAAAGTCACAGTGAAACCCTTTATTTTATATAACCATATAGTGATATTTTATTTGCTTTATAAATAAAGCTTGCCCGAAGACCAGAAGGAAAAAATTAAGCCACTAGAGGACAGGAAGTGGTGTCATACATATATCTTTAATCCCAGGACTTGGGAAACAGAGGCAGATGGATTTCTGTGAGTTCAAGGCCACCCTGGGCTACACAATAGCGATGCAGAAAGAGATCCAGATGGTGGTGGCTCACACCTTTAATCCCAGTCCTAGGGAGTCACACACCCTTAATCCCAGCACTGCAGAGGAATATAAGGCGGAATGAGACAGGAACTCATACTCTCTCAGTCTGAAGATTTCTTAGAGGTAAGTGGTTTGGCTGCTTTGCTTCCCTGATCTTCAGGCTGCACCCCAATATCTGTCTTTAGGTTTTATTATTCATACTACATAACCGTGAATTAACAACATGATAAAAAGAGAAAACATAGAAAAACTCCACTTTTAACGAGAGAATTTTCATTGCGAACCACAGACATGTTGGATTAAGTTAAGGGAAGTGGAGGGATTTGGGAGCCAAGGAACAGCAGGTTTGCTGCCTCCAATAGATAGGGCTGCCAAAGCCCGTGCCCAGGATCTTAGTAAAAGGATCTGATAAAGATACCTGGATGCTAAGCTTGAAACTGAGGCATTGCTGATGAGCGCCTTGCAGGTCACATGCTATTCAGATGTGTGGAACTAATGTGCTATGTTTTAAATGGACTTATTCTGTATCATGTAGAAGAATCAGGGTAGTTCCCAATAATAAGAATAAATAATAATCATAATTTTACTTTCTTTCATAAAGGAAAATCAATCTAGGGTGCTCTGACAATGCTGGCTAGAAATTTCTGAACGCAATGGCTTTGTTGAGCTGACTAGCCGTGAATGCTGTTAGAGCAGCAGCTTCCTCCGTCATTCACACCTTTCTGCACTAGGCCCCCTTAGACATTCAAATATGCAACCATGCCTTAGAGGATGAGGAGAATGAATCATAGGAATTATTGTATTTTATACAATAAGTAGTCAAACAATATATTCCTGAAAAATTCTTGGAAAACACAAAGGAATTGATCTTGGTCTTCATCCAGCATAAATGAAGTAGACACAGACAAGATGAACAGTAGTCTTGAGAAAGTTTCCTCATTCTATACATGATAGCTTTGTTTCCCTTGTCAAAGTCTATCCACTGCCTGAAATTCTGACTATTTGGGCTCATATTGGAAAAGAAAATATGGTGCAAGATTGACATAATGTATTTTTTTCCTGGCAATTATTTCACAATCTTCTAACCAGAACTGATGTGGAGAAGTGCAGACATTTTATTTTGGCTCCAGGAATATCTTAGAATTAAGCAATGCTGCTACCCATGATTTTCCAGATTTATTTTAACAAACCTTTTTTAAAAGGTCTTAATCTTTGTCTGTGAAACCTGATGCTCCATTGAAAATAATATTAAAACCATGGCTAAGGAAGAATATCCCATAATAGTGGCCTTCTCAGCCATTTCAGAGGGTTCTGCATTTGTATTCGATAATACACCCCTTGGGTAGTCCAAAAGAAAATTGCTTTATCTTTTCTATTTTAAATGGCTTAGGTAATGTTCCAATCCCTTGCAAATTTGCTGAGGAACACTTGCCATATCGTGCTTACATATGCTTGTTTGAGTTATGACATATTTTTATAAACTTAAGAGTTTTAAAGAACAAATAGTATTTTTTTTTAACCAACTATGAACCGAGCTCAAAATGCTTTGATTTGTATACTGAGGTACTTGCTGGAATTTTCATTCTAAATACTCTTCCTTAGAAAAGAAATCAAATTGAGTTTGGCTGGCTAATGTCACTTAAACCATTTTTTGAAACATGTGTAATTTATTGGTCACTAAACAGGGTCTTGCTCAGTTAAGGATTTTCACATCACGCTGAGTTTTGGATACGGCATTTGATCTCAATCCTCAGTAAGCATCATAAGCAGAACAGACCTCTAATGTTTCCACCCTGGGTAGTGTTCTTCCCTGCAGGGATGGACGTGGAGCAGAAGATTGGAGCAATGCATTTTGGCACATGCATTTTTTTGTGGGTGTATTTCCAAAGGAACCATATTTTCCAGCCATTGCTACTGCTCTGGAAAGTACCATATGCACCACAATTCCAACTAGCACACATTCCCAAGGAATGATCATTATAACGCCAAGGAAGGAGAACCTCTGAGCTCTTATACTATCATATAAAGACAAAATGACAGAGGATAGCCAAATACACGCTGAAGAAACCTCCTTAGTATAGATCTCTACATCGAGACACTAAGTCAGAAGCTGGACATTGGTGACACATGCCTTTAATCCCAGCACTCAGGAGTCTGAGGCAGGTGGATCTCTGTGAGTTCGAGGCCAGTCTGTTCTACATGAGCTAGTTCCAGGACAGGAACCAAAAGCTACGGAGAAACCCTGTCTCAAAAAAAGAAAAAAAAAAATAAAAGAAGATACTAAGTACAAATAGCAACACAATAATGAACTCTATTCATTGAATGCTTCTGTTTAGTAGTGGGCTTTGGTCTTTAAGTGACATGCAATGTGGAAGCCATAGTTGACATACAGAACACCCGTCATCACAGCACCATACTCAGTGCCAACAGACATATGTGTTTGTGGATCCTGGCTCTGCCACACTTAAACCTTAACTCCTCAGGTCCCACATAGAGGCAGGGATAGTGTTACCCCTGTACAGGGGAAGTGTAGAGGTGAAGCAAAAAGAGAAGACATCTGTAAATCAGTTAACAGTTTGTCTCGAACCGTGAGGCCAGAGAAAATGATGAAGGTTACAGGTTTCTTAAGAGTCTTGTAAAGAAAATGAGGTCTTTCAGCTGCACATGCTGCAGATCACCTTGCTAAAAAGAAAACCAGCGTGTACACAAATTCATAAAGCCTTAGGGAAATGCTGTTGGTCCTACATGAATGAATGTATGCACACATTTGTCTATAGATACAGTATTAGATGCACAAACAACAATGCAGATCTACATGCTACACTTTAACACTTTAGACTTGACATTTTGCATAAAGGATGTGTACCTTAAAAGTTAAATGATATTTCATTATATAAGCTCTTGGCCGGTAGGAATATGTATCTTTAACACTACACAATGTTCAAACACCAAAAGCATTAAAACTACTAGATCCTAGGTTCAGAGACACATTCCCAGGTAAAACAACTGTGAAATTTAAGGTTCATGCCAAGGAATAATGATCTGACTTTCATCAGAGGGACTACATCCTTCTTGACATGTGAGATATATTTCCTGAACAGAGTCGAGGCTTCCTATACAGAATAAGGTGCCAACAGCTGGCATTTACCCAGTGGACAAGTTTTGAACAAATAATCATGATTGTGACATTAACAACAGTACATATTTGCTGGGCACCTGTAACACAGAAGGAAGTTCCTGAAAGCTTGAGTGTCAGAATAAAGCTTCCCTTGACAGTGCTCCCAGGAGCCACAGGGGAAGGGGTGCTGGCCCCTCCCTTTGCTGATTCAGAAAGAGCAGATATTACACCTAGCAGGTAGGAGAGAGATAGAAATGAACAGTGAGGGTAAGGTTGAGAGAGAGACAGACAGACAGAGAGAGACACACACAGAGAGAAAGAGGGAGAGAGAGAGAGAGAGAGAGAGAGAGAGAGAGGCAGAGAGAGAGACAGAAAGAGAGATCAGATTCTGTTGAGAGGAAGCAAAAAAAAGCCTAGAGACACCTTAAAATATACCCAAAAACCATGCACAGCAGGGATGAAAACACTGCTAGGTTTTGTCCTGGGGAGAATATCATTTTGGCCATGTCCTTAAGAGCCCTGACAAGCTACATGGAAGGAAATGGGTATGATTAGCTTCTATCTTGTTCCGTGGTCATGCAGAGTCTTCCCTGCTGATTCACCTCTTTCCCCTTCATTGGGTTCACCTTCTTCCTGCATTAGGAATGAGAGGCTCAGCCTTCAAGTCTTTACCTTTCTCTTTTATTCTAACAGTGGACCTGTGGTGAATTTTCCACACTCCTCTTTTATGGAAAAATACCTAAATTTTCTTTAAATGTATGCTTATCCTTATCACCCTACAGTTTTAAGAGTTGTTTAGAGGTCTTTACAGTATCCAGTTTTACATATAATTGACAAATCAGAATCCCAGAGTTTCTGATCAGAATCATTGATTCAGATCAAATCAGAATCATTGATTCAGGGATAGTAGATATTCTAAGATTTCCAAGCAAGGTAAACCAAGGGTTGGTGAGAAGATGGCTCTTTCCACAGAAGTGGCTAAGCTGGTAGAATATACTAGAAAATTGGAGCATTCATCTGAGAAAAAAAGCCAATATAAACAATACAGAGTTGAGAGGTAAAGTTGTAATTGTGTAAAAACATTGACCAGTTAGGGAGTGTGGCTGATGCCAGGCACATGGCAGAGGAATCTCTGCACAGAGGCACTAAGAAGCCATTGTGTGGATCTGTGAAAGTAAACTGTGGATTGTATTGGAGATCCCAAGATGTTGGTTATGCCATAGCCATGAGACAAAGAGAGCTTTGGACAGGGAGTGGAACCAGCCCAAGAAAGAGAGGTATATCACAGTCAGCAAAGCCAGATGGACTTGGCCATCTAAGCCCTCTGATTTCAGACATGGAGTCACAGGATTTGCAATTTTCCCTGCTGATTTTTAGTCTTGTTTTGGTCCAGTATTTCCCCATTATGACCTTCTTATTCCATTTAAAATGATAACACACATACACACACACATTCTGTGCCACTGTCTATTGAAGTAGCAAGTAGCAATGTACTTTTTGATTTCATAGGAGATTTAGAGTGCTGTGGGACAATGGTCTGTACCCTGTCACTTGCATTTTAAATAAACACTGATTGGCCAGTAGTCAGGCAGGAAGTATAGGCAGGGTGACTGGGTCCCAATGAGGAGCAGAAGGAGGGAGAACATGAGCAAAGAAGTCGGGACCACGAGGGGTGCACCCACCCACTGAGACAGTGGAGCTGATCTATTGGGAGCTCACCAAGGCCAGCTGGACTGTGACTGAAAAAGCATGGGATAAAACTGGACTCTCTGAACATGGTGAACAATGAGGGCTGATGAGAAGCCAAGGACAATGGCACGGGGTTTTGATCCTACTTAATGTGCTGGCTTTTTGGGAGCCTAGCCTGTTTGGATGTTCACCTTCCTAGATATGGATGGAGGGGGGAGGACCTTGGACTTTCCACAGGGCAGGGAACCCTGACTGCTCTTTGGACTGGAGAGGGAGGGGGAGAGGAGTTTGGAGGAGGGGAAGAAGGGTGGGAGGAGGGGGAGAAGGTTGGGAGGAGGGGGAGGGAAATGGGAGGCTGGGAGGAGGCTGAAACTTGTTTTTTTCCTTTTCTCAATAAAAAAAAAAAAGAATACCTGGGGGAGTTGGCAGCTGAGACCAAAGGAAAAAGACGGGACGGGTGAGGGAGACTGTAGAAGATCTGTGTAATCAATTAGAAATGGGGACAGAGAGGAAGGGGTGGTGAGGCCGGTGGTCTGATGCAGAGCTGAGGATGAAACTGGGGGATTGACTTAGGAGGAAAGGTAGGAGAAAGGTCTGAAGATTACCTACCTGCTTCTCTCTCCACTTGGGGCAAGTAATTTGCATACAGAGAGAAGTCTCTGTACCTCCAAGCATCTCTCCAGGTAGTAATATACAGACAGCACAAAAGGAACTTTTGGTGTTAAGGAATTTCTGTTAGTATAAGATGGATATGACAAGTTATGTGTGTATTGTTGTTCTTGAAATTAAAGAGATATTTTAAAATCAAAAAAAAAAAGCTGACTGCATGCTTATGTGGTCAGAAGAAGACAAATATACAGTAAAGATAGATTCAAAGATGAAAAAAACCTCTAAACAATTTATTGTATGTTTAAAAATATATGTAGATTTAGGGATTAAAAAAAGAGGATAAAGTCCTTAAAATAAAAAAGGAAAAAAGGGAGTAGTTGAGCGTGGTGGCACACACCTTTATTCCCAACACTTGGGAGGCAGAGGCAGTCAGATCTCTGCGAGTTCAAAGACAGCCTGGTCTACAGAGTGAGTTCCAGGACAAAGATACAGAGAAAAAAGCTGTCTCAAAAAGCCAAAAATTAAAAATAAAGATAAAACAGAGTTTAAAATATAGCGACATAAAGATGGAAAATACACAGAGAGTCTGGATACTGTATGTTATTGTGTTGCTTTTGAATTATTAGATGGCTAAGGAAGGAGCAACTGCTGCTAAAAGACATTTGATTATAAATGCTGCAGTATCAATCCAATATATATCTTTTGAAAATGATTTGACTTTAAAAGATAAGTCAAAATACATGTTACTTTGGGGAAGAGGTTTTGCTTTTGTTTTCACAGGAAATGAGGAACTGTGGATTCATTCTGTGTGAAGAAAAATCAGGTTTGACCAAGGAAGACCCCCTGAGAAATCTCTGATAGCAGGAATGACCAAGATGTCTGAGTTAAACATGTGTAACAGTTCAAAGACTGCTGCCTGAGATGATCAAGCCTCACAGGATACTCCATTTAGGACTTCACCATAATTCAAAATTTTCTTTAGGTCCCCAAAAGATTAGCAGCGGTCCCAATCAGCAGGAAGTAGCCTGGAGAACTACGCCCACATTCCCCCAAAATGGATTGTGGATACTTATCTTTGTTTAAAGTGTTGGTTACAAGATGTTATGAATAATGGTCTGGTCAAAAAGCTAAACAAAGGATATTCAATTCAGAGTTCTTGTTTAAATAAAGGGGGGAAGTGCTGTGGGACAATGGTCTGCACCCTGTCACTTGTTATTTCAAATAAACACTGATTGGCCCATAGCTTTCATATTAATTTTTGTAAGTAAAAATTCTGTTATGTCACAAACATTTTCTGAAAGCCACTCCAGATTCCCAAGGAGCCCCAAATTAACTGGGTCTGAAAGCAATCCATGAGCTCCCTAACTTTACCCTTCTGTAACTTCTTTCCTACCTGTAAAAAGCCAATCCATACATGGCTCCCAAATGCTATAGGTCTTCCTCTCAGTACATCTTCCTTGATTGAATTTCCTTCTTCCTACTTTGATACATTCCTGGTTTCTTTAAGTGTCCACATAAACACCCATCTGTGAAATGGGGAGCATGCCTGAAGTTTGATGGTATTTCTTAATCTGTGCTCTGTTTGGCGTATGACTACTCTTGCCTGTGGGCATCCTCTGTGTATCTAATTGACCACACAACCCCAGAACATGAGACCATGTTTAATGTTACCCTTGAACACAGAATTTGTATTAGAACACATGGCATGTGAAAAGTTCTTTAAAATTCTCTATAATTTACATTTGGTCTCTGCAAAGCGTTAGCTGGTTTCCTGCTCAGATTGGCAATATGGTGGCTGCAGTGACCAGGTCCCCAGACTTTACAAGATGCTGAGAGTATTTCTTTTTTACATTTCAGTTTCAGGAGGAAATAACCTCTGCTTTCACACTTTCTAGCAAACATACTCTCATTTGTGAGATGGTTCCATACTAGAGATGTGGAATTTTCTTGGTCATAATATTTTGTGATCATGGCGTTAAACAGCCTCAGGATATGTTTGTTCTATCTTTTGTAGTGTGTCGATTTTGCTTCAAGAAGGGAGTGCTAAACAAAATACAGGCACTGTCTCTGGCTTCACAGTGTTTAATAAAAAGGACAAATTAAACATGACTCTTGGTATAAACTGATTTTTAAATATTCCCTCTGAAGAAAGTTCTAAAGACCAACCGATCTGTGGAACATTTATAAGACAGATCTATCTTCGCTAAGGAAGTACAAAATCAAAACACTTTATCATTTCTTTTTTACTTGAGATGGTTAACAGATTAAAATTGCTCCCCCTTTGCAAGTTCAAATATGAATAGGATTATAAGAAAATGTATGGAAAACATATAATGTAGGAAATAATGCTGTCCCAGTTGGTTCTAACTGTGGAAATGGACATATTTAAAGTCTTTTCTGGGTTGCTATTCTCTCATCTGCAAAACAAACAGAATTGTCCTAATGATTATCTGTTAAACCCCCCTTTTTCTTTCCAAACAAATTCCATTTTCGTCCCATTGATTATCTCCCATCATGCAATTCTAAAGGAGTGGGTCCCAACTCTTCATTCCAACGACAATGAAGATCTCTTTCTATTCTCTATGGTAATTCTCTATCTCTAACATGGGATCCATATCACCATTAAGAGTATGCTCTAGGAGGCATGTGGCCAGAGGTTCCTTCTGGAAAAAGAAAGGTGATAAAAGAGTGTATGTACAGCTTGCTCTGAACAACATGGTCCTGGCTATTGCAGCCATTTTGTTGCCAATCTTCATAGGGAATCAGTGCTTTTAGCAGCTAAATGTAAATCCCAGTCACCGTGAGAATCCTCATGTTAGATGAGAAATACCCTTATGTAAGCTACATTGCAGCAGAAGCATCCTGATACTTAGACAGACCATGCACAAGGCTTCACCGCTCTAACTTTCCTATTGCTAATGGTTTATATATTGCCTTTTAGTAGAAAAATAGGAGCCATGTAATTAGTTGCTTAATCTTAGAAATTTAGACTATTTATTAAGTGATCCAAAGAATTCATTAATTGCCAACTCTTTCACAGTTGAGGCATAAGTAAAAATTGGGTTCCACGGTAATATGTACATGCAGATTCTATATGATTACTTGCGGTATTATATCTGTTTATCCCTACACTCATGTTTAAATTAGATGTAAAGTATTAAGGCATGGAGCAAGACCCCTACATTACAAACTTTCTGTTGTATAATGTTATTTTGAAACTGCAACTTAGTTACACTTATCAAAATAATGCATTTCTACCCAGCAAATCAATGGTATTCTTTGGACCATCCTTCCTGAGTTATATTTCCGTCTGTGATGGAAAGGAACAGAATCCATTACTCGTGTTGTTATTAATTTAGGTCAAAGAACAATCTGTTGATCTATATTTTGGCTGTTTCTTGTTCCTTAGGTAATACAAGTCTGGTTTCCATGAAAACCCCAGCTTTCCTCCCAACTCACCTCTTTAATTGTATTTTCAGTCTAATGAAATAAATCATGATTTATTTGTTTTCTCCCTTTATACAATATCTAAAATCATTAAGAATACAAATCAGCTTATCCCAGGATAATCAGGTACTTTAACTCAATTAAGTTTAAATCCAAATTCCCTGAAGAAAGACACTGAATTAATTAATTTTATTAATTTTATATTGCACAGCGTTTTGCGGCAATACATGGTGCTGTTACTATTTTTCGAGTGGATGGTTATAGAACCTTCTCGGGTTGGCTTATTTATTAATTTCCAGGTGGAAAGTTGATGAGAATTGTCAGTTTAGTCCTCAGTATGAAGTTGAGTGTGAGACTGAAAACATTTAGTTATAGTTCAATAGCATCTTTTATAGCTGGCAGGTAATCCCAAAAGGTAATTATACAATACCTTAGCAAAACATGTTCATTAAACACCATTATGAGTGAAACATGCAATTAGAATATTTTGGAGGTAGTCAAATGCAAAGGCAACTAAACTTTCATGAGAATATTTTGTTAGGATGTATGAACTTGAAAATCAAAAAAGTTCTTGTAAAAAATAGAATTCCTGCTTCAACTACAGAATTTTATTGAATGATTTATTCAATCCCAAATAGTATAATGGTGGCTAGATGTGATCTAAATACATTGTATAAGTATATGACATTTGTAAAGAATAAATAAATAAAAATATTACTTAAAAATTCTAAATTATAATATCTTAGGTTTACAACACATAAAATACATATTGTGATTTTTATCACCTTCATTTGTAACTGTTACTCAAGCAAAGATAGAAAAGGGTGTGTGCATATGAATATGATCAAAATACAGTGTATGAATTCTCAAAGAACTAATAAAAATGAAAAATGTAAAGTTTATGAGCTAACCCAGTGGTTCTCAACGTTTCTAATGCTGTAATCCCTTAATAGAGTTCCTCCTCTTCTGCTGACCCCAACCATAAAATTATTTCATGCTACTCCACAACTGTAATTTTGCTACAATTGTGAATCATAATGTAAATATATGATATGCAGGATATCTCATATGTGACTCCACGTTAAAGGGTCATTTGACCCCAAAATGTTCGCAACCCACAAGTTGAGAACCACTGATAGACAGATCTGTCCATTAGACTCTGACTTGTGCTGCTGTTTCAGAAGCATGATACAAGATTTCCTTCTGAGCTTCTTTGATTTGTAGCAACACAGAGACAATATGTGACTATTGATAATACAGATTCCTTTTAAGAAGAAAATATCCTCAAATCTTTGATGCATAATAACATGAAATCTTCCAGCCCTTTGACATGATACATTTTGCATTTACAAAGATTAAAGGGATGCATAACTGGGAAGTCTTTCCCTGCCACTGTGAATGTCTGTGTTTCTGGCCACCTCTGCCTTCTGATGTCAGTGAGTAGAAGCAATGGTTTGAGTGCTTCAAAGTGAACGTGAAGTACAATGCAGCAGACAGAATCCTGACTAACCCGGCTTCTCTGTGTCCCACTGATCAGGCTCACAAAGTAGAATTTGCACATAATTGGCTTGGAGATGAATGAAATATGTAACATCCAACTCAGAGGTTAAATAAAATTCTTTGATCTCAAAATCAGTCAGGGCACCTTGTAGCAAAAAGAGAGGTCTATTGGGAAAGAAAAAAAAGTAGAATTCTCTTATCCATTACAAGTTCAAGCAGGGAAAGGAAACTTGGTAATCTAACAAATTAATCTTGCGTTATAAAATGGTTGCTTTGGAACTCCAGAAGAACGCTGAATGCACAAGAGGTAAACATGTTCATGCTTGGAGTCTCTTTCTTTTTTATCCTCTTCCCCCCTCCCCTCCCCTCCCTTCTCCTCTCATCTCCTTTCCTCTCCCTCCTCTCTTCTATTCTCTGACTGTTCTGGAACTCACATTGGAGACCAGGCTGGCCGCGAACTCACAGAGATCCATTTGCCTCTGGGAGGCTAGGATTAAAGGTGTGTGCCACTATGCTCAGCTGTTCTGCATTTTTCTAACCTCTGGTAATATTTAATGAGCTCATCTTTCCTTTTGAGAAAATGGTGGTCTGAAGACGAGAAGTGGCAGGCCTGCATATTCAGACATTTTGCATATTGAAAATAATTGTGTTTCATTTAATTTTACTGATACCACACAGTGCTACTCTTCGACAAGTCGGAGAGTATTAGCATGGTTTCTGTACTTTCCTGCATTGTCACAGATTACTGCGAATGCCTGCAACTCTTTGACATGTGGGGAACTTTAAGAAACGATGTTTGCAAAGTGAGAGGTATCAGCAGGGATGAGGATCCATGATGACTTAGATCATATATTTTAGAATGAGACTATGTAAACATAAAGGAGCAAGTATCATCAGCTGGACCGGACTAAAATAATCTGTACCCAGGAGCACAAAGGGGTCACAGCTGCTGAAATGCTTTTAAAAGAATTGGCATCTAGTAGAGAAAGGACAATCAACAACTTCCTGCCAAGACTTAACTCTGCCACTCTAAAGAAACCATTTTCAGACATTCTGGACAATTGGCAAACTGGACAATTGGTAAATTAGGTCAGCCTAAAAGGGAAACACAACACTCCCTATACCAAGGCATTGAAAGCACATACTAAGGTCCATTCCACCCTTAGACTGTCAAAGCCAGTTCTATACAACAGACCCTGATCTGCAGTCTACTACAGGATTGACACTGTAAGAAATCTATTATACAAAACACTAACACATGAGTTCTTGTGTACCAGACAAACAGTCATAAGCAACTCCCCTGTTCAAAACATTGATATTAATGTATTTGACAAAGGTAAATCTGTCTCTAGGGAAGGGTCATTGGCCAACTTCAGTAACATAAAAAGGAGGCAGAGCACTGAGAAATATCCTGACTATGAACCCATTCAGAATGTCAGCTTTCTCATCTTTAGAACTGGCTAGCAATAACACCAAGCCAGAAGGATAGTGCTGGAAGGTGTGGGCAAGTAGAGCCTTGCTCACACCATCATCTCCCTAGTCATAATTTTACCACTCCTTCCCCTTCTTACAGCTCTCTGGATAATGAAGTGCATGGGCTTGGGAGTCTCACACAGGAGGTGTGCTTCCCACCCACCACTCCTCCTGCACACTCTGGTCCTGTTTCATCTTAGAGTCTGGCAGCAGCTCATCAGATATAGGAGACAGAGCATTTGTCTAGGTTGAGCAATGCGCAGATTTCCAGAGCGAAGGGACAGTGTACTGCTAACTGCTTTAGAAAAGAAAATCTCAACTAACCCTCTTGCTTCCTGGAGCAAACAGGGAGATACTGCACTGTGAGAAAGCAAACCCACCTGACAGACCCATCCATCAATGCCTAAGCCTGCTTTAGGGGACCCACCAGTCTCCATGAAAGGCCCTGGCCTCTTCCTGACAGGTCACTCCATCAACTCCAAAGCTCTCCTCACCCTTTCCCATGGCTAACTTACTCTCGGAACAGCAGGCCAATTCTGGTTCCAGGCACTCATTCCCTCTTAGCTCTGTGCATTGCCTTGAACTGACACACTACTAAATATTAGTTTCCCATATTGGTTTTTCTCACATTGCTCAGACAAAGGTCTTTTGGTGTTCCAAGAAATATGTTTAGATGTCTGTCCCGCTCTCCAAGATATAATGAAGAAGTTGGTTTTCTACCAAATTGCTGTACAGGGTAGGAGGGGGAGGAAAGCCAGGGCATCCCTGGCTAAGCCTTAGTTATATCATTTACCATGTGTAAATCTATGAACGTTAGTGAACCTTCCACAATCTTAATTTCATCCTCTGAGAAACGCAGTTCTCGAAGGGGTTGGGAATTATGCAAATAAATGTATGTATTAAGATCCAAAGCATCATCCAGCATAAGGTACTCCTTATGCTCTTAGGCCCACTTAAGCAAATAAGACATTGTGAGTTTCATAATTATAAATTTATCACCTGGAATTCAAAGATGATAAGTGTGCCAAGCCACTAGGGCAGAAGCCCTATGACTACAAGAGTGCATGATATGCTAACTTGTGGCCAAAGCCCTTGAACAGCACCTCACGGACAGCAGATAATCCCTGATGTTGAATGAGCGAAGGATAGCCTTCTTTCCAAGTAGCAATTTAAAATATACACACTTGTGACTACATTTTGTAATAAACATTCAGTTTTCGCCTTTCTATTCTCCTCCTTATTAGTGGAAATTCAGCTGTTAAAAATTGGGCCTAATAAAACTAGAGACCTAAGTGCTACCTAGAAATCTGACTAAAATTCAGTAATGAAACTAAAATTAACAATAAATTACCAGAAAAGTAGGAGCTATATATGTGCATTTATAAATAATAATATGAGATGAAAATTTCTAAGTTTGTATTTGCGACATATTTAAAAAATTATCAGTGTAACATTTTTGGAAATATTCTATATGCCAAAATACTTCTCAAATTAATATTCAGGCATAGATCGCAATATAGGCAGCCTATCTAACCACACATTAATAGTTCATAAGAAATATCCATGTGATCTTATAAAAACCATATTCTAAAGTTATATTTCATTTTGGGGTGCTAAAATTTT
The DNA here is from genome assembly GCF_018167655.1 of Microtus oregoni. Taxonomy (NCBI): domain Eukaryota; kingdom Metazoa; phylum Chordata; class Mammalia; order Rodentia; family Cricetidae; genus Microtus; species Microtus oregoni. The sequence goes on along the minus strand of NW_024543071.1, from coordinate 28,680,538 downwards.
GACCATTATTAATTTAAAGGATGATTTTAATATATGAGTTAAGCACAAACATTATCATTTGTAATGTAATAAATAATCAATTTGCATTATACCTTCTATTGCTTTAAACTCCCTTGAGCCAGATAATATTTTAATTAGGAGCATTTGTCTTTAATCTGATCTGATCTGTGTCTTCATTAGTCAATTACCAGTCCTTTGGACCAATTAATAGCTACCTCATCTTCTTAACAGAGGAGGGGCTTTAGAGTAAGAAAATAGATTTAATTTACAATTATTTAATAAGGCATCTCCCTAGTTGTGATAATTACTCACGGTTCTTTCTCGATGAATTCTCTCCATAAAGAATTTGTTGTGCTGGGAGAGATAACAAACTTCAGGCCCTTAGACAGGCAACTCTAGCTCACACTCTCACCATTGGCCGGTCTTCAAATAAATGCAAGTAAACAGCACTTACCATAGAGGCTGAGTTTGCAGCTATAGTTTCCTCGCAAGGAAAATGAAGAGGATGAGCTAGCTGTATTCAGCCAGTTACTTTCAGCTCCAATACACTGTGATTATACCTATCTGACTTTACTGTGGACCTCATCTCTGCAGCTGCTAAGGCACTTACCTAAGACTCAATGGGAAGCAGAATGTAATAGTCAACCGAGCAAGCATAGTCCATGTGTGGATCCCAGGGATAAAATAAGAACAAGGATATGCAAATCACTCACTTCCAAGGTAGATAGTACCAGCATTTTGATCTGTCCTTGAAATAAAACTTAAAGGAAACTAAGGTATAGGTGAGATCTAGACTGAATATTCAATATTTTCTAACATTATGTTGTTCAATTTGGGAGTACGTTGTTTGGATCAGTAACTGTCCTGGGAAGCACAAGAACGTGTTTAGGATGATTGATTAAAGGTTAAGGCGATTTAGCTTAGCTTTTGACAATTGACAGAAGAATTGAATCTCACCTCTATGAGATCATTGAAAGAGCAATGCAAAACTTTTTACGATGGCTACTGTATAATAACAATCCATTCTGCTATCTTATAATTGTTGTTGCCGTTGTTACTAGAAATGATAATTCACTGTATAGGGGAAATGGAGCCAGCCACAAATGGAAGCTAACGCAGTGTTAACAAACTTTGGGCATGAATAACGAATATAAATTAGCAAACCATTGGCTAAAAGTAGTATAAGACAATCGAATTTTGTACTAAAAAGGAAGAAGAAACTTGAGAGAGAGAGAGAGAGAGAGAGAGAGAGAGAGAGAGAGAGAGATAGAGAGAGAGAAATGAGGTGGAAAAGAAGGCTATCAGTGCAAGGGGAGAGGGCAAAAATCTGAGTTTTAAGAGGCATATTCCAGGACCTGCGAGGGACTCCATGACCTACACGGGGCTCCAGCAGCTTAACTGGCCATGGATTATTTATCCCACATGCTATGAGTCTACCATGGGGCTGCAGTGTGTTAAATTCATCAAGATCTTGTCTTTTGAGTGAGTAGGTGAAAAGGTAACAAGTTTCATTGTGTATATTCAATTATCACAGGTACGAAGTTCATTGTATATTTATCTAAGCCTCACATCTTGTTGAAATAGTTGGCTCTGGTTTTCCCCCTTGAATGGTTCCTTACATATATTAAAAGAACCAAGGAAATATCTTGCTCGCGTACATTTTATTCTCCTTTATTCTGATTTAGACATTTATGTTCCAGATATAAAATTAATTTCCTTCTCCTCTTGCATATTTGAATAGCATATGATGGGTAAAGGGAGGGAAATTGGTCCAATAAACGCAGAACTGTGATAACAACTGTCAGGGCGTCTGAATCACTTCAACAATGCACCAAAAAAAAAAAATGAATGTGCTTTAAAGCAAATGTGAAAGGAGTAGTAAGTGTGCAGCTTTCATCTTCCTTGCTGGTACCCAGTCCTCATCTAAACCTCACTGGCCAGATACAACTCACAGGTTTCATTGAGACCCCATTCTCTCATGCTATCTGTCCCCCCAAAGCATCACTGTCTGGGGTTCATGCTCTCAAAGCCACCATCCAAAACTGTGTAATCATAAAAAGACATTACATGAGAGAAGTATTGTTTGGGGCCCAAAGATTTACAATTTTTCATTGCATTAATAATAGCTGAATTTTAAAAACCAGATGTTACATAAATATCCTAATATCCACACTTTCCTGGAAAATGGATCTGACTGCCAGACAATCAGGAGGGTCTAAGAGTGGGTAAGAAGAGCAGAGAGCCAGGGCTCGGCCGCTCCTCACAGCTCTGGCTCTGCTAGTGATGCCTTCCTGACTCTGAAGCCAACTCCAGCAGTAGACATTCTTTGTAAAGTTTGCATTGTTAATGTATTTTTGGAAAGTCGTCTCTGTGCCAGGATCTCTCAGGAGAGTTGATAAGTGAAAGATTCATCAAGTCAATTCACTCTGCCTTCCTCCCTCCTACAATAATTAGCAAACTTTTTTTTTTTCTGGAAAGGACCAGCTAGTAAATATTTTAGGCTTTTTTGGCCACACCGGTAGAATGTAGACAACTCACCTTGTTTTTGCAACACAGGATTTGATAAAACAAAGATTTGAAACTGTGACTCCCAATCTAGCCCATCTCCTGGTATAAGGACATCCAGGCCCGTCTCTTCATATTTTGTTCCTATTTCTACAACATGATGAAAAACAAGTGCATTTTTTTTTTTGGTTGCAGGGAGACAACTCAGGTTCTATCTCTGAGCTGCACCCCCAACCCAGGCATGCGAAGGTTTCACGATCACCTCCAATACTTTTTTAGCTTCAATTTCTACTGACTCAACATTTTTGTTGGTGGTGGTTCTTTTTCCATATCATCTTTAACACCTTTGTTAGAATCATTTGCTCTAAGCAGCTATCAAAAGACAATGCGGGGCTTTCTGTTAGTTGTCTGGGCCAGGCAGGTCAGCCCATCTTGGGAAGGAGCACAAGCTGACCTCAAGCATAGTGAAACAGGATGAATGGCCATAAAATTGTTGTCCCCTTCGTCAGCATCCTCAGTGCTTCTCTACTGACTGATAGTCTCCCCAAACTACGGACATATCTATACTTCTCCTTTTCTGGCCAACTCAGGAATTAATTATGAAGTAAGTATGATGGAGTCACATATGATGGCTTGTTATTTTCTTTTATGTATGTCAGTGTGTATATATGTATATATTCAAGTGGGGTGCATACCTGCGTAGAAGTCCATGTAAACCTGTGTCCATGTGGAAGCTAGAGGTCAGCATCAGGTGTCAGTTCCCAGGCTGTGTGTGTGTGTGTGTGTGTGTGTTGTGTTGATATATTTGCAGGTGCCTATTGGGACCAGAGGAAGGTAATACATCCCCCAGAGCTGGAGTTACAGGCACCTGTGAGTCATCTGACATGGATGCTGGAAACTGGGATGTCTCTTAAGAAGAGCAGCAAATACCCTGAATAACTGAGGCATCATCTCTGCAGCTCCTCACCTTGTTCCTTGAGACAAGACCTCCCCCTGGCCTGAAGTTAAAAAATTAGGATCGTCTGGCCCAACTGGGAGCTCCAGGCATCCTCCTGCCTCTGTCTGACAAGCAGAGAGATGACAAGCATGTGACCCGATGTCTGACTTTATTTAGTTTTGTTTGTTTGTTCCTAAGGATCAATAATAAGTACCTGTGTTTGCAAGACAAGAACTTCATTGACCAAGTACTCTCCCCATTCCTACTTGCTACTTTCTAAGTGTTTATGCTTCCTGTGATTAAACTTCTAGCTCTCCAGAACATAAAAATGTCAAAGAAAATTCCTGTTCCACCTATCATGGCCTTATATAGTTCACAAATTTACTTAAAAATCTTCTCCGAGGGGCTGGAGAGATGGCCCAGTGGTTAAGAGCACTGACTGCTCTTCCAGAGGACCCGGGTTCGATTCCCAGCACCCACATGGCAGCTCACAACTGTCTAAAAATGCAGTTCCATGAGATCTGACACCTTCACACCAACAAACATAATAAAGTTAAGTAAATAAATAAATAAAAAAAAAATCTTCTCTGATTCCATGAGCTTTGGACTTGCGATTCTTTTAGCTCAATGTGGGCACTTAGTAGGTGATATCACATGAAATTATTTTTAGGTTAAAACACATTTGAATATTTGCAAGATGAAATGCTTCCTAGTATATAAATAAACATGTCTGCTCTGCTCCTTGAAGCAAAGACTGCGTCTTCCTCTTCTTGGTACTTTCCAGGCATCTAACAATGCATCCCTCAAAGGAGAAACCTAGCATTGCCCAATCAACACAGCAGAATTCACAAAATAGCCATCAGTTAGCAGAGTGATGAAGACACTGCACTGCATGTTTCCAAATTCCTTTAAAGACCATAATGAGGATGGCCTTAATTCCTGACCTAGAAGACTTCAATTTTAAAAATAGTACCTGAAGGAAAGAAAAGAGGACAGAGTTCTAGTTGAAAGATGTATCGACATCTCCCTGGCTGCTCACATTCTGCTCCATTCATTGAGCATCAAGGGCCCAGACTGTCATAAGATTAAGTCCGTTTCAATCAGAGATCATATGACAATCCTATGGCCAGCACAGGGCCATGGGATTCAGGGACTAAATTTTGAATTTAGTAAAATGTTTGATGTTTTATGAGTTGTCTGATACCCATGAGTTCTTCCTTTTAGCATGGGAGCAACAAAGAAATGTGCCTGACGCATCTTGTTGCCAAGCAAAGGGAGGAGAGAGAAAGGAAGAGCTGAAGGTCTATGAAACAGGGGCACAAAAATTCTAATCACCTCTCCGTGTTATGCTTGACTGAATGGCTAAGGGAGGGATGGGAACAGACTGAAATAGTATGTCCACTGGTCCAGGTTTCACAAAGGAAAATACAGACTGTAAAGTTAACAGTTGAGAAAGATGTGGTCTCATTTGTAGCCAAAGATGATATAAGGGAAGCCTGAAGTGGCCTGCATGAGCTCTCATACATTTTTCCACTCTAACTGGCAGACCAGCCTGGTCTACAGAGCTAGTTCCAGGACATACTCCAAAGCCACAGAGAAACCCTGTCTCAAAAAATCAAAAAAAATAAAAAACCGCTGAATAATAATAAAAAATATTACCAATCAAATAGCTGTCTCTGCAAAAGATATCAGCATCATCTGTTATCTTCAGAAAAATGCAATCCTACATGAACTAAAATGTAAGATATGTTTAATGGCAATAGAAAAACAAACACTTAAAGTATATGAAAGAATACAGAAACTTTACTTTGTTTTATTCCCTGGGGGCACTTTACAACAGTTCACAGTAAAGAAACCTGTAACAGGCTACTTAGACTATTTGAAACAGAGATCCCACAGCAAGAGTCTTCAGTAGAGGAAGGATAGACAGGCAACTTGGGATGAATGTAGCACCATCTGTTTTACATATCCCCTGGAACAGTGAGCGAGCTCAGCAATGACATTCAAAGTCAGTCTACCTGCAGCAAGCAGTGTTTAGGATTCACCTTGACAGTATGTATGAGGAAAAGGGAACTTCCTAAATCAAACCAAATGCCTGGTTTTCTAAACTTCAGTTTCATACAAAAGGTGTTGGACACTTCATCATCTCACTAATGAGACTTGATTAGCCCCAAAGATGTACCTTGATGCATAAAATAACTATGATGACTTTTAAAGATGTTTGTGTTGCGATTTTCTAGCAGCTGTGTGTTGCTTTGCTCTCAAATAACAGAGGTCATTGGAAGAGCAGAGCAAGAGAGGAATTATCGCGTCTGAAGGAAAACAAAACCAGAAACCAGAACAAAATGCAAACACGAAAGAAAACTCTGCTTAGGGGACAACTACACCGTATCTGACCATTTTGTTCTAGAAATTTACTTACATAGCAGAAATAGAGTATTTTAAAATTTATCAGGAAGATAGGAGAGAGCAATGAATCTTAACACTCATAAGCATAAGAAGGAGTCAGCTGCACAAGCCATGATCGTAGTACGTTAACAAAGTGCTAGTGAGGGTCACCAAAAATAGCATCTCAAAGGCAGGAAAATATTTGATGTTAAGACATAAAAAGAGTGGCCATTTTCTGCACAGGTCCAGATCCAGAGAAGAAGGACATGGAGGATAGGCAGGGCCCTTATAGACAAACTGGGACATGAACAAACAGACAGATCCAAAGAGACCATTGCTGGTAGTATTAATTGACTGCAAATCTAAGCAGGGTGAGGATCTTCTTCTCCAACCTCTGGCTCCACAGCTGCTTCAGCAGGTGATTTTTTTCTGCCTCTGTTTAAAGACCAGAGCTAGGAATTAGCACTGAGGCTGCACGACTTCTTGGTTTCTCTCAGTGCTATCAACATGCAAATGGTCCCTTAAATTCACCTCCAGTTTCCTTGCTTTCGTCTGCTGCCTTTTTCCTGTGAGCTCCATCTCCCACCCAAGCGATGAACGAAGGAAAGGGTTGTCATAGCTGCGCCAGAGCAAACGGTCCTACCGCCTACTACCAGACACCTCTACTTCCGTTTGCCAAGTGACCATCATTCCCAAGTCCATCTCTTGTTCTACCCATATTTTTTGCTCACAACTCATCATTTTAGACCTAGTCAAATGCTTAAATCTAGTGTAAAAGATGGGGCCTAGGTTTTGCTTGTCTACCTTGCACTGGTAGCCTATAAATCACATTTACTTTTCCAAAGAGAAATGGAATCACTTTGGCCTAATTGTTCTTAGTGAACCCATGATGGTTCTCACTGATCATTTTGAACTCACATTAGGGTTCACTAACTTTTCCTTAATTTATTCCAGATTCCTAACCATGGTTTAACATTATGTTGTCAGCTGCATTTGACTAGAAACTAGAGAATTGTGCTTCTTGTTTCAAATGAGATCAATCACTTTGCAATTATGATCTAGTTCTCTTCCATTCTTTATATTTCTATGAAGTTAGTTAGAGACACCAACATGGTGTTTCAATGATTCCTGGCTTACCCCTAGACTATGAGTCTTTGAGAACAGGGATCCTATCTTCATTACAGCATCACAGTCATTGGTGGCTTCTGGCAAAATGTCAGTGTGTCCAGTTTTGCAACAACTTTCTGAATTTACCTTAAAGCACCAGTGTGGTGTTTTGAAATTTAAATTTCCTCATGTTTTCAGGATCTAAGTTATTCTCTAGTATTACAGCCTATTAATTTCAACATTTACTTTAAAAAGAGGCTATTATGTGCTAGAGAAGACATTGTCTGATGTCTTCTCTGAGCAGTTATAGGGTGGAGCCATCCCTTCAGGTCCTTGTTGGAAGCAGACGAAGCTTGTCTCATCTTCAGCACCTTAAGCATTTGGCATATTTCCTCCTAGCCTCTGACCCAACACTTACGTATTCAGCTCTTTCCATTCTCCAAACCTTAATCCTCTGCACACACATTAGAAAACTTCCTAACCAGACACTTACCCACAGGACAACTTCCCTTTGCTTTCTCACTAAAACCCGTAACTATTACTCTATTTGGATTTCTGCTGAGACAGTTTTCAATTGATTCAGCTTTCTTTTTATATCAGGCCCAACTGATGGATTAGCCACTGATTCCCATTTCACAGGGGACAAAAGAAAAAAAAAAGAAAAAACAAACCCATTCTTTACCAGTGGGGATGTAATAATGATAGGGAATTTGGAGATCTGGGAGTGTGAATACAGCTCATAGAGATATACACACTCTGAAACTGGCTGCTATTTACTGGATAGTTGGGTGCTTAAGGGATGTTCCATGTGCACAGTTTGAGGATGGGGCAGTGAGGAGGCAAACTCCATCTCTCAGCACCAGCAGCTCCACAGGTTGTCAAATTAGGTTCTAGAAATTTAAAAAAAAAATGGCATTAAGAGTAAGTGACAACAACTACAACCTAAAATAATAACATCTGTTATGTGAATTGTGATATCTGTTGTTGCTTACTGGTTTAGGTTTGCAAGGCTAAACAGCAGGTCTGGTGCCTGTCACATGAGGCATTGGTGCTAGACTCAAGGAGAACGGGTTCTGTCATCAGTCCTGCCCCTAGTTCACAGATCTTGGAGAGCAAGGTCTCTACCTCTAAGACTTCAGTTTCCTCCTCTCAAAGTATGTATCTTTCCTCTAGAACTGTGTGAGTCCATGTTTGTGGGCATATCTTTCAGTTGCCATGATCCATGACTTTCTGAAAGCAGCAGGTAGCTAAAGGAAATACTTTTTAGGGTTGGAGCAAATTAGCTATAGCCTCACAGGTTACCTGTGCTCTGGCTACTGCCCTGGAATAGAGCTTCCCTTTCCTAAGGAGTGGGGAAGCAAGCAATAACAGCCCATACAAGCGGAGAGCATAGTGCTTATGTAGATTCAGGTTCAAATTCTTGTCAGCTATGTAAACTTGGACTAAATGTGTTTGTCATCTGTATGATGACATTCATTTTGGATCCACTTTATGAGTTTGCTATGAGGGCTAAAACAATGAATTTCCATAAAGCAACCATCGCAGTAAGTGGCTGTGGGTGATTCTCAGACAATGTGGCAAGACTTACCTAACTATAAAATGAAAAGTTATCACAGATGGAAGAAGTCCAATAGAATAGACATAGAAGAGATGAGGCTTTTATTACTAAGTTGGAACGAAATATTTGGGGTCCTATAACCTCAAAGTTAGCCTAATCTGGCCCAGAACGTGAAAGTCAGCACACTGATAACCCCAACCCTGTAGACCTTTGAAAGGGAATCTCATTCAGCTGACTACCTGGTTAGTTTCTCAACCATGCTCTACAGGGATACTCTCTGCTGGATGCAGAATGATATGCCTTTGGTTGTAGAGGTACCTGAATTTTTGTCTTACTCAATGTTTTTCTTAATTAATTAAACTCATATATAGAAAATAACCAAGATGTGAGAAATTGGCCGTAGCTACTGAAGACAGCCACTGACGTCAGGAGTTACTAATTAGAACAACACACAAAATAATTGGAGAAAACACAGATGAGATTCATGTAAAGTATGTAACATTAGGAGGTAACTAATCTAGGGAATAAGGAGGGAGCTTGAAATTGACCGTATAAAATTAGTAACAAGCTACAAAGTGAAAACTAAAAAGGGAAAACTTCCACAGAAAGGATTTAATCAAAGTACGACTCTAAGAAAACCCTGGCATGCTTAGAGGAAAGTAGGAATTGAGCCTGAATGTGCTGGACGTCTGATAGGAGGCATTCAAGAGCCAAGGATCGGTCTTGAACACTGGACACAAGATCTGAAGTGAACAAAGGCAGTGTAATTTTTTTTTTAATTAGTAAAATCAGTCAGTCAAAGAAATTCACTAAACCCCTAAACTGTGCCAGAAAAAAAAAAGAGAGAATCTTTGCTCTTTAAGAAAACCTGTGGTTACACCTGAAATAGCTGCTGCTCAGATGTGAAAACCTGCGGGTTCTGTGGGCCACGGGGCAGAAAAATTCTGCATTCCCCTTCCTTCTCTAGGCACTATCAGGCGGTATTTACTGCAGGTTTCTATATGCCAGGAAGCATGTTATATCCCTTGCAAGAATTGCTGGGTTCACTTTGATTCTGGTCCTAAAAAGTGGTCACTACCATGGGGTGTTAGAAAGGATTGAACATTAAACAACGTGCTTGAGGTTACACCACCAGAAAATCACAGAGAGTGCAAAGCTAGGTTGTTTTGGTTTGGGGTCTCAACAGTTCATTTAACCAACCTCCAGCAGAAAGTCCCTCTCACCACAGAGACGCTGAAATCACATGTAAGAAAATCACTCCCAGCTCCTCTTGTGTCTCCCATAGATTTGTCCAGTGTTCATAAGCTGGCATCAAAAATCTGTCCTCACTCCCAGCACAGAGGAAGGTGTAAAGATATTTTTAAAGTTGGAAATAATTTCACACATTATCCAAATGTGCAAAAACAAAATGCCTAATGCATCTTCTGGCATTTTGGCTCAGTGTGCTTTGGATAACCTTCTACAGGCTCTTGTGAAACAGTCTCTGGGAAGCCCCGCTTTTGAACCTTTAGATATATGTGTTAGTATGCTATTTAGGGTGTTGAAGTTTGTCCCCTGCTAGTCTTGCTTTTTTTTTTTTTAAGCCTCGCACAATCTGGCTAACTGCAGCATTGTTTTTATATGTCCCAATATTTCTATTATTTACTCCTGGTTTCTGGGTTATTGATGCTATTTAAAAAGCAGTTTCTTGTTGCAAGGTTAGAGAGGGGTCTAAGCTGAGATTTAGCACAGAAAAGAAATTCTATTTTAATTGGTTTCTACAGAGCAGCTGCCCATACATATTTTCTAATACTCCTTTTTTTTGCTAAAATCTCAACCATTTCCCAAAACTATTTGCTTTTTAGTTGCTATAATCATAAATTCTTTTTTAAGCTCACTACTCTTATTTGCATTAGATCTAAACTTACCAAATGAAGATGCTTCAAAAACTCATAAAATAAATGAACTGTTTGATTATAAATGTAAATATAGAAACTTGAAGACCATCCTCCAAAATTTTCAATAAAAACCTTTTATTCTATGAAACTGTAGTATCATGTGTTACAAATATTTTCAAATAAGGAAAAAATGTCTATGGAGATCCAGCTACAACAATGACAACCAGATACTCAGCGTCTCATGCTCAGTATCCCCATCACTATCTATGAATGAATATAGGCTTCCTAAGCTCAGCATCCCATCACAGTATCTATAGATGATCTGTACTTTCTAAGCAACATCCCATTATGATAGATGAACATCCCATCACTCTATCTATAGATGAACATCCCACCACTGTATCTATAGACCAACATCTCATCACTGTATCTATAGATGAACACCCCATCACTGTACCTATACATGAACATCCCATCACTGTATCTATACATGAACATCCCATCACTGTATCTATAGATTAACGTCGAATTTCTGTATCTATAGAGGTATATGAACTTTCTAAGCTGTGGTGAAAAATCAATCATGCTCTGACTTTATCAATGAAGTTTGGAAAGTGGTTATAACAATCCTTACAAATGAAAACTGAAAAGAAACTAGAATTTTCAATCTAATCACTTAGTGAGTAATTTCAAAAAGTTTTGCCTTTTCACAAAGAAAATATTTCAGAATACAAAGTCATAACATTATAGACATCAATAAGCACCCTAAGTCTAGAATGGATTGTTAGCAATTAGAACATCAAAAGTGACATCAAATCATTTCAGCAGAAGTCCCAGTGACTTAAAAGTTAATGAGCTGGTCCTGAAACACTGTCATAAGAAGCAGGATGCGAATGCTTTCTTCTATAAATTCATGAGAAAAATAAGTTTCTCTTTGGCAGGAAGTGTTTCATAATTACAGCTTTCTGCATAGGAGGCACACAGCAAGCACCGTGTTTATTTCAACATTTTATTTTAGTTGTTTTTCCCCTAGTTATTCTCTAGTCTAGAGACTTTAGCTTGCGTCTTTTTTATTTACTGGTCATTGCTCATAGAATTTATAGTTTTTTTAAAGTTTAAATAAAGTTATGTAATTTCTCTGTTTTCTTCTCCTCCCTCCCACACCTACCATGTTCCCATCTTTGTCTCCCTCTCAAATTCATTACCTCTTTTTCCTTTAATAGGTTAACAAACACCAAGTAGTCATCCCTAAGATTGTATGCATACAAGTAATATTATACAGACTGAACAGGGTGTATGTATGTGTCATCGTTTTTTTGCTTTCGGGTCATTTTGCATGGAACACGTGTTCCAGCCAAAGCTGTGCACCTCACTGGAAAATGTATTGATGTTTGTTCTACAAAGAACACTCTATTCTCCCTCAATCCACTAATTTTGTTCTATCTGTTCCAGTGTTAGTGGGTCACAAAAACGTTTAGCTCTCACTTAGTCAGTTTGGATATGTAAATGTGCTTAAGGCCCCATGGAAACCAACTGCTATGACGCCTGAGAAAATCTCTGTGCTTCCCAAATGTGCAATCTTAGAGCCTTATGCTTTGATGTACCATACATATTGAAGCATCTCTTCTGCACAAATATTACAGCTTCCACAGACCCTGATGATACCCCAATGAGGCACAGATGATTATCTGATAAAAGCAATATATGTTAGTATAGCAAAAATAATATTTATTGTCTTCAGGAAGAGGTAAATTAGTGGACATGCTTTGTTTGGGAATCCTACAGAACTAGAAGTAATATATAATATCAGGCTAGATGAATCTCTAAACTGAAGTTCATATTTAAATACAAGATATAAGTCAAATCCCTCCCTTATGTCCAAGTTCACAGAGAGTTGGGGAAAACATTGTACCTTTGATGGCAACAAACATCACTGGAGATTTCCATACTGTATATAAAAATAATATCTTTACATTTGAAATGCAAGCACAACAGATTATAGCTGCAACAAAATTAGTGGTTATAACATTTATTGATTACACGATGCTCTCCTGTTCATGAGGTAGCCACCTGGGAATGATCGTTATTGCACAGATGAAGACATTCGAGCTAAAATCCACCAACTTGTGTGGTGTGAGTGTAGGAGCAACTGCTCTTATTCATAGAATGGTGGCTCTCAAGGTGTACCAGTGGCATCTGAGATCTTGCCAGAGATGCAAATTCTGGATCCCAGCCTAGAACCACTGCACTGGAAACTCCATGGACAGGGCAAGCAATCTCTTTTGGTAAGTTCTCCTGAAGACTCTGCTGTGCTCAAATTTGAGGACAGCTGACCTTGAGAAGTAAGAATATTTGCAAATATCCACTCTATCCAGGTGTTAGTACTCTAACTGCTTCTCTCTCTTTGCAACAGTTTCTGATGGCATTATTTTAAAATTGCTTCATGTATTTTCTAATATTCTTAATACTTTTCAACATTTAGATGATATACATTTGCGACTTTTTCTCATTTTCAGTTTTATATTTCCTATTATTGGAAATTTAATTTTTTCCTTAAATTTTCCTAAAGGAAATGGAAAATTTAGTTTCTGGGGTTTTATATTTTAAACTTTTATAAATATAAGAGTCACCATAACCTTTTTTGAGTCTATAATGTTATTTGTATTTATGTTTCTAGAGATGATCATTTGCCACTGGACAACCAGTTAGTGTGCTCTTTCCTGAGGATGGTCACCTCGTCTACCACTTTCCCTCTTTGCCTATAGTTCTTTGAGTAGGGTTGAGGCCTCATGACTTTTCCTATTCAGTCTTGCCTGTTCATTAGTGCCAACCTGGTTCAGCTCACATTGGGGCAGTCATGTTTGTAAGACTTTATGAGTATAGCTTCTGATATTTTTAGGAGACACACTATCACAGGAAACTCGCTAATCCTCTGGGTATTAACAACCTTTCTGCCTCCTGTCCCACTCAATTTCCTGAGTCTTGGGTGTTGAGGTGTTTGTAGATGTATCCATGGGGACTGGGATCCACAACTTGCATATTAATCGTTTTCTGTACTGGTTTCCATCTGTTGCAAATAGAAGCCTCTTTGATGGGAGTGAAGACAACATTTATCTCTGAATATAAGGACAAGTGTTTACAGGTTGCTATTAGAGATTCTGCTGGTTTAGTAAATTAGTAGTTACAGTTTCTCCTTTAATAACCATGACTTAGCTAGCACTGAGTATTTAGTTAGGTGGTCAGTACCTGGCATGGCATCCCTCTTGTGGAGAGGGTCTTGAGTTCAATTAGAAAGCTGCTATTGACTTCCGAGGTATGTGTGCTCCTGCTGCAACCTTGGAGTTATTGTGCCATGCTGGTCGTTGATGTGGTTCATAAGCCTCACAGCTGGGTAGGACTGTTGGCTTTCTCTCTCCTTTGGAAGTTAGCATGGCACCTTCCATTACCATGAAAGTTAGCCTTCTGGGAGGCGTCATTCTTCTCCATCCCAGCTCAGGAGTTTCTGGACCTTGTTTCTGAAGTTCATGATATCTTCAGCAGTAGGGACTTACCTTCCATCTCTGGGGGCAATCAATGCCAACAGCAATATGCTGCATATATTAGGAGTCTTTTGGACACACTGACCCACAATTCAAAGAAGGGTTTCTCATGTCAGGTATTAGGATTTTATTAGTCAGCCTCTCTTTGCTTCTGGAGAAAGAATCATCAGCCCAGATGAAAACAATTCATTAAAATTCTATTTCTATATATACATACAAAATTATATTTATAATAGATTTTAATTTTAGGCAATTAGTCAATAGTGTGATTCCTTGTAGCTTTTCCAGACATCCTCATTGTTATTTTACTCATCTCCCTACTTCTTTATTTACCTCCCCCACTTCCATTTTTCCCCTATCAAATCATTTGTATCCTGTTGTTTCCCCTTTACCCTCTTCCCATCTACTTCTGTATTTACATCCCCATTCATATATGCATGTAATAGCGATTGGTGGGAGATGTCCATGAATTTTTGATAGAGGTAGAAGGGGTATACAAGAGGGTTGAGAGGGAGAAAGGGGATAGAAGAAGTCTAATTAAATTAAAACCTCAAAATTAAAAAAGAATAGAAATGAAAATAAGGTAACCATAAAGATCTGGAATAAACCTGGTAGAGCTACAGGTCATTTCTAAATCCTCCCTCAGGGAATGAAATGAAGAAAACTGAAAGAATTTCCTGCAAAAACAGATGGTAACCTACAACATTATGTGTAGAAAGGCAATTGTGTTTTCAAGGAAGGGAGGTTGGTTTTAATCTACAAAACTATGAGTGATTTAGAACAAATTATGTTTGATAATGTCTTAAGCTTAAGTGAGCCCCATAAATTATTTTATGGCAGAAAAATCAGCCTTCATGTCCCAAAAGGAACAGGATAAGAAAATTTAATATTAAAATGTAAAAGTAAGCAGTCAAATTTATTGTCTCAGGGACACCCCAATAAGTAACAACAACATCAAAAACACAGTCCGTGTCCAGTACTCTTTAACCAGTGGCTTGATAATTGAATGTTCTTTCAAAAGGTAACACTGGCTTCTTGCATGAAATATTCCTCCCAGAAAGAAAGTACTATTATCCAACATTCTTTCTATCAATAAATAGAACTGGTTTGAAAGTCATGTTCAGGTCAGGTTCTGGGCTTTGCAGAATAAAAAACTCAAATGTAACACTGGTGTCTTTATTCTGCTTTCAGAAGAGCACATACTCCTAGTTAAATAGAATGTGCTTATGCACAGCCCAGAAAATCAGAGAACAAAGCAATGAGTCACATGTATTGGATCACAAGTCTGGCAAAGATCATAATTTGATTTTCTGTGTTGTTTTTGTTTGAGAGAAAGACTTTTAATTTTGATCCTTTCCTATTCAGAAATGAAACATTGACTGACTTCATTTTTTGACTAAGATCCAATTGAGGAAAAGGTTACCAAAAGAAGATTGCAGAATTTTACTGCTTTACCCCTAAGGAGAAGGCTTTTCCCTTTTGAATCCTTGTTTTTGATAGATAAAATAGATTATGTTTTATTTAATTGGCAGAATAAATGCCAAACTAAAACTATGTATCAGTGAGGCAGAGATGGATGTAGTTTGGTTAGACAAAGTCTAAGATCAACCCAAGTAACAATGTTGGGCCTGATTCTTATTTTTCTAACTTTTCCTTAAACGAATCTATAATATTTGCTTCTCTAAACAATTTAACGCGAGAAGATATATTTTTTTTGAAAGGGTTGAGCTGTCTCCTTTTACAAAGGAAATATTAGGTCATTTCTGTCAGTGCCATTTGGGTAGAAAGTCTAGAACATTAACAACTGAGAGCAGAGTCATTGGTAAAGAGTAAAGTGTGGTCTTAACTATATAACCAGAAGTGTTTCTCTAGGACAGAAAGATTGGGGGGTGGTCTCCAGAGTCAGTAAATGTGTTCCACCATTACATAGAATTATGATGGGTAGAGGACACTTCAATGGCTTTTGATGCATTCAGATAGACAAACCAGTGCACGAAGGTCTTGTAAAGCTACAGAACTTATTTCAACACACGTTGCTAGGCTAATAGTCCCATGGGAAGTTCTGGAACTAAGCTGAAATGGTTCATGATCATCTGGAAAACAAGTATCTCAGTTTTGACCCTGGTAAAAATAAGAAACACATTTCCAAGTTTTCAATATGGCATCCATTCTTTGAATTCCAGAAGCCTGCTCTTCTAAGAAAGTAATCAGCTACCTGAGAGTCAGGGTGCAAATTCATACTCTATGCCTATGTGTAAGAAACAGCACTGCTTCTTGGAGAAGTAGGCATTAATACTAGGGGCTGTTTTTAAAGGTGGCAAATTCCTTTTCAAAGCTCATAAGTAAAGGGGTAAGAATAATTTTCAAGCTCCCCTAATTTATAGCAATCATCTGTAATGACTTTCTCTCATCAGGCTTTATCTGACTCCTAAAGAATAAAACATGAATGAAGGGGTTCCATTTATCCTTTCCACGGGTAAAGCGTACTGCTCATGCGAATGGCTATAACCTTTTAAGGTTTAAAGAATGCCATCTGGCTCTGACACTCAAGAATTTGGTGAACATGTCCATGTTTACTCTAGAATTAGGTCTTAATAATACTCCATCTGGAGTAAAATTCCCATACTTGAATATCAACTAGTTTTATTACACTTTCATACTAAAGCCCCTCCTAGCCTTTTGATTATGAGAGACTTTTCTGAAAATGATCTTACAGTGCAGACTTGACAGTAAAAATAGATTCCCATCATAGTCAGACATGCAGGGTCATGCCGAAAAGCAGGACTCCCTCATCAAGACTCCTCTGGCCTCCTGGAAGAAGACACTCATTCGAGGCATGAGGTACCAGTATTTATTATGTAAATACAAGGTGACCCATGGTGAATAATTAAATAAATAAATAGAAAAAAACCTTGAAGGGCAATATCAGATCTGAGGTTACTCCTTCTAAGTTTTTTTCTCAATTATGCCTCTACATTCTTTGCCTTTTCCTTCCAGCCTGTAACTGTGTATCTTGCAGAAGCTCAGTTTAATTATCTACATAGTCCCTTCTCTATATCATGGTAGTGTTTGGAGTTCTTCCATAAACAAACGGCTCAAGTCTTAGAGCTATTTTCTTCAACTCTCAAGGGAAATAATGAATGGACTGTCCTTCCGTGAGTGGGTTAGTGCAGCTCTTCTCTTTGATTAGTGCTCCTTCTCTAATCAAATGAATCGTAACAATTAAGTGGCCATGGTCACTTGACGAATGGGCTTCCCACACTAAAAACATTACCAGAGTTGGTATACTCTGTCCTCCAAAAGGGGTCCAGGAATCAAACTCAGGTAATCAGGATTAGTGAGATTTTTTATTCCCTAAGCCGCCATGCCTTTCCTAGAGTTACCATTTTTAGAAACCAAGGGGAGTTAAATTTTCTAGAAATTGCTGTGGGGCCAAGCAGACATAGAAACACATTTAGTATAAGATAAAATAAGAGATCCAGATTCCTTTGGGACGGTACCAGTGTTTCAGAAACTATTAACCTTTTGTCAACTATTTTTTCAAACATACAAAGGTATTTTCAAAGACCTTTTGTTTCACGGGACAGTGAGATAACAAATGCTATCACTTTTGGCTTTTTAGGTTTTCAAATGAAAATTGCTAGGGACTAATAATCACCTAGGTGTGAAGTTTTTGCTGTGGTACCATATATTCACAAAAGTTTAAATCTCTCCTCTCTCTCTCTCACATTCACACACAGACACACAGACACACACACACACACACACACACACACACACACAAATTTTTCAAGTATATCCCACCCTTCCCGTTTTGCCCGAAGTTAATTGTATAATAGACACCTGCAGGTCCTTGAGATGCCGTTTCTATTTCCTTATTAGAATACAATCTACTGCACAACCTTCTACTGTGTTACTCCTATCTGTATTAATAGTGAGTCTTCCTAAAAAAAACAGCATGCTAGGCTTGGCTAGAAAAGCTGCACAGAGGTTCTGCACAAGTCCATTGCCTCCTAAATCGCTCTGTTCTCCTTTCTGCCTCCTGGATGCTTACTCGACAGGGGTTTACAGCAGGGGCGTGCCTCTAGAAAATGTTCCTCCATATCCACACCTCCACTGTGAACTTCTCTTTATCACTTTTCTCTCACCAAGTGAAAAGCCCTGAGTCACAACCACTTGGCAGTGTGGCAGCTTGCAGAGTGGTGCCCAACTATAAAGCTATGAGTGTTTACTGTATCGCCAACAGAGGCAGTAAAAACATGGCTGGCACTCGATGACCTCCACAAAAAGATGTAAAATTTCACAGTGTTGACTAAGATAAAATGGGCTTTAAGTAAACCCAAGTCTCTGTCAGGTTCTCTAGTAAATGCCAATTTGTGATAAGAAATACTATATTTGTATTCTGATGGAAAAATTAGCTTTAAAGTGACGATTAGTTACCAAGTCAGTTCCTTAGAACACATCAAATCTAGAAGTAAATTAGAAAAAGAATATATATTTTATCACCAAACAGCTCCAAAGTGGATGGAACTCAGCAGAAGGTACAATTTGAAACAGACTGTTTGCTCAGCTCACGTGCAAGGGAAGTTCATGATCAGAAGGGCTCAGGAAAATATGATGACAGGGAGATCTGGGGCCGGCAAGATGGCGCAGGAGCTAAGGGTGCTTGCCACAAGGCCCAGCCAACAGTGCTTGATAGCCAGAGTCTCAGGTATTGGAAGAAGGGAACTGACTCATCCAACCTTCACATACGTGTCATAGTACATGCTCACACGCACACACGCACATGTGCACACATACACACACTAAGTAAATATTAAGAAAATAAAGGTAATACTTAAGATCTTCGTCTAAATAAACGAAACTTAGGTTCAAGAGGCAAAGGAGGAGCCATGCATTCTACAGGGGAAGATTGCGCTGGAGCCCATTGTTGACCGGGTCTGCCCATCACTTTACTTTCCCTCATGTTTAATTTTATTGTAAAATTATGTAACTTTAATAAGAAAGCAACTAGGGCTTAATTTCCCTCTGAATATTCATTTCTTTTTAATGTTTAACCTAAAATATGTTTGCTGTCATCTGCAATCTTAGACCTTCCTGACAGGCTTTTACCTCTTGAAGTGGCCGAGGCATTGGGTCTTCCTTCTTACTCCAGAAAGGAGGCCTGCTGCTGTCCTATCAGAGATTACCGGGGCTTAGAAGTAAATTCTCGCTTGGCAAACAGCCACAGGCATCTGAAATCTAACTGGAACTCTGCTCAAACACATTGGCAGGCTGTTCTCTCCTTAAAAGCAATTATGTAGATCCCTTATACATAAGCAACATTTTTTTTTCATAAATGACCTGATCTAAAGATAACATGGTCTGTGTTTTAACTTTTTGTAAAAGCATAAACAGTAACCAAAAAGAGTAAAATGAAAAACAAATGTCACCCCTACTCAGACATAGGCACCTCACTCATCTGTGTGTTGGGAGACAATCTACCAGGACTGGTGCTCTCAGTATCAAGGGGTTGGCATCCTTTTCTTCACATCTTTCCAAAATTTATTTCTGTATATATTGGATATGTCTCCACATCCAAATCATTTGTATTTTCCAGAACCAATACATTTCCTTGTGTCAGTTTTCCAAATCAAATAATCTGTGCCTAATGGTTATATTCCCTTGAGAAGATATATCTTTTAATTAGCTATCTGAATGTTTAGTGACTAGATTTTGACTATCATTAACAATGTTGTAATGGATATCTTAATAATTCTGATAGTACAATACTTGCAAGCCATATCCCTTGGTTAAATTTAGGAGATTTAAAGTTTTAATAGCCATCATAAAACCTCTGAAATGGGGTCCTTCGCTTCTATTGGGTGAATCAATTCAGTGTTGCTAAGTCTTAAAAGTTGAAGATATATTTCAGAGGACATAAGGCAGCTGGTATAGCCAGAATTGCAGAGCAAGGATTTGATATTGAAGTTGTCTGATTCGATGTTTTACCACTTCCAATTTGTCTCATGACCTCCTAAAACCTCCAGGGATGCTGAATGTAATGAATTACCCTTTTATTTCTAGAATAGCAGATTCTGGTGCTAAGATGGGCAATGTAAGTCTTCAAAAGGAGAAAAACAATTTACCAGTGATTCTTTTGCAAGAAACTGAATTCTAAAAATGTTTAAGTAGAGTGGAATGTATTCAACTACTTATTAAGCAATAGCCAAACACCCCTTCACTACCAGACACGACATTATTGCAGAGATATTGATCCTAAGATACAAAGACATAGTTTCCACTTTTTGATGAAAAGGAAAGATGTTCACCAATCATGGTAAGAGTGGGATGAAACTGCAATGGATCAGTATAAACATGCCCGTAACATGTGGGCTTGAGATAAGTTTTTTAATATAGGAAAAAAGTTCTGGAAAAATATAGGATTCTTGGGGGAGATGCTCACTGAGCTGAAATCTATTTAAGGTGGGGGTAATGAGAGAAAGAAGGGAGGAAGCCAGAACTTCCAGGCACAAGACTGACCGTGCCAGGGACTTACAGTACCAACTCCATGAGGACTGAGGAGAAGAATGGAGAAAACATAAGCAGAATCTAGGTCCTGTAGGGCCTTGTTAGTCTAGGAAGGAAGCGTTGTCATTAATAAAATGGGAGTCATCAAAAGACTTTCAGGAAGGCACAAATCACGACAGCAGCGGAGGAGAGAATGATTGCTCGGCTCTGAGCAGCGAAGCTCATGAGTTTAGAAAATGTGCAGCTGGAGGCAGCTTCACTAAGAAACTCTGTATGCCTAAACCACACCTGAAGATGTCGGCCAGGATCTGCCTGTCTCTCTGTCCGTCTCTCTCTGTGTATCTCTGTCTCTCGCTCATCTGTCTGACTGAAAGAAGGTAATTTAAAGATAGAAGCCGTTGTTAAACATGAAACACCAGTGAAAATGTTCACAACCATGATTAGGGGACAATGATATAGAAATGATTAGATTAGCTTCCCAAATCAACTCAGCAGAAAATGTTGACATTCAATTAAAATTAACCGACTGCCATAAGCAGCCACTTGGGGAGGCACAATTGTGAAGAATCCACTTAGACTAAGACAGTGTGGAAGCTGGTTCAGAACAGATCCTCTGTCTCTAGTCCCATATGCCAAGTCTCTACCTGTGTCCTGAGCATTCTGATCTACTGAAAAGTGAAGTTTGCAAAAGGAAGACAAGAATAATAGTACTTTTAGTCTATCCACACCACTCCAGACCTTCAAACATCTGAAAGAATATCCCAGGCATAAAGTATAGGTACAAACATCTGGATTACTAACATGTGGGCCAAAGAATGTATGATCTCAGCTCCCAACGTGATGGAACGTGCAGGGCACATCACGAGAGACTGGATTTCTCTGTGTGCCACAGCTGGGCTTAGAGAAACTCTCTCTACCTGCTCCAAGAGTTCCTGGAAAATGTCGCTAGAGGATTATGGTTGCCATAAATTAGAGCTGCTCAGAGACGCCCATGAGAAAGTTCAACTTCACAGTCTTCAAGGCACATATTTTATTCCTTGGCACTGCAGCTCTGTTGTTTTACTGACCCCTCAAGTCCCATTAGTTGGATGCTTTAGTTAATCCCAGTGGCCACACCTCACATCCCCAGTGACACTATGCTGCCCCTCTTGATTCCTATTGCCTTCTCAACATGAAATGTCTCGCACTGCAGAGGTCCACTTTGTATATTAGAATCAAATTCTAATATCTTGTCATGAAACAACTCAACATTTTGGGGGAACTAGCTATATAGCAGGCATTTGAGATACAACAATGAATATCTTTTGTCCTCAGGAAGGTTCTGTTTCATTATATTCTGGGAAGCCAACAAATTTCTCCCAATAAGCAAAGCTAAATACAATAAAACACATAAGGGAAATGGCTCGGCAGTAGAGGAACTTACTGAAAGAGCTGAGACCTTGAGTTTGTTCCCTGAGACCTATGTGGTATAAAAGAGAACCACTCCCTGCAAACTGTCTCTTAACTAGCACACCCATACGATAATGCATGCACATTGTGTGTACATGCATGTGTTCGTGTGTGTGTGTGTGTGTGTGTTACCTGTGCTACAGTGAATATGGCGGTTAGAAAACAATTTGCAGACTTGGTTCTCTTTATATCAGGTAGTTTCTAGGGATTGCACGGAGATCAACAGATTGGCAACAAGTCCCTTTAACCACAAGGCCAATTTGCTGGCTCCAGACACAGTTTGGTTAAAAACTACATAAGTGGTGTTTTCATTAAGGCTTTCCTTCTACCATTAATTTATGTTAAGATAGGTTTCATTATTTAAGACATGACCAAATTTCTTACACTTCTAATATTCTCAAATTTCATTAATGCTCCATTGATTCTCTGTGAAATTGTTCATGTATTGATCCAGACTAAAATTCTAATCAAATTGGTGTTAATTAATTGTATTATTTTAATCACTGAAATAATTATTTACATAAAAGATTATCATTTAGCTCACAGCTCCCTCCTTATTGATAAGGACAGCTTGGATAACTTAATAAATTCCAGAGACATACCTTAGATATTCAGTAATCTATAGCTGAAAGCATTATTCAAAACCATGGAAGTGAAACTTTATAACGTGACTTTCATCATAATAAATCTGTCTGAATTAAAGGGACCAATTTTTTCCTTTCTGAAAAAATATTTTAAGTAATCGGTCATATATTATGACAAAATCAATTTCTGTTTCTTAAATATTTTGAAGATCTGAATAAGAATTGTCCTTCATATTTGAATATTTACTTGGTCACCCATTAGAGGTACTCTTTGGGAAGCTTAGGGCATGTTTAGGAGGTTCAGCATTGCTGGAGAAGGTATGTCAGAGGGGGTAGACTATATGGATTAAAAGCCTTGCTTCACTTCTGGATTGTGCTCTCTGCTTCCTGTGTGTAATTGCCATGTGATGAACTGGCCCCCTGTCCCTGCTGCCCTGACTTCTTTACCTTAGAGACAGTGAGCCCTCCGTACCCATAGCCAACACAAACCCTTCCTCCTGGAAGTTGCTTTTGGTTGTTGGATTAATCACTACAACAGCAAAGAAACTAAGACAGAGTGAAAACTCTGTTTCCTTGATCCTTTTCTAGGAAATGGAAGCTTTCATCAGTTTCTATATTTTAGTACCTCTTTTTATATTCTGTGAACACTAAATAATAGAATTTTCTCAATCAGCTAGCTGTTTTCATGGCAACAAGACTGTTCAAATCTCAGCCTATCGCTTTATTCATCAAAAATGCAATCCCCAACTTTCAAAGAGAATATTTACACACTACATTATAACATTAATAGGACTCTATCACTTACAATACATGAAATTTTTACATAAATACAGTTTCTACCTTCTAAACAGCAAAGTTCCCTAAGAAAAGATTTAAAAGGGAAAAGTATGCTAAAATGGTCTTATCTTTTCCTTGAGGAAATTAAACCTATTAAGCAAGTTAATCAGCAAATGTGAGTTCCTAGGAGACTTTTATTATATAACTATATCTAATAAAACAAATAATAGTTTAGCGTGTGAAATGGAGCATTTAGGCTCCCCAAACTCGCACGTTTGACATTCAATAACATGATGGGGTTAGGCAGTAGAGCCTTTGGGAGGGATGATTCAATCACAAGGTAGCCACTTCATGAATGGGATTACAGCTTTTATAACACAGAGCCCAGCTGGACAAATAGCTCGTTTCACCACATAAAGGCACTGCAAGAAGGAAGCAGCAGTTTTAAAGGAGATGTCAACAGATGGTAGATGTGTCAGCTCTTTGATCATCAGGGGCCCGGGGAGAAGGACATGTCTGTTTATATGCTCAGCGTTTATAGAATATTTATAACAGCAAAGGTGGAATAAAATAGTATACACATCTCCTTCCACGTATTTGAAACCCAAGTCCCTTCTTCCTATTTTTCTTGTCAATGCTAAAATTAATTATACTTGTTTTATATTTGATGGGAGGGTGAAGGTAGTGGGTAGAGAATGGAAAGTGATATCATAGCTAAGATGGGCAAAGAGTTTTCATGGATTATTTCCAAGGTGGATGATTTCACTGGCGCAGACTCTGCCCACCTCAGTCCTCTCTATAATTTCAACCATATGTGGGCCTCTTCACTCCCGCTGTTGGAAGAAACCCAGTGGTGAAATAGAGCTTGAGTTTTACTGAAGAGTCTGCATAGCTCTGTGACAAGTAAATTCATGCTTCTACGGACCTGCAAGAGTAGGTTATGAAAGTGTAGGAAGCCCTGTAGGTTGAAAATAAAAATGAAGGATCTCTGCACTGATGTATCTAATAACATGACATAGTTACCACAAAGTAGAACAAATGATACTATATGGACATTTTTTCTCAAGCAAAAATGCAAATAACCTTGACACTTGAAAATATTATCTTCTAAATTTCTGAACAATATGGAGCTAAAGCTAGACCATGACAACTTCTTATTCGAAAGAATGGGATGAGGACAAAGCTGAAGATGTCCTGAGGGTAGAAGCTGCCATCACAGAAGAGTAAGCTTGGCACTGTGGCTATAGAAGTGCGAAGACACACTTTACCGCGTGCCTCTGTAATTCCAGTGATCTGTTGAAAATGCCTGAACCAAAAGACAGAGGAACGAAAATCAAGACAATTCCATTAAAATTGTTACCTCTTTCAATATGTGCCTAAAGTTAACACCTGTAGAACTATATTTGACTGGAGACAGGTCTTTATAAAACCACAAGTGTGCCCACTTTATCTTCAAGTACCAGATTTAATTGCTGTCTCTCCAGGCTCTATTCCTCTCTGCTATAACCTAGGTCCTTATGATTGATTTGTCTTATCCAAAGTGTTCTGGTCATTTTATGTCAACTTGACATTAGCTATAGTCATCTAAGAGGAAGAAACCTCAACTGAGAAATTTTCCCTGTAAGATTTGGCTTTAGGCAAGATCTATAGGGCATTTTCTTAATCAGTGATACGGGCAGACTCAGCCCATTATGGGTGGTGCCACCCCTGGGCTGGTGGTTCTGGATGTTATAAAAAACAAGTTGAGCAAGCCATGAGGAGCAAGTCAGTAAAATAGCACCTCTCCATGGCTTCTGTCTCCAAGTTTCTGAGGGGCTTGAGTTCATACTGTAGCTTCCTCGATGAACTGTGATTCAGAACATGGAAGCCAAATAAACTTCCTTCCTGAAGTTGCATTTGTCACGGTGTTTCATTGCAGCAATAGCAACCTTAACTAAGACAGCAAGAACCCATTTTCAGGATCGGCAGAGAGAAGCAGATTACCACCCTCTAGCACCTCTCCCCACACTTTTCCTCAGAGGAAAAGGATGGCGTGAATTATACTCTTTCCCAAGCTAGGCGCTACTGTCTCAATTCATTCTTCAATATAGATGATATTTGAGATATGTTTGTAAGCCAACATATTTTATTTGTTAATCCTACTTCTAAAGAGTTATCAACAGAAAATAACTATATACATTATAATATTATGATATCTTTCTTGAAATACTGTATTTGCACTAGGAAAATTTTAAACTGGAGATGGCCAAAAATAAGCAATCATGTTAAAGCATTTATCAAATCATGTTACTTCCTATATTGCCACTGAATTACATCAAAGTGTATGTTACATAGTAAGCCATTTGTAAAACTAAGAAGACACATTTCACTATAAATACTACTATCTCATCTTTTAAAAAGTACTCAGCTATGTGGATACTTACCCATGGATAGGCAAATGCATACATGAAGCATTCTGCTGAGCAGTTGGGAGACAAACACATGTGGATTTATTCACATGGAGAATACCAAGTGGGGTCAATTATTAGCAAATGTCAATAGACAAAATCTGATGTCTTAATGGAGTTTATATTTTGTTTTTCATTGTTTCTTTGTTTACTAAATATAGCTTGTAATGCTAACATTATTAACATTTCTTGAAGTACAGTCAGTTAGAGAGCAGAATTTAGAGATTCCAGGGATCAGGGCAGGGAAAACATATACAAACATATATACATATATATATATATATATATATATATATATATATGCTGCTAATTAGAACTAGAATAGCTTTTTGTGGTGACAGTATATCATATGTGATTATAGTTATTATTATGGTAGCTACTTCAAGTGTATTAACTAATTATGCTATTAAATGTGTTAATTTGCTTGTGGTAATCATTTTATAATGTGTTCATCTTTCAAATCATCACTTTATAAAAAATGAATATGTACATTATTTGTCAATTATATTGAAATAAAGATGAGAAAAAAATAGAATTTAGAAAATTGGGAAATTTAGAAAATTCCCTCCATAGGGGAGAATACCATAAATTCTACTGCCCTGTCCTCTTCTCAAAAAATTTGCAAACTTACTGGAACCATCTCCACACAAGAAATATAAATTACGCACACATATGCACACACATAGATATTTACACTTTTTTTGTTTTTTGAAGCAGAGTTTCATGTATATTCCAAGTTTTGCTCAAACACGGTGAAGTAAATGATTACCTTGAATTTCTGATCCTCCTGTTACAACATCTGCAGTGCAGGACGACAAGTATGTGCTACTGAGGGACTAAAAGTTAAACAGACTTCTTGGTAGACAGAAAGAAAGAACCACAGCTATGCCATAAAGTTGGCAAGCTCTCAAGATGGCTGGCTTCTCCCTCAAATCCTGGCAGCTCAAAACAAAGGCATTTGTCTCACACCAGCAAGCTCAACAAATTCAACAGTTGTGGGCCAACCAATAATTCTACCATTCTTCAAACATATTAACCCTAAATGAGAGAGGAAAATTTCTCAGAGATTTAAGCAACCCCAGCCTCCTTGAGAAGAGATAGAATTTTTGTGCTTCCCGGGTGTCTGCCCCCACCCCCACCTCACTGCATCTTTGCAGAACATTTTCTTCTCTGTGTGTCTGTGGCATGTGATGAGCTTCTGTCCCTCCCCCAATAAACACCTTTCTTCAACGGCTACTCTGGCTGCTATTAGCCAAAGAATTTGATAATTCTTTGCTGCCACCGGTGCAAAAGATTTTATTTTGCACTAAAGATTTTCCCTGCCTTTTAAATTACTAACTGGCAGGAAAAAAATCAAGACTCTAGATTGTATCACTACCATAACTCATGTACAAAATTTTCATTATTAGCACCATTGACAATATGATGTGTGTGTGTGTGTGTGTGTGTGTGTGTCTCAATTTTATTTCTAAATAAATTGAAGAATTTGGAGGCAAAAGTCTCTTGTGAAATCGTGGGGTGCTGTGACTCAATGAATACATTTCCAACACAACTTCCTGAGGTTCAGGGAAAATTGTGGAAGAGAGTACAGAAAGATTCCAAGAGTCAGAGAACCAGGAAGAATCAGAGAACCTTTCATTATTGTTAGTTTGTCCAAAGGGAATAAATTACTGTTGACTATTTCCTGTTTGAAAGAGAAGGTCAACTTTCAAGTCAACAAGAAGGGAAAAATGAAGAAAAAAATGGCCTTCACTCATTAATTTTCTTTTCTTTTTTGAATACATTTATTTGAATGACTTGTTGAGATTCTTACTATGGCCAAAGCAAGTGCAAACCCAAGAGATTGCATGAACACCCACTTTTGCTCTCATTCTCCAACCTCACTATTAACTAAAGAGTGGGTGGCACAAGCTGAACGTCCCCTGTACAAAATGCTTGAGTACAGAAGTGTTTCTCATTTGGGAGTTTAGGGAATTGAGAACTTTTGTATGGAAGTTCCCTACTGGCATCCCTCAGCCAAGAAAATATTTTGATGTATAATTTATAATACTACTTTATAATACTCAGAATGCATGCAAAAAAAGACTTGGTGGAAGGAGTAATCATCTTTGTAAATTTGGACACACCTTAGGTATGTTCTAGTATCATGGACTTTGATGGATTATACAGTAATTTGGCCATATTTTTAATCTTATGTTTTTGAGAATTTTGCAGCATTAATTACCATCGTGATGAGGCAAATGGACATAAAATCCATCACACAGAGAGATTATTGTCTTGTCTCCTCACAGCATCATGTAATGGCAGCCTACGTGATGAGTTACACTAAATATGCCCTTTATTATTATAAAATTTGAAAATTCAAAGCAAATTATATTTGTAAAAAGTACATTGGTTTTACTCATCCCTGCTAACACAGGTATATCCTCTAACTTAAATAAAAAAATCTATTTTTATCCATGTACATTTTCTCTTTTCACCAACGAATATACTAAATATGATAACTCATTACATAAATAAAGATACCTAAATGAAGATTATTATTAACAAATATTATACTATGGGTGCTTCCTTCATAAATATAAGTCTGAACCAATTTCTTTGTTCTAAATGTACCTCTCGCTTCTACTTTCATTGATTATAAATTTCAGTTTACATCATTCCCACTTCACTAATTTGAAATCTTTCTTACACATTTTAATCTGCACCAGTTTTTAGTATTTTTACTTACTATACATCTTTCTAAGCTCTCCAATGTAAACTCTGCACAAATAAAGACCCCAATAATAAAAAATGAATATGGACTTTCACTTTCTTATGGACATTCATCCATTTATTACTAACCATGCATGATTATTCATAACTGACATGGAGAAAGATAATCTATAGCTCTGGTTTAATGGTGATTGCTGTCCCTAATGCTGCTATAATATTCTGTAATTTTCTACATATTTTAAGCTTCCATATCTTCAGTGATAGGTGTTGAGATGAATATTATGTGATCTCTCTGTCTATACTGCACTTCTAGGAAAATTCTGCAAAGCATATGCCTCAACATCATATTAACCATCTCTAGATTTGCAAGAAACTGTAACATCTTAAATAATTAAAGCAATATTCATTTATGATGTTGCAGCTTCTCTAATTAAAAAAAAATCAGGTGACTCATTCAGGTTCTCTGCTCCACATCAATTGAGAAAAAGTGACAGCCGGGAAGGACACTGTCTGGCATGTCTCAACAAAAAATCAACTTTCAAGTTCAAGGTTATGTCTATGGTTTATGACTATGTTTATAAAAATATTTCTAAAAATCTGAGTGTTTATTTCTACCATGCTAAAATCAAAAAATTACATTTTATTGATGAAGAAGATGAGCTATTATTGAAGTTAGGCAACTTGCCCAAAGTCACAAGACTGTCACTTAGTATGTGTCCAACATAATACCCGAACATTCCACCACTGAGCTCCTATTTTACCTTTCTTCCTTTGGTGTCTACTAACAAAATATGTTCAAGGCAATGTGCTAGTTGGTGTGTGTTCATGTGTGTGTGTGTCTATGCATACATGCCCATACGCTCAAGGATAGAGGCCAAAGGCATCAGCTAGGTGTCTTTCTTTTTGTGTTCTATATTATTTTTGAAACAGGGTCTCTCTCTGAACCTGGGGCTCCCTATATTGGCTAGACCGATTGGCAGGGCCCTGGTATTCCTCTGTCTTTTCCAGTGCCATAATTACACACACACGTGCCAGCACACTGAACTTCCGTGTGAGTGCTGGGGTCTGAACTCAGGTGCTAACACTGGCACAGGAAGCATTCTACTCACTGAACCATCATCTCCTTGTTTTCACAATTTTTACTAAATATATTTGACTTTTAGATTACTGTGAGCAATTGCGTCTTTACCCATTACAATCACTGCATTTAGCACACATATATGAATATATATATATATATATATACAGCAAAACTTCATTACAGTCACTGCCTCCAAAGATAACAATATTATGCTCATTTACAACCATTCACCGTCAATTTGTGTTTTTATGTGAATGCTTTGTGTGTGTTGTGAAGATCGGTGAACTGTAATAAAAACACACTTCACTAGATGCCAGTCTTCAGATTCTTTGTGTGGGAAAAAAAAATGATGAGAAAAATTAAACAAGGAAATTCCATCTCACCCAGGCGTGGTTTCATCATAATTGAGGATGCGGTGTAAGCCACAAACGGAGGGAATGTAGGAGCTAAACATCTACTTTAAGAACAACTTTAAAAAAAATTCTTTCTCCCCCCCTCCCTCCCTACCACTTTCAATCCCCTTCTCCCTCCTTTCTCATCCTCCCTTCTTTCCTTCTTTTCTTCCTTCAGTCCTTCCTTCCTTCCTTCCTTCTTCCCTCCCTCCCTTCCTTCCTTCCTTTTTTTGATGCAAAGCAACTCACTCAAAGTTGTAATATTTTATAGCCCAGGCCTCCAATGTAACTATGAAAAGCATTGCTAGCATGAGTATAGCAGGTGCTGTATTCACCTTATTGTAGAAACTACACCTTCCAGAACTCACACAGAATTATATAATTAAGTTATATTTAACAATATAACTAACTTATTGCAGTTCACTCACAACACACAATTTAGAAACTCGAGTTATTGAATTCCTAATAAGGCCCTTAAAAAGTACTCGTGTTAAGTCTATGATGGCACATCCCTTTAACCCTAATACACGGGAAGCAGAGGCAGGTGGATCTCTGTGAGTCTGAAGCCAGCCTGGTCTACATAGTAAATTCCAGGACAACCTGAGTTACACAATAAGACTCTGTCTCAAAAAAAATAAATGGTATTCATATTGAAAGTGTAGTGAGATTTTAATCGGAGATTTAGAAGACTGTAAGGTCTCAGCCCTTGGAGAGAAATGCCTAAGCAGTATTAGGGAGTTAGTTCACAAAAAGAGAGAAAGGAAGAAAGGAAGGAAGGAAGGAAGGAAGGGAGGGAGGGAGGGAGGAAGGAAAGAAGGGAGGAAGAAAAAAAAGAAAAAAAAAGAATTAGATCTCCCATTTTCTTTGTGTACCTTTATATATATGTATATATATATATATATATATATATATATATATATATATATAAAACAAGGTTTTCATTCTAATTGTGACTCAGAAGCCAGAACCAATATGTGTAAGTAATTATTCACTCTTAATAAACTCTGTCTGTCTGAGCTAATTTCAAATGCAGAAGCATAATTTCTAGGACAGAAAAATTATTCCTAAATCAGAAAGTACAGTCTTCAGGTATAGTGCTTTTATTTATGTAAATAAAAATAGAATCCAAGTCATTGAATTCTTATAATAACTACTGAATTTCAGTGTATTAAAATTTCAATAACCCAGTCTTTCTTATCCACCTCCAGCAACCTCAATTTGTAATCATCCCAATTTGTAGTATGCATACATGTGTATATGTATATGAAAACACAAAGAATGATAGACTTTCCTTTTCTTCTATTTTATGGGGTCTTTTTTCACACACCAAACATCCTATGAATTGGCATGAAATTTGAATTTTAATTACTTTTTCATCTTTCAGATTAACATTCACCTGGTTGCTTCTTTCTATTTGAATTTCCTGCTTTTATAATCATGTAATCTTAATTTACATAACTCAATTAAGTTTCAAAAGCAATTCAGGAATATACTTGTCACCTGAAAAATGAAAGTGTATGTGCACTGCCTCAGAGAAAACCTAGACATTGTCTGTGTCCCCAAAGCAGAAATGCTGAATAAAAGGTAAAGATATTCAAACCATAAAATAAGTGAACTATTTTCTTCCTTCATGCTAACTCGGGTGATACTTTTAGGTCTATTTCTTTTTTTTTTTTTACAAACGTGGTTGTCACATGGATGATTCCATTACAGATGTGTAACAGAAGTGCACACAAACAAGCATCCTCCACAACCCTTCCACACAACTAAACCAAGCATCTACAGGGGACATGAAGCTTAAGCATCGCCCACCTCCTCTTCAACTTTCCCATCTGCCTGCACATCGTTTTCTGGTTTTGAACTTATAACAATAAAAGAAAAAGTGGCCTGATTTATTTGGTGTGTGTGTGTGCACGCTATAAGACAGAAAATGATAATAATTTTCTTCTCATGTCTGTACATTGTAAAGCCTTGAAGTATTTTGGGGAAGTACTATTACAGCAACTGGATATGCAGTAAACATATTTTTTCCTAAATATATATATTTCAAAGAATGCTAAGACAGTTGAAACACGCACACACACACACACACACACACACACACACACACACACACCATTTGGAGAAAGTTTTCTTTTCCATGTTGGGACAACTTTTATACTTAAAACTCAGCTTAAGAACCTTTCTTGGTAGCTGTTTGCCATAGTCTTTGGCAATTTCCTTCAGTTGTTTGCTAATCTTTTAAAATGATAATTGACAATGATGATGACCCTTAGATGACCTATAGTGTGCTTTGCTAGCGTCTACTCTAAGTATTTTCCAAGATTAATCCATGCATTCCTCATACCAACCTCCCATAACATTTGTGCATTTTCCTGGTAAGTAAAGGCATTCACCAATAAATGGTAAATGACCACAAAGCTAGCAAGTATAAAAGCTGTGACTGAAATCTATTCAGGAAGTTGTCTCCTGTGCCGAGGCATTCAAGGCTACTTCCCACTTTCTCTTCCATCAGCTTCAGTGCCACTGCATGTATGTTGAGGTCTGATCCACTTGGATTTGAGTTCTGTGCAGGGTGGTAGATATGGATCTGCTTTCATGCCTCTGTACATGCCATCATCCAGTTATGCCAGCACCATCTGTTGAAGATGCTTTCTTTTTCTCATTGTACAATTTTGGCTTCTTTGTCAAAAATCAGATGTCTATAAGTGCGCATATATATGTCTTTGTCTTTGATTTAATACATTGACCCAACTGTCTGTTTTTATGTCAATACTATGCTATTTTAACTATAACTTTGTGGTAAAGCATAAGATGAAGAATGATGATACATCCAGCAGTTTTTCATATACATGATTGTTTTAGATATTGTGTGTTTTCTGTTTTTCCATGTGAAGATGGTAGTGCTGGTGGTGTGTGTTTCCCTTTCTTGGGTTTTGCTAGTGTAGAATTATCTATTGCCTGCATTTTCATGGGTGTTGCCAACTTCCTAGGATTGGAGGGTTCTTTCTAGTACCTTCTGTAGGACTGGACTTTTGCATAGATATTGACTGAATTTGATATTGTCATAAAATATTTTCTTTCAAAAATATGGAATGCTTCATGAGTTTGCATGCCATCCTCGTGCAGGGGCTGTGCTATCTTGCTCTTCTTCTCTGGGTCATTCCAGTTTTAGTATATGTGCTGCTGAAGTGAGCCCAGCTGTAGTTTTCTGTAATAGTCTCAGTCTATTGTAAAGAGAAGTTTTCTAGGTGATAGGTGAACTGTAACCAACATCTTGTTTTCTTTCTTAAATCCCCTTGCTCTGTCACCTACATACACAAACACATACACACACTCACCCCATAAACACAGTGTCCAGTACCAATACAGGTTCACTTCATGTCCTTTTAAAACTAAACTTTGTTATATTTATACTTTACAGAAATATTATTTTTAAAAAGCCCTAAATGAGTTTCAACGTAATTACAACAGTGATTTCACTGAGAATATTTTGCAGATTCTTCTAACATCTGCTCAGGCAGCGAGTCATTCCAAATGAGTGTTTACTCCATAGGAAACAATCTAGTCATCGTCTGAAAACGTCACCCTTCTGGAAATGCATGCACGTGCAAATGTCCACTCTTTATTGACATAAAGTTTCTGCATTGAAAGGGCTAGGGAGGAGATTTTTCAGACACACCAACTGAAAAAAAGCACACTTTTTTCCAAAGTCAGAGCTCACTTTTGACTATTCTCAAGTTATTAAATCCAGGAAAAAGTCATCACTATGAATAATCCCTTCAACTACTTCATGTTCATGGAAAATCGCACCTGAACACGTCCAGAGAGAATCTGAGAGCCATGGGAATTGTTCTTAAGAAACACTTCAAGCCCTTTCGAAAACAGAAAAATGAACGAAATAGAACAAGTCAAATTCTGTATACTAATTGGGTTTTGGTTCCATGTCTCATTTGTGCCCATCTGCTCTTTGTGATAATTACCTGTTCTCAGGAAAAATGAATGGCAGAACTGTAGTGAGAATAATATTCCAAGAAAGTAATATGTGAGTAGAAAATTAGGCTCTCCTACTAGGGATAGATCTAATTCATTACCAATCACCGTTATAACATTTCAATGAGAGAATAACTGGACAATGAATGCAGAGTTTGGTTAGAATGTGAAGTAAGTGTGTGTGTGTGTGTGTGTGTGTGTACATTCCTTGACTCTTGCCAGGTGGAACTACACTACTTTACCTGGCCTCAACTGTTTTATGCTGGCACAACTGGATGTCAACCTGTAGAAGAATGAAAATAGACCCATATCTCTCACCGTGCACAAAACTCAAGTCCAAATGGATTAAAGACCTCAATATCAGTCCGAACACACTGAACCTGATAGAAGAGAAAGTGGGAAATACCCTACAACAGATGGGCACAGGAGATCGCTTCCTATGTATAACCCCAGAAGCACAGACATTAAGGGCAACATTGAATAAATGGGACCTACTTAAACTGAGAAGCTTCTGTAAAGCAAAGGACACTGTCACTAAGACACAAAGGCAACCTACTGACTGGGAGAAGATCTTCACCAACCCCGCAACAGACAAAGGTCTGATCTCCAAAATATATAGAGAACTCAAGAAACTAGACTTTAAAATGCTAATTAACCCAATTAAAAAATGGGGCACTGAACTGAACAGAGAATTCTCAACAGAAGAAGTTCAAATGGCCAAAAGACACTTAAGGTCGTGCTCAACTTCCTTAGCAATCAGGGAAATGCAAATCAAAACAACTTTGAGATATCATCTTACACCTGTCAGAATGGCTAAAGTCAAAAACACCAAGGATAACCTTTGCTGGAGAGGCTGTGGAAGAACGGGTACCCTCATCCATTGCTGGTGGGAATGCAATCTTGTGCAACCACTGTGGAAGTCAGTGTTTCGGTTTCTCAGGAAATTCGGGATCAACTTACCCCTGGACCCAGCAATACCACTCTTGGGAATATACCCAAGAGATGCTCTATCAAATGACAAAAGCATTTGTTCAACTATGTTCATAGCAGTATTATTTGTAATAGCCAGAACCTGGAAACAACCTAGATGCCCTTCAATGGAAGAATGGATGAAGAAAGTATGGAATATATACACGCTAGAGTACTACGCTGCGGTAAAAAACAATGACTTCTCGAATTTTGCATGCAAATGGATGGAAATAGAAAACACTATCCTGAGTGAGGTGTCCCAGACCCAAAAAGATGAATATGGGATGTACTCACTCATAATTGGTTTCTAGCCATAAATAAGGACCACGGAGTCTACAATAGGTGAACCTAAAGAAGCTAAGGAAGAAGGTGAACCGAAGGAAAAACATATAGTTGTCCTCTTCGCTAAGGGAAGTAGACCAAATTTCCGGGGAGAAAATGGGATCTTGGGGGGGGTGGGATGGGGGTAAGGGGAGATGGGGAGAGAAAAGGTAGAAGGGAAGGAGGGGGGACCTGGGAAAAAGAAAAAAAAATAAAAAAAATAAAAAAAAAACACTTGTCTGATGGCTGGATTCAAGCCTGGGCAACCCCATGAATGCATGGGAACATGGGTTGCAACTAGAGACTCGGTATAAGCCAGTACATATCTATATATCATTTTAGGTCCTATTTTTTTTTCCAACACAGGGTTTCTCTGTAAGTTTGGAACCTGTCCTGGAACTAGCTCTTGTAGACCAGGCTGGCCTCAAACTCACAGAGATCTGCCTACCTTTGCCCCCTAAATGCTGGGATTAAAGGCATGTGCCGCCACCACCCGGCTTTTAAAGGTCATTTTTAAGAAATTTTGTTATATTTATGCTTTATAGAAGTATTATTTTTTAAAAGTCCTAAATGGGTTTCACTCCTAACCCAGCAAAGGATGCACTTGTGCACTTCACAGGAGAAAGCATCTCTAACAGAGAACAGTTTCCATCTGTTCATCAGCACCCATCAAACCCCATCTTCCTCTTTCTCCCTTCCACACAAACACAGAGACCTGAAAGCCTATTTAAATGGATAGTTTAAGAAAATCAGCTCTTCCCACATTACTGGAGAGGTTCCTCAGTTAACTGTTGAAAGCCATTTGAAAAGCTGCTGGTCTCAGTTTATCCAAGCCCACCGTACTCAGTCGTGGTTGGCAGTCACAAAATGCTTTCTGGAGATAAGTCAACGGGGTGTAACTGTAATAGTGCACGATTTAATGTCAATTTTTAATATGCCATTTCTACGAATCTTCTACACCATAGTCTTGTTCTCTCTGAGGCAGGTAGTGAGAAGAATATAAACTCCTAGGGGTGTTTCTGTCATGTCCTAGCAGCGCATGTCAAATACAGCATTTGGTGGAGCGTGTCCAGAGAGGAAGAAAAACTCCCATTGCCCCTGCTTTGGACCTTTGCAGGCTGCCTGGTCTCCCTGCTGTGCCCTCCACACACCTCAATCTTCTGCCTGTCTGTACCCTGGTGAAATTCCCCAAAGTCCTCTGCATTCTGAAAGCCTCCTCTTAGCATTTATGAAAACAATCGGTTTCTCATTCCTTTGTTCCCTAAACCTTTCCCCATCCTCAATATTGCAAACAGAAGCCTACTAACTGAGTACATGTTTCTGACATCTGATCCTATATGCCAACAGGTAACAGTGAGTCTGTGCTTCTTTGACCCTCAGTATAGTGCCAGGGAACATTAATAGACACAGCTAGAGGCCCTGGCACCTGATCTTCCTTTAGCGGAAACCAATCTAGCTCCCACCTCTGAGCCACAACAAGTTACCATCTCTGGTTACTGTATTGTTAAAAAGCAGAATCATCTTTTTTTGTGGTAATTAAAAAGTGCCTCAAATTAATTATTCCTCATCTGTATATACACAGACACGTATAGAGACACATTTCATAGATATTTTTCCCACCAATGAAGTTTCAGTGACCAGATATTATTTCTTCTGTGGGTGATAAAAAAAAAACCAATAATTTATATTTAATGGTGTAGGAGGTCCTTCTGTATTTGTGTTGCTTTCATTGCTTAAATAAAGAAACTGCCTCGGCCTTTTGATAGGGCAGTACTTAGATAGGCTGGAAGACAGAACTGAATGCTGGGAGGAAGAAGGCAGACAGGGAGAGCTGCCATGAAGTCACCAGAGTCAGACATGCTGAATCTTTCCCAGTAAGCCATGACCTCATGGTGTTACACAGATTGGTAGATATGGGTTAGATCAGGATGTGAGAGTTGGCCAAGAAGAGGCTAGATATAATGGGCCAGGCAGTAATGTAATTAATACAATTTCTGTGTGGTTATTTTGGGGGTTAAGCTAGCTAGGCGACTGGGACGCAGCCCACTCCTTCTACTACAATTTAAATTCTTTCTTACTTAGTAATTGAATCTAAGAGAGATGGAAGAAATGAAAGACTAAGTTCTATTTTAATAAAACTTGAAATTTATTCAACTACTACTAAGTCCCTACTTATGAAAGACATAATAGCAACTAGAATATGGAGCTGATTTTTGAAAAATTTACATTTGGGAGCAGGTTCAAGATGCCTACATTGTAATGAACACAGAAAGCTGGGTCAATATCGAAGACAAAAGTTACCTCTGACCAGGACTGTGGAGGGAGGAATAAAAAGCAAAACTGAAAAACACCACCACCACCACACACACACACACAAAAAGAATAGAAATGATAGCCTGCAAGTTCTAATGATTTCAGAAAGAAAGAAACATTAGGATGCCTTGGCTACAACTCATCTGTCTGCAAAGTAACTCCTTGGGCCATCACCGTAGAGGAAATGGGGCTTCCTCTACCAGGAGAGAAGAGTGGCTGGCTGTAGGAGGACAGAGTAGGTGTTGGTCAGGTAACTGCAAATGGGATTTGCTGAGACATCTTGAATGTGAGACATTCATCAAACACGGAGGATGATGCTGGGGGAAGAACTTGGACACATTTTAGTTTGTCCCGTTCAGCTTGGTGTCTAATTATAAGTACCTAAGGGATGCTTCAGACACGTTTATATCCACTAATACAAGGAAGAATGGCAACAGTTGGGAGTTAGGTTACTTATTTTCCTTTGTAGAAAACTGGCAGCCTAGAGAACATTATAAAGAATAGAAACGGATAGTACCTGTGTTGAAATTAATCCCTTCTCCGTAGCCACTGCACCCTGGTCAGTTCTCATACTCTGTCTTTCAAGTGCCGGTTCTCCAGCCACTGGAGTCAGACAGGATTTACTCACCAAACTGAGAAGCCATAACAAGCACACCTTTGTAAAGTCTCCTCCCCAGTCAGCTTTCAACTTGGGTGACAGTTTTCTGAATTGAAGCCATGACACAAAGCTGATCTAGGAAAGATCAGATGATCTTCCAACAAGAATGTAGCCAGGCCCAGCTCTCCACAGCACTGGTTCCTAGTTTCCACAGGAAGAGGGCTTGCAATTGAGCACAGTTCAAAGAGCTATGCCTTGGAGCGTGTTTGGTTCTGAGACCTTTGATCCTGACTTGAGCGAACCAAAAATACTTTCTGGCTCTGTCACTGGTAATTGGTACATTCCTAAGAGACTAGCAACTGCTTAGAAATTATGATATATCTTAAAAGAGAATTGAGAAATGTGTGTGTAAGTTTATTTCACTGGAGCTACAATAAAGCCAGAAGATTGAATAAAAATAAATAAGAAACTGCAACTTTTGTTGCAGACTAAAGATTCACCTTCCCTTTAGAGCATTTATTGCCTACACTTGGTGCTTCCATACACCACCAAAAGCTAGGACAGGTCCAGAGATGTTCTGCTGCTTAGCTACAATCTAACTGGGAAAAAACAGAAGCAGAAAAATAGGCCTTCATACAATGTATCCTATGAGAGCCACAGGAATTGAGGGGAAACTCACATAGGCACACAGTAGAGAATTAAAGATCTAGTCACCAGGGAAAGATTGACTAGATGACAAAGGTCAAGCCTAGGCTATGCGTTGAAGACAGCTAAGACTTCAAGTTCGGCATAAACAGAGATCATGCAGGAAAGGCAACTGCATAAGCAAATCCATCCATAGAGAAAAGTGAGGACCACGCTCAGGAACGGCATGCTTTCTCTTCTGTTTGCCTCACTGAGTCAGACAGTGCATCTCCTGACAACCTGAGCTGAGAGTAACAGAAAGCCAGGTTCTATCCCATCAGCCCCCACAGAGCTTTGTTCCACGGGTACACTGACTCATAAAACCACCAGTGGGGGGCCAGGCACATCCCCGCCTCAGTGTGCTTTATGGCAACGGGCATCTTCCTAGGGATCGTGACACATACATATTGAATAGCTCTTAGGTCTATGAAAAGGAACAACAAACCCTCTTGCAGCAACATTTCCAGTCTGGACTCACTAGTACCTTGTTCTGTCCCCACACAGTAAAGTGTAATAATTACAATACTTATCTTGTGACTCTGCAGCAGGGTAGCATGTGGTGACAGATATTGTTGCAACAATATTCTTCTGTTGAATATGAGGTTACCAAAGGCATAAATCAAGCGTGCACTAGAATGCGGGGGGACAGTGTTATTAAGTTATTAAGCTGGGGTTCTTCTCCAGTAGACGCAGAGGGAGACGGAGAAACACAGGAATATACACACAGAGGCAGCCTGGAGGGGGGACTGCTCAGTTACTCAAACCAAGAAGCTGTTGCGCTGAGGCAGGGGAGGGCCAAACAGCAGGTCACTTTTCATCGTCCTGTCACTTTCATGAAATGCCAAAAAGTAAAAATAAAAGATACAACAAGAGTTTTTTCCGTGGACTAAGCCAGCAGCAGCGACCTCAACAGGAAACACTTCTTAAAAGTAACAGACTCTAAGGCATCGTCAGAAAGTACACAACTCTGTAGGAGAGCAGAGGCGGAACGAGTTTCACCTATCCTAAGTGAACTACATGACCAAGAAATGCTAACGAGAGGAGGAGAAATGTTTATTCTGAAGCAAAATGGCTCCTGCTCATCTCTTGCTTCTGTGTTTAGTGAAAGCAAAAGAAAATCAGTACACAGACTGTCACATACACAATGCAGAGGAAGAGATCTCCTAGTTAGCCATAAATTTGATGTGTCCTAGCAAGGAACCAGGGAAAGACAACACTGAATATAGAGATTCTTCCCCTTTTCCCTTGAAAAGTTAAAACTAGTTAGAATAAAATTTTCATTTTGCAAATATAAGGAAACTTATATCATCCCAATTATCCTTTAAGAAAGTACGGCTTTACAGAGGAAATCATGGGACGACAGAATTTAAATGATTTATACAAAATAAATACTCGCTGTTAATGGAAGCAGCATTTAAATCTAGCTTTTGTGACCCAACGATTTCCCATAACTCTAACCAAGGGACTTGCTGGCAGTGCGCTTTATTTTTTTATTTTTCTTTAAGCATTGCCACACCTCCTGCTGTGCCCTTGGTTGCCTAGAAATTCTATTTGGGCTTCACATTTTCTCTTGGCCGTTAGTCAGAAAACAGTCCAAATGCGGCTGTGTCGTAAATCACCGCAGGCCTTCCAGCATGGCATTATAATCCCTACAGAAAGAAGGGCCCCACATCTGAAGAGAAATAAAAACCTAAGAGGAAAGGCTTGTTTACCTCTCCCAGCTCATAAACGTGACATGTGACAAGATCAGGTAATAAGTTTATACTTTTTTTCCAGGCTGAATAAATATAACATTGAGAGCATTCCCCATCATTAAATTGATCCAGATTCTAAAATGGTGTGTATGTGTTTGGTATGTGCATATATGCATAGAGGTATGCACACATACTCACTGGTACACGCATGTGGAGGCCAGAGGTCGATGCAGGGTTTTCCTTTATTGCTCTCTACATTGTGAGAAGGGGTCTCTGTGAACGCGCAGGTCAAAGATTCAGGTAGACTAGCTAGCCAGCAAACCCCAGGTGTCTGTCTTTCTTGGCTACCCCATACTAGGATTACTGATGAACACAGATCTTGGTCTGGCTTTTGTGTGGGTGCTGGAGGTCACACCCAGGGCTGCAAGCTTGCACAGCATGCATTTTACTGGCTGAGTCACCACCACCCCTGGCCCCAGTGTTTACATTTTTGAAGAGAACGCTGACTTGTGTTTTCATTAGTGCAGTTAATTCTGCTCCGGGAAAACACTATGCGGTCACCACTTCAACAAACCCAGTCACTGTTCTATCTCTTGCTCTCTGTCCGGTTACATTCCAAGCCCCATCAACTCTACTTCGGGAATGTCCCTCCTTGTTCCGTACTCAGCACCGCTGTGGTATTTCTCGTTTTCTCATCTTGCTGTTAAACTTAC
Organism: Microtus oregoni; assembly: GCF_018167655.1. Taxonomy (NCBI): domain Eukaryota; kingdom Metazoa; phylum Chordata; class Mammalia; order Rodentia; family Cricetidae; genus Microtus; species Microtus oregoni. The sequence continues at coordinate 28,639,387 of NW_024543071.1, read as the reverse complement.
TGCTCTTTTCAGCTTTTATTTCCCACCACTAATACTCATTCTGTCACCAGCTGAAGTAGATTCACAGATGTGTGGTGCTGTTCAAAAACACGCAGTGGTTTTCCACAGTCCTTCAAGTTTAGCGCAAAAACATTTCCTTCCAAGGCATCCCGTAATATGGCATAATGGTAACTTCCCACTTCCCACTAGATAAAATGGCCTAATGGCAACTCTCAAACAAACCTTACATCATCTTGTTTCAAAGATTTTCTATCCCTTCTATAAAGCAACTAAAGAATTTCTTTTCAAAATCTTCAAGCGCCATCTTGTATCTCTTTGAAAAATACACTAAGCTCTTCATTAAATAATTTACAAACTTGATCCACTTACTTTATTAATTATGCCTTCCTTGAAAGGATTATATGGCTTCTAAGTCTAGTCTATCTGCAGGAGAGGTGATTCTGTTGAAAGTGGTCTGACCCGTCTCCGCATCTGTAAGTATGTGTGGTTTCCTTGTGAAAGAGCATGAAACAGGGATTTCTTGGTCTCAGAAGAAACCTGCAGGAGAGCAAGCACAAGGACTCCACAGGAGCAGAGGAAGCCAGACAGAGACAGCTCCGAGAGAAACCTGTCCTGAGCCTACTTCTGTGGTAAGAGCAGACGAGCCTCTAGAGTCGAGGCCATCCCACAGAGATATCTAGATTCGAGGCTATTCCACAGAGATTTTCCTTCTTCCCTGGTGAAAAGGCTGGAATCGCATACACTGCAGTAGTCAGTCATTTGCCGTCAGTCACTCGGCAACAGCTGTGAAATTTCCCAAGTCCTTCTGGGCTCTGCGTTTTATTCAGCGCATGAAGAAAGACGGCAATCACAATTTTTAAACCAACAGTATCCACAAGAGCTGGGGAATGGGGACATCCACCCAAAGGATTCTTGAGCAGCTGTCACTGACATCAGCTAGAGGATCTCTGCAACACTTGGGATAGTTCACAGCCAGTACAATATTAGTACCTGCTCGGTAAGCCTCTCTTCAAAAGGAATGGCTCTGCTCTCCTATCGGAAGCATGTCAGGACGTTCTTCCAAACAGCCACCTGCTCGCTTGCTACCCATCACATGCAGTTGCTATCCCGTTGCTGATAAACACCACAATCTATTGTGCACGGTTCTGGAGGGTGGAAGTCTGAGATGAGGTATCAGTGAAGCTGATTTCGACTCGTACCTTGTCCAAGTTGTTTGCAGCTACTGATAATCCTCCCACAACTTCTCGTGGTATTGTGACCTTCACTGTATCACAAAACTCAGAGAAGTAAGGAGCCTTTCCAGACTCTTCCTGCAGGGTCAGCAAAATTATCCCTGAAGGTTCTACCCTCCGTGACCTAACTGTCTTCTAAAAAGCCCTCTTTAAAGACAATCACACTGGATATTAGATTTCAACCTAACATTTGGAGGGAGACATAGCAGCATTTACTCCTGATATGTAAAAGGAGCAAAAGAAAGAGAATGGCTTGGTTATATTGCACTTCTCTGATAAAGCATTTCACTACAAAGTCTGAACTAATATTTTTATTTTTAATTCATAATAATAAATATGTTTTATTTTATATTTTAAATAATAATAATAAAAATAATTCATACCCATATAAAAAGTAAATGGTTTTTCACTCCTAAAGATTTAAGGTGAGAATATTGGGAACAATTTCTAATAAATACAACTAATTTTGTTCTTAATGACAGAATAACTACTAGCAGCTCATCAGGCTACTGAATATAGCAATAAATACTTAGAGAGAAAACTAAATATCTCCTCACCAAACCCAAGGGACTCTCTTAACTGTATTCAGTCATTTGCCATGTCAAAGCCTTCTTTGGATCAATGAAAAACAAATGAACAATGACATTTTAGTAAATGGAATACTCAGCCCATTAGGACCATTGTGTTTCTGAGTCCAGTTGCATTGGGTTTAAGCCTAAGTCTGGGATATAATCAGTAAGGCTTCAATTTAAAAATCCAAATAAATTGTTAAACTATGATACATGCTATTAAAAACTGAAGCCTAAATTTATGCTTTTAATAATCCAGGAAGCAAGTATTACATGTTATCACTATGTAGGTGAGTTTACTAAGAGCAAATTGAAGTAGATAGATGACTAGAACCTGACGGTTATAATCCAGTGAGCAAACCATGCGTGTACAAGCATGTACCAGTCTCTCACTCAAAACCGTTCTTTTCCATCATCACCTAACTACGGCATACAGAATCCGTATTACTCTAATCCCTTCACAGTCTGACCTGTCTTACCTCCTTGTGACTTCTTCCTAAATAAATTCATCACTGACCTATAGACATGCCCACAGGCCATTCTGGTAAAGGGAATTTCTCAATTGAGATTTCCTCTTCCTGAGTGTGTCTAGATTTGTATCAGGCTTATAAAAACTAACTCTAACAGTGACTGGTTTTCAATACACAATGTGGATAGCTTCTGAGGAATGATACCTAAGGCTGACCTCTGGCCTAGGCAAGAACACACACACACACACACACACACACACACACACACACACAGGTGCAACACAGGTGCAGATTCATAACCTCCCACCCACGTGTTCTCCAAGCCACATGAACAGACATATAAACACAAAAAGGTGCTGCAAATGAATCCTAGTATTCAGAAGAACAAATGCTTTTATCTAGGCCCAAGGAGCACAGACACAAAGGTGCAACCCCTTGCTAAGTTATGCACACTGAAGGTGCTAATTGAGGAGCTTATTAATTCAGTGAAAGTGGACTGATAACTCACTTTTCCACCTTCCAGACAGATGATTTTACAGACACTTGCTTAGTTGCTACATATAATAATATCACGTACAACGTTATTTGCAATTTTAGTCTAGAACAATAAACGCAAGGGGAAAAGCCTTTATTACTCAGCATCCTTCATCAATCATCTTCCACCCATGATTACATTAATTGATCCTTAGCTAATATGATGCTACACACCTTACCTCTTTCTTCAGGCAGTGACCTGTGAGTCACATTTCCAGAAATCCCCAAAGAACAAAGGTACTTCTGTGGGGTTTCATTAGAAGACGATCGTGAGTTCATTAAATCTTCAGATGAATCCAAATCTTATTAGAAAAGTCAATATCATCTACCAGATTTTTAGATGAAACTTTGTTAATCTAATTGACCAGCTTAAACTGTAGGAACTTTCGATCTAGATAGATCTAAATAGGTACTATAGGAAATGGCTCTGAAACTAGCATAGAAGCAGCCAAAAGACTGGCAGCATAGGAAAAGTGGAAGGCCTAATGATGTGAACTGAAGCACCGAGCTGAGCATATGTTCTCAAGTCGTCTTCTTTCCGTGGTTCACTGCTGTTTTTATAGATGCCTCATCCGTTGTGTGGCAAATCACTGTTCAAGGAATACAGTACTGTGTTTAGAATGCTTTAAATTAAGTTACACCCACTTATGGGAAAATAGCTCTTAAGTTTGGGATGTGAGGCTGTGAATCTGACTGCATTTTTATTGGAATGGAAGAGCGTGCCTAAAGTCCCAGGCTTTAAATGACGCTGCCCGAATATCTCTTTTTATGCCACCATCTCTATAATAAGACAGCTTCCCCACACGGTATACTCTAGAGACTCCCTATTGCTGGAGTTACTATTTCATTGAGAAGAGAAAGGAAAAGAAGACAGGATGATTTCACTTAAGAATAAGGATGCTACGGGCTCACATTTCTACATACAACACACAATGCAACCTTATTTTCGCTGTTTGATCTGTACTTTGGCAAATGGTTTGAGAGTCAGGAAATCCTATATTGCATAAACAAAATAAAACATTTTGAAATGAACGTGGGGGCAACCAGAGAGCTTGCCTTCTTTCTTGGCTTTGCAACAACTCCAAGATCCTTGAAGTATCTAAGCTGTGACTGCATGGAAACAGGATTAAAGTCCTATTTTTGTGTGTTTATACAAAGGAGTGATGCCTTTTTGTATTGTAGTATCTCCTAAACTACTATCCAAGCAGCAGATCTGTGACTCGTTTTCCTGTGCAGAAGGGCCTTCCATTTCCTTCAGCCTGGTTCTATTAGACAAAGTATACTAGGAGAGATGCTCTCTGACCAATTTGTCCAGAACATGCACCACAGTGCGTTTCTCGGGATCTGCACCTCGGGCTGTCCTCCAGGTCTCCAGGATTTATTACACACACCCCCGATATATTCTTCCTTTGAAATGCTCCTTTCCTGCCTTCTTGGAAATTGTCATCTTTGCCTTGATTGATCTCCTCCATGATTGGGGCACCTCCTTCAATAGGCATTAATGATTCCTTAAATCACTAAATCACATTAAAGGGATCTTACAGGCCAAAGGCAATGAGAGGCAGTCTTCACTCAGCAAAGGGCTGACTTCCTAGGAAACTGAGGAAACAACACTGAGAATAATGGAAACATAAGCATATGAATTCCCAGTCAAGGCATCAATTGCATCTTCCAGGAGAGAAAAATACAGCCCCACCTTTTATCGTCCTGCTAATGAAACGGAATTGTACCCCAGTGCTTTTCAGATATTAGGGGGCAGTTTGAAGCAGACTTTACATGTGATCCTGTGCAATTTCACCCATAGAAAGTGGCACCAACCTGAACCAGGTTTGGTAAGCTACAAAAGATGCCTACATGAACGCAATTGCTTCAGTGTGCCATGAGTGACCCTCAACCACATCCAAGGTCAGAGTTGCTGTCCCATTTGGCCATTTCTCATACCTCACAAGCTGGTCCCCACATCTCACTTCACCAGCAAATTCCAGGTCATTTTAGAATGAAAGAGCACATTTATTACGTTATTTAAGTATGTGATAAGGAAATAAAATCTATAAAGGCAGGTGACTATTTCTTTGAGTTCTTATCCTTCTCACCAAAAAAGTTATTTAGTGTTGTCTTCCAACCCTATTTTTTTTTTCAGAATTATAGCTGTTTCCCGGCAGTCGGCTCAAGGTGGTAATTTGTGTAAATATCTATGTTGGGTGTAACAGAATTAATGGCACATGTGTGCATTATTTGATTAAGTATAGAAAACTTAAAAACAAATTACATGGGTCTTAAATACATAGTTTTACACACACACACACACACACACTACAGTGAGACACACATACATTTTCAAAACTGATTGGTTCAAAATTATCTTTAGGCCATAGAATGGCTCCTGCAGCCCTCAAAGTGGTAGCAACCAACCTTGTCCATTCTACCGAGGACCACTCTGCCTTCTTACCCCTTCACTTCTTTCTTCTTTGGTAATAATTACAAGTGGTCTGCCACTTCCTTTTTTTTCATACCACTTTTCAGTCAAGAATGCAGTAGAGAATTGAGAATTTGAAAACTGAAGTATATTTTGATTTTGCATCTTGTTGCAGTCCAAGTAAGAAATCCAACTCTGATTTAAATTCACTCATTAAACTATATTTTTTTTCTATAAAATTGGCATGCCGCCAGCTCCCGTCACAGTGTCTGGCACACATGTACTTAATAAATATTAGTTGGAGATTCACATTCTAATAAACCAACTGCTAATTATTCTGTTGCTATCAGAACAGGAATGTTTTTCATGTAAAATCTATGGCACTTTCCTAATAAAAAAGATAGAGACAAACATAACTACGGTATTTAAAGAAAAGGAAAGCTAAGATATCATTTGCTTCACTATACATTGATGTCAACTTAAAAAGACCTTCTTTAAGTCCTGTTTTTCTCCCTTAGTGGCTCCTAATTAGAGCCTAGTGCCTAAGAAAGAGAAAATAAAATATATATCCCTAGTGTTGATTTTGAAGGCTGTAAACAATGAGAGCTGAAAATAACCTACCTTACTTCTAAGTTGTTGGAACGTGACACTTGTTACTATAGGAACAGAGCCCATATTTATTCGTCTTTAATTTGACTTATTAATTTAAACAGCAGAAGAATTAGGAAATTGAAAACTGACGTTTTAACTGAATTAAGAAAGCAATTCAAAAGTAAGTGACGCTAACCTAGATCCAGGATGATCGGGCCCAACACACAGGTACTTCATTATAACACAGAGATAACTCAAATAAGCACCAACTGGTGAATAAGATGTCCTCATCGGTGGCTAATGAGCCTAATGATCAAATCCTGATCCATCTGAAAGGAGGAGTTTTGTAGCTGTTATTGTTGTTCTCATTTGTCTTGGCATACCCCCTCTTCCCAAATGAGCTCCTTAGGCAGATGAAATCAGGTTTCTCAAATAATCAAACACGTTGAGAAACATGTTTGATGTTTTACAACAGCGCTACAGCGTGAAGGTGGTCCCCGAAGTGTATCCATGGAAACTTAGTCTTCAGTACCAATGCTGAGCAGTGATGGGATGAGAACCCCACACTCTTGGATCCACTAACGCCAATGCTGCAGTTCTGAGGTCTGTTCCTCGCTGTTTCATGACCTCTGTTCACCCTTCCACCACATTATTACACAATAACAACCTCACCAAATGCACACCTTCATCTCAGACTGCCCACAGATCTGTGACTTAGTAAATTTCTGCTGATTGTATCTTACCCAATTTGAAATGTTCCATTTTTAGAAAGACAAAAGGGATGGTAATCCGTGCCATCAAAATACTACAAAACGTAAGAAGGTTTTCAGGGTGCAGCTCTGCCTTTGAATAGCTAAGTTGAGCACTGGGAATTTTTAAAAGATTCAACAACGTGAAATATCGTACATATATATTTTATTATAAATTTTAAATATACATTTGATTATTTACTTTGAAAAGCTAAATTCTGATGCTAAGTATAAATCTTTTTCTATATGCCAAAGTGTGCTATACTTTGTGTGGTATGATTTCTTAAACACAACCTCACTTATTAGCAAAAGAGGAAATGATATTGGATATAAGCATAGTGGAAGAAAACTAAAATATAAACTGTATTTTATAATACATAAGTTATGTATTTATAATATAATAAAGATCATATTTATTTTTTTATGTGTGTGAATGTTTTGCCAGTGTTTATTTCTTTGTACTATATGCATAAGGTGTCTCTAGACGTCAGAAGAGGGAGTCAGATCCCCTGGAACTAGAGTTACAGATGGTTGTAAGGCACTATCTGGGTGCTGGAAATAGAACTCAGGTACTCTGGAACAGTGTGGTCAGTGTTCTTAATAATGCAACAATTTCTCTAAGTCTATTTAAAAGCGAATAAAAGCAGGTGGAAAATTTCAGCTTAGTTTCTACAAGACAGTGTTCTGGCCAACCTCAGCACACTTTTCTGTGACATTCTTACATGTAGCTTTTCTTAGCAATATTGCAAGTTTGTGTGTTCCCTCCTTCCTGGCCTCTCTTCTGCTATAGAAAGAAAAAATAGGACGATCAGTTTGACTTTGAAAGTTACTGTTCTACTCGGACATAAATTCATCCCATTTGTAAACATCTTATTTACAAGCAAACACTTCATACAAAAACTCTGCTCTTACAATCCTCGCCACGGCCATTTCTGGAAAATGAGGTTGCTGCTGACAGTGTAGATGATATGCAGTTCCGGAGTGTCATACTTTATATGCAAACACATTTCTTTACAAATCTTGATTTATTATTTTTTTATAGTTTAATTTAAAAACAAGACAAAAATATGTCTTTCAGTGTTTTTCATGGTCTTGTTCATTCCTTAGTCAACTTTAATCATTGTCTAACATAAATTAATTCTAATGTTATCATATTTAACAAATCAAACAAAAAATGTAGCATTTATTTAGAATTAATAAATAGAAGACCAGAGGTATCTTAATCTACTCTCAATTCTGATTTAGTTATTGTTCGGTAGACCCATAAATTTTAATATTTTATAGCGGTAGTATGTAAGAAACAATGATTAAAACTACCCCTGCTCAAATAGCTGCATCACCTATTGTCCATTATGTCTCCATGATCTTCTTTTCCAGAATTTCTGTCAGTCAGTGAATATCTCCTGAGCAGTAATGTGTGATCATTCAGATAGAAATGGATACAGATATGCAATAAAGCAGATTCAGACATAAAACACTCTAAACAAGTTACAAAGCATTTAACAGTGTATGTAGACTTAAGAAAATAAAAAGAAAAAGGGTATAGTCAGTTGTAAAATAGTTTTAAAATAATAACTACTTTAAAGAGAGAAGTAAAGTAATTAAAAAGAAGAAGAAACCACGTAAGGATGTAAAATATTATAACATGGAGGGTTTGGATCTTATATTGTACTTTGTTAACTTTGAAATTTTTTAATGCTCATGAACAGATAATAGATGCTGAGAGACATTGACTGCTGAATTAAAACAACCTATATACTTTAGGAAGGTCTTCACATTAAAATGAAGATAAAAAATATGTTAGGGAAGAAGTTGGGCTTTTGTTTTCTATTAATTCCTTCCAGGTTAATAGAGAGCAGATTTGACCATGGAAACCTGAGAATTCTGAATACAGACTTGAAAGAGAAAGCCAAGAAAGACTATAGGACAAGTAACATGTAAGCTCATCCCTCTACATGGAAATGGCTAGGAGACATGATGAGACATGATAAAGTGTGTTGGCTACAGAGTCCTCATGACTTGTTACTACATGTTATCCTTTCATATGGCATGGATAGAGATTTATATTACAGTTGGTTATGCAGTCCTAATGGACTTACAAAGTTACAGAGGACTTTTACCTGGAAAACATAAAACAAACAAACAAAAAATTCTAACTGACTTGTGCATACCACCAGTCCATACTTGTGTGAATATAAATATGTATATTACTTCTAAAAGTTTGTGTGTTTTCAGAGCAAGGAAACCAGACACCAATGAAAACAGGTGACTCAGGTGAGCCAGCTTCTCAGAGTACCTCTGTATCAGTTTTCTCAGAGATCTGCATCCAGAACAGTTTCAAGGCTTCTGGCTGAGATGGTTCAGCCTCACAGACTATTCCAGTCAGGACTTTATAAGTCTTGCATTATCCTACCACACCAACACTGGAAAATAACTGGCTTCCCCCTGACTTGACCATTATCTTAATATTCTCAGGATCCCCTAAAGATGTCATCACTCTCAGACAATAGGAAGCAGTCTAGAAACATGATACCTATCTTCCCAAGAGGTGGAGTGGATGGTTTTGTTCATTCAGTGGGTTAAAAATGTTTGTCATCACTTAGTGGGGTTGGTCGCAATTGTTACTGGTCATTGTCAGGTAGAAAGATAAATAAAGGAGATTAGATTAAGAAAACAAAGGAGATATAGTATAGAAATAAGGGTATAATAGAGTGAAATGTTAGGTCTACTTTTAAACAGTCATTAGTCTTAAATATTTTATATTCATATGGATTTTTATATATTGATACAAATTTAAGGTTGTTTTGTTATAACATACTACATATTTTTTTCTACTCTTATTTAAGTTATTGTATATATACTGCTTATGTTAAAAGGTGATGCAGAGATTTAATCTTTGAAAACTATTTAGGATATTAAAGAAATACAGGTTACTAGTTAGTCATCTATAACAATCAAACTTATGGTCATGCTAGGTATGTTTTCAAGGTCAACCAGGCATATATTTTAAATAGATAGATGGTCTTCAAATATTTCAAATACCTACAGAATATGACATTTAAGCTGCTTCAATAACATAAGGCTTTTCATGATAATGAAACATGTCTGCTTTTGACAGCATCAATCTACTTCAGAGAAGATGATAGGTATCATATGTAGTTTGCTTTTTTGTGGCAAAAGTTAGGCATGGGGTAAGAAATTGTCCTTGCTATGACTTCTGACAGTATGCTATCCAAATTGGGCAAGCAAAACACAAAAGAAAGAGACTGCTAAACTTTACCAAGGCAGGTAGAACCGTCCTTCAAACATATCCTGCTTCACAGAAAAGTCTGTCAGATATTCTAGGCCTGTAGGCAGAAGACTGATGCTCCAATATTACATAGGAAACTTGGGTGATGCTCCAGGCAGTCAGCAGTTTATGTCATTTCTATAATTTTGGATTTTGTTTGCTCTGTACTTCCTTTTCACTAAAGTAATATTTTATCATTCTTGGGTCTCTAATAGAGATTGAAGACTAGGTAGTTAAATTTTACAGTTTTCCTTGTTACCAAATTCAGAAAAGTAGCTTAAATGAGAGAAAGTTTATAAGGTTGAGAAACATAAAAGCTTAAACTTTTATCTAAAATGTGTTCTGAGGTCTAAAAAGATAGTTTTAAGGTGATAACACAAGTTATAATTGAAAATATCTTTGGTATAAAACTTTAAATTTATTAAGATAAGATTGATAATGAGTGTTTCCTCCAAATATGCCAAATACCCACAGGACTGGATACTGTGGTTGTAATTCTTTCTTGATAATTGTTCTTATTGTATATAGCTTCCTTTTTTAAAGTTAATACCTTTCCTTCTATTTAAACAATCCTAATAATTTTTCTTAGTATATATATATAGTTTTACTCAGAGTTAAAACCTTTCCTTTTCATTTAGACAAAATGGGGAAATGTTGTGGAATATGTACACTGTGAAGATATGTTACTCTGGTTTAACAAAGATTAATTTCTAGACAGAGAGGATGCTGAGAAGAAGGGAAGACACCAGAAGAGGCAGAACAATCAGGATAGGCACTATGAAGATGAAATAATAAAACCACAAGGCAGAAAGTAAATGAATAGAAATGGGTTCATTTAAATTATGACAACTATTTAGAAACAAGCCTAAGCCATCTGTTGAGCTTTCATAATTAATGATAAGTCTCTGTCTCATTGCTGGGGAGATGACGGTCCTGATGGAAAAGTCCAACACACAGTAAGGATTCCATAATCTGAGACAGCTAAATGAGATGTCCCAATGTTTCTCATGAAAAAAATGTGTTATAATAATCAATATTCACTTTGACTTTTTCCATTAGATGATAGCTCCAGTGCAGAGCAGATGTTACCAACTAATGGTCAGTGAGTAAGAGAATGAAAGAGTGGCTGATGGGACTCCTTGAATGGCAACTGTTCAGACAAATATGCCTTCATTAAATGAGGCTCTCAGGATTCAGCTCCCCAAATCCTGCCCTCCAGCAATGTCTTTCACAGAAGACTAAAATTTTTTTCCCTCACTTTTTCATATTAACTGACAATCTACTAATTTAGAAGTTGATTTGAGTTAATAAACATTTTCCTTAAAGATGAAAATCTCTCTGCAGGGTAAAATTATTATTGAAGTACTTTAAAAATTATAATACTGAATGCTTTAATCAAATTTCTTTCTTCCTCTGGGATGCTTCTACATCCTCTTATTAGGTCAATAAAAAGTCTGGGGAATACTTTTGAATGCATTCTTAAATAAAAGTCAGGCTACATTTTAAAATTGTGTTATGTTCTTTAGTGTGTGTGTGTGTGTGTGTGTGTGTGTGTGTCTGTGTGTGTAGCTGCCCACATATGCCAGCGGAGCAGAGTCTCCTGGAACTGTAGATACTGGCAGTTTTGAGAAGAATGATGTAGGTGCTGGCAATTGAGGTTAGATCCTTTGAAAGAGCAGTCCGTGTTCTGAGCCCCAAACCATCTCAAAAGACTACATTTTGGGTTGTGATTTATTATCCCAAATATTTACCTACACAAATCACAGCATTTTGTGTCAAGAGTACTGGGATATTAAATTTGAAGAAAGACCTATTTTAACTCACTCAATTTTCAGATAAGAAGATGAAGTGTGGGGGCCTGGAGAAATGACTCAGTGGTTAAGAACACTGGCTGTTCCTCCAGAGGACCTGGGTTCAATTCCTAGTACCCACAAGACTGCTCACAGTTGTCTGTAACTCCAGTTCCAGTAGAACCCTCAAACTGAACAGTGTGCACATGAAACAAAAATAAATAAATATTAAAAAATAAATACCACTTTAAAAAACGAAGATGAAGTGCAAAGAATATAAACAGATTTGTAAAAACCACATAGTCCTTTCTTGAATACTGTCTTTTGTTTCAAAGTGACCAATAAAACTGATTATGCAGAAGTGTAGATTTTATTTTGGGGTGGAGATATTTCTACTCAATAGCACTTGTATAGAAATAGTTAATATATGAATATACAATGGTTATTTTAAATGAAGCAAAACAATAAGGTTAAAATCTAGACTAAGAACATTTTCTGCCATGTACATGGGTCTGGTCCACAGGATTCATAATCCCGCAGACGAAGAATTTCTGGAAATGGACATCTGTCACATAAGACTCAGTAGAAGCTAAGCCACGGAAAGTCACAAACACACAACTTGAGAAACATATTCACATTATATCATATTTATTTTCTGGTACTACAGCAAACCCAAATGTCAGCTCATGAAGACAAGAGAGATTCCTTGTGCCTCCTGCATGGGACAGACCTCCCCGCCCTTATGGTCTTTTTGACAAGTGGAAGAACTGTGTTCTTACTCTTTGACCTCCAATCTTGGCTCGGCTATTGTGTGATTTTGAGAAGGCACTTCTACCTCCAAGTCTCAGTTTTGTTGTCTATAAAATGGGTAGAATTAAAAATTTCATTTTGCAAATCAGTCACCACGATTTTTAGAAAGTATTTAGTATGAAGTAACATCTCTGGCCTCAAAACTAAAGTGTAATTATTATAATCTCACATCTAGAAAAGAAGATAGACGAAAATAGGGAATTAAAGTGGAAATCCACCTATTGTTTGAGTGGCTGCTCTATGTAAGCCAGGTACTACATGAATCATGACACACATTTATTTACTCTTCACAACAAATCCATGAGGTGGGTGCTGTTCCACTCATCTTAGAATTTGTAAAACCAAGGTTCAGCAGTTATTCAACATCATAAGGGTACTGATTAAGAGAGATCAGATTCAGGGGTTGGAGAGATGGCTCAGAGGTTAAGATCATCTGTTGTTCTGCAAGAAGACCTGGGGTTCAGATCCCCGTATCCATAAGGCAGCTGGCGACTCTAACTCATTCTAGGGAATCCAATTTCCTCTCTGGCCTCTGCAGGCCCTAGGAATTTGCGTGGTACAAAAACACAGGTGTAGCCAAAATACACATACACATAAAACGCAAACAAATACTTATTTTTGAAAAAGAAAGATGAGATTTAATCAGAGCAATCTCAGTTTTACTCTTTTGTGCTGGTTTTCATTGACGTGATGGGCTCACCCCATTTACAGTGTGTAACTTGAGCTCTACTGTGTTCTTTTAATAATCTGGGCATCCAGGGATGAGCTAGTTGAAACCAAGATTTGAGTTATGAGGAGCATAAGAACGGCTGCCTAGCCACCTGTCTCTAGACTCTGCTCTCCTGCGTTAGCCAAGGCATCAGGAGGTGAAGACGGAAGGCATATGGAGCTTAGCTTAACCAAGGCAGAATAATGACTCAGTTCCAGCTCTGTGACTGCCCAGAGCCATGCACTATAAAGTTCAACCACTGTGTGAAACTGATGTATTCATCACAACAGAAGGTAGTACCAGGGAAGGAAAGAGAAGGCCTGGCCTCTCCACGGAACCAGCATTGCAGGCAGAACAGCTTGCCAGGGCCTCCAGATTTTACATCAGCCTTTTAAGAGTCTCTATCATCCACCACGACCCTCTCTCTCGCTGGCCCTATATTGTGTTAGTCACGTATCATTGTGTACTTCATTAACATCCTCTAGGTGATTACTCCCGTTTATCTTGCTAATCTCTTTCCCTTGCACTGATGATCTACATTTTTCTCCCAGTGCGGCTTCATTCATTGGCTCAATTTACTCCACTCATGGATCCCAGTGAAATAATCTTTACGATCCATGATCTAAAAACTAGCTTCAAGGATTTACATTTACTTGCCTTATTTATTTACTTATTTGATCTTTTAGTTCTTACTTAAATTATCCAATCGTTACCCGTGTTACCAATAAAAAAAACATTAAAACACAAGCCAAAAAGTTGAACCACTTGTAGACTGTAAAGATGGTTTAAATATGATTTGTTTTATGTACATAAATGTTTGGTGGTTTATTCCCACGGTTGCTCATACACATATCCAAGTCCTCTGACTTCACTGTCACCAGGCAGGCAGGCAGGCAGAAGATGGGGTGAAATTCCTGACCCTCAGAATCACAATATTTGTAGCACCGAGTAAGACATTCTACAAGTAAGAGCTTCAGTTTTAATGTCTGCATATTGAGCATAGTAGCTCCCATGAAGAATCCTATGGATGACGTGAGGTAATGAATGGGAGGCACACAGCACAGTGTTTGCAAATGGACTCTAAACACTGCCAGCTTTATTAGTTTTATTCTCTGTTTAGTTCTGGTTCTACACTCACATTTTATACTGAATCCAGGCACTGAGTGGCTGTGCAGAACTGCTATCTGCTTTGGGCTCTTTTGTCAAGTGGGGTCTTGCATTTACTAAGCATTCAATGTTGATTGACTAAATAAAGAAAAAAAAGACCCAAGAGCTTATTATGCAACTACTTACTTGTCTGTTTACAAATATGTATTTTACAACATTGAAACATTAAATGGTAAGCACAGATTTAGTATTTGAAGCACAGTCTATCTCTCTCTCTCTCGATATATAGATACAGATATAGATGATAGATAAAGATGGATATATAGATGCTCCTCAGTTCACAAGTTCAAGTCCCCACCATGCATTCATGTGTAAGAATTTGTTAGTACTCTTAGTATTCAAATGTCTAAAATGCCTACATGGCTAAACACATCAGAGAACACTGCCTTCTCAGAACTTGGTAGCTAAAAGCAAGTGAATCTGAGGTTAGACGCCAGCCTGTGCTATCTAGGCAGTTCAGAGTCAACCTGTGCTATGTTTGTTTAGTGTCCCTAAGACTAATAACAAATAAAATAACATGTCCAGCTGGAAATGTTATTTCATCAGTTTAATTTATTTGCCTTCCTTACCTGGTCACCTCTTTTGTCTCTAAGGAGAACACAGATTTTTATTTAATTAGTGAAGTCAGAAAATCTGGAGCCCCTGGAAGCAGGATGCTATTTTGACTCCAGAAGACCTGAAAGGATGAAAGCTCGGAAGTTCAGTTTGTTCGAGCATCTCTCTCTGAAGGAGCAGGGGGTCAGCATCTCCCCCTCTGGTGGCAAGCCTTTCCTGGGCCTGTGAAAAGGCCTCAGCTGCAGCACACTCCTGGGGCCTCTCCACTTAGCGCCGCACTCCCAGGTTACTGAGGAACAGATGAGCCTGTTTTCCAGGCTATTCTAAGTCTCTCAAGAGGCCATGACTTTTATGAGAAGAGGCCAGAGTAACACTTTCCAGTGGTGTCCTAATGGAGCCAATTTCGTCCTTACAAAAGGAGGCTAAGAGCCATAAGCCACACTTAGGGACACTTCTGCCCCCTTCACAGAGTCCACAATCCTGAACTTTCTCCTTGAACTTTTCCATCTCAGTTCTGTTAGAGACTCAAAGGCTTTAGTCTGATATTCAGGGTCTTGCTCTTAGGATGTAATTCTGCTTCTTTCCTTGAATTTGTTATGGAACCATACCCAGGCTTGTCGTATGGGCTATTTTAGTTAGTGTAGATGGTAATGCTTATCACAGTCCACTCTTTAAAACAATGAACACAAAATGACCAAACAATGAACACAAACATCAGAAACACCCAGTCCTCCATGAGTTCCAGAAATCAACCACCATGCCTCTTAAAAGTGGGACTGCTTCAAATTGCTCTGACAAGATCCCTCTGTGGGTCCTTTATCAACTTGTTGCAATTGTATCTTTAAAGAATAAAATCAGATGTGTAGGAAAATACAGATTACAACATTCAGAATATTAGGAATTTTGTTCGTCTGTTTTTGTTGTTGATTTTAATATGTGCGTTTTGCCTGTATGTGAGTATCTATACCCTGTGGTCAGAAGATGGCATTGGATCTCCTGGAACTGGAATTATAGATGATTTCAAGCCACAGCTGAAGTGCTGAAAATTGAACCCAGGTCCTCTGCAAGAACAAATGTTGTTAACTGCTGAGCTATCTCTTCATCCCCCTATATCATATTTACTATAGCAAGTCATGAAATGTAGCTGCTAAGAATCACTTTGGAAAATTGTAATATAGAGGGGACTATGAATTGGAGCATTCAGCATTGCCAAGATGCCTTGTAATCTCCCAACATGTGCGAACTATCCCTCTTCAAATCTGTGTCAACAAAAAATAGCCGAAGGCTGGATGAGGTCAGTTATAATTAAGAAGATCCTTTATACAGACCAGACTCAGGCCACCAGCGTGAATGAACACAGCTGGCTCTCTTAGCCCTCATTTCCTCCTCACTGTTTATCATATAGTGTAAGAAAATGGCTTCAAGTGTTTAGAGCCTCAGTCAAAAGATCAACTAGGAAAATTCTATGCTCCTGATTTTCTATTCAATTTGCACTAAACTTGAGAGCAACAGAAGATAGAAAGAGAAAGAACACTGCACCAGGCAGAGCCCCAAAACAAATGAGAGCGGGATCGCATTACTTCTTTTTCTGTCAGAATACTTTTGCTACCTAAGTCAAGTGTATTCAAGAAACCCAAACAAGAGACAACAAACTTTGGATGTTTTAAGCCATCTTAATAGTTCTTAAACACATTAAAAAATAGTATGTTCATAATAAGGAAAAATTACTGCCATTCTATATATGTTATACAATTAGTATTTGGACATAGTAGCTTTCTGATCTGAGAACAGAACCCTATATACCTAATGTACATTCATCAGAGGAAGATGCTGAGGCATAGCACAGGAGTTTGAAGATAGCCTGGCCTACATAGTAAAACTCTGTCTCAAAAATAAAACAAACATTCACAAGATGGATGATCTATTTGGAGAAAAGTAGAGCAACTTTTAGTTCTGTCTTCCAGTACAAAAATAATTTCTATCAAAATAATTTAAATTTAAATCTATATTCTAGGTGGTTTGCTTAGCAGATCAATACTCTGAAGCAAACTGGAGGCTTTGTTTGGTCTGAGAAGCAAACCTGTTTGACGATGAACGCCCGAGAGAGACAAATGCAAGGGGAAAGGGTCAACTTTTAAATAACTCTGGTCTATTTTTATAACTACTTTTTATAATTTTAACATTATCATTTTGAACTAAAATTATATTTTTTCCAGTTACTTTATTCTCAAGAGAGAATAGCTAAGACTTTTTAATTAAATGGGACAATCTCCATTGTCCTTATTTAGATATGTATCCTTTTTCAAATATCCTTTTGCACATTTCCAGTAAAGGTAGGGAGGGGATCAGCACTTTGGAGAACTTCTGCAATTAATTTTACATAAAGTATTGCTTATTTGCGTTTATGACCCATACCATTACCAGGTTATCAAGATTTATAAAAAAAATTCAGGTAGTGTAAATTTAAAATTTAAACAAAAATATTTGAAAATAATCAAGTGGATGTCTAGTATTAGAAGGACTGTAAACTGAAACTTCTTTCTCCTCTTGTAAAGTATTTCAGACCTCTTAGAGAAGGAAAAAATAAGGCCCTGCAAGATTGATCCTTATAAAAAGTAGAAAATAAGTGTCAATTACAAACCTTAAAATTGTGTATTTGCTGAAGTGATGATTCAGAGGGTAAGAGCATTTGATGCTCTTCCAGAGGACCCAAGTTGGTTCCCAGCAGCCATATCAAATGAGTCACAACTGGTTATAACCTCAGCTTCCAGGTATCTTGTAACTCTGGCATCTATTGGCATTCATACATACACACACACCTACACATAGGAAAAATACAAGTAATTCAAAGAAATATTGTGTACAGACTGAGATCACAGAAGGGCTGGTATACTTCTTATTTTAACATCATCGTAAACATAATACCTGAGACAAACACCTCAGAAGCAGAAAAATCTTATTTCTGCCTGTTGTTAGAGGGAAGCATGGTGGCTGCATCAAAGAGCAGTGAGTAATCCCAGGGCACTGGGACAGAAAGCAGAGGGACCCAGAGGGAGCGGGTACCACCTTCAAATGCCTCCTCCCATCACCCCAGGGACCTACTTGTTTTACCCAAATACTGCCTCCTAAATACCGAAAATGCAGCATCATAGCTGGTGATGAAGCATTTAAAACACGAGTCTGTGTTGCTGTTTCAAAGTATAGCAGGTGGAAGGAGGAAGGAGGATGTTTTTAAAGGCTCTCTGGGAGGAGTCAGGAAGATTCGGGAAAGCCTCCTGGCTTTCTCCTTCCAGTTTGCTTCTCCAACTTCCCTTCTACCCAGTCCTGTCCCAGGTGGAGAGGCTGCTTGCTCAAAACAGAATACATTAAAATAATAGGTGATGCTGAAAGAAGAGATATGATTTGCCCCAATTCAGTAAATAATTATAACAGTCATTCAACAACAACAAGAAGAAACATCAATAGCTCATAAGTACTTTTGGAAAAAGTGTTCAACATCCTTAGCCATCCTGCAGTCTGCCTGTCACCCGTGCGACAACTTCCTTGGCTTCACAGAGATGTATTAACTACACGAAGTACCATTTATCAATTGTTCATGTTATTTTCTGAGTCACTGAGGTTCTGTTTAAAAAGACCTTTAAGGTGTCCCCAAACCTTTTAAAAATGACTTTATTATTTTGTATCTTATATGTCTGTACATGGGACTGACATCTGTGTGTGTACCGTGTGCATTCAGGTGCCCCAGGAAGCCAAAGGAGTGGCTAGGATCCCTTGAAACTGGAGCTACAAGAGGTTGTGAGCCAACCAATGTGAGTGTAAGATCAGCACATACTCTTGACTGTGAGCAGTGGCACCAGCACCCAACACTTGTATCTTGTAATAAATTCTCTATTATTTTCTCTAGCAGTTTCACAATTCCAGGTTTTATTTATGCTGAGGTTCTTCATCTGTTTGGAGTTGAATTTTGTACAGGGTGAGAGAAAAAAAATCTACTTCTCATTCATTTACCTGTGGCTATCTAACAATTCTGGAACCTTGGTAAAGATGTTGTCTTTTCTCCCATGTATATTTTTGGATTTTTTGGAGAGATGGTGGTGACAAAAAAAAAATCAGATAGCTATAAATGTACTAGTTCTAGAAATGTTAATTCAAACAAAGGATGTATTTAAAAATATGGAAACCTACTAACTTGTAAGCCAACTTAAGAAAAAATGTTAAAAATCGAGTTAGAGAGGAGATATACTAGGTGGCTCTAGGCTGTAGATTACTGGACCTAGGACCTACTGTCTATGAACGAACAGATGTGGTTGCCTGTACTCAGTCTGCACATGACTGAGCCTGTCAATAGTCAATCACGGATTAAGGAGGGGCTCATGAGGTCCTATCCGTCCTGCTGCACTATTGGTTCCTGGTGGATTCTGTGAGTCTACCAGGCTCCTATGGATAGTCCCACATCCCTGGTTACACAGATGGTCCTGATTAAAATCAGTGGGCTACAAAAACACATGGATATGGAAAAGGGATTTGGGCAGTGGAGAGGGAATAACAGGGATGTAAAAGAATCAAGAGTGGGTAGGGGTGAAAGTAGTCAATATACTACATGGAGGCTTGAAATCGTCGAAGACCAAACAAATCGGTAGAGCTTTTAAAAACAAAGAAAGGAAGCACCCAGTGAAATGGGGGTCATTACACACCCCCTTAACAAACAGATTTTCTTTTTATTATTTTTATTATTGTCAGTAATACAATACACAGCATAACAGCTAGGGATACGCTATTTTAAGAACACAATTGGAGTCATGATGAGTATAAAAGACGTTAAAATTATTCAGTTATAAAGGTTATGATTGATACCTGAAGGAAAAGAGAATCAACTGAAAAAGGTCCTATGTAAATAACGGCGAAAATTTGTAGTGGGACGAGGCCTGCTTGTTGGTTCCCAGCTGCCCGGCTAGCTTAGACCCTAAATAATCACACAGAAACCATATTAATTAGAACATTGCTTGGTCCATTAGCTCTAACTGCTTATTGGCTAACTCTTACATCTTAATTTAACCCATTCCTATTAATCTGTATATCACCACAAGGTCGTGGCCTACTAGCAAAGTTTCAGCATGTCTGTCTTTGGCGGTTTTACAGCTTTTCTCTGACTTTGCCCTTCTCCACTCATGCTATAAGCCAAGCCAGTTCTTTATTCATCAACCAATAAAAGCAACACATAGACAGAAGGACTTCCCACACCAAAAATTCTCCAGCATGTATGCAAAAAAAAAAATACTCAACTCATAGCATCCATATATACCAAAAATGGAGAAATAGAATGAACCATGGAGACTTTATAAAATGCGAGAGCATGAAAACCTTTTTTACAGGAATGACATTAGCAAACAACGCCTGGGTCATAGATAAAAGAGACACTAACATCACTGTGAAATCCCAGGCCAACTGGTACCTAATGGACAGGCCACTACCATGTTCTTGGAGAAAGGAGGCAATGTTGTCTGTCTCATTATAATGAATGCATTGTGGTTATTACAAACAAACTGACAAACAAACCTAAACTTTAATGAGGTGTTTCCTTTCCAGCTTATTCAAGAACTAGATGAGCTAATTGCAAATGTTATGCGGCCGAAAGACAAGAGAGATTAGGGCCATGTAAAATCACCAAGGTGAGCTGCCCCTTGGGATGCTCCACTGCTGTGGAATTCCAAATTTATTACCTATCTGATGGGCTATTGGAAGAGAAGAAAGGTCTGCTGGGAATGTGAGGAAACCACAATTTACAGGTAGAAACCACAGGTTTATTTCATTGACTTGAAAAACTGGTAAATCTTCAAAAAAAAAAAACCTGATGAAATAGAGAAGCATTTTCAAAATAGGTACTAGAGTTTTTCCTAGAAAATTAGAGGGACACTTGAAAAAGAGCTTGGTAGAGCTATATTTTACAAAAACTCTTTTGGTTTTCTTTGTTTGAAACACACAGAGGAAACCAAGGCCTACATCAAGTTTTCAATATAAACTGACTGCAGGGTGGAGAGTTGAGCAGGCATGGTAACAGGACAAAAGGAACAGAACAAAGTTCTGGGAACAGCTCAACAAAATGAAATTCAAGCCATGATAAAGAACCTATCTGCTTCTACAGAAACATGTGTTCATTTCATAGCGCAGGGAGGAAATTCAGAAACATATCGAAGTAGGGAAGATGACTCTGTGATTAAAGGGCCTTTTGTGCCAGTGTGAGAACCAGCGCTCTAACCGCAGAAGACAAGTGTGAGCCATGCAGAGATGGTGCCCCACCTGCAATCCTTGTACTACGGGAGAAAGAGACACGAGTTCCCCCAGCAATCTGGCTAGCTAGACCAGCTGCAGTTAGTGAGCTCCAGGTTCAACAAGAGATTCTGCCTCAGTAAGTATGGTGGAGAAAGCTGGAGGAAAATTCCTGCCATCAGATTCGGCCTCTATGTACATTTCCCTTCTCCAGGTCCAGTCGCACCTGCATAAATCCCAGCACCTACATCAGTGTGAACACACGTTCCACTCATATAAGTGCTCACACCCTAAAAGAACAAGAATGAAGTTGGACCAACACCTGACACCTTACATTGGGATAATAGTCCAATAAATCAGAGACGGAAATGCATGAAAAAGGAGGAGGAACAGAGAGGAAGCCACTGTAGAGTTCCAGGGGAGACATGGGATTCTTATTTGCAATTTCAGAATCAAAAAGCCTTTGTAATAAGACTATCAAGTCATTATAAAGATATTAAAAGGTGGGGAATTCTACTAAAAGATAAGTCTGTTTTCATAGAAAAGTTAATGCCTTAATGGCAGTTCCAAGACCAACACCAATTGCTGCTATGAGTAATGTTCGATTTCACCTATAAGTAAGGCCATACAAACTGTCTCTACTTTAAAATACCATAGCTCATCTGCTATACTGAATGAAAGTTGACAGTTTGAGAGCACCTTCTTCTGTCAAGGCTAGAGGAAGGAATATCCAGTCGTTGCTAGTGTCAGTGTCAACATGAAGTCCCTATAGTGAGCATTCCTCAATATTTCATAAAACTATTATTTTTATTTACCAGCAAGCCTACTTCTGAAAACTTCTTCAGTGTACATACTTGAAGATACGAATAATGAACATTAATGATTATTCTTTACAGCTTGTCAGAGCAGAGCTGGGATGGTCGTGTCTATCAGGAAAGTAGCCTGAGCTCATCCCAGTTAGATTCAGCTGCCAGTGTTCAGACCTAGATTGCAAAGGAAGAGGAAACCTCAGCTGAAGAACTGTCTAGATCAGACTGGGCTGTGGGCGTCTGTGGGACATTGCCCGCACTGATGACTGGTGTGGGAGAAGCCAGGCAGATGTGGACATTATCATCCCTGGGCAGGTGGACCAGAGTTGGGCAAGAAAGCTGGAGGACCATAGGCATGGGAAACAGCCAGCAAGCCAGTAAGCAATGTTCTGTGTGGCTTCTCCTTCATTTCCTGCCCCGGCTGCCCTCAGCAATGCACTGGAACTTGGAAATGTAGGTTGAAATAAACCCCTTTTCTCCCTTAAGTTGCTTTTCTAATAGTGTCTAATCACAGCAGCAAAAGTCAAACCAGAATTCAGCCCGAAACAAAAACATAACACTTTGGAGATGAGAAAGAAAGCAGAATATGTATCTTCCATACTTCTCTCTGTGTGAAAGGATTAGAGCAAGGGCATGGGTTTTGATTTGGTTGAATGTAGTGTCAAACAAACAAAACACTCTGGAAGGGCTAGAAAGGAGTTACGTAAGATAAAGCAGATAGAAAAATAGATGGATTTGAACATGTTAGTATACAAAAAATATGGAAAAATAATTAACTCTTTATATCTCTTTGTATTTTTTTAATTTGGTATTCCAAAGATGCATTACTATTTTCAAGATTTTATATTTAACCATTATACTACAATGTATTTTCCTTTCAACTCAGTGATTCTGCATTTATTCTAAGGAAATTATTTCAGATGTGCACAATAGTATCAGTGTAAGAAGTATTCATTGAAAGTACTAAGTGTGTAACACTGTGTATGAAAGAGAAAGAGAAGAAATTCAAATACCAATGCCTACTTATGTTGAATTGCTTCAATACACGCATTATATTTACAATACAATCATTAAAAAATTATGCCACAAAATAACTTTAAAAGATTCAGAGTTATTATTTAAAATATATTTGTGATGACTCAACACAATAGCTTTGATCGCTTTATTGATTTGTTTATTCTGAGGGTGTGTCTTTGTCTGTCTGTCTGTATGCATATATGTGTGAAGGTGCACACATGCCACAGAAACTTGAAAGACTTGTTTTTTCTATTTCCCATGAAAGTCACCAGGATGGAACTCAGGTCAGGCCTGGTGACAGACCAGGCAAATTTATTCACTGATTCATTTGACCAGTCTAGCATATGTTCACGTACATAAACATAAATCTCAAAGTTGGTTACAGACCAAAATAGTTATAGTGGCTTTCTTTGGGTCATTGAATTAAGAAAGGGTTTAACTAAAAAATATGTTAATATATTATCTAAGATGAGAACACATTTTAATGTATGTATTAATGTATGTATGACATATGGGTCTGTGTGTGTGTGTCTGTAAAAACATGTCATAATGTGTGTGGAGGTCAGAGGACAATGCTATGGAGTCAGTTCTTGCCTTCTATCATGTGGATTCTGAGAATTCAACTCATGTCTTCAGACTAGCCCACAGAGCCACCTCACCAGCCGTATTACACTTCTTTTCAAAGTTAAAACACTTGAGGAAAAAAAAAATCAAACATCAAAACAAAATAAGCCCCAATTCATATCTCCTTGAATGCAGTGATGTGGCATCTATTTCATCTTGATAGTTATTGTATAAACAATGTCAGAATACAAAAAAAGCACATCAAAACACCATTCTGCATTTGAGGATGCTTTTAACTGATTATCAGCTGACTATCTACTAGGTGTGTTATGAACATTCCCTTATATTATTTGACTCTAATAATTTACTGTTACCACAAGATAATAAAACTGAGCTCTAAGTAAGGTCAGTAATTTTTTTTTTCAAGACTCCACTGTGACACAGGAGATCCCAGACTTAAATCTATAAATATCCACAGGCTTCATAATGCTGTGGTGTTGATCATGATGATGAGACAGACTGAGTACTTGTCAGATCCCCTCTGATGACAACATAAGGACGCTTGTCAATATTATGCTGAGTTAGAGCTGCCTTGCAAGGCAGAATCTAAATGCTTTAAGGAAGGGACTAGCCCCTTTGTCACAGAGGGATCCATTGGCCTCTCTGATACACCTGCTGCCAGGAGCTTCTCCTAAGGGACGTGCTGCCACGGTGGCGTACCTGTGCCTGAAAGTGGCAAGCCTAATAACACAACTCCATCTGGGTGCAAGAAACAGAGATAAACTCTTTTCTTAGTGTGCTTCCAGAAAAGCTAGGCCAAGAACTATACCGAATAGAATTAGTGTCCCCAGAGCATTGGTGAAGTAATATTGCCTAATTAGATCGAGTTTTAATGAGTAAAATAGAAAACAAACACATAACCTGCTGATGAAATAACGTTTCAGATCTAGCTAATCATCTCAAAATGAAATGAGAAACTCCCTATTGGTTTATCTTAACCATTACGAAGTGACACATAAACAATTTCTGATCGTTTGTTTTCTCCAAAATCACTGTGGGTACTACAAAATAAAGCTACATAACCTACAGTAAAGTCTAAAAAACCCCATGAGTGTTCTTATTGATACACGAACATTCTAAATATTTTATTAACTATACAAATCCCACTACTCAGATCAAGTTTCTCAGTTCCACTAAGAACAAATTCTTGAATAATAGTTATCTCTCTGCGGGAGATCTAACAGAAATTTTTTTTTCTTAGAGAAAAGATAGATGTGAATTAACTTTTTTTCTCAAGTTAATGTTAAAAAATTGAAATTAGACAGAAAGTATCCAATATCTCATGAAATAATCACAGTTATCATTGATTTTAGAAGGAAGAAATGATATCATGTGGGTATCAGAAGACTGTGTGCTTATACTGAAGGACATGCCTTAAACAATTAATGTTGGTACAGGAACGGCAAAGAGATTTGACCTAGAAGCAAATATCAATCCCTCGGTCATGCCTGATGAGAGTGATGGGCTATAAAGATAATGAGGTTGAATCTGTCTCACATTACAGGTTCTAAGTTTGTAAGGCACATAAAACAGAAAAATTACTGCAGTGCTATTAGCACACAATAGCTTTAATATTTCTACCCCCCCCCCAAAAAAAGCTATGATTCATCTGGCATCATTTAAAGAGAGGAAAAAGAGATAATGTTATTGGTGTTTTGTCTTAACCAGGTTTTGTCTTACAAACATTTACATACATCATTCACGAAACGTATGTGAGCAATAGAAGGGTTGCAGGTCTGTTTTCCCCTATGATAACTGGGTCTGTCTTGAGCCGATTTATCTCAGGGCTGCTCATTCCTAGTAGGGAGTACGAAATCAGGTCAAGTATAAAGGGCTGCCTGCCATCCAAGAGAGAATTCAATCCTTCTTGAATTCTCTTCAGTGGTGTGCCCTGGGCTTGATGACCATGTTGACCTCACAGACAGTAGACTTGGCACTTTTGTTGAAAGTCATATGTAATCCATCCCAGGATTCTTGCAAAACTAGACAAGGCTCATTATCTCTTAGATATCTACTGCATTATTTTATTTTTCAGCCACACACTTCTAAGCAAACTGGATCCATTGCTTATTCTAAATATCTGGACATGCACCGGGCGGTGGTGGGGCACGCCTTTAATCCCAGCACTTGGGCGGCAGGGGCAGGTGGATCTCTGTCACTTCAAGGCCAGCCTGGTCTACAAAGCGAGTGCCAAGACAGGCTCCAAAGCTACAGAGAAACCCTATCTCGAAAAACCAAAAAAAAAAAAACAAAACAAAACAAACAAACAAACAAAAAAAACCTGGACATGTTATGGGCTATATGCACTAACAGAAGTCATTCTCAGACTTCAGATGTTTCATTTTTTAGGCACAAACACATATAGCCTAGAAGCTGCACAGGGACCTGTCGCTAACCATCAGTTTCTGGTGAAGGAGCAGTCACCACGGCTTTCTGGGACTAAGAAATCTACTGCCCTTTGGGACCTCTGTCAAGAACATTTAAGGGTAACTATATTTACTTCAAGGCATATTTTATTTGTTTCAACAGAGTTCAAATAAATATAAAGTAACCAAAAAAAGAACTCTGAGGTTTTTTTTCAGGGTTTGGAATTGAAGCCAGGTCCTTGTGCATGGTAGGCAAGCATTCAACCTCAGTTCCTTAACTCAAGCCTCAAGAACTGTGCTAGGTTTGGTAGATATCTCTGCAAGATCTGCTTCTTTGGGGGTTAGAGGAGGAGTTGATCTGGGTGAGAGAGTGGTGGATGACTAGGAGGAGTGAAACTGTGGTCAAGATGTAATGTATGAGAGATGAATAACAGGATAAATAAATGAATAAATGAATATTTTTAAAAGAAAAGGGAAAAAAAACTATTAGTGGCTGAAGAGATTGTTAAGTGGTAAGAACACTTGCTCTCCTAGAGGACCCAGGATAGGATTCCAGTACCCACATGGTAGTTCATAACCACCTCTAACTCCAATTCCAGAAGATTGGCGCTTTTCTGATCACCATGGGCTCCTATACACATATAGCACACATACATACACTCAGGAAAACTCAGGCACATAAAAGGAAGAAAAACATATATAATAGAATTCTCAGCCTTTATCCTAAGCCTTCAACATGAAGAAAGCATGATTTAAACAGAAAGAGGACAAACAGAGGAGAGAAAGGAGGCTTCAAGGAAGGGGAACAGACTGGAAGAACACTGGTGGTGTGAAGCTGGGAAGACATGGAAGAGAACAAGAAGGGAATAGTGTTGTATAGCAAGAGGAAAAGAGGATCACCCGAAACTAAATATGCATGAAAGTTCCAGAAGAAAACTATTACTTTCTACATGTGAGGATTAATTTTGGTTTGGATTAGATCTGAGATCAACTAAGAGACATGCCTCTGCGTGGGTTTCTGAAGGTATTTCCTGGAAGGATGAACTGAGATGGAGATTCTCCCCAGAATGGGCACCACCTTCCAGTGGGCAGTAAAAGATAAAGATGACTGGTGGAAAACAAGCGGGGTAGCTCACCTGCCAACCTTCCCTCTTTGGTGCTCACTGCATCTATACTGCTTCTGCACTAGCTGCTCACAACAGAACACAGTTTTGTTTACATTTCAACAGGACCAAAGACGGGTGGCTTTTCATGACTCCTCCGGCATTTCAGAGACAGACTGGGACTTCTGAGACATCCAGTCTTGTGAACTGAGCAGCCTCCCCACCCCCAGCATGCAGACAAACATTGTTGGATCACTCAGACCATATTTTGTAAACCCATTTAGTAACCCCCTTTTTTAATTGACATCTATTCTATTTGTTTCTGTTCCTCTTGAGAACCCTGACTAATATAGTATACAAACATTGAAAAAATAACCCATCAGTTTGTGAGCATTCGGCTCAAAGGACTAGTCTTCTATATAAGAGTTATGTACTTTGTGCAAAGCTGTTGATGCCACAGTTCTGCGTCAGAGCACATTCACGTTTATCATGAATGAGGCCTGGGTGCAAACCGCAACACCAAAGAAGTTAATTAAAACAGTAATTTTGAATAAGAAGATGTGTGCACATAGTCACGGAAATAAGGAGTCTTGTGGGAAAAGGGACTTCAAATGATGAAATGTTTCACGAAAAGGGCTGCTCCAGCTATGTATTTCACCACATCAAAAGCAGATTTCAATCAAGGTATGAGTCTGATTCTTTTGTAGGGTCCAATATTCAAAACTAGGCAGGAGGCTTTGAAGAAGCAACATCAGGCAGAGCTAATTATACAGCCTCCAAAGCTTGTAGACTAGCGGTGAATTCTCCTATAAAACACATGCTCAGACTGCTAGGAAACCTTGCTGCACCTGCATAAGAGTCTGAATTTGTTCCCCATCACAGGCAACTGTGTTTGATTCCTGGTAAACATGGGAAAGCTAGGTGAGCCAATCCTGGGAAGCCAGAGATGGAGAAATCCCTGGGGTATGTTACCCAGCCAACACAGCAAAGTTGGGAGTTCCAGGTTCACCAAGAGATCATTTATTTCTCAAAAATGAGGGGAAGGGTAGTGGGCTGGCTTAGTTGGTTAAGGCAGCTGCTACTGAGCCTGGAGTCCTGAGATTGACTTCAGGTACTCACTTGGCGGAAGTGGCGAACTGATCCCAGAAAGCTGTTCACTGACCACTGTGTGTGTATGAGTAGGTAGAGAATGACAGAGGGAGACCCTCGATGTTAAGTCCCTGCTTCTTCCTAAACACATACACACACCCACACCTGCCTGCATACTTGCAAACACATGTACACACACCAACCTGTGCATATGCACAAGCAAACACACCAGTATGCACATCTGCATGCAAACTTGCACATACACATACGTACACACCAACATGCACACAAACACAAGCATGCACCCCTGCAGGTATGCTTGCACACACATGCGCGCACACACCACCGTGCACACCTGCTTTCATATCTGCACAAAATGTATGCACATCTGTACCCCAAACCACCTGAGCCTCAATTTCCTAACTTGGGAAACAAGTAACACAAAACACACCTCTTTTTGGACTCCTGTGAGCGGTAAATGGGCTGACGTATGGACACACATAGAACAGCGCCAAGTATTTGGTGAGCCTTAAGTGTAACCCTATACTATAAACATATCACTTGGAAGTTCTAAGAAGAGCTTCGTGGCCTTGGTCTGAAATAAAAATTACTAGCAAACTAGCTCCCCAAGAGCTTCCTTTTAAATATCTCTGTACAATAATCAGAGTACATTTTGTTTGCAAAGAATCTTTCCAGGAAACAGGACAAGAAGGTTTTGTCCTTATTTTGCCATGGATGGAGAGCAGACATTGTTCATCCCTGGCTTCTCTCTTCTTTCCAGTGTAGTCTGCACAGTGTAACTAAAACAAAATGTAATGGTAATAAATGCCAGCCCTGATAAGAATTATATAATAAATAAGATTTAAATCTTCAAAATGCTTGAGTGAAATGTTACCAAATAACAACAGAGGTGCATCAAAAAATCAGAGCTCCATAGTTTGTTTTAATTTCTTTTTGAATGCTTATAGTAATTAAGAACTCGAAAAAAAAAAAACTTAATCTGTTCAAAGAACTAGACAGACCGAGAGTTCCTCCCTTCAAGCTCTGTTTAAAGATGGGAAGGCGCTATTTACAGCAAGGCTAGAAGAAAGTTATTTGCTGCTGCCAGAGAAAGAAGCCTAATGAGAAATGCCTCACATTGTTGTACAGCTGCATTGCCATGTAGACCTATTTATTCCCAAATCATGATAACTCATCTTAGTATGGGGCCAACTTCATGAGTGGAGAGGGGAAATTCACATACTGTACTTGACTAGCTGGTGAGAAACACCCCCATCCTTAGGCTTAATTAAGACAAAATTAGATGAGGTGATATCATACTTAAATTGTCATATATGTTCACTAGCTTCCTTTGTCTAGTAACTACAATTTATATTTTCTGTGCCAGCTGTCACGAGTTCAAAGACTAGGATCTCTGGATGGCGGTACATGGGGAAAATATGCCAAAAGGGAAGGAATCAGAAGACAAAGAATGCCAAGCAGACTTAAGTACATTTGTCTCTAGGCCAGCCCTTAAATTAGAAGTAAGAAAACTTGAGTCAGACAGCAGGCACAAGAGATATAGTCAACCACACTTCCCTTACATGACCATTGAATACGTCTCCTCCACCCGATAATCTGAAGATTGTTGATAGACTCCTTCTCTAAATGCCTCCAGAGGGAGAGGGGAGAAGGAGGAGAGAGAGAGGGAGAGATAATGAGGGTTTTTTTTTTAATGACAATAGTATTTGCTTTCACGCATTGGCAACCTTCGTGGAGAAGGGAAATTTCAATACATTAAAACCTGAGTGAATACTATAATATTCATTGAATTAGAGCAAATGACTACTTGTGTGACCTGTGGGGTTCTGAGAAATGCGGCAAAATAAAATGAAAGAGCATCATTTACGGAAGGTTTCCCTCATGTCAGGAGATTCCCTTAAAATTTTAGAGATGAGTTCCTTAGAAGGGTCTGTTTGTATGCAACAGGGACACGTATGACCATTACGACCCTCTATTTGTGGGTGAGCACTTGGCGAAGTTGAAATTGTTAAAAACCACAGTTATTAACGTACAGAGGGATGACTTAGACCTGAGTCCTTTTGTCTCAAGACTAGTGTTTCTCTACTGCCCTCATATCATGAAAAGCACACCAAGATTTTTGCATAAGTACTCAAGAAAATTCCAGCATGTAATGAAATCCGTCTGGAAAGGGAAGCTTTGTACACTGCTCTGGAAATATAAACTAGTGCAGCCACCGTAGACATCAGCGTGAGGGGTTCTCAAAAACCTAAAAGTAGAACTACTGTATGATGCAGCTATAGCAACCCTGCCCCAAGATCCCACCCAAGTCACATATCCCAGGGATTTTTATAATTATTTATCATTTTTGAAAAAATGCATGTGTACATGTATGTGATTGTATGAGTGTACATGTCCAACATGCATGCAGGATCCTGCAGAACAGAAGAGGACGCCACATTCCCTGGAGTTATAGGTGGTTTTGGACTGCCATGTGGGTGATGGGATTCAAGTTAGGACTTCTGGAAGAGCAGCCAGGGCCCTTAACCCCTGAGCTATCTCTCCAACCCCCCATATGTCCTTATATGTCCATGTTTATTATAACACAATTCACGACAGACAAGTTGAGGAACTAACCTAAATCAAACAACAGAGGGGTTAAAAAAAAAGTTTTATGTACACAATGGAAATTTTTTTAGCCATGAATAAGAATAAAGATATGTTCTTTGTAAGAAAATAGATGTAGCTAGAGATAACCATATTAAGCAAATTAAGTCAGTCTCAGACAAATACCATATGTTTCCTCTCATTTGTAGTTCCTAGGTTTTATATAGATACATAAAAGCATGTCTGTATACAAGACAGCAATGCAGAGGTGAAACTGTCTAGGCAAACAAATGTGATGAACGGGGCAGGGAAGCGATGGCAGAATATAGGCACAAGGAGAAAGATGCTCAGTGTATGCCACACACATGTATGGAAATGTTCTCACATAACACAGGAACACATCTCGAGAACAGAGAAAGGAAGGGAGAGGGGTTGTAGCTCAAATACAATCTGAAAAGTAAACAAAACCATTAGAAAAAATTGAGACCTATTTTAGGATCCCTCCCCCACTCAAGAAGGCAACATCAACAAAATCTTGTCTTCAGAACAATGTTCTCCTTGGAAAGCGCAGGCTGCTATTTGACATCAGAAATTGTCTAGGAGCTAGGGCACTGGCTGGTAAGAATTGCTTTCTTGTTATTTGCCGGTCCTCCTTAAGAAAGGTGAAGCAGGAAGAAAGTGCAAGCTTTTATTCCACGATTAGAAACCTGAGGAAAACCAAAAGAAAGCTTTTCAACGTCCTACAGATTCTGTGTGTTTGTAGATGTAAACGCTTCCTGGTTGCCTGGATATGCAGAACACATACGAGAACATGACTTCCACCCATACTTTGAACGAATGTGTATAGAGACAGCTGGTACCCCATGTTAATCACCTCATCCAAAAACCTGATCTGAAGCGTAAATTTCACCTTCTTATATTCTATTACTGTTTCTCTTTTCCGTTTGAAACTTCTTTTGTTTTAGATAGGCAAACTTGGCTAGCCTGTTTGTCTTCTTGACTATCTTTGAAATAGGTCCCAGGTGAAACCAGTACATCTGCAAATGCTATTATTTTTCACAGTCTTCTTGAAAATTAGCAGCCTCTGCGGATTCACAACAAAGTCTTGAGCACCAATTTACATATTCATGACCATTGGTTCACCAAATCATGACACCAGGAAGTGCTTATGAAGGTCCAGTTTAAGCTCCTCTGAATCTTTTATAGAAATAATGAAATTTATCTATTCGTAATATATCTCAGTAGTACAGTATTAAGATACAGGACACCAGTACCTCTCATGTTATTACAATAAGGTCTGTTAGTCAGTCCTGTGGACTAATGCCATGCATCAAATGCTACGGTAGTTGGAGAAAGGTCAGTGGGCTTGAAAGACCTAAATTTGTTTTTCATTTTGCCATCATGTCAACCATTATAATACATCATGTCTATTTTACTACTCCTTTTGTTGTTGTTGTTCAGTTATGTCTCTTACTAAAGAAAATGCAAATTTTATAAAGAATTCTGACTCAGAGATGTAGCCAAACTAACTTGTTTTGTACTGTAATCATGTTGACAACTAAGAGAGAGGGTGGGAGGTCCTCACATTTAAGCAGAAATGTATCCTTTGTGAGCCACGCATGGTAACATATTCAGGAGGCCAGGACTGGAGAGCTGCCTCAAGTTTTAAGGCTGTGGAATCCATAAATTCATATACACACCAGGAATCAGTGTCGGTCCTAGGATTTCTGCAGAAATGCTAACCATATTGAGAAGGCAATTCTATTTCCAGTCATAAATCTTTGGACCCATAAATCTTCGAGTTTATTGAATCATTTGTTCAGCGAGCACTGTGGTGTTTCTTACTAAGGAAACAGAGAGGGAGATGATGCGAGACTTTTTGAGCACAGAAACTAGCTGCCCCCATTGACCAGCCTTAGAGACAAGTGAGAAATAAACTTCAGGAAAAAAAAAAAAACAAAGCAATTACTTTCAGTTATTTAAAGTTTTACTTAGTATGGTTTTCCAAAGAGCTCCTTAGAAATAACACATGACTTGCTCACAATTTTAATTTTTACCTTAAACATTCTTCTTTTAAGGCCTTATCCAGCGCCGCCACCACCACCACCACTCAGCTTGTCCATCTTGTCTTTATTGTGGACCACATGTCAAATGATAAGTATGATTGGAAAAGAATCTAATCCAAGATTTTCTAGAAGAAATGCCACTGTAATCCAGTTAGGGAATAGTTCGAGGCATTAATCATGGACAGAAGTGCTTCAAGCCATCTGGTATTCTCAGTTATTCTTAGAGTGCCTGGGGAGTGGGGGACCAGAGGACATTACAGTGAATTCAGGTTTGCTCACAACACTGACTCATCCAAGCTCCGCATTTCAAATTTTGAAGATTTTAAGAAATTATCATTTGGTGCCACATTAAATCTATTGTGCCTGCCCATAAACATTGCTTCATGGTCATATTGCTTCCATTTACAGACTCATGTGAGAATCTCAGATACTTTGAACTATGGGAAAGCCTACAGCATGTGTGTAAACAAGGCCTGCTGCCTGTGCTGTTCCCATCCCACTCCAAGTATTAGGGCTCAGTACCTGTAGGTTCTATGCCTGAGGTCACCTTCCCCGATCATATGACCAAATGACACTTGGCCATCTGGATCAGCAACAATGCCACTACTGCTTCAGAGAAGAGTCCCTTGAAACTCAATCTCAATAAGGTATTTGTATTACAAATTCCCATTATAATTTTTTTATTATTTTTATTTTGTACTATTTGCCACTGTAAATTTATTATTATAGCATAGTTATGATAGCATAATTAATCATCATAGCAGTTCTACTACGTATGAGGAACTAAGTATGTTTACTATTTACAATATGTGTATATTTTGATTCTAAGTGCTATATACCTAGTCCTGTGCCTGACTCATATTTACATGTGATAATTTATGAGTCCATTCGCTAATTGAAATAATTATCTTTTAGAATTGCAGTTTGACTCTCTACACATGGTGGAAAAAGTGATTCAAAGAGACTTGAGTTGGAAATCTGTTTCACTACATATAATCTGATAAAATGAATATAACACCCACTTCTAGAATTGTGGCTTGGATTAAATAAGAATTCAAGGGTTTAAAGTAAGCCAAATAACCTTAATAATTTGCAATCAAATTATTCTCTTATGAATTGTAGTCACATATTTTAATCTCACCCACAAATACTTAAAAAAATCACATCTCATTTAGCCTCCAAACGATAGCCTTTCAAATAAAATAACCCTCCTTTATTTTTTCCAATTAGCTGGCTTGTGCTTCTTAATTATTTTATTGTGTGCATTGATTTGTCACCTTATTCAAGCAATATTTTTGTGACACCAAAGACCTGAAAAATATGATTACTCAAAAACCTCAGTCCTCCTTGTGAATATAACTAAATAGAAAGCTAAATATTACACTCACCAGAAATTAGAGAACTTACTGAAGGCACTGACAGCAGAGAAACATCCCTAGAGTTTCCATCTCAATAAGTCTGCAGCAGAATCGAAATTTCATTTCTAAGATACCCAAAAGTTTGAGGAACCAAGTACAGAAGCTGCCAATCAATGGTCCAGGAATCTTTCTTCATGAACCAATGAGCTTGAGGAACGTGAATAGGGCGAGGTTCAGAAAAGAAATCAGTTTTAATTGACAGCACAAATGATCTTGGCCATGAACACCGGGAAAGAATTTATATGATGTCCTGCCTTTTAGGAGGAAAGGAACACATTTGTCTAAAGATTACAACTGATACTTTGATAACCTTAATGCTGAAAAGAATTTGAATGAAAGCATCAAACTCTGCTTGATGGAGATAAATGGCAACGACTGCAACAGAGTCCCAACTTTTACTAATTTTTTTTAAAAAATGCACTATGTACACATCTGTAGGGATAAGTCCCGCCCCTTAAGGGGCGTGTCCGCCTCGGGCTAATGTCTGCCTATAAATTTGGCGAGCAAGCTCCGAGCTCTCGCTTCTGCTTTCCTGGTCTCCGCGGGAACGGTGGTTCTGTAAGTCTATTTCTACATTAAAGCTATATATATATTTTTACACTCTGTCTGCATTCGTTTACGCCGCTACACACATCTTTCTATTTAATGAAAATAGACTTTTTTTCTCATACAATATATCCCGATTGCACATCACTTGTCAACAAGTGACACTTGCTGTAACTGTGTTACATCTGATAAAGTTGTTGGCTGTAGGGGTCACATGGAAATCCCCCAACAACTGACTGTTGCCAAGACTATAGATTGTTCTTCACAAACTGACATCAAGGCCCCATTACTGAAGTCCTAATTTTTTGTAATACACAGGCATTCTTCCAAGAGAACTTTTGCTATATAGTTATTGTGGAAACATAAACATACAAATGGAGGAAAACCTTAGCTTAAAAAGCTTTGAATCTAAATGAATGTCTTATGAAGTTGATGAGATAAATGAAATCATGTCCACTATATCACTGTGCTGATTCAGAGATGAGGAGCATATAAAGACTCTAGATTAATACCTAACCTATCACACTATTAGTAGTCTTGGGTGCAAATGGTCTGCTTTACAGAGAACACTTCATCTGTACTCTTATTGGTAAATTCTGTAGCTTCAAGATTAACAGAAAGCAGATAAACACATTCTTCTACATCATCCTTCACTGGAAGGAAAAATACAGCAAATATAAGCCCTGCACATGATGACAGAGCGCGCTGGCATGAGAACTGGTTGGAGCTTGGATATGTTACTCTGAAGTAGGACGAATAGAAGTTTCAAGAAAGCTTCAACTTGAAAGGTGAAATAGATGTGTTGATATTTTAGTGCTGAATGCTCTTAACATTGATTGTAATCAATGAGCTGCCTGATTGGAAATATAGCATATAAATAATTACTAAAATATTACCAAATCTATGTTTAATGCCCTGGCAATGCTTAAGCATGCATAGACAGCACATATGGTGGTTCTGTTGAATTTGTCCATATTGGGTTTCATGATCTAAGTTAATGAGGACCACTGACCAGGTCTCTTCCTCAAGAGGGCACCAGGTCTCATTTCAGATGGTTGCAAGCCACAATGTGGTCACTGGGAATTGAACTCAGGACCTTTGGAAGAGCAGGCAGTGCTCTTAACAGCTGAGCCATAACTCCAGTCCCTGCCAAATTCATATATTATTTCTAAAATCACTGATATTATTAAGTACTTCTTTATAATTGTATCCAGTAGCACAGCCAAAGAAACAGATTAGCAACACCATACTAGAGTATGTTCTTTGCAGTTTGACATTGGCAATGACGGGATTATTTGCACCAGGAAAATTGGTGGAGACTGAAAAGCCAGACTCATCTTTTGCTTCTCTGAGCCTTTATTTCTCTTTCCCGCCTTTCCTCCCTACTTCATACCTTCTTGTGCTCTTCTTCTCTCTCCAGAGCTTATTACTAAGCACTCATAATTTTCCTTCTCAGGTTCACACTCCTTGAGACTAATGTAAAGACACTTTTGATCACATACACATATTTAGAAAATGAAGAGAAAGTGAATACTAGAATTAATTAGTATACATCTTAGAGCTCTTTACCATGTCCTTTTGTCAAACATTTCATACTCATGATTGAACCAACCCATCTTCACTAACACACTTTGGGGAAGACATCATTAATTTATTATGTACAGGAAATTAAGATTCAAGCGTATAAAGGTTAAGCTACTTTACACAACACTCTGTTTCTTTCTTTCTTGTAATGAAAAACTAGAAATTATACAAAGATATGGTACTTAATGTAATTTATTTAATACATACACCTGCATATATTATGAAATCTATAGATTGAGATAATAAAAGTTTCCGAGTTGCTTAGTTTTCTGATGATAACAACTAATTTTTCTTGACCAGTACACTTTCTAAGTCACAAACCTGCCTGAGGAGGAACTCAATACCCTTAACCTTGGGAACAAAGGCAATTGAATAGAACGTGATGACAAGTTCTTCATTTATTACAGGATTATTTAAAGAAAGGGTATTAAGTTGAGTTACTTTAAAAAATAGGAAAATATTCACAATAGTTAAAGGTTTTATAAAATTCCAGTTCTCTCAAAGTTTTTAGGAAATGAAGTTTGATTTCTAAATTCATTTAATCAGGCTCAGAAAAGATTTGGTATATCCAAGGTCTTTTAACCTCTAACAATTTGACTAAATGGCTGAGCACTTTTAGGAAGGAATTACTTGGTATGACCAAGAAATGTGTTTCTCATGCATGAAAAAATTTTGTGAAATTAAATTTTAATATAGTTATAGGCAAATATTATAAGATATGGAAAGCTAAACATTCTTACTAACCTTTTTTTTTCTAATTTTCTTGGAGCAACATTTAACTGAATAGATTATCCCTTGAGCATGATGGGCAATGCTGTTATAATGATGAGAAAAAAATCTGCATATATTTTTGTGAGTCTCTCTGACAATAGCTTTAAAAGGCTGAGAATTTACACACACACACAGAGAGAGAGACAGACAGACAGACAGACAGACACAAACACACAGACAGCAACTATGAGAATCTTAATTGAAAATTTTCACAGTTCAAATGATAATACGTTAGATCAAACAAACACATTTTCAAGCTATGGGCTTAAGAAGTCTCAAGAGGCTTTGGAAAACTTGGAAGTCTAAATTTAGGGGTTTTCAAAAAAAAATTAAGTGAATAAAAGTTTTATCTAGAGGAAAAACAGGTGGATAATCTTCAGAATTAACTGGGTACTTAATAACTCTCACCTGGAAGCTCTTCAGAAGCCATACACTTATTATCAGTTAAAATGGTAAGAAGATAACTGAGCATCTGGAACAAATTGAATAGAGCTTTGGGCATCTGCCTGTGTATGTGACACATTTTTATATGAGTATAGGTTTGTGAAAATTGTGAAGTTGTTGTGTGAGGGACTATATGGTGTGGGACCATTGTCTGTATTCTGTCAATTATATTTTAAATAAATGCTGAGTGGCCAGTATCCAGGGAGGAAGTATAGGCAGGATAATCACACAGGATGTAGAGGCAGGTCAATGAGAACAGGAGAATTCTGGGAAGAAGGAAGCCCATTTCTCTGTAGTCCTGCCCCAGCCACAGAAGAAGGAAGACGTGACTGCCTCATCGAGAAAGGTACTGAGCCAATCAGTTTATAACTAATGTAGACCTCTGTGTGATTTCTCTGGGACTTAACGACTATGGGAACTTGGCAGGACAGAAACCCTGACAACAACTATATAAGGTATTTCATAAGATTTCAATTAGTAATTGTCAATGAAATACTTTATCTGCTGTCTCTTGGTTAAGCACTGAGAAATAGTAACAAGGTTTTTTTTTGTTGTTGTTGTTGTTGTTTTTTTTTTTTTTTTGCCCACAGGAACCTTAGACTATGATAGATTAAAAACATTCTCAGGGCTGGAGAGATGGCTCACTGGTTGGGAGCATTGCCTGCTCTTCTGGAGGTCCTGAGTTCGGTTCCCAGCAGCCACATGGTGGCTCACAACCATCTGTAAGGAGGTCTGGTGCCCTCTTCTGGCCTTCAGGCATACACACAGAATACTGTATACATAATAAATAAATAAATATTTAAAAAAATAAAAAAATAAAAACATTCTCAAACATCAATATTTTATTTAATTTTTTGAAAAAAATTATTAATAAATCAAATATATATATATACTTATATATATATTTGATACATGAACCTTGACACGAATGCTTATAAATAAATCCTCAAAGGTTAGTCACTACCACTGAGCAAGTTTAGAAAATGACGTATGTTTCCCAAGAATAGGATGACGTAAGGAATTGTACATTTACAATGATGATAGACAGATTGATTGATCTTGGAAAGAAAGTAAGGCCAATTTTCAAAAATACCATATTATAAAACAATAGAACCATTGTTATTTTATATTATAGAGTAAACCCAAGCTCTCCAAGAAAAATGTCATATTATACACATCAATGATCAGTTTCCTGAGCATTTAGTATTTTACCTTACTATATCATTTTTCCTATTAAATTCTAACTTTGCATAGTACAGTTACTGTTTAAATGTTTAAGCTATGTTTAAATATAATTTTAAAATGCTGCATTGTTTCTTTAACCTTTCAAAAATATATCCTTGAACCCAAATACATCTGCTCTAACTTTTAAGCTAATAATGGCAATAAAACAGCAGCAGCACATGCAAAATCAGGCACTTTGGATTAGGTGATTCAGTTTCATTACACAGCACGGCACTGACTCACTCTTTCATCACTGATGGTGGCTTCTGAAATTGTTATGTGGAAGCAAATGTGTGACATAAACACTCTTGAGAAGCACAAATGATAAGTCATCATAACTTGTTCATTCTGGAATAAGAATAAATGTAAGGCTGAGAATAATAAGGGTAAGTGTAATGCTCTAGCTATGCATCACTGACAAATGTGTATTTAAAATCGTTTGAAATATGGAAGATGAAGTATAAAATGAAGTCAAGAGGGACAAAGGTGATATAATATCAAGCATAACAATGTATATGGCAGAAACTTAACATATAGTGAGCACACACTCATGCACAGACATGATGGTGGACATTGAGGCTGTGTAGAACATAGTTCTAGCCCTAAGTTACTTATAAGAGAGAGTCAAATATGGCAGAAACTTCCCTAGGATCTAGCCTGTCTTTCTTCATGCTGGTGAGGGAACTTTATAATCTCATCAGGCAGAGATTATTTTTTCTAGCCTCCCTGTAATTAAGTGTTGGGATGAGAACAGATCAAATGTGTGACTTTGAGAACAAGACTTCCTGCTCTACCTTCTCTTATTTTACATCCCCTTAGGATCCACCATCCTAATGATGATCTAACTTTTCCCACATACACAGCATAGTGCATGGTGACCTGGGAGTCTGAATCACCCCATGAGGTGCAGCTATGCTACAAGTATCTTCCACTTACTTCTAGGATGCTTGCATAAAAGAGAAATAAGTTTATACTTGAAGGAACTACCTCATTCCAGAAGTTCTTTGTTACTACAACTTAGTTGATTCCTAATACAATAAACCATAAAACAATTGTGTGCCAGATACTGTCTGGTGGTGTTATTCCTCATTAATCATCTAAATTTCTATACAAAAACCAGTGACATTATTTCCAATTATTTAAGCCAAAATCTGCAGTCCATCACTTTTTATTTCCTCTTGCAAGCTACTATCAATCATATCAGTCCAAAGAACTAGCAAAAATCATTGACTGACCTTTCAAAGTAGACTCTAAATTTGACAATTTTTATCTCTACTCTTTTACTAGTTAATTCCAAATCAAGATCATTGCTATTACAATTCTTTCACTATTATCACAACTTCCCTCCTGCTTTTAAAAATATTATTTCCCATACATGATAGAGAATCCTTATTAGTCATAATATAGAGTATGATAAACATTTAAAAGATATCAGCATAGCCTGTGATTTCTAAGATTTGCCACCTCTCTGATTTGCCAAATTCCTCTACTTCATCCCCATAACCACCCAGTTCTCTCCAGCCACTCTGGCGTCCATGCTCTTATTTAAATACTTCCAAACTTTGTCCTGAGCATAGCACATTTCCCTTCTCTCTGTCTTCAATACTCCCACCCCCACCATGAACTCATTTATGCTCCTACCCGATGGTCAATCTTCAAAAGCATCTTCCAAGACTATCCCATACAATACACCTAGCCCTTGTGCCTACGGTTCTAGGAACCGCCGCAGTGTTTGCTATTCATAACATCTACAGCACATACACACTTCTCTGTTATGTATCTCCTCTGTTGGGACATAAGAAACAAGCTGATACAGTTCTGTATTTCTTTCTGTGTTATAACCATAATCCTTGGAACAGGGCCTAGTATAGACCATAAGCAGAATGAGCAGTTCCTGAATCAGTAAAATGTAAGAATGAAATTAATAAAACACAACCTGGCTAAGGTGCTATAGGGAGGGCACAGTAGATGATAGACTCTTCAGAAAAGATAATCTCAGTATACTGGGAGATAACAGACTTCTTAGGGTAGACACT
The DNA here is from genome assembly GCF_018167655.1 of Microtus oregoni. Lineage (NCBI taxonomy): Eukaryota > Metazoa > Chordata > Mammalia > Rodentia > Cricetidae > Microtus > Microtus oregoni. The sequence goes on along the minus strand of NW_024543071.1, from coordinate 28,598,535 downwards.
TTGGTTGACTCTGAAGAGCAGCAGCATTTGAGAGCCTGTAATCCAAGCGACGAAAGACATACTGTCACGGACACACGGAACACAGAAGACCAGCCATTGTTATGGAGCAGACCATGCAGAACTGAGTGGAAGCAAAGCACATAAGCCAGTGTCCCTTTTCACATGTCAGACACGCGATTGACCTAACAAGGGAGAAGACGGACAAAGGTATCTAGAATATTCCCCAAAGTTTACATAACTGCCTACATGGATCAGAATTCAGGTCCATATCTGCCAAGTCTCAAACTCAGTGGACTTCATTTCACTGTAGGGTCTTTCTGTCTGGAAGAGTTTGTATTTTCAACCACAGGAGGGCACTGGAAATGCCAACCAGGCATGGGATAACATGAAGACATTTTAAAAATATCTAGCTCCTGATTATATGGTTATTTAGAGAGTACATAAAAGTACGATAAACCTAAGTACAGAATGGCTGAGATGAAATGTTGGGAAATTGAGGCAAGAAGTGATAAGCCATGAATTAAAGCAGGGTCAGACAGGGACAGTTGAGAGCAGAGGACTGACAGACAGGACAGGGTTTGTGATTGAATAGTCCCTGGTTTGTACTCTGAGCAGATTGTTACAGAGAAAGGATGATGTCATCTATAAAGTTGAGGAACAAACTAGACAAATCGCAAAGAGGATTATTTCAATCTTGTCTCTCTGGTCACACAGCTGCTTAATGGGTAAATCTGGATTAAGCCCCCAGGATTTATAGTTTTTAGTTCTTTGGCCATTTCTCCACCTGACATCTGAAACCAAATGGCTAGAGCTTGTAGCGTAAAACACAGAGAGATGAGGATCGAGTTCAGCAGTTCAGCTATGTGAAGGACAGTCTGTGTTCCAAGCACGACAGGAAATGTATTATTGCAGAGAACACTGAACTATGACATCGACTTTTAAAAGCTTAAAATTTATTTTCAGCCCAACATACTATATCGTATGTGTTCCCTGTTCAGCCTTTCCTCTTTTGCTGTGACTTACAAAGCTGAATTAGAAGTAAAAGGAGAAAGCTGTCCCTCAAGAACAACAAAAGGAGAAACAACTTATTTTGGTTTAGGGGTTTTATTTTCCAGCTTATTCCCTGAGAAGTGCTTAGCACTGTGGTGGGTAAATATCAAAACGAGTAGATGTGTTCGCAAACGTCAAAGCTCTTTGCAACACGTAGCACAAAGCAAGAAGCTGAGATCTCAAGTCTGCACTTAGCAATGAGAATTTTAAGAAAGACGCCCAACCGATCGACAGCTGACAGCTTAATAGTACATATGTATGAAGGCTACAAACTGTACAAACCACATGGGACTATGTGTGAAATATGCGCTTTCTTAAGATTACATATGTATGAGGGCTACAAACTGTATAAACTGCATGGGACCGTGTGTGACATAATGCGCATTCTCATTTAATTGGAGACCTTTTATGGTACTAGAAGACTTATTGTACCAAGTAATCAAAAGATAAAATGTCAAATCTAATGAGACTTTGATTTATCGGCAAAGTATAAGACCACTTCTTTTAAAGTAAAATACTGAGTAGATTTTTTAAAAATATTTGATGCCTCTATTCTTTCTGGACCAGAAGTCTAATTAACAAACATTTCAGGATCCTGCTACACCAATTCAGGATAATGACTGGGGAACCCAATTCAATTCCCAATTCTTGAACATTAGAAAGTGTGAAAGTGAACCCACAAAATCTATCAAGGATCCTTTCACGCTGTGAAATAGAAAGTAATTAACACAATAACAAGAACTTCAATGGGTGTCATTTGCCCCCTCATATCTGCACAGGCAATTTGCCCTTGATTTAAATGCCCAACATTGCAAAAGTTTCCAGCTTTCGCTTAACACAAGTTCCTTTGCAGCGTAGACGTACTTATGCAAAATTTGGGGGAAGGGTCTCAATATCTGCTATTCCAACCTTTAGCCAATAACAATATGCTCCATGAAGCAAACATCAGTGCCTTTATTAGCATACAGGTTGCATAGCTTACGACAGTGGTTTTGTAACTTTTAGTCTCTGGACTGCTTTCAAATACTAAGACCTATTGAAAATCCCCCAAGGCTTTTGCTCATGTGGTCTATCCTATTGATATTGATACTATTAGATTTTAAGGTACACTCAACAGGAAAGAAATCAGGACAGATACTAGAAATTTAGCAAGCTTCCCAGGGCCAGGGAGCTCATGAGCCGTAGAAAAGAATCTACTACCACCGCTGTGCTAGACCAGAATCATTTCTAAGTTCATTCTAAATCTTAACCTTATAGTCACACAAAAGTGCAGCTGCCACCCCTCATCAAAGAAGTCTCTCTTTATAGCAAATGCTGACCATCACAGAAAACCACAACTGGACATACTGCAGAGATCAACAGATCCTCAGAGCCAGGCCCCAGTGGATAAATCTATTCCACAGCTCCTGCAGCCTTTGCTCAGGGGGACATCATGGGAAAGAAAACAGGAAGGTTGTCAGGGCTGGAATACAAAGAAGTCCGTGAAACAGTCTTACCTAGAAATACTGGGTAAACAAGATTAGAACAATGGAATTATCAATGAATACATTCATATAAAAGGGAGATAATTTGGGGGGGGGGTGTTCTCCTCCCTCCCCATATTGCACCCAGACAAAGAACTACAGCAACTAGTAACTGCTGGGACAGGGAGAATTAGCCTCTCTCAGGGATGAGCCTCCTTGTTGGTTATCCAAAACAAAGCAGTCAGCTATGAAACCATATATACACAAACAACAAAACCTGTTACAACAGGTTGTGTGTGTATTTATGTGTGTGTATGCATACATATACATATGTTGATACATTTGTGTGTGTATAACAATAATAATAAAAGTAAAAGAGGTTATCAACTTAAGAGTTGGAGAAAGGACATGGGAAGATCAGAGGGAGAAGACCTGAAAGGGGTTGAAAAAAGGGAAGGGGAAAGTGATAGAGTTATATTTTAATTTAAAATCTCTAAATATATGATAAACATATAAAAATGGAAATGTTTACAATATTTATTCACTTAAGATAATAATTTTTTACAGATTAAACAACATTCTAAAATTGCAAGTTAAATGATTTTAAAATATTAATAAACATAATTATTTTGTACTTTGAAGATATCAAGTTATTTCTGACTTAGAGAGTTATCTGTATTTTCTGTTTCTGCATGAAGTTTGTTATAAATATCACACTGCAGAGTGTGGCTTCTACAACACTCTGCCATATACTCACAAGAGAACAAAACAGAAAAGAAATAGTATGCTGATATTGTATGTTCTGATCTCAAGGAACCCTTAAAATGGTCCTAGCCCACAATTCAAGAAAGACTACTTTAAGAAAACCAGTTTTCATAAAAGAGGAAAGAATTTTTAGTCCATTGCATAAATTTCCCTTGGGTATTTATTTTTTAACCATAAATATTTGTTATAACATGCAACTTTACTTATTGTAGTGGCTAATTGATGTCAACTTCACACAAGCTCGGGTCATCAGAAAGAATGGAGCCTCAGTTGAGAAAAATGCCTCCACAAGATCGGCAAGCCTGTAGGGCATTTTCTTAATTAGTGATTGATTTGGGAGAATCTGGTCCATTGTCAGTGGTGTCAACACAGGCCTGGTGAACCTGAGTTCTTAAGAAAGCAGGCTGAGCAAGCCATGAGGAGCAAGCTAGTGGCAGCACCCCTCCATGGTCTCATCATCAGCTCCTACTCCAAGTTCCTGATCTGCTTGAGTCCCTGTCCTGACTCCCTTTGATGGTGAACTATGATTTGGAAACATAAGCTGAATAGACCCTTTCCTCCCCAAGTTTTTAGTTCATGGAGTTTCATCACAGCAATAGCAACCCTAACTAAAACACTCATTTAATTTGTTGTCCATAAAACAAGTGCTTTATTAAGAGAGATTTATGTGCCAGTCTTCCCTTTATGTCTGGTTTAGACAAAAAAAAACACTTCACTGCCCTTTTGCATCACCTCACCGAGCTTTCCAAGATGAGCACTTACTGCCCTTTGCAAAATCTTCAATGGAATGCCTAGGAACATCTTAAACTTCCATCATTGGGGCAAACTCATAATTCACTCTCTTAAAATATGAACTCATCTCATTTATTCCCACCCCAGAAAAAGCCACCACCACTTACCCAAAATTTGTATTAAAAACAAATAATTCACTTTCAATTCTCTTTTATCAATTTATGTATTCCCCAACATCACAACTTCGGGCATCTCCCATCTGCCACCTTAGTCTAAGCCTCTGTCCTACTTTGCTTCAATTAGTGGTATCACCTCGCAGCTGGGACAACTGGTCCTTTCCATGACTCTATAATTCATCTATCCAAGTTTCTGGCTGCATGCAAAATCCACGTTTATAGTCATAAAATATAAAACAAACATGTCTCATCGACTGTCCATCTTTCTGTAAGCCTTTGAGGATTAAGACACAACAGTCAACTGTGTTTTTGACTCTAAAACCGCCGCAGCTTCAACTCATGCTTTCTAATATGCCAAGCACTCTTCCTGTGGGTTTTTTTCATCTGGAATCTTCTAACCACACATTTGTTGATCTGCCCCTTCCTTGTCATTCAGTTCTCAGCTCCAACTTTACTTTCCCAAGGAAACACTGTCATATCAGAGACAGTCAGACTCACCAAGACTTCTTAACTGCCCTAGCTAATTTCATTTATTTCTAACATTTATTACCACCTTTTGCTTTCCTCCTTATATTTATTTGTCTTTTCTCCCTTCAACCATCATCAAAATACATATCATGTTCTGTTCTGTATCTTCAGTCTCTGCTAACATACAATAATGCTAGGAGACTTAAATTCTGCATTTCTTAATAAAGAACAATCAAATGAATTCATAAGTTAATTCCAATACAGATGCTACTTTGCAAAAATTTCCACTAGGTATCTTTTTTACTCTTCTCAATTGCTGAGGATATTAAAATTAAAACATTCTTAGACAACTCCCTCAAAGGCACACTGTGGCATGCTGTGAGAAGAGGACATCTAATTCTTGGGGCTTACTAATTTTTGCTAAGTATATTTGTGATCTCAAAATCAGCACACACACACACACACACACACACACACACACACACACATTCCAAAAGATTTTTCCAATTTTAGAACACTTAAACTCTAGAATTGATAAAACAAACAATTTAAATGTACAGGATAGAATCCAGATATTCAAAGCCATCATAATTTTCTTTGAAGAGAACAAACAAAATGATTGTCAAAAACATGCTGAATGACTATTTCTTTTCTGAAGATTAATTTTCCCTGCACTTGAAAGCCTTAGCATCAATAACAATGAATGAAAAGATCCAAAGTGCTTTATATGGCAGAGGAATTCACCTTAGCAAAGGTAATCAGATTAGGCACCAAAATGGAACTAAATAAATCACTAATATAAATATTCTCTGCAATAATTTGATGATATATTAAATATGCATGAATTGTAAATTCTCCAGAATTTAGCTTAATACCCATTTAAGTCATATCTATTATAATTCTAAATATCTGTGATACTTATAAAGATTTAGGTTGAAAATATTACTGGGAAAGAGTTTATAGACTAACTAAGCATAATCACCAGATTCAGAGTGCAACTTTCAAAATCGTAATAATTCAATTCATAAGAAGTACGTGCAAATAAGCTGCATTTCTCAAGAGGGAACCCATTGGAGAATACCTGAAAGAACACCTGAGAATGAGTCCAAGGGTCTCTATATAGGGGTCTATATGTTAGGGGGTGGTTGTTGCCATGGTAGCCACAGTCTGAGTTCCTCTTTCTGGGAACGTCTGTTTTCCTTTGGAGAGTATGCCCAAACCACTACACACTCTTCAGGGACGTCACACTGGAGTGGTGGATTCTAAATGCCTTAGTCTAACCAGTCTCCCACAAAAGTCACTGGAAATCTTGTTAGAGCCTCCAAGGAAATACATGGATGTCTTTGTAAAAATGAATCTACAACTCTAGGGTTCTTGTTAAATGTTCCGAAGGCACACCACCCAACAGCTTATGCATGATGAGCGAGGTGAGATGAATTTCATTCTGAAATGTGTTATTACACTCTGGCCCAGGTACTAATCACAATTTCTTCCTACTGTTCCAGCTGTACTACACTCGGTCTTAATTTTCACCCAAATAATACACATTTGCGCTTTCAAAGTTGGCACTCTATCAACGTGAAGAGTGAAAAGGCTGACATTTGAGAGAAATGAATGAAGATAGGATGATAGAAATAAAACACAAAATCCATAATTATTTACAGTGAGAGTAAGCTGGAGAAAGGAGACGTACATTTCAAATATTTGACTCAGGGATTGCATTCCTGGTAGCACATGATTTGTTACCTTTCCAGCTACCACCTCAAAACTATATGCATGGCAAATTTCAATTATTTTCAATTTGTGCACTCATTCAAACGAAGAAAAGCCATAGTGCTACCTTTTTGTAATGTAATGAATTCAGTTCAACTTGTAAGGCTTCATTTTAAACAGTCATACCAGGATTCATTAGCTAAGTGTGCCTGTCAAAGTCAGGCATAGCCATGCATGGCAGTGATCCCAGCATTTGAGACCCTAAGGCAGGGGGCTCTCAAATTTGTCATCAGCCTGAAGTACAGAGTGAGAGGCACAGTGTTTAAAACACAAGGCGACAACAATAAAAATATCATTCTTAAAAGCATGACAGTTTTCAATAACACTGCCTTTGGTCAAAACATTTGGTTAGTTCTGTTTGAATTATACAGCAAATATTTTATTCTTTTAGTGATACATAAAGACATATCCTTAGTATATTGTAGACAAAAAATATTGTTCAGCTTAGTCACCAAACCTGTCAGCAAATGCCTTGTCATTACCTGCAAATATATAACACACTCTCACAGGAAAAAAAAAACAAACAAACAAAAAACAAAGAAAGAAACCACTGTGGAACAATCAAATTCATCTTTTCCATCTCTCAGGATGATTTAGATTCTAGAACATTTTGGGAAACAATAGAAGATAGAAGTAAAATATAAAATTTTTGCAGCATCAAATTTTGAAAAGGATATTTTGTTTTAGATTATAGGCAGAGACTTTGTTTATTGATAATTAGTGTCTCACATACCTAATTCAAATGTATACCTTTACAGATATACCCATGTGCATGAGAAATACTAGCATTCAGGATTTGTTAAAGAGACAGAAAAAAAAACCTCGGAAGATACAGTTCACCACATTCAAATTAATAACTGTTGTCCATCTGGTTTCACTCAGATATAAAAACACAAGCCCCACCAGATAAGAGAAAATATTTACAATACTGATAACTATCAAGGGGTAAGCTCCAAAAGATGTAAAGTTACCTACCTAACAGAAAATGAACAGACTAAGAAAGACTCCTCAAAAGGTGACAAAAGCTCCTACATATAGAAAAAGATGTTCCATCTCATTGGAAGTTAAGAAAAAGGCAAGTTGAAATCACTGCACACCTATCCATTAGGTTAGTTCAATGCTAGCCAATAAAAATCACCACAAAGCCGGGCGGTGGTGACGCAAGTCTTTAATCCCAGCACTTGCGAGGCAGAGGCAGGCAGAATCTGTGAGTTTGAGGACAGCCTGTTCTACAAGAGATAGTTTCAGGACATACTATAAAACTTCAGTGAAACCCTGTCTCAAAAAAAAAAATCACCACAAATACAAGAAACAAAAATGGAAAGATACATATAAGCTATAGTGAGATATGATCAGCTTAATATAAAATACTTTGGAAAGTTATTTGGTATTTAACAAACAAAATGTGCTTTCTAGCAGGCAAAAATATTAGAAATAACACAATTATCATGGAAAGCTAAAAATAAATATAAGGAACAAAATACTGTGCCAAACCACCAAGTTTTCAAAAAAAAAACAGTTCAGATTTATTAGAGTCATGAAAAGTTTAGGTCTATTCATAACTACACATGAGTTTTGGGTGGTTGAGATGGTCAAAAGGAACTCTTTTGACCTGTGGAATCTTACAAGCTAACTTGGAGAACGATAATTCACAAAGTCACAGGTTCCGAATCATCACGTTGGGGACAGGGTAGAATAGATGTGATGTGGTTTAGACACAGGAGTCCCTCTTCCACCCACGCAGTTTCTCCTCGCAGGTGCTACACAGTCTCTGTAAAAATGCCTCCAGAGATGCGTTCTCGTCACCACATGAAGCTGCTCATTTCACTTTTGGAACATTTTAATTAGTAGATTATTGATTCTCCAGCTGACTCAATTTAAACTTCTTTGTAGTATTCTTCCTTTGGTTATCTAGAGTCATGCAAAATAATTCCATTTCCATATGAGAGCAGTTTAAGAATTTAAGAAGTTATATTTTTATCCCAACCTTTCCATATATAGGCAAAATATTGCCAGTTTTTGTAAATGTATTGTAATTCCTGAATTTGTCCCAGCATATTAAAAACTCTTTTGTACTTGTTATCCCAAAGAACATAGTGCCTATTCCATGTGCCATATAAGTAAATACCTCAGCTCCCTGTCTCCAACTCTGCTTCTGAAATATTATTTTCAAAAATGTACATTTAATATTTAAGAATCTCCTTGTTTATAAATACATGTTTTGTTTTGTGTAAGTAGTTCATAAACATTGGTTTTTTGCAAAAATATTACAAGTGTGATTCTCTAAAAAATTATAAAACATAACATATTTCAACTATTCTAAAGAAAAATAGCTTCGGGTTGAACATGAAAACGTAGGCCAAAAGGCAACACCTGGTGTTAGCAAATAAGATGGTCTGTTTCTCTTGTTATGTTTGCTAACAAATGTTTCACATGATAACGTATTCAATTCCCCTCATACACTCAGTAGGGATTTTGAATGCTAACTGAGAGACTCATCATTAATGTCAGTATTAGCAATGTCATTTAGTTGCATAGAGAGAATAAACACATTGGAGGGGACTAGCAGTTATAGTGGGACATATGTAAGCTTACCCTGGAGGATGGCCAGCATGAAAATAATAAATAGTTGTGAGGACACGTAGCATATGCAGACCTGCATCTATGAATTTGCCAAAAATACATCAAACCAAGCAAGGCCACCTGAGAGAACTGCTAGGGATACTCAGATACTGCTTAGCGAGAGCGTGTGAAGGTCCGCTCCAACAGTTCTTTCTGTCAGAAGCTAAGAAGTGGGTCTTGAGAGGATTCTTTTAAAATTTCAGTATGAGAAAATAAAATCAATGCTATTGATTTTAGACAGAAAAAGATGGGGTTTGCAGTGTTCAAAGAGTTTAATCCTAAACAGAAAGGTGAACTATGAATTTAGGCAAGTCACAGATTCCTTCCATGAGAAGAGAAGAAATAAGGAGGAGACACCCTTTCAGGTTGTTTGTAGAGAGTTTAGCTCATAGCTGAGTGTTTGAGGCTCGTCAGGGAGCCTGCATACTAGAAGACCTGAAGAGTCCTAGATGCTTTCATAATGAACCGTGGCTACTCAGCCTCGGCAGACATTGTCCCTTCTTGCAATAATACAGTTTTACATCATGTAGTTTGATAGTGTGCATCTATTTTGAGTCTACAAATTGGGATATTCATAATAAACATGTTATTATATGTCTAGTCTTCTTGAAAAGTTACATTACTGAATACTTGGGTATGGGAAATTCAAGGCTTAGCTTCATATTTCAATATACTGGCAGAATAATTTTATTCACGTGCTCTAACTTCCTCAAGCATCAGCTTTTCTATTTGCTAATGCATAGATAGTTAGATGGTCTCGCGGAATCATTCATTATGAAGAGAGAAAGTTTAATAATTAGCAAGTCACTAAACACTATCTGCCAAGGGAGTACTTCAAAAAGCTGTCATTGGTTAATATCTTCTTAAAAAAAAAGCCATGATTCCTCCTCAACAGTGAACTTAAATGGGTGACTCTCTAAATACACTAAGCAGCCTCGTCATTAAAAGTGAAGTACAATCTGCTTCCACGGGGAAACCCACAAAGCTTTGCAAAAGTCACCTCTAAGCAAATCGAACTCTTTTTTTTTTTTTCAAAACAGGGTTTCTCTGTAGCTTTGGAGCCTGTCCTGGCACTAGCTCTTGTAGACCAGGCTGGCCTCAAACTCGCAGAGATTCGCCTGCCTCTGCCTCCCGAGTGCTGGGATTAAAGGCGTGCACCACCATTGCCTGGCTGCAAATAGAACTCTTAAGCAGAGTAAAAATTAGCAATCCCCACTAGTCGAGTATCACATTAGCTTCTTAAAGCATACTATATTTTGTATTCTTAATTGCTAAATCAAAAAATTATTTTAAATGAGAGAAAAACTGAGGTTTACCTTTATGATAAAAACATGCTGAGTAGTAAGTAACAGACAGCACATCCTAAATCAGCCCAGTGCCAATTTCTTTATGAAAACAAGCTATAAAACGTATGGTAAAGCATTTACATATTTGAAATGTCAAAGGAGCCTTAGACAGTTTTTGTCTTTAACTACTATCCCAAACAATTCTTGTTGAAATTTGAAAGTGATCCTTTAACTAGGTTGTAATTTTAAGTGTCTGAGAGGATCATTTCTCTCCAGAGAAATCTGAAAATTAGACTGGTTTTCTTTGTTAACTCCTTGAGTGTTTTCATGGACATCTTGATAGCAGGCTTGTGAAAGATCCTCCAGAGCCAATTCATTTACTATTGCATGCTATATTCTTCATAAATATTAATGTCCACAGATGAAAAGAACCCTTCTATATCAAGAACATTGCTGTGTAAGCTCTGAGAAGATTGAATGTGTTGGCTTAAAAAACCTAATTATGCAATAAAATGGTTCCTCAATTAAAATTTGTAAAAATTTAATGATAAAGTTTTTCATTATAAATCCCTTTGGCCTAAAGGTAAAAGCACAAAATCAATAAAAGCTATACTGAGAGGATTTTAATTTCTGTTTAGAGAAAGGCTGTTATCAGTTTATAGGATTATGGTCATTTCTATTGAGTTTATTAAAGACAATCAATTGCAAAAACACAATATCCATGACTCTGAGTATTGACGTATTATTTAAAGTATTGTTTTTAAAATGATAACTAAAATAGGGTTTGTAATAGGTAATGGCATGCTGTTTAGTCAATCTAACAGTGAAAAGAAGATAAAATTTATTCAAGTTAGCTTGAGACAGTAGTGAAAATTCTGTATTTATCTTTACTAAAGGAAGTAATATGGTCACTGATGAGCATTTTTGCCCATTTTGTTATACATAAATACACATGTATGAGAAAACAGTTTTTAAATTCTCCTTAACATATGAGGTATGAACTTTGCATCATAGTATCTAAATGTTATTTATTTTGTATCATAATATTTATGTTATAGGATATCATCAGGATAAGGGAACATCAACAGAAGGACTTTTGTTTTAGAATATTTGTTTATCTATGAAAAATGTATTACATTTGCTTAACTATGTAAATATGCATTGCATTAGCTTATGTTTCAGAGTATTTGTTTAGCTAAAATGTATTGCTGCCTTACCTTGCCTACCTAAGGCACCTGATTGATCTAATAAAATTTGAATGGCCAACAGCAAGGGGAGAAACAAGCCTAAGCTAAGGCCAAACATTCATAATTAATAATTAGTCTTCATGTCTTTATTTGGGAAATGGTCGGCAGCCCAAAGACTTAGATCCTTTTCTGTGGAAAGAGTTCATTCATATTCAGTTGTATAGGGCAGCTCCTGCTGTTAGAATATGAGTTTGATGTTCATGCTTATGTATTAGATACACCAAAGTTGTATCTTGTTGGCATACAATGGACTTGTGTGTCTTTAAATATCCACTTGGCTTCCAAGGACACCAAACACATGCTTAATTGTTATCCTAGATACTTCTTTCAAAGTGTTTTATAGATGAGAGTAACATTTAAAGGAGTAAACTTTGAGTTAGGCTTATTGTCATACAAAATGTGAATGGAAGTCCTCAATCAGCTGATGGCCTAAATAGACAAAAGGCTGACCTCCCACCTCAGGAGAGGGAATTCTACAATAGACAACCTCTACAATTGTTGCCCTGAGCATTTTGGACAGCCACCACAGTCACATGAGCCCATTTCAAGACAAATTTCTTTCTATTCATACAAATATAAATATAGTAAAGTATCTACATATGTCTACAACAAACTATATATTTTTTCTGTTTCTCTATAGAACCTTGATATACCCTCATAGTAAAGAGTTTAAGTCTGAATTGCAGGAAGAGAGAGAGTGGTTCCCAGCCACTTAGCCACAAAATAATATTAATTAAACCATATTAATTAAATCACAGCTTGACTCATTAGCTCTAGCTTCTTATTGGCTAACTCTTACATATTAATTTAACCCATCTCCATTAATCTGTGTATAGCCATGTGTCAGTGGCTTATCTGGTAAAGTTCCCAGCATCTGTCTCTGGCTTCTCGCTGATTCCACCCTTCTTTCTCCCAGCATTCAGTTCTGTCTTCCCCACCGACCTAAGTTCTGCCCTGCTATAGAGGTCCAAAGCAGTTTCTTTATTCATTAATGGTAATCACAGCATACAGAGGGAGATCCCACATCACTGAATCAAGATTGGCTAACTACCAGAACTGAACTAGAAAATGGTATATTCTCATCGATTCTCAATCTCCTCTTTTATAGAACCAGACAACACATTTAGCCTTCTGCTTTGTGAAACCTGCTAGCCCTCTTAGTAGACAGCTAATATGCAGTCCAGCCTTCATTGTCTCTGATATATATGTACTTATACATACAAACATTCATATACACTATACACACACACACACGCATGTATGCAAGGAACTGAAATATCATCTTTACCTGAAAGAATCATAACAGGAAACCTAGTCATGTATTAAATGTTAAGAGTAGAGTTGAAGACCTTGGACTACCTGACCTAAAAGACTTCCCATCATCTTAAATTATCATTGACATATTGTCAATATGCTCAACAGTGGAATTGCGTGCAGTCTCATTCAGTTGCAGACAGTATTGTTTTCACACTATTGACTTTCTCCAGCTGTGAAAACATATGGAATCCCTATATTTATCATCCAAACACCAAAACTTCATATAATTAGACAACCATGGTACCTCGTGGTGTTGTAGCTCCTTGCAAATTGTTTCCCAATGAAAGAAGGAAGACAAGCATTGTTCCACAGAATACACTGCAGTCTTTGGGAAGCTGGGAAGATTGGGAAAGAATGAGTGGCAGAGGAGCAGGTTACTAACCATACCTTCCATGACATACACCAGGGATCCCACATCTCCTTCCTTGATGATGCAGCTGTCTTTGCCATATTCCACGGGGTACATACAATCCACAATCTCCTGGATCTGCGACAGCTCCAAGTTCTTCATGAAGTCATTGTCAAGGATGGCCTCTTTTATGAGATCCTTTGACCTAAGGCAAGAGAGGGAGGAGTTATTGACACATCTGACCAGCCTTCCATAGTTCTTGGAGCTCAGTGGAGTCACGCAGTGCTCTGGCAAACAATGAATGAATCTTCTTGAAAGGCATGGAAACAAAGCGTACAGACAGCAGAAAGAGAACCAGAAATATTCCTTTCAGCAAACTACCATTTAGTAAGTGCCCAACATACAAACAGCAAGCATATAGGTTCAATCTGTTTTACAGTGTTTTAATCTCCAAGGATTGTGGAAAAAACTAATGGATGAGAAATAAATTGAAATTTATAATTTGGACTAAGAACTAAGTTTACAAAACCATAGGAGAAATATTTTTTACTCTTTATATGTTATAAAAGAAAATTCACAATCTCTCGCGTGCTTCATCTACTAGACTTTCTGCTTTCAATTTGCTCTCTTCTGTACAGCATATTTCTACATTAATGCCAGGTGTGGTTTGGGTACACCAGAAAGAGTCTAGCTAGGCATTTGTAAGGAGTACATTTAGAAATGTGACACCTTTCATCTGAGTATTTCCCTTCTGTAGGAAACATTATTTCTGTGATCATCTTCATTTAGACTAACTAGACAGATAGGACTACACTGAAGAAGATATTTGAAAAAGCATATGATTTAGAACTGGAAATATATATGTATATGGAGAGAGAGAGAGAGAGAGAGAGAGAGAGAGAGAGAGAGTCAGTCAGTGGGAAAATATAAACAAATTTTGCAATTCAGATTCAGGGTTATGAGTGAAGTTTTGCGGAACTTAAAAAAGTGTGATAATTTTATTCACTGAGGGATAAGATGTTCCACACCACTTATTATGGTTATAAAATCCAAAGAGAAAGCAATGCTAGGGAATATATTGTCCAGAGGGAAACAGTCATAGTATACATCAGAAACTGGGTCTAATAAAAGTTGAACCCTTAGCCATACATGTAAAGCAACACATTTGGAATTTTATATTGAAAGACTTAAATTTTTAAAATGTGAATACTAACTGGCCTTTGTTGACTCTGACAACACATGTTGGTTCTCCGAGAAATAGCCTGCAATAAAGACAAGTGACTGAATTATCAGTCCTCGAGTCCACTTGCGTGTGATGTTTCATTTAGGCTAAGTATGGCTGGCCTGATCTTCTCACACTGTGATCCATAATGACTTGGTCTTCAACATTTACAAGTTTCCCTGTTTCTGAAGTTTAGAATGGGCATACATTTTTCTATAAAAAAAAATTCAAAAGTAAATCATAAGCCACAACTACTTTGAAGAAAATCAAACTAATCTATTTCCCGTTTAATTAATGATGGCAGGCCATGATTGGTATCAGGGATACGACTCTTCAGGAGGTTGGCTTTGATATTCTCGACATCCTGATAGCCCCAATGGCAGGAATTTTCACCTCAGGAAGTGGTGGTGATGGATGGGAAGGTATTAGAGTCTCACAATGTCTTCATTTTAAAAGCCCTGTTTCGGAGGCACAGTTCTTCAGCTACAGGGTTTCTGGGGTTCTGACTTATTTTTAAATTCCCAAGTGCCAGAAACTTTGTTTTCAGGCCAAAACTGCATTGCTTCTTTTCAGTATTTAAAACAAGATGCAAAAGTTGCCGTCATGAAGCTTGCATGCTTAACTCTCTTTCTCACCATGACCTCACAAATGCCAGCAGCACTTTCATGTTGACTCCCATATGCATTCATTTATAAGTATTTCCCCAAATACCAGAGTTTTTTATCTTTAAGAAATTCATTTTATCAAAGGCATTTCCCTCATATAGAGTGCTATGGACCTATCCTGTGCATACAGAAATGGTAATTGGCGAACTCCAAGACCATCCCTGACAATCATGTAAAATTCCTAAGCATTGTAGCCTCAACTCTGAGATTCCGTCTTACACCTGTAAGAATGGCCAAGATCAAAAACACTGATGACAACTTTTGCTGAAGAGGTTGTGGGGAAAAGGGAACACTTCTGCATTGTTGGTGGGAATGCAAGATGGTACAGCCCCTTTGGATGTCAGTGTGGCAATTTCTCAGAAAATTAGGAAACAATCTTCCTCAAGACCCAGTAATACCACTTTTGGGTATATATCCAAAGGGTGCTCAATCATGCCACAAGGACATGTGCTCAACTACGTTTATAGCAGCATTGTTTGTCATAGCCAGAACCTGGAAACAACCTAAATGCCCCTCAACTAAAGAATGGATAAGGAGAATGTGGTGCATTTTCACAATGGAGTACTACACAGCAGAAAAAATAACAGCATTTTGAATTTTGCAGGAAAATGGATGGAGCTAGACAACATTGTTTTGAGTGAGGCAACCCAGACCCAGAAAGACAATTATCACATGTCCTCACTCATAGATGGTTTTTAAACATAAAGCAAAGAAAACCAGCCTATAAATCGCAACCCCAAAGAATTTAGACAACAATGAGGACACTAAGAAAGACTTACATAGATCTAATCTACATGGGAAGTAGAAAAAGCAAGATCTCCTGAGTAAATTGGGAGCATGGGTACCTTGGGGGAGGGTTGAAGGGGGAAGGGAGAAGCAGGAAGGGGAGTGGAGAGAAAAATGTAGAGCTCAATAAAAATCAATAAAAATTTTTTTAAAAAAATTTCTAAGCATTTAGGACAGAGTTCCAGAGCATTCCAGGGACACATACTTCTCAAATTTCATTTTGGATAGAGATCACTTAATCGCAGGCCTCTGAAGAAAATTACTCTAGGCTTCACTTGGGCACCTGTGTCAGCTCAAAGCAAATTTATTTGGCCTTAGACGAAATTTGGAGTTAGAGTGCTAGCATTCATGAAACCCTGACTTTAATCTCCAATGCTGTAGAAATAAATAAACATGGATCAATAGAAGACCTATGACTTAACATTTATGTCTCCATACAGATTTTATCAAATAATATTTTGTCAATAAAATATCACATCTATCTCTGCATCACAGCAAGATGGAAATTTTGGGCCTCTGTATGATCTAGTTGGTTCTGGCTAGTTTTACATCAACTTGACACAAGATAGATCCAGAGGAGAGAAAAGAGCAACAACTGAGAAAATACCCCCATAAGATTTGGCTGTAGGCAGGCCTGTGTAGCATTTTCTTAATTAGCGGTTAATGGGGCAGGGCCCAAGCCCACTGTGGGTGAGGCCACCCCTGGGCTGGTGGTCTTGGGTTCTATAAGAAAGCAGGCTGAGCAAGATGAGAATCAAGCCAGGATGCAAGACTTCTCAATGGCTTAGCTCACTCCTCCATGTTCCTGCCCTGCATGTCTTTCTGTCCTGGTTTGCTTCAATAATAAACTGTGATTTGGATGAGTAAGTCAAATAAACCCTTTCCTCCCCATGTTGCTTTGGCCGTAATGTTTCATCAGAGCAATAATAATCTTAACTAAGATAGAATTCCAAGTTGACCTTGTCAGGATGTAATACCCAAAGCCCAGGCCCTCCTGATAAGAGACGTTTTAGGCCTTTCACATAAGATTGAATAAAGGACTTGTAGGCAATTCCCACATGCCAAGAACACAACATTAAATATTCATTTTTCCTCTGAAGGCTATAAATGCTTTCTATTTCCTCACGTATATTCCTGCTATAAGATTGGAAATGTGCTAGCTGAATTGGTGGATGTGAACATCCTGACCCAAAGTCATTGCAGATAGGTTTTCAATTTTGAAGAAGTATTGAAATTGGCCAATAGGATTAGCCAACTAAATTTTACCTTTAAAAAATGTCAGCTGGTCATAGTAATGTGTTTGCTTTGGTTTTAAGAATCTCCAGAGGCCTGAAATCTTCACCCTTCTTTTTAGGAGAGGTTCCCCTCACTGCCCCACCAAGGCAATGATACTGATGCCACAGGCAGCCTTCCCCAACAGAGTATAAATGACATCTAATGCTTTAGAGCGGAAAGAACTTCTAGGCACTGAAATAGTTGCAACCATTAAATTCTCTCTAAGCATGGAAACCAGCCAAAACAATCTAATAACTGAACACAAAACTTCTATAATCAACCATCTAAACAAAATAATATATCGATCTCTTTACTTCTCAATAGTCAGCTTTGGGCTCAAATATCTGGAAAAGCGATCAATACAATTTAATATCACCAAGGCCTAGAATATGGTCTCTGCAATTAGGAATTCCCTAGTCCTATCCCTGTTGATAATCCATAGCCTTTTCACCCAGATGTTGTCCTTACAAGATCTCCTGGCATTCCTAATTCTGGGAGTCATCTCAGAAAGATAACTCTACCTATGAAATATTTGATTGCTCACCTATCAGAGAATAAATAAAGTCTCTTGAAATAGTTCTCTGGCTGCCACTAGGTTAAGATTCTGTTTAGAGTGTATCCTTCTGGCACAATTTTCCTTGGTCAACTCTACAGGTATACGATGGCTGAGAATTAATATGACCAGCTGACATTCTTTAAAGATAAAATTCAATTGGCTGATCCTATTGGCTAATTTTGATAATTCTTCAAAATTGAAACTCTTTCTGCAGTGACTTTAGGTCAAGATGTTCACAACCATAAATTTGGCTAGCACTCTTCCAGTCTTAGAGCAAGAAACACATTAGAAATATGAAGCATTTATAGCCTTCAGAGGCAAAATGAGTATTTAATATAAATCACTGGCATCACCAGTCTAAAGTACACAACAATGTTTTTCATAGATAACTAATGATATTAATTTTTGTGGTAATGTATGAGTCACATTTTTTTCTAACTTTTTTCAAGCTCTAAAGCAGAAAATATAGTTCCAGTGCCATAAACTATGAAATCAGAGTGAATTAATTCTAGAAATAATAATTAATAATAGGGAAAGCTGGTTAGCCCATAAAATATTCATTTGCTAAAATGTCACTTAGATGATAGCATACGCATTCTCCCTTTTAAGCAAGGCTCCACTCATGGTCACTGACGAAAAACAATGGACAAGAACTCTTGAAATCGCAGGCTAGCTCTGGACAGATAATATAGGCTTATATTAACAACAGGAAAAGTATCCTGCTTTGTAGGTGTTCAACAATGTTCAGAAGACTCAATATTAAAACTCTCCCATTTAAATATTTATGTCATTCATCTGTGCAGATATGGACACCCATATCTGCTCGTTCACAGAAGTGACCAGAACTTAAAATACAGCAGTCTCCAAAAGAGCACATATCAAACTCTCGCCCTCTGAGCCCCCTGTTTGATGTCAGAAGGGTACATGTTTGGCTTCATAGAAGTGTTATGAAATGCTTTACTTGGGAGCTGCACACTCATAACACTGCTAAGAAATATGTAGTTCCATCTATTAATAATTAACTCTATCACTGATGTCCAAATGCCCACATAACAAAACTAGGAAATGACTGAAAAGAAAGCACGCCCCTGTAACCTAAGTTCATAGGCCTAGTAGCAAGTCAACATCACACAGTACTTTTGAACCTTCAAGGAGCTAAACAACTGGACCTTTAGAAACCACTCGTGTCCAGGATGTCCAACGCAATCAAACTACAAACACCCATTAAGTTAGTCACCATCTTGGGCAAATTCAGGACATAGTTGGAGGCGATGGTGTCAATGCCAAGTGCCTCATACTTTTGCAACACTATACATTGTCATTTAAATTGTTGAAATGCCTTGATTTCTATAACCAGCAAGTATAAGAATCATTTAAAAAGAATTAGTCTCTGGGATAAATTACCATACCCTTTAAATGTGCTTGCATTCAACAGCCCCCCCCCCCAAAAAAATAATATGATTCTCTACTAGTCTTGCCTGCCTGCCTCACACGCCAGTGTGTAGATTTTCCCTTGGCTGAGAATAACGACTTGGTTAATTCACTCAAGTCATCTAATTTCAGGTGCCTGGAGCCAAATTTAGCCCTGCTCTACTATCTGACATATCCCAGGAAGCAAAAACTTTGATAGGCCTGTTTGTTTTCTCTCCAAATACTATTTTTTATTAAGCTTTAATATGTGAAGAACTCAGAATCGTCCTGGAGAGAAATTTAAAACGGAACAAAAGTGTTAATTCTCAGTCCTAGTTGTGAAAGCTGTGTGGGTCCTAAGCTTCTGAAAGTCAACAGAAAAACTTAGCCCCGAACTGGACGCTTGAGTCATCATCACCATCACAGTAGCTGGACCATTATTGATATGAATTAAATAGTTTCTTTGTTTTCTACAATATGCAAAATTCTTTGCCTCATTTATGCCTCATTGTGGTTCTCTGAGTTCATTATAGTGGAATTCAGAGCCGTTTTCAGAATGTCCAATGATGCTCACTCAGTAAGTGACGGGTAGGGTCAGGATTTAAAGATTAATCTGTTTGGCTTCCGAGACCACACTTTCCCTCAATGCTTCAACTTCTAATTCAAAGACCAAATTTTATTTCCCAATTTCAAATGATTATCCTAATTATAGAATCCAAAAATAAATATTATGCTAAAAATCTATAAAGATAACAGTCGCATTTGGATATTAATCTCTTCCATTTGCAAAGATGATGTCATGCTTTCTGAGAAGCCCTCCATAGGACCTTTCATTCTCTAATACCCTGAGCTGAGCAGGCCATAGAATAGATATGGTTATTATGCTTGCTTGGCATGTGAGCAATACAGGCACCAAGAGCTTCAAGGACTGGCAAGTTGACATGTAAGATCATTTAGGTTGGTTCAACAACCAAACTAGAATCCAGGCCTTTGCTTCTGGTGTGCACATTTCTGTACCTTCAGTCCCATTCCCTGTCACTCTGGTCCCTAGTTTCTATGTCTCTCTGTCTATGCCTCTTTTTCACATACTTCAGCCTTTTAATCTTCAAACTCAGATGGACAAAAAACAATAAATTCATCATGTAACAGTAGCAGCAGGAAGCGAGCCTATTGGACAACAGTTCTGTGGCTTAAAAAGCCTTACATAGCAATTTCCTCTCAGATGAAGTCTTCTATCTTAGAAGGAAGCTCTTTAAGACACAGGATCTTCTAAGTGGGGTGGTGGTGGTGGGAAAACAGTCCATCTTTCAGAGGAACTCTTTAAGCACAGAACATAAACAACACAAACACTTAGGGAGTCTCTAAAACTGACCAAATACTAGACCTTCCCCCCAACTCCAAAGTTGATATAAACAGTTAAGGCCTTCTGAGAAACACACTGGAAAGCTAAGCTGCCTAAAAGTGGCTCAGACCACTAGACACCTGGAGAAAAAGAGGCAAAGAAAGCACATGAACTGGCCAAGCTGCCTGGAAGAAGCTCAGACCAACTGAACTACCTAGAAAAGACATTCTCCCACCTGCTGAGCTGCTTACTGGTTGAGCAGTGCACTTTGGGTTCCTGATGTTATGAGCTGGTTCCCAGGCTGGACTGGGATGTTGATGGCACACCTGTCTCCAAGTCATCCCTGGTCCATTGTAACCTCTCACTCACATACCTCTATATTTTTTCAATAAAACTTACGGTTCACATAGTTGGGCTTTGGTGGGATCCATTCTTCAGGCTACTGTCAGGTCCCTATCTGGGGAACTTAGACATTTGCTCATGCTTCCCCGGGAATAATTTCACAGAACATGGTGTTGGGGAGATGGTTCAGTCAGTAAGGTGCTTGCTGCGCAAGCGTGGAGATTGGAGTTTAGATCCCTGGCACGCACAAAGGAAGCAGGTTGATGGCATATTCCTGTCATGACAGTGTTGGAGAGGCAAAGGCAGGAGCCCTAGGGCTTGTCGAGCCAGCCAGTCTAGCTGAATCAATAAGCCTTATGTCAGTGAGATACCCTGTCTCAAAATTAAAATGGAGAGCTGTAAAGACACCTGATGCTAAAAGAAAAAAAAATGGGCAGTGGTGGCATACACCTTTAATCCCAGCACACAGGAGGCAGAGGCAGGCAGATCTTTGTGAATTCAAAGCCAACCTGGTCTACAAAGCGAGTCCCAGGACAGCCAGAGCTATTATACCGAGAAACCTTGTCTTGAAAAATAAAACAAAACAGACACCTGATGCTGTTGTTTGACCCGCACACATGCTCACGCATACATATACACACTCATGCACATGCGCACGCACACACGCACACACACACACACACACACACACACACAAATAGAATAAAATAAATAAAAGTAAATTTAAACATTCGCATTGGCTCACTCAGGGAGATCCACCTCTTCTATGGAGCAACACCTCCTGAGATTAACGACGGAAGCCAACTGATTCTGATGCTAGCGTGCTTGTATTTCCTTTCACTGCCTTTCCACCCATCCTGCACCTTCTGTCCCTGATGGCCTCTATATACAAATATGGAAGAGGAAAAAAGTGTATGTAGCTGTAACCATCCACTAAGATGAATGCTTATATTTGAATTCAACAGAAAAGGCAAACTCCTAGGGGGCTAGAAGAAACACTCAGTGGTATAACACTTGCTCTTATACAGGTGGCCCTGGGTTCTCCCCACAAAAGGCACCAAAGAAACAGAAGTTTCCACTGTGTCTACAGGGAGAAAAAAAATCTAAGAACAATTTAAAAAAAAAAAAACACCGCACTCATCATATGATTTTATTTCAGGAATCTGGATATGAAATAAATATTAAATACCTTGCATATAAGTATCTTATAGCAGAATCTAATATGTTGATTTTATAATATTAGATATATGTATCCATATAATGATTTAGACACTATAATTTGAATTAACTACCTTAAGTTTTCACTGGTAAAGACAAAGAGGGCTAGGGAGCAGAGAAATGAGAAGATAAAGAAATGTGATTTCATAACTGTCATTCACTACCTATATACCATGTCGCATGCTGTCCCCTGAAGGCTTGTCCCTTTCAGAAGCAAATAGTTAATATTTATTATCTTTTCAGTACAGCACTTCTAAGCCTAAAAATCAGGCACTGCAGGTATTTGCAGGCAGTCGTGATTGATGGGTTTAAAACGCAGCCACAATTTCCCACAAAGTGATTTAAAAACAAAACTAAGGTTGCTGAAATCAAAATACATTTTGGAGGAATAAACTCTACACATAATTCTGAAAGATGGTTACATAGTAAAGTCAGTAGAGTATATATTTCAAAACAGTTCAAAGGACTGTTTAATTATTCTCAGAGTAAAACAATGATAACTATTTGAGGGGCTGAATATGCCAATGGGTCTGATGTGACCATTTCCTAGTCTGTCTATGTATTACAACATCTCACAAAATATTTGTCCATTAAAGAAAACGAAGGTACAGTGCACAGCCTCTATCACAGCTTCGACTTTGCGGTCGCCTTCTGGAATGAATGGGAGTAGAGATAAGATGAAGGGACACGGTCAGGATGGGAATCTGTGGAACACCTGCCCTTCCTTCGTGCATATTCCCGGTCTACGTGGCAGTAACCTGTAGGAAAGAACACTTTGAGGGGGGTTATAAATTTTTGAAAATTCTTTATGCAGATGTTTTACTTACATAAGTTCTCCTCCTGTCCCATCAGCTCATTCTATATCTCCTATCATTTCGCCTCAAATTTATGACTCCTTGTATAATCATAATGGTCGCATACATGTAACTAAGTCCAGTCAGTGTCTCTCCTGGGTACATGTGCTTAGCACTGATCACTCGGAGTTGAATAGTCTGGCAGGAGTTTTAGTACCTGTGTTATTTCATTTTATCCTTCCAGCCAGAACCTACACACATAAAAATTCCTTCTAGAGCACAAGCAAGGAACTCAGGACCGCGAGGGGTGCACCCACATACTGAGACATTGGGGATGATCTATCGGGAACTCAACAAGGCCAGCTGGACTGGGTCTGAAAAAGCCTGGGATAAAACCAGACTTGCTGAACATAGTGGACAATGAGGACTTCTGAGAAGTCAAGATCAATGACACTGGGTTTTGATCCTACTGCACATATGGGCTTTGTAGGAGCCTAGGCAGTTTGGATGCTCACCTTACTAGACCTGGAAGGAGGTGGGAGGTCCTTGGACTTCCCACAAGGCAGGGAACCCGGACTGCTCTTCGGGCTGATGAGGGAGGGGGACTTGATTGGGGAAGGGGGAGGGATATAGGAGGCGGTGAAGGGGAGGAGGCAGAAATCTTAAATAAATAAATAAATAAATAAATATTCCTTCTAGAAGCAAAGCAGTCTTAGTAGCTACACAAAAGAGCAGATAAAATTTTAGGTGTTCATTCCAAACCCCCCCACCTTAAGAAAAAAAAACTCTGCCTCAGGTGTATAGACCATTTTGTCATCTGCTCCATCTGAGCCTTCTGCTCTTCATCCACTCATTCAGTTAGTAAAGCATTCCTTGGATAGCTCATATAAGACATGGTACGAGGCACTATATGCACAGGAATAAGTAGAAGGAGACCGCTGTTTATTGGGGGCAAAGATGATAGTAGAAAAGGAAGACAACACAACGTGAACACTAGAGATGTGTACAGAAGATACCTGGAAGGATAAAAAATAAAGGTGCATAATGCAGAAGGTTAGGAGGTAGAATTCAGGTCTGAAGTAAAGACCATGAAAATGAAACATGTAGGCAGAAGTTTAAAGACAAGATGAGCCACCCTATAGGAGACTTAAAGGAATGTATATAAACCAAAAGGAGCTGATTATTTGGGGTCAATATTAGGATTTCCAAACAGTCCCAAGTTTGAGCAGGGGCAGCTGGACATGAACTTGTAGACTGGAGCAGAGTCTGATTGCAACAGGGACTTGCAAGCTCTTTGGAAAGAATTAGAATTTTGACGGAATGTGAGCCTGTGAGAATGACATGGGGAAAGTAAGTTATATGCTGTGAATAATGTTTTCAAGAGATCAGGACGATTTCAGCTTATGAACTAGGACGGTGTGTGTGAAAGGAGAAGGGAGGGAAATCCCAGAAAGTACACCGCACGATTTCCAGCAAGATACAATGGCGACCTAGGTCTTAAACATTTCCCCTAGAACCCCCTATTTAGCCATAATTTTTTTTTTACACAACCTTAGGTGTACAGACATACATACTGGTATACAAATATATAGATATATGGTAAGTTATGTGAATCAAACGTTTACTGATAAACCATAAAGAAATTTATTTTAAAACAACTCAAACATTTAGTAAAGACAAAAGCAAATTTGCATCCTAATGAAATATAGTGCTGGTTTATTTTTAAGTAAAGAAACAAGGCTTGGCTGACTAGACATTTGGGGATTCAGAACATCAATATTTTTCAGAATTCATCAATATTTTGATTGTATTATTATCAATGCTATGAATGCCATTTCATTTAAACACACACTACAAGATGGCAGAAGGGTGTTCAGCATCCTTTCAGAAACTATTGAAAATAATGTTCTAACCTTAAGCCAAAACTCATTTGATAATTTGTATGAATCTCAGGTTGGCAACTCTAGCAATTAATTTTAAAATTAAACATTCTAACAACCTATGTTCCAAGTTTGATTCCCTGTGGCTGAGACAAAACACAGACCAAAATTAACTAGGAGAGGAAGAGAAGTATTTGTCTTTGAGGAATGGACCATCACTGAGGGGATGACCTCAAGCAGAACAGGAAGCTGGAGGTGTGACCTGAAACAGAGACCATGGAAGAATGCTCTCTATATCTTTTTCTGTGGCCCTTTCATTTTTCTTTTACAACTCAGGCCCACCTACCCAGGGTGGGCACCATCCACAGTGGGCTGGTCTTTCCCACACCAATCATTGATTTAAAAAAAAATGTCCCGCAAGCCAATCTGATGGAGACAATTCATCAACTGAGGTTTCTTTTCTTTGTTTCTTCTTCCCTGGTGATTCTGGTTTGTCTGAAACTATCAAAACTTAACTAGTACAATATATAGTCCAAAGGTATACTGACGTGATACATGCTGAGGAGTTACAGCAAGAAAATATTAAAAGTCTTTGTTTTCTATAATTAGATCAGTATGTTGCCATGCGTACAGAAAAAAAATACACACTATAAAGTATAAATTCTGCAACTCATACCTTCTATTGTGTCAAATGCCAGTCAGGGACTTTCCAGCAGCCTCAGCTGGATTTGCACAGCACGAGGGATTTTGCAGTGCAGAGTACATCTGTGTGCTCTGAACCAAGGCTGCAGTCAAGTCAAACGAAACATGCCTGGGGGCTGCCAGAAACAGGGCAGATTCATTAAGCATTTGATTTTGAATTAAATTTTGATCGCTGTACATTCGTTGAGCTTTTTCTGTTCATAATCTTTCATGACCTGTGCATTCAGCTACATTGCCCTGTGTGGGGATAGGACAAAGCTGGGGGCCTGTGTTAGAAGAGTGAGGAAGGAAATGTGCAGAAATGTGAGCAGCTTCGGAGCATCGTTTTGCAAGGCAACACCACAGGACTGGCACGACGGATGCGAGAATGACAGGGAGAGAAGCATCCTAAATAACTGGTTGGAGTAAAGGCACGTGCGTTGGTGCTGTTTCTCAAGAAGGCTTGGGCTTGGAGAAGTAACAGGTTCCCAGGGATCAAATTAACCCAGAGGTAGGGACAAGGGAAAGAAGGGAGATTTCTAATCTCTATAAGATCTTTAATCTCTATTTGATTAGAAAAAGCGAAGATCTGGAAATCGGCCTAGGGCAGTATCTGGAAAGACACATTTCAAAGAGATACACAATGGTTGACATCCCTTTCGATTCACATCAGAGCCATGTTTTTAAATATTTGTTTTTAACATTTTTAGTTCTGTGTAGGGAGGAAACACTATGGAACTGCAGTATGCCTCAGAGGCTAGAGGTATCTAATTGTCCCTGAAGAAGGAGTTGCAGGTAGCTGTGAGCCACCTTATATGGATAATGTGATACTTTCTCAGGTCCTCTCCAAGAGCAATATAGGCTTTTAACCACTGAGTCATCTCTCCAGCCCCCACAGTCATTATTTCTAATATGAATAACTTCATGTCATTGGTCTGGATAGCTCTGACATCTATCATTCATTACAAATGAGCTCTGCCTTTTAGTCTAGCAATAATTAACACTGCATTCCCCAGGATTATCCCTATGGGTTTATTTCTTAGATTTCTTTAAGCACACAAGTTTAAGAATAACTGAAATTTTATTGGAAACAGAATTACTCAGAAAAAATGACAAAAGACTGTCTTATGTTTTATAAAGAGGAGGTTTGTGCGTGCATACACACACACACACACACATCTAAATACTTATATAGGAAAACCTGGAACATCTATTGTGAGGATGGTAGTCTCTAAAAATCCTTGTTTCCTCCTCATTTATCTGAGCAAAATAGCAATCAATGAGAATTAAATCAAAATTAGACCGCCATCTCGGCAGTGAGAAGTCTCCCGTAATGTTGAGGAAATATACTTGTTAGCAGCCTGACAAAATAATCCATGCAAGAAACTGGTTTAGCAGATTTGATTCTTATGCCAACTAACTGCAGATTTTTTTTTTAAAAAAAAAAGCATCAGGGAGAAAGACAGGCAACAGAGAACATCAATGTGACTCAACATTCATCATCCTTTGACTCACTCACCACCGTATAAGCCTCATTACCCACCCCTCCATTTATTTCCTAAGCTGAGAATTGTGTTGTAAATGACACCATTCAGAGGAATGACTGTGCCATGGGGATCATTAAGAGTTCTATGCCGAATATAAGATTTTGGAGTTCTAAATGTCAGTACAGCAAAGCTTTTGCACATAGTCAAATGAATACCTTCTCTTACCTTGGGCTTTAGACACCTCACATTACCATCACACTTATTTAGTCCTTCTGTTTCTGGGGGAAGTTAGCCATTAAAAAGGCAACTAGTTCACTGCCTCTTTGGAAAACATGATGGGGATGGGTAGCAAATGTATAAATGAAAGGTAAATAACTTTAGTCATCGAGACCCAAAAAGACAAATAAATGTTGCATGTCTTCTCAAAGAAATGGATGTTAACATTTAGGTTTTCCATGTGTGTTTCAATGCAAATAAGCACAGATATTAGGTAGCTAGTAAGGGACCAGAGCTTGGGTAGGGGGGAAGGGGAAAGGTAGATCATCCACGGAAGGGAAATAAAACATAGTGTTGTAGGGAGATAATGGGGAGATAGAAGAGGATTAAATGAGGAAGGGGGAGTACAGAGTAAAGGAAGGAATACAAGGAGAGACAGCTGTACTGAAGGCCTCGAAAAACCTCATGGAGACCTATTACTGTAAAAGTTTTCATAGAGAGAGAGAGAGAGAGAGAGAGAGAGAGAGAGAGAGAGAGATATACAAATAGATAGAGAGATACAAATAGAGAGATAGATAGAAGATAGATAGATAGATAGATAGATAGATAGATAGATAGATAGATATAAGGAATTTAAATGGAGTGACCCCATGGGAGATACAATGCCTCAACTAGGCATTTTTAGAAGAAAGTAAAATTCCTAGTTTCAGAAATGGGTAACATATTGTTGTGTCATTGTCTAAAGGGGTCTCAGGAATGTCCTAACATCACAAGCTATTGACAAGGCTACTGGTTACCTTCCGCAAACTGACAGTGAAGCTGTATTGCCAAAGACATAGCTTACTTATATCACTGAACATAGAAATTGTGCTGGTCCCTAACTAGAAGTTTCACCCTACTGACTAGTGTTCATGCCTCTGGGAGGTATTCTACCTTCTACGAGATAAAAGTGATTGCATTTCACTTCAGAATTACCCACTTAAATCCTGTAACCTACAAGAGTGACCTGCCTACAAGATAAACTGGTGTAATAGTGGCACAGGTGTTATCAGAGTAATCAACCCCTTTTTGACTGCATTTAAGAACAACTCCATGAGATGGAACCTATACTTGACACTGCAAAAGTGACCAGGAATCTGAAAACAGATAGGTCACAATCCTTAGGTGAAAACTTATGACTATTATTCTACCAAAGGAATATAGTGATACAACAACTCCTTATAACATATTACTATACCCATAGATCAATGCATCACTCAACCTTCATCAAAGAAGCTGCTTGTTGCAGGATATGATAATTAAGACAGATATTCACAACTGGAAAACATACAGAGAGAAACGTTTATGCATTCAGTCCTAAATAGAGGGCCTTTACTAAACCCTTCCTCTCAAGGCTCTGAAATTTGTGCTGAAGAGGAGGTAGAAAGATCGTAAGAGCCAGAGGTGGTGGGTGACATAGAGGAAAAAGTGTCTTCCGGACAATGCAGGACTGATACCCATATGAACCCAAAGAGACTGTGACAGCATGCATAAGACCTGAATAAATTGAAACTAGACAAAAATCTCAGTGTAGAGAAGGGGAAGTGGATTAAAAAGTCACACCCCTCTCCAAGAAGCTATTTCTAACTAAAAAAGGGAAAATCAGCTTTTTCCCACTGGAACGTCACTGTTAGAGAAACCACAATCCAGGATAGGCTCCATGCCGAGGGTTTATTGGTCAACAAAAAATGGACTCCATGCCGAGGGTTTATTGGTCAACAAAAAATGGACTCCATTGTGTGTGTGTGTGTGTGTGTGTGTGTGTGTGTGTGTGCTGTCTGTCTGTGTGGTATGTTTTGCTATGTTATTTTTGTATTGCTTTTGTTGCTTTTGATTTTGATTTTTTTGCACTTTTTTTTCCTTTTGACAGAGGTTTTGTGGGGAGAGAACATGAAGTTGCTTGAGTAGGGTAGGGAGGATCTGGAAGGAAATATGCTGTATAATATTTTAATTCAAAAATCCATAGTTTGAAAAGTGATCAGTTCAGGCTCATTTGGAATTATGGATTATTACAGTG
Source organism: Microtus oregoni (assembly GCF_018167655.1). NCBI lineage: Eukaryota > Metazoa > Chordata > Mammalia > Rodentia > Cricetidae > Microtus > Microtus oregoni. The sequence continues at coordinate 28,569,357 of NW_024543071.1, read as the reverse complement.
GAGCTGCATACCCATTTTCAAATTATACTAAATATGGTCCATCTTATCCTCTCCCATCCAACCACCAACAGACTCTGAGAGCCACCCAACATCACTGCCTCTTTTCCTTGGCAAAGTCCCTACAACGAGTTTCCACTTATGCTCATTCCCAGTCCTGTCTAGAATCCAGATGCATTTCTTTTCACAACAGAAGTGCTCAACCATTTCTTGCATCCTTTCATAGCCCCCAATAAGCTTTCAGTCATCTCTTACACAGTAGTGTTCTCTTCCTCATGTTTCAATATCTATCGGTCTTAAGGAATCATTTGAACTTGTCATTCTATATTTGACACACAGCTCACCATAGCAAAACTACCATAAATCCCATGACTGCAGCAGTAAGCTTGAACCTGCAATCCCCTTGATGACTTTTCAATGTAATAGATGCCTTTCCCCCCCACAGAAGCCTGAAAAGCACCTTCCAGCACTTTGGTAGCTAGCCAGGAGGAGGAAGTTTCCAACTCAGTTCTTGCTTGACGCTTCTGTATCTTGCATCAAGTTGTGTATCACCAGTAGGGTTTTCTCATGCACTTCTGATGGGCAGCAAGTAGGAATGCCAAGAGCTGGTATTATTCAAAGGTTCTGGAGCTTCTCTGGCCAGCAGTTTGATGGTCAAAAGAAAATTTAACTTGGGATTCTCACATTCGGAATGTCCTAAGTTTTCCTTTCTTTTTTTCTCCCAGTAGTTTAGTTTTCTGAATTTCCTGGTCATTCAATTTTTTGTTTGTGCCAGAGAACAAACTCAGAAATCTCCTAGACAACTGTCATCACCCTTGATACACTTGGAAGAACACTGCTTACTCAGGCTTGCTCCTCAGACTCGCTCAGATTGCTTTCTTATATAACCCAGGGCCACCTTCTCAGGGCTGTCATACCCAAAACGAGATGGGCCCTTCCACATCAATCATCCATCAAGAAAATGTACTCACAGGCTTGTCTAGAGTTCAGTCTGATGGAGGCAATTCCTCAATTGAGGTTCCTTCTTCCGAGATGACTGTAGCTTCTGCTAAATTGACAAAAACCAAGCCAGTAAAAGATTCCAGTATTCCCAATCCTAAGTAACATTCTAAAGGGTGTAAAGCAATGTTATGGAAAACATCACACTTCATCATGAATTGAGTTTACAATAATATAAATGCTAAACTTTAAAAGCAAAACAACAGCAGACTCAGATAACAACAGCAAACCTTTGGCTCATGACTTTACATGGAGTCACAGAAAACAGACAGAAATAATTGAAATATTTATTCTCCCAAATACCCTTTTCTTAGCTAATCTGTCACAAATTTGCTCAATTCCCATCTTTCCTATTTATCTTTTCATCTATCTTTTCCTCGGTTTCTCCCTCACCACTGTTTCTCCCTACCTCTCACCATACTGATTCTACCTCTATAACTTTCTCTGTGGCTGATAGATCCCCATATTACTTGACACTCTACTCAACACATTTTTTTTTATCTTTCCCCTTAACAAATTTTCCTTAGACAATCTTATGGAAACCTATTTCCTATACATTTATGTTGTCTGAACCTTTATGCCCCCAATTTCCATCTCTCTTGAGTGTCATGCAGTAAGGACATCACCTACACAGATGTCTGAAGCTCAATGTGGTCACAATTAACATATGTCTAAATTTTCCATAAACCTACTTCTCTTCTAGGTCTCACTCTTAATTAGAAGCATCACCACTTCCTGACCCAACTGCTGAATGTAGCAACTGATAGATCTGCTTTTAATTTACTCCTTTTTCCACACTAGTATCTAATCATTAAGACATATGAAACATTTCTGCCTCTAAATATTTCTAGCTGTCTAGGTTTTTACTTGTGTGTGTATGGTGTGTGGTCCATGTATGTACGTGTGTGTGTGTGTGTGTGTGTGTGAGAGAGAGAGAGAGAGAGAGAGAGAGAGAGAGAGAGAGAGAGAGCGCATATATATGTGCTTATATTGAAATTTCTTTGCCACTCCCCATTTTATATTTTTGGACAGAGTCTCTCATCAAACCTTCAGCTCAGCAATTCATCAAGCGTGGATAGCCAGTAAGCTCTGAGGGTCCTCCTGTCTCCAGTTCCCAAACTTAGAATTACAGGAACACACTACCATTCCTACCTTTCTACGTTAATGCTGGGAATCCAAACTCAGGTCTTTGTGGTTGCATGGTAAACACTTTACCAACTGAGCCATTGTTCTTGCCCTTCTAGATACTAAGTAAGCAAACATTCATCTATCAGTTGGACTTTGCTTCTTAATCTCCAACTAATAGTCTTAATTCATGCATCCAGTCAAGGTTCCAGTCCTTTATATACTTTGTTTCGAACATTTAAATTAAAATAAATCACTTCTCTAAGTCAAAACTGCAAAATCCAAGTACATCTACATTTTAGCTAATAACATTCACCAACATAAATGCATCAGTTTCAACACTGTACTATGATTGCATAAGATTCTATCACTGGGAGAAACGGGGTCAAGGCACATAGCACCCTCCATACTATTTTTACAAATTCCTACGAATCTTAGGTGATTTCAGAGTCAAGCATTACACAACCTTGATTGCATTCTTTGCTTTCTTCCCCTCCTCCATTTTAAACCCTCTAAAAAATCTGTGTGTCCTTAAATAAGGCCACCCTTCCCGCAAGAGACTTTCCAGTCCATCCAAGGGCTAGTCTACAGCTTGCTCCATTTTTCTATTTCCCTTTTTGGACTTGTAGGACAACTGTACCAGTCTGCTTTTAGTCTCTCCAAAAGGACTCTCTCATGCCTTAAGAAGTTCAAATAAGCTATCCCATCTGCCTGCAACAGTTCCTCAAGTCTTTGGTTGGCTTGTCATATGTCTGTTTTTCGGATTTTTGTTAAATGTCCCTTCATCGTGGAAGGAAGCTTTCCCCACTTTACTCTAGTGTTTCATTCCCTCAGTCTAGATGAATTAGCTACACTTGTAGCCACATCCACAGCATCCTTTATCTGTCCCCATAAAGTCCTTCAGTGAACTGGTGAGATGGCTCAGTGGGTAAAGGTGCTTACACCACAAGGCTGGACCCAGGGTCAATCCCCAACCCACATGAAAGGCGGAAGGAAGTGACTCCACAAAGCTGTCCTCAGACTTGCACGTGTGCTCTGTGGCATGAGTACACTAACCCAACACCCACAAATATATGCATAATAAAAATATTTTTAAATGATTTTAAAAGAATGTCTTTTTATATTTATTTTTTTGTCTTTTTATATTTAAAACTTCATGCTTTAAATATCTTGCTAAATATCTTCTCTCTTACCAGTAGTCCATAAGCCCACTATAAACAGGGGACTCAAGTCTGGCAAGAAAATATTCACTGTGAAAATGAAATGGATGAGGTTTTCAAATTGTAACTAAAATCTAATTTTTCCTTCCATTTCATGATTTATCCACTTTCCAAAGATGCCACTGCAATGTGTGTGTGTGTGTGTGTGTGTGTGTGTGTGTGTGTGGTGTGTTTGTGTGTGCGTGGTGTGTGCACATGCACATGTAGAAAGAGAGAGTATCTGGTTTAGCAGTATTCTGCTTTGTTATAATTAGCAGTACATTTATGATAGTTTATTAACCAGAAATTTGAAATGTTGCTATACCAAATATTACAGAGACTGTGTGAAGTGATATGTTATTCCAGATGCTAAATTAGACATAAGTATAGTTAACAGAAATGTAATCATGGTGTTATTTAAATATCTAATAAAATGGGAAGGAATACAAATACATAATCCTATTTAGAAACAGCGCTTTACAAAGCCTATAGCCTCACAGTCCATTAAGAATATGATGCCAGGGGGCTAGTGATGGCTCAGCAGTTAAGTACACTTGCTGCTCTTGCAGAAGACCAAGATTTGGTCCCAAGCACCCACATGTCAGCTCACAACAGCCTATAACTCTGGTTTCAGGAAATCTGGGACTCTGCCTTCTAAGGGCACCAGCACACACTTGGTGCAGACACACATTTATACAGACAAAACATCATATCATAGGCATAAAATAAAAACAAGTCTTTCTTAAAAGAACACAAGAGAAGAAAAACCGCTGAAGGTGGATATGCTGTCCTGTGATATTACTCCCTCATACAGGTTCACTATTTCTGTCTACACATGCTTACTCACTATAGGGGCACATCATGCTTGGCACCCTTTTAAAGCATTTTCTAGGCTGTTGTCTTAATGTCATAATGACTACTACGTTATGCCAAGTATCAAAAAGTACCCAAGCTACAAGAGACCATTAGACCAATCCCAGATTGTGAAAACATGGACCTCAGAGAAGCAGAGATCACTGATGTTTTCGCTGAGATATGAATAGTGATAATTTGAAGTCTAATGACTCTTCTGTCTCTCTATGCACACAGATCTTCAAAATTGTAAAAGGTGTGGCCATTTGCAAAGGTTTCTATCTGGGCATAAAGCCCTTAAGTTCTCGGTCCTAATACCGATAAAGTTCAGATAGTGGTTCAACCTCTACATCTGGAAGTGACAAGAATTCAAGTTAGATTTATGATAAAGGAAAACTGGGAACCAATTGATCAGTTTTTAAAATTTCTGAATTGGAATGTTTAAGATCTTTTAAGTTTGAGTTCTTACGTTTTGTTTTCTCACAAGCACATTGTAAATTAGATTCTGAATGAGAGAGTTTGGAAGATAAAAGTCATAGAGAGTTTTATGTCAAGCATGACCCAGGAAGAAATTCACAAAGAAGAGCTATGATGGTAATGCGTTGGAGAAACAAGTTAGGTGAGTCTAGTTAATGTTTTAACAATATACTATGAGTTGTTTGTGCCTATACTGTTTGTCCTTTTAAAGGTTATAGTTTTTACCAAAGGCACACCACACATATCTTATCTATTCATTCATGTAGGAGATATATTTTTAGTTTGTGAATTAGTGCTCATTATAATTCACTTGAGTGAAGTTTAATATCCTCTCTTTTATATCGAAATCACATTTAAAAGCTTGAAAGTGACATGGAAATAAAGAACTAAGCCATTTTGTTTCATATCAGCTGTGCCATGGTTTTAGAAATCAAAGCCCTCTGCATTCTTGTTCCGAATGCCAAACAGAAAATGTTTGTACAGGCCCAGCCCAGCAGAGTAGCTACAGGAGGATAGGGTGAGACCTGTCTCCATCTCCTTCCTGCTCCTTCTGCACCGACTGTCCACAAGGTTGTATATGACCTCTAGTCCTATCTTTTGCAAAAATCAGAATGAAAATAATACCTGCTTCTAGGGCCATGACAATTGTGTCACAGCAAGAAGCACAATAAGATGCTCAGAACTGCAAAATAGATAATAGTTATCCTCACAACACAGGAACGCAGACAAAGGACAGGCGGAGGCATGACATGGTCTCTTCTTGTAAGACTAGCACAGACATGAGGTAAGAGAACCCTGGGAGGCCCAGCTCCTATAAGGCATATGAAGCTGGATAGCCTGAAGGACTGGGTAGAAGCTGGTTTCTATGTCCACTGAAAACCACTTGTTAAATAACTGAGGATATTTGCACATTATCATTTATCATTACAAACAATAAACAGTCAAACATTGATCACATTTATTTATTTATTTATTTCTGGTTTTTCGAGACAGGGTTTCTCTGTAGCTTTGGAGCCTGTCCTGGAACTATCTCTTGTATACCAGGCTGGCCTCGAACTCACAGAGATCCGCCTGCCTCTGGTCCTGAGTGCTGGGATTAAAGGCGTGCACCACCCCCACCCGGTCATTTATTACATTTTGATGATGATCAATGCTCCTGGTAGACATTTACATCTTAAACACTTCCATTGAAGTTTATCAGTGTCCACTATCAAAATACTAACTTCCTACCGGCCTCTTCATCTATAAGTAATACAGTATGTCTTCAAGTAAAATTAAAAGTATAAAGAATCATTTCATATTTCTGAATGGACCTTTCAAAGAAATAAACAAAACATGATATTTTGTACAGTTCCTTATAGTTTGAGGAAAGTTTGAATTTTTTTTTTTTTGAGTGTCAGGCCTTGGAGTTACAGACAGTTGTTAGTTACCATGTGGGTGCTAGGACTTGAACCCCGGGCCTCTGAAAAAGCAGTCAGTGCTCTTAACTGTTGAGCCATCTTTGTAACACCCCCTACGAAGACTTTTCCTCCAATAAAAATCTCTTAGCTTAGCTTCCCCTACAACAACAAAGTAATTATTTTCTTTCTCGTCAAGAACAAAGATGCAAGAAACTTTGTATGAATTTGAGAAAAATAATTTAATCAACTATCACAGAATATTATTGGCCAGCTTTATCTGCTTTTCCTTGATAAATCTGCACAGAAGTTTAAAGAAGCCCATTTTTCTGAGAGGAAAACTCTTAACTCTTCCCTTATGTCCCTAGTGCAAGTACAAGCAAGAAAAAGATGCCATCTTGTCCCTGTGCCAGATATCATAGAGGCTGAAGGGTAATACTCTCATCTAATGTTGCCAAAGACTATAAAAAACCAGGTCCATGATGTCATTTGACTTATAGATATATTCCACGTGGCCTGCAGTGGCATGTTGAAAGAATGAAATAAAGGGTAAAGAGTAGGTAATGTCATAGGTCATGCTTTAAAGAATCAACTAATTTCATACTTTAAATGTAGAACTATATTTCTGTTTTTTTTTTTTTTCTTGGCATGCCAGCCCATCACTGGTTTCATTAACAGGGCTGAAGGTAGGAAGGTGGTAATGGGAGATGTGCTGCTTCCCCTGGAAGGGGCGGGTACTCTCAAATGCAGTATGGTTCTTACCTGACATTCCTGACTCAGATAATTCCTGTCTGATGCCTACGGACACCAGAGTCCTTCTAGCCACATCTCTGATTGCGTAGAGCATGGGATACCAAGAAGAGGGAAGAGTCTGGAGCAATGGGTCTCTCTTCTCCCATCCATTATACACATTTGAAAACTTTCCAAAAGTTTAATTTGGTAACTGGTAACGTATCTGCATACACGGATGGGGCACAGCATGACAATTCTATACATGAGCTAATGTGTATTGATAATATCAGGACAGTTCCCTTTTCAACCTCAGTCATCATCTTTATGTATCATGACACTTCAGCCTCCTAGTAACTTGGATATATACTGTCATGCTACAAGAATACTAGACCTAATCCCTCTGGGTAGACTGCAATCCTATGCCCATTGTCTATCCTCACCATCTCTCCCACCCCAAACTTTTCCAACATCTACTGACCACTGTTCTACTGTTTTCCATGAGATCAACACCTTTAACTTTAAAACCGAGTACAATAGTCTCTATATGTCTTTCTATGCCTGGTTTATATTGCTTATCATGATCTCCTCCAACTCCGCTCACACTACCACAAATAATAGCACTTTGTTCTGTCCTCTTTTCCCTCTTATTTACTTAACTTAGTTTTTAATTCAACATAATTTGTTGGCTATTTCACACATAAACACAATGAGGTCATATCCACCCTCTATTATCCTCCCTTAAGTTTTCCCACTCCTGTTAAAACCTCTTCCTTCCCAACCAGCCTCTTTCATATCTCCATATCCTTTCTGACCTACTGAGTTTAACTAGGGAGGTTTGCGTGCATGTGGGTATGGGATTATTTACCACAGCACAGACAATTTACCAGCAGTTCCACCACTGAAGAAAATGACGTCTGCCTTCTCAGCAACCATTCACCAGCAATGACTCCTTGGTGGGTATAGGACCTCATCCATGATGGAATGTGAAAGGGCCCAATCTCATGCAGCTATCCGCAGATGCTATGACCTCATAAGTACACCCATCCTGTCACATCCAGAAGACAGAGCTTCATAGAACCCCTTCTTCCACTGTCTACTGTATTATTTAAAGATTTATTTTGTTGTTAATTTATGTCTATGTACATGTTTGCCACCTGTATATGCATGCATGCATAAGCCTGAAGAAGGCGTCATGCCTCCCTGAATTGGAGAAAACAAGATATTCCATGACAAAACAAGATATAAAAATATGTATCCACAAACCCAGACCTATAGAAAGTACTAGAAGGAAAACTCCAACCCAAGGAAGCTAACTGCAGCCACAAAAAACACAGGCAACAGAAAAACTCCCACCAGCAAAACTCAAAGAAGGGAAACACACACTACTACCACAAGGAGGGCCCCACCAAAGACCCTAAGCAATAGAGAAGAGGGGGGCCCGTTCTTGACTTGCCCTGTAGTCAGACTGATGAATATCTTAATCCAGCAACTGATGGAAACAGAGGCAGTGACCCACATCGGAGCACTGGACTGAGCTCCCAAAGTCCAGTTGAAGAGTGGGAAGAATAGGAATATGAGTAAAGAGGTCAAACCCATGATGTGTTCACCCACTGAAACAGTTTACTTGAGCTAATAGGAGCTCACCAACTTCAGCCAGACTGGGAAGAAACAAGCATAGGACCAAACTAGTCCCTCTGAATATGGCTGAAAATTGCTTGGCTGGAGCAGACTGAGGGGCCACTGGCAGTAGCACCAGGATTTATCCCTACTGCTTGTCCTGGCTTTTTGGGATCCTATTCTCTTTGGAGGGATACCTTGCTCAGCCTAGATATAGTAGAGAGGGCCTTGGACCTTCCCCAAAGCAATGTGCCTTACTGCCTCTGAAGAGTGGACAGGGGTGGGGTAGGGGGGTATGTGGGTGGAATGGGAGGAGGGGAGGGAGTTTGGATTGTATGTATAATGAAAAAAGATAGTTTGTTTTCTTTTTAAAAAATAAATTATTCTTTTTATTTACTTTCCTTAAGAATGCAAAATAATTTTGATGTCTTAAAATTTTTTTATTAATTAAATCTACTCATTTATTTTACGGCCCAAGTGCCGTTTCCCCTCAACTCCTTTCTTCTCATTCTCTCCCCTCATTCCCAATCCACTCTTCTGTTTCTGTTCAGAAAGGGGCAGGCATTCTATGTGTATCAAGAAAACAAGGCATATCAAGTTGAGGTAGGACTAACCTTCCCTTGTATTAAGGCTTAGAAAGCCAACCTAGAATGAAAAAATAAGTTCATGGAAGCCAGTCAAAGCATTAGGGACAGGCCACGGTCCCACCACTAGGAGTCCCACAACTGTCACACATGTGTATGATGTGGGATTTCCCTCTGTATGCTTGAATACCATTAATGACTAAAGAATCTGCCTTGGCCTGTTGATACTTAGGTAGGAGAGGAAAACTTGACTGAATGCTGGTAGAAGGAAGGTGGAGGGAGACGCCATGGATCCTTTGCTGAGGATAGACATGCAGAAACTTTGCTGGTAGGCCACGACGTTGTGGTGAGTCACAGATTAATGGAGATGGCTTAAATTAATATGTAAGTGTTAGCCAATAAGAAGTTAGAGCTGATGGGCCAAGCAGTTAATACAGTTTCTGTGTGATTATTTCGGGTCTAAGTAGCCGGGTGGCTGGGAAGAACAAGCGGCCTCCTCCCCCAGCCTATGTGGAGATCCTAGGTTGGCCCCATGCAGGCTCCCTAGCTGTCGGTCCAGGTCTGTGAGTTACTTTAAGTTCAGCTTAGTTGTTTCTGTGGGTTCCCTTGTGATGACCCTGACCTCCCTGGCTCAGATAATTCTTCCTCCCTCTTTTCAACAGGACTCCCTGAATTCACACCAGTGACTGGCTGTGAATCTCTGCATCTTTTTCCATCAGTCTCTGAAGAAAATTGGGGTAGTTACCAATCTGATTACAGGAGAGAGCCACTTCAGGCTATATATCCACTATTGCCAGGAATCTTAGCTGAGGTCATACTTGTTGATTTGTGAGAGTTTCCCTGATACTAAGTTTCTATCTGATACCAAAATGCCACCCCATCAAGACATCTTTTTCATTCTCCTCTCTTCGATCTATCCCCCAACTTATGTTCCATGCCTCCCATTCCCCAGCCTACTCAGAAGATCTCTTCTGTTTATCCCAAGGAAATCCATGCATCCTATTCTTCTTTTGCCCCCTCCCCCACCTTTTGCTTAGCCTCTCTAGGGTTGTGGATTATAGCATAGTTATCTCTTACTGTACAACTTATATCCACTTATGAGTGAGTACATACCATGTCTGTCTTTCTGGGTCTGAGTTACTTCACTCAGGATGATATTTTCTAGTTCCATTCAAACAAGAGAAAGGCCTATATGACATGAACTTCCAAGTCTTTAAAGGTTTTTTTTCCTAAATCACACTTGTATATACATGCTCCAGGACTTCAGTTTTAGAAAGAACACACATGGAATTCTGAAAAACCTACAAAGTGGTTTCTTTGAATAAAATCATGCTCTCGTATCTCCTGTCTTAGTTTGGGATCAAACAAATACAAACAAGAGAAAGTGGCTGTGTGGGGGAAATTTTTTTTAGGGACGTGGTGCCACTAGACAGTGAGAAAGAAGGGAAGGACAGACAGGAAGTTTATATCCATGACCCTTTATGGAGTTAGTAATTTTGTGGCAAAGTGTAGCTTAAAGGCCCCTCCACAGAGATTTAAGAAGTGATGCCTAGAATTTTCTTTCAAGGACACTAAAAGGGGAGTGTCTACACTGACACCCATCCCCATTTGATTTTGAGTTCCCTGTGAGGTCCAACTCCAGTGCACTTCTAGATGTGCAGAGCTGTGAGGGATGTGAGCCCTACAGGGAAAAAAAAAAAAAAAAAAGAAGCCAGTTCCAGCTACAGACCTTAAAGAAACTTTCCGACAAAGGATTGAGCTAACTGCACAAAGCATAAACGGAATGATGTGTTCAGGGAACTATAAACAGTTTGGAGAATTGTGAAGGACTTAAGACTGAGACAAGCTGGATTTTAAGGCAGGCTAAGGAATTCCTCTCTCCAACCTGAAGGTTATTGAGTGATGGGAGGCTCTTAGGCAAAACGTCCCCTGGAAGACAGGAAAGATTGTGTGCAATAAAAGGTGATCAAGTCTTCATTAGCATGTAGCCTGTAAGGAGGGGAATGGGCAGGAAAGTGGGAAAATATTTAGAAGTGGGAATCAGAGGAGTCTTAAACAGCTAGTACAGTAGAGAGAGGTTCACGGTGACTCACAGGCTTTTGACATTCATGTATAACAATTGAGGTGGTGACTAAGTTACATGAATACAAGTTCTGATTTACTCAGTTTTAAACAAACCAGGTCTCCAATTTTCCAGTGGTTTTCTATGAGTCACAGTATTGGAGAAAAGCCATCAGAAGGAGGGTTATTTGAGCATGCCCTTTGGAACTCACCCCCTTCTCGAAACCTTTTTAGCTTACAGTCATTGACATGGGGCCTTTCTAGCTACCATGTCAAATATAGGAAACACAAGGGTCTATGGTCTGTAAAAAGGCTTCCAGACTGATGCTTCTGGAAGCCTTTTGCAAATAAAACACAATGGGATTAGAGCCTGAAATGAGTGAGCAAGAAAGATAATCACACAAAGGGTAAACATGGGCTGGAGCAGAGAATGGCAAGTTGGCTTCTAAAAGACATTAAATTAAAATTTTTCAAAATAACTAGCTGATGAAATAAAGTGTATATGTTGCTCAGACCTGGCTTATCAACAGTCCCTTTGCAACTGTAAATGTCTGGACTCCCCTGGAGGCCCTCTCCTTACCAATGTACCCTCTCACTCGCCCCTTCTCCACAGTACAACTGTGAATGAAAGAGATGTATCCCCCTAATCAAACTTTACAGACACAGAGCCAAATAGTCCTGGAAATGGTGGTAAAGTTAAGGAAATGAGGCTGTGCATGAAAGCTCATCCGAAGTCACAAAGAGCTCACAGACATGCTCCATCAGCGGCTGTGCCTGCAGCAGGAATGCACCTGCAGTGTTCAGACACTCTTCAGCCAGCCAGGAGGCAGAGCAGAGGCTTGCATGGAGTGGGAAGGCACGCTGCCTGGCTACAGGCCATTACCAGGAACTAAAAGAGGCTGTCATTAAAATATATATGTATTTTCATCAATTTGGCATAAGCTTTCATCAAATTAAAATCTTTGCTGCTAAATCAATGCCCATTAACATTAAGTTTGAGACATGAATATTGAATGTTTACTGTTCTTTTTTTCCTTAAACATTCTGTCTCATTCTTTCTTATTAAAAAAGCAATAAAATCTAATTTGTAATTACCAAGTATTTAATTTCAATTACAGAGAATGTGTAATATATTTCCATAATAATTACAAGACTTTACATATAACTGTTTGTCAGACAGGAACCTAGGCCCATGTAATGGATGTCCATGTCCCCACCTGTTAAATGTCGGCAGACAGGAGGAGCTTTGGATTACAATATATTCTGTCTAAGGGTCCTGTTTCTGCCATAAATTTTCCACATTTTTCCTTGTACCTTAAAAATTACGAGGTGAATGCTTGCGCATCATCAGTTTTCCGAAACCAAGGTACAGGTGTCAAGCAAACTGCACCAAGGGTGGGCATAAAAGTTCAGAAGGTTTTCTTAAGCCCTCTCATGCCAAAAGAGACAAGCTGTTCATAAAATATGAAGACACCTTGATGAGGATATTTGATTTCAGAACAAAATGGCTTTAGAGTTTCAACCCTCAAGTGAAAACAAGCTGCTCTAAATACAACATGATTTAAATACAATTAATTAAGATAAGATTTATTTATACATAAGTCTACCTAGAGGTGGGTTTTTTTTGTTTCCTGCAATATCTCTTTCTAATAGGAAAAAAATTAAATGCAATATTTAAAGGCTAAGCAGAAAAAGGATATGTTTATTCGTATGGTTGATGTAATAATTAAATGAGTTAAAGCATGTAACATGCTCAGGACACTGCAGGTCAGACATCATATCAAGGCACAGCTTCACAGTGATGGAGCCATCAAAGCCAGGGAAGAGGGTGGCTGGGAGCCCTTTCACCACAGAAGTCAAAAAGCATGAAGCATGTTATCTAGATAGTCACTGAAGAACACCTAATCCTCATCTGCAGTTGCGGTCTTAGGAATTTCCCCCATTCCTTTATGTAAACAAACTAAAAGATTATAGGACAACCGGTTCACTTTGTTCTCTTTCTACATATTGAAGCAGTACTACCACTCATTGGAAACTGAATCTTACACTTAAAACCATTTCACCACAAAATCCCAATACACTATTCTACTCTGGAACTATAAATTGATTTTGAAAATCATTTAGCATGTTGGGATGTGTGAATCATGTGAATCAAACACTTAACAGCTCCTCCCTTTCCATGACATCAAGCCCCGCCGCTAACAAATGTGAGGGAACTCTTCTGAAAAATGACCTGGCAACCAAATATCACATCTATATAATGAAAGGGAAGAATGAGAAACACACACAGAGATAAGAACAATACTTAAAATAATGTTAATATCCAAACTAGGTCGCAGCAGAGGAAGTTAGGAAAGTAGTGAATTTGCAAAGCCTGAGAGAACACACTGAAAGAGGTGTCACCAGAGAACAGGGGCATTTTCGTAGAAACCAACATACAGTCAAGCTTCAGAATAAAGCAAATAGAATGACCCCAATGTGGTGTGCCTCTTGGGGTTAAGGAAGGAAGGAATACAAAATGAAGTGTTCATCATTGTCAACCCTTGCATTCTTGCTGATTTTGAGACCATACACATAGAGAAAAATATACTCTTAAAGAACAAAGCAATTTAATCTTTTTTGTAGAAATTCATGACTGTCTATAATTACGTCAGCTCTGTTTGAGATAGTAATAGTCTTTTGAATAGCCGATGCCTGCATGTTATAGAGTATTAGCCATGGGGAACTACTTAGGCTTGTTATTTACTGTAGGGAGCAAATGCAGGATATGTTGATATAAGAGTTTCTAGGGGAGAACATAATATAAGACATAAGCTATTAATGGATGATTTTGAGTAGGCTCTAAGACAGCAGATGCGTAGGCTAGTTTGGATGTTGTCAGAAAGCAGGGCACTGCTGTGGTTGAGCATCTATCAAGACAGCAGGCCAATGCAAGCAGGAAGTCTCAGTTGTTGGTTTTTTTTTTAAGATATTGCATATTTGGAAATAGAGAAGCCACAGGAACTCTGTCTTACGTAAACAGTTCATGCCCAGTGTGAAGGCATGACTTAGCTGTAAGCAGTCAAGCAGACTATGAGAGCTTTGAGATCTCACTATGAGTAATACATCAGATTCATCATGTCAATGTCTATTCATTTATTCTTTCTTCTTTTTCCTTGGTCAATGTCTTTCTTCCTTTTTCCCCATGTTCTTCCTTCTTCTCTTTCTTGTTTTCTCAGAAGTGAAACAAAATGTTTAATAAGGAACCACACATAGCTAGTTTTGATTTATATGAATCAATTTCATATATGACAAGGTTTCCCCTTAGGAAATTGGGCATCCTTAACTTTAGATATCCAAAACCATATCATGATCATACCTGCATCCTGACCAAATCAACTCAGTTGTGTCAAACTCTTCTCAAACAGGTCAAGACCTCTCTCTAGCTCCAGTCAGCTCTGACCTGAAAAAGTCAGGGCTAACATAACATCCTTTCGAGGTCATGCAAAATGTCCTGCCTGTGACATTGTAATGTGGTGAGTGCCTTTTCAGTGTCCAGGGGGAGAATTAAACTGCAGTTTGTCTACAATATGCTTTTCACAACGCCTTTGCCCTTTGTTAACTATGTAATATGGTAAGGCTCAAAGGATTCAGCTCTCTGGCCTTAGTCCAAAGTGACCCTGGAGGAAGATAAGGTATGAACCGCAAAATACTATCCTCATCAGAGCAGGAAAGCCGATCTGTTCTTCAGCTAAGACAACAGATGTTTCTAAACTTTCTGCCAAATGTTTGGTATGGAGATGATGCTGAAGGTGCAGCAGATGGTGAAGCAGACATATGTAATAAAGGAAGCAGAGGGCTGGCAATGGTGAGGACCCACCATTAAGACGACTGAGGTATGTACTGCAGAAAGCAGAGGGCTGGCAGTGGTGAGGACCTGCTCGTAAGACTATTGCCAACACTCACCCACATGAAGAACACTAGGTATGACGAGCAGAGGAGAGTTCCAGAGTCCTGGGGTACTAGGACCACATGGTCACACACATTAAACATACCGGCCGGGAGAATAGTAGAGTATATTACTGCGCAAGTTTAATGGACATCATTGTCGATAACTTGCTCCCGATGATGATGACATTTGTGAGTAAATATCCCAGTCCTCTAGGACTTTTGTCGCCCAGATTTGTGCCACATCATGCCTGCTCTTGCTTTTGATTGTCGTTTATTAGGTAACTGACCTTGGGATCATCTTTTTAGATTTTGAAATTTTCAATGAAACAAAAACCAATAAATTTTTCAAAGCGTTAGGAGGAGGATAAAATGAGATAAGTCCTAAAAAGTGATCATTTCTGAATATAGTACTAAAAATATTATTTTTATTATTTCTGGATAACATCATATGGTAGTTGTCTAATTATACATAGTTTGCATTTTTTTAAAAAAAAAAATAATCCAGAGTGGGGAGCTGGAGAGATGGCTCAGTGGTTAAGAGCACTGGATGCCCTTCAAAAGGTCCTGAGTTCAGTTCCCAGCAACCACATGGTGGCTCACAACCATCTACAATGAGATCTGGTGCCCTTTTCTGGCCTGCAGGCATACATGCAGGCAGAACACCGTACACATTATTAATAAATAAATCTAAAAAATAATCCAGAGTGTAGCTAGATAAAAATAAACCATGGGATTCATATTAGAATTAAAGGCAACAGCAAAAATGTATATAATAATTTCTTCAATCCTAACCCCTTTTCAGATATTAATGGAAACTCTCCATGCCTGAAGAGAACAGAATCATGGTTCCCCTAAAGGTGTCCAGTGCCTAATTTCAAGCTGCGAGCATATTCCCTTATAAGGAAAGCGGAATTGGGGGTGTGATTAAGGGAAAGAACCTTGAGTTGAGAAGATTGCTTTTGATATTCACGTGGGTTCACTGTAGGCCCATAGATCCATGTCATCAACAGAGGACAGAATACCAGCCTCAGAGTCAAGCGATACGAGGGAAAGCAATGGGCTTCCCGTGGCTTCAGAGACTTAAAGAGGTACCTGAAGAGTGTTGGCAGACTCTGAAACTGAAAATAATAACAGATCCTTCCCATCCATCTTTTAAAAAGGAAGGCAGCCCTTCCAGCACCTCGATTTTACTATAATGAGACCCTTGTCAACAGCCTGACAACTGAAACTGAACGACAAAAATGTACTGCCGTAAGCCACTGAAATTGACGTATTCGTTACAGCAGCCACAGGAAATTAACATGGTGCCTTCTGGTTTTATTAAATCATCTTTGCAAAACGACTAAAGGACATTCAGTGCATATGTAGCATATGTGTTAAATGAAATGAATAGTTAGCAATTTACTGGAGATTCTACCTGGCTGAGTTCACTGCAGAAGCCTAAATCACGGAATACTTTATGGGTATTGCAAACCATAAAATGCTAGCACCTCTGGCAGTGCTCAGGAAATCCCTGAAGAGGATAGAGATGGCAAGCTGCTCTCCAACAGGTACCAGGAAAGCCAATGTGAGAGTAATCTAATGTGCTCTAGTAAAGAATAGATGGAATACACATACATTAGAGTTACAATTATTTGTAAAAAGTCATGTTAGAATTTTAAACAATATTTAATGGACATTTTCCCCCTCAAAATAGGTGGCGTCAATGAATGGTGTGACTTTAGCAATATCAAAAAAATCCCAACATCCCTCACTCCTTCCTTACCCTGACAACAACTTCGTCCTTGCCAATACTTGCATAGGTCATCAATACTCAGTTCAAGGGCATTTTCTCTACAGAAGTAAGTGTAAGATGAGGAATGAGCCATTGCCCTTTGCCACTCTGTGCTGAGCTGCAGTTCAAATTCTCCCACTTTGTAAACAAATGCTATTATATTCTTTTCCAAAATAAACTTTTATAAGATAGTATTTTTTCCTCTAAGACTTCAAAAAGACTTTCACTGTATTTCCCAAATGATTATAAATATGGAAGGACAATTTCAAAAGGAAAGCCAGAGTACGTACTATATGAAGATCTTGCTGACACTTGAGACAGTGTCCACATTAATGGGGTCTGCTTTCTTTCATTGAAGCAAAGATTAATTTCCTAGTTACAAGTAAAAGCTAACATCCTAATAGATGAATGCATTTTTCAAGGGTATTAGTGAAAACCTAACTCAACTATTTTTATAACTCAAAAAGTATTTAAAAATTTAAAGACATCTAAACATGATTCTAAAGGCTATTATATTTTGAAGTGTATCAAAGTGATCTTACTGTTGAAGTTAAGATAAAGAGGTTTGCCTGGTGATGAGATTAAAATTGCTGTATTCTTGGGCCATGAATGTTAATACCCTCTAGAGAGATCAGCTTGAATAATGTCCAGAATCAAAACAGGAAATGAGCTGAGTCATTTAGAGTGATTGTATAGATTTTTGTTTTGTGAAGATGTTCCTTATAAGAATATTATCTTTCTGTGATAGAAGCATGCCTCACCATGCTGAATATGTCTGTTTAACTGGCTACATGTCTCTGTGTGTCATGAGTCTGAAATACATTTTTACACCTCAGATTTTTCTTAAAACTTAATTGGTTATTCTAGATGATCAGAAAGATTTCACTAAGTATTGTGAGAATTAAAATGTTATAAAAATGTTTTAATGGGACCTGTGCCAAAGGAGTGAGAGATTACAAGATAACTAATTAACAATTATAGATATATCTTTTTTCACACACCCTGCACTCACTGAAAATTGAATTGTATGTGAGATACAGAGGGGTAAAAGGGAGGCACACTGATGACCCACACGGAGAATAATGCAAATTCTGTAATCTGCAAATGAACATTTGGAAGATAAAATGTTTTTCAAATAGAGAAGAAACAGAGAAGATGTGAAGGTGTGTGTGTGTGTGTGTGTGTGTGTGTGTGTGTGTGTGTGTGTGTGTTATACAGAGGGGAGAGAGAGAGAAGGAGGGAAGATGAAAATGAATGATATTCAGCGTGCAGTGGTTTGAATAGGAATGGCCCCCACAGCTCTACTATTTGAACGCTTTTGGCACTACTTGAGAAAGAGTAGGAAGCATGGTCTTGGAGTAGGTGTCGCCTTGTTGGAGGAAGTGTGTCACTAGAGATAAGCTTTGGGGTTTCAGAAGCCCAAGCCAGGCCCAGTGACTCTTGCTCTTCCTGGTACCTACAGATATGGATGTAGAATTCTTAAACTACTTCTCTAGCATCACGTCTGCCTGCTGTGCTTCCTGTCACAACAACAAAGGCCTAAACCCCTAAACTTGTAAGCCAGCCCCAGTCACATACTTTCCTTTATAAGGGCTGCTGTGGTCATGGTGCCTCTTCACAGCTATAAATCACTGACTTAAGACTTGGGAAATGAAGAAAACAATGAAAACTTCTAAGGCCTATTGTCACGAGTCAATGCAACCCTTGCTTAAGACTTCGCGCGCGCGCCGCGCGCGTGTGTGTGTATTTTACCCAAGAACTTAACAATCACATTCCAGTAAGTAAGAGATCAGGTGAATAAAATAACCCAAAACCAAAGTGCTGTTTCTTCTTCCTTCAAGTCATTTAATTTACTCAAGCAAGAATGTGTTAACGCTAAGGCAAGCTCACCACAAATAAGTACAATGAACATGCTCCCTCCCCCACAAATGAAAACGAATGTTCTGCAGGGACAATGGCAACAATAATAGGCTGCACAGAGCAGACGCAGAAGTTAGATCAACTTTCCAACAAAGATATTGCCTTCGGGCAAAGTTCCCTACTTGGCTCAGCCTTCAAACGTTTATTTGAAAACTGACGAAAACAATAATACTTACTTCAGGGGGTTAGGTTAAAAATTGTGGAAAAAATCTTGCGCTAAACATTCAGCACTCTGTTTAGTAGAGACAAAAACATTCAACGTAAGCTTTCTGCACTAACATTAAAGGGGGTTATTATTTTCAATTTTTTAAAAAACTTGTTATTTGAGAAACTCACTAAATCCAAGTGTTCCATGACAAAAGTCATTTTGACTGTGTGTGAAAGTGTGTATGCGTGTGTTAAAGACTTATTTATCTTGTTCTCTGTAATTAAAAGAACATGACACTATAATGATTTGAGAATCATCCCCCCCTGGAATTTACCCTTCAAAGTTACCAACTGCTACACAGTTTACCCTAACATTTTTCTGTTTTAATTTTTTATAATCCCATTATATCCACTTCCCTTTGCTCTGCTAACCTCTGAGTGGCCTTTGGCCAAAAGCTACAAAACACTGACCTAAAAATTGCTGTTGTAATCTTAACTGTGTCCTGAAATAGTTTTAATGGAACTTGGAATCTTAAAGAATCTTCAGGCTGGGAAGAAACTCAAATGCCATTTAGTATAGTGTTCTCTCTTCCTACATCACCAAGCCATCATGCAAACAGCCACCGTGGCATCCTCAGGCAATGCTTGCTAGAGACAAAGACATTGCTAACTCCAGGTAACTTCCCATCTGACACAGAAGCTAGAGCAGAGATGAAGAGATTGTCAGAAATCACTACAGAAATAGGCAGATGTTCTTGCCTCAGATTCACATGTAGAACTACAACCCATCCAATAAAGTAAGGCCAAATCCCAGCAAGTTCTCACTTTGACTCTACTGGGTGATGGTTCATGATGCTGCTTTCAGGGCCATGGAGACCTGACTTTTGTTCTTGTGGGTACCTGGACCTTGGTCATCTCACACTTACTGCAATGTCTATTCACAACTAGCCAACTGTATTTCATTCAGCAACCTAGCAGGCTGTATCGTGAAGGAGCACAAGAAAAGTTTGGGCTGTTGAAGGGCTTGGCATCACACTCTACTCTTTCTGAGGGAGGCAAGAATCACGGCAGTACCCCCGATTCATCTCTCAAGTGTGAGAAACGAAGGCTGAGTTCAGAGGAGCCTTGCCAGACATCATGGATGTTGACACATGTCAAAGTCAGTAGTCTACTGCTGCTCGCTAATTTTATACTTGCTATTTCACTTCATCCTCAAACAGATAAGCAAATAGCCGATACCTAGGTCAGAATTTCTAAATTTTTAATGTAAAATGTTGTTTTCCCTGAGAATAGAAGAAAAGGTAACAACCCCCAAGAAGGTACCAATTGGTCAGGAAGAAAAACAAAAGACAACAAAACCTCCCTACTCCTGCTGAATGCAAGCATACATGGCATCAGTTGCCCCTACCTGCAGTTTTCTCCTTGAACCCAGTCTACATGGGATTCAGCATCTTTATGCACAATACCTCACTCTCCAGCTTCTTTTGCTATCCTTTTCCCTAGTGCTTCTCTCTATATTTCTGCCATTGCTGGTTTTTAAAGACAGATTTACTGCATTTTCAGGATTATTATGAGTTTTCTCACAGATGAAATTCATTAAGATCTAGAACCTTTACCCACCCCTTTCGAATTGGCCTCTCTCTTTCTCTCTTTCTCCCTCCCTTCCACTCCCTCCTTTCCTTTCTCTCTTCTCTCTTTTATATATGTGCCTGTAAAACCCAGAGAACAACATCCGCAGATGACATCAGGTGACATTCCTTTCCTTTCTTTTTTTCCTGGATAGGGTTTTTGTGTAGCCCTCTCTGGCCTACCTAAAACTTGCTTTGTAGACGAGGATGTCCTGAAACTCAGAGATCTGCCTCCCAAGTACTAGGATTACTCTTCCCGCACCTCTGGTTCATCTTTTTGAGACTGAGTCTTGTACTGGCCTGCAGTCAATATAAATAAAACAGACCTCAAAGGTCTAAGAGATCATTTATTCTTGAGACTAATAGGAGTGACCACAGTCTGGGAACTCAGGGTTAGGATGCACTAAATACCATGTTGGAACATTGTAAGAGCTTCATGAAGATTTTTTATAGTGAAAGAACAAAGAAAGAGATTAACCTACTTTTCAAATCCATTGGTGGGTACATCAGGCATGTTACAGTTACGTGGGAAATCAGGCATGTTACAGCCAAGTGGGAAATCCTTGCTAAAATCTCAGATGCTACCTGATGAAATTCTTAGCTTTAATGTCAGTGTATGAATCTTGCTTTGTAAATATGTTTTAGTTTCCATTAGTCTTAGGGTAATCAACACATTTTACAACATATCTATATCTATATGTGTGTGCATATGTGCGTGTGTATACATACATACATATATGCATATATGTGTGTGTATATATATACATATATATATATCCTTACAAATTATGATAACTTGTATTCTTCACTTACTTGGACTTTTAAGTCACTGTAGAAACAAAACAATACAGAGTCTCTACAGACACTTTTGCTAACCAATTCATTTAGTATTCTAATGGAAAAAACACATCAATACAATGTGGGGGTTGTTGCCCCTTCTTCTGCTGTTGGAAAAAACAAATATTTTTACATTTTAAGCACTTTTTAAAATACATTTTTATTTGCTGTGTATGTGTGTGAGGTCAGAGGACAACTTTCAAGAGTGGGTTCTCCCCTTCTATCACATGGGTCCCAGGCATTGAACTCAAATAATCGGGCTTGGAAGCAAGTGCCTTTAGCCGCCGAGCTATTAATAACTGCTTAGCACACTAGTCTTCCCATCGCGTTCAGGGATTAGACTCTATTAAAGAAGCTATCCAGCCACTTAGAATAAGAGGGTGAGTTACATTCTTCTTTCTGCCTCCACCACTGTCTTCCTATTCTCAGAACATACACACACACACATGCAACAGGCAACTGAACAGTCCAGCTCACAAACTGTCAACTGCTTCTCTTTAGGAAATCATAAATTAGAAGACAGTGAGGTTGTTTCTAGTCTTTACCATAGAATGTGGGAAAAGTCCAGCTCTGAGATTGGGAGAGAAAAAGGGAGAGAGAGAGAGAGAGAGAGAGAGAGAGAGAGAGAGAGAGACAGAGAGTCAGAGAGATTCCCCCATAATTTAACATTCCAGTCCTTTCACAGATATAACCTAACTTGTGCTTCCTGGTGCAATGCAATGCAGTGTTTATATTAGTTTGGCAAGAATACAAACTTAATGTTGAGATACAGCAGTCTGTAGAGATGAGTAAAGAAGGTCTGAAACTTGTTCAATATTAAAGGCTACTAAATTCAAGATGATTATGGGCCAAGAAAGCCTAGTAGCTAAGTTGCAAATGTGAGGCAAGAAGATGCAGTTTTACTGAAAATGATGAAAGTATTTCCCTACAGGATAGCGATGTCACATACATAATATATGTATAGGTAATAAAGATTTGACGGTACACATGACTATATGTTTATGCTATATATTATATGCAGTCTGGCTTTCTACAGGGTTTCTCTGGCAATCCCCCTTCCTGAAATGCATCCTGTCCTCTGAGTGTGAAGCCCATATAGGTGCAATGCCAACTGCTACTAGCAAAATAGCTACTTTTAATGGAATCAAGTTATGTTTGGCAAAAAAAATGAGACATCTTATTGAGGCTCTCAAGGGTTTTTTTCTCCTTTTTTTTTTTAGCTTTTTTGAAATAGAATGTGCAAAATATTCTCACCACTGTGGCTGAGTTGTGCTTTAAACAGCTTCTCCTTCTATGCTAATGTAATTTGGTTACGCGAATAGTGCATTTCAATTGCACTGTATTTTAAATAAATCTTCCTTATAAAAGCCCCCTTGCTCTGGATGGATGGATGAACACGAATAAATAAAAAAAAACACTAATTGAATATTTCTGTGACAGTTTTCTTTCCTTAACGAGCTATAACATCCTGAGAAAGCAGTGAGACTGTGGAGGGGGTGGGAAGGAGAAGGGTGCTCTTGTTGATGGCATTAGAAAATTACTCTTTACAGCCAACACCCTGAAGGGTTTGCTGCCAGCCTCATGAGTTGCAGGAAAGCTTTGAAAGGACAGGAAGTATACCAGTAACTTGGTGTTTAAGAGGTCATGAGATCTGGAACATCAACTAGCTGTGCATCTTTGAGACACTAACTAACTCTCTGACCCTCACTAGTGGCTGAAAACAACCTGTATATCAGTGTTCCTTAAAGCAAATGCTCATCCCACCAAACCACCCTGTGCATCTGAGCTGAAGTGATGAAGAGCGAAGACTATCAGCACCTGCCAACTTACAAGGAAAACGGAAAGGCAGTAGAGAGGTCTGAAATCATTGCCCCGAGTCATCAATTAGTAAAGGGTTTTGATAACCAGTAAAACAAAATTCAGCTCCACCGCAGTCAACTTGAAGGCCAGAGAACTGTTACAAGGTTGTCTTCTAATTCTCCCTGAACACAACCTGGTAGACACTGAACAAAATCGTAATATGCTGGCAGCATTTTATTTAATATAAAAAAATCCATATACGTTTTAAGGTAGGAAAGCATTCGTTTGAATTTGGGGGAAATGGAGATCACTTGTTCAACACCAAACTAGGAGTTGTAGACATAAGTATGTTTATAGGTGACTTAAATGGAGCTGCAAGTTTAAAATTACTACATGGAGCTCCTTAATTCCAGTCCACCCCCTCTCTCTCCACCTTGCAGTGGAAATTAAACAACTGAACAAAACCAACTCACATGGTAGTTTAATCATCCCCACGGTTTTCACAATATAGCCTTGTAAGTCACAATGGTTTTATAAAGTTTTGTTGCCATACCCCTGGCAGACATGCTTGTGACTCGAACAAAAAGCTAACAAGGGGATCCAGACTCAGCAGTACATGGTGAAGACAAAACCTGGAAAGATCTTTGCTATATTTAATTTTCTTTTTTTTTAAGTGGAAGACTCTATTTTGAGATTGTAGTTTTTTTTCTTTTTCTTTCTTTCTCCTTTGTTGATTAGAAAAGGCAGCAATACTATTTCACCAACCTACTTTTTATATTAAAAAAAAATCTGTTTTAAACTGATTTTTTTTTTCCTGCTGAGAAGTTGTATAACTGGTGTCTATGGCAAGTTTTGGTTAGACAGGGCTTGAGGCATGGTCTCCTAGGAAACCAGTCCAGGGCTGAAAGACATTCAGCGTAAGAAGCCAGAACTCACCCCATGGCAGAGAGGTGATGGGAGGAGGACTCTCATGCCAAAACCACCAGTGTGGGAATGGCTGCTAAGATGTTAGCAGGGCTGTGCAGTGGGCCTCCCTGTGAGCAGGATGCCATTGCACTGAACCCAGTACCTAGCTCGCAGGTCTTCTGCAATGCAGTGGCTTCAGCATTGCATGCAGTGCCAAGGGTTCCTTTGCCTCCCTAAGCAGTGCATAACCACATGAAAGGGGAAGAGGAAACCCCTGCAGCTCCCACTGAAGAAATGTGGCTGAAGCTGACAGAGCTTCTGAGTGGAAGCAAAGAACCCTGCCTGCTCCTGGATCTGAAGTTCCCCCGTGATCTATTTGAAATGTAGAGTCCTCAAGCTCTACTTAAATCAGACAGCTTTGAAAGAGTCTGTTTAAAACATGCACAAAGAGGAGCTGGGGAGATGGCTCCATCGGTAAAGTGTGTGTGTGTGCAAGTGTGTAGACATGAGTGTGGAGACCCAGCACACACGTAAAAGCCATAACCAGAGGTACCAGTAGACACCTATATGGGTAAGAAGATAACACAGGGGATCTCTGGGGCTTGCTGCCTGGCCAGCCTAGCAGAACTGGTAAGTTCCATGTTTAATGAAAGATCCTGTCCCAAATATCAGGTGAGAAAGGATGGACAAGTATCTCAGCAGTTAAAAGCCCTGACTGCTTTTGCAGAGGACCTGGGTTCAGATCCCACCACCCATATAATGGCTCAGACTGTGTGTAACTCCAGTTCCAGACTCTCTGATGTCCTTTTCTGACCTCCACAGGCACCATGTACCTGCGGGGAACAAGCACATATAGCAGGCATATATATGCATTCACACCCATGAAACAAACAAATAGCATAAATAACATAAATAAAAAATTTCAAAGTGAGAGCTATTGAGAGACACCTGATGTTAACCTCTGGCTGTGGGTGTGCATATGCACACTCACAGGTGTGGATACACACACATATTTACATAAAGTAAATAAATAATTTTTTAAAAATGTTTGAGTTGAAACATTAGTACAGATCTGAGACTCTTGGGAATACAGAGTTCGGTTGGAAGTCAGTAATAGGCAAGTCTTGCAGCTCATGCCTGCCTGTGTGTGACTCTCTGGAACCTTCCTCTTCTCATTCCCAGTTAGTAGCATCAGGCTAATGTATGTCCTCTGCCTCGGTTACCTCCCATCTCTACTTCTCCAGTGCTAACTTCCCTACATCTCTCTCAAACTTCCGACTATCTTACAGAGCTCCAACTTAATCCCCAAAACTTACCAGTGCAATTTCCCAAGTGAGTACATTCTATGATTCTTCCCTACTTGCCTAGTGAATAAACTCATAAATCCTCTGGTGACATGCAAAAGTCCCCACAGAAGCACTCAGCTCTACATCCCCAAATGTCTGGAGGCCTCAGACTCACCAGCTTAGTACTTCTCCAAAGCTGAATATTTATGAGTTCACCAAAGCACCTCTGGCTTCCTATGCCCCACACCATTTTTCTGAGAAGAAACTGGAACATGCCTTTAAATCCCACACAAGATTCCACAAGCTCTCCCCACCTTCCAAAATGCACAGAGGACTCTCACTGGGGTCCGCACCATCCCAGTCAAAGCCACTCTTAACGAAGCCAAGGAATTTGTTTATTTTAATTTATTTTATTTTTTGCTGGTTTTATTGTTTTCTTCTGTTTCACTGATTTCTTAGCTGGGTTTATCATTCCTTCTCTACTGCTTACTTTGGCTATAGTTTGCTCTTTTCTGGTTTCCTGAGATGAAAATTTATACTTTTAGGTTTGTGAATCAGATAAATTCTGTCTTAGTTACTTTTCTAGGGTCATGACAAAAAAAAAAACACCATGACCAAATCAACCCATAAAAGAAAGAAGCACCTAATTATGGGGAAAATGATTCCAGAATGCTAAAGTTCATAACTGTCATAGTGGAGAGCCTGGCAACAAGCTTCACACCTGTTCCGACAAAGTCATAGCTTCCAATCCTTCCCAAAAAGCTCCACCAACTATAGACATGTGAGCCCATGGGCGCCATTCTCATCCAAACCACCACAACATCGTTTCTGTGAGAAACTGCTGTGGAACAAGCCTTTTCCACACTATGACTATCTATTTCTCTCATTGGTTGATATAAAGCTGAGAGGCCAGTAGCTGGGCAGGGAGTTAGGCAGGATAGCTGAACTGAGAACGATGAGAAGAAGGAGGGAGGAGTCCAACCACCGAGGGAGCAGGTTTATAAAAAATGAGGTAACAAGCCATGTGTCATGTGGCTAGGCATAATTAGAAATATGGGTTAAGTGTAAGAGTTAGCTAGTAATAAGCCTGAGCTTTTGGTGGAGCATTAATAATTCTTATTCAGCCTCTGAACCTGTCCCAGGCAATCAGGACAGGAACCATCTGCTTACACGAAACCTTCCTAAAGCTGGCTGCTGAGCTGGGATGCCACTGCAGCATAAATGGACAGATCCTCATCTTGAGGGGTTCACTGTTCATCTTATTCAGTGTTAGCAGTGGTGCTTCTACAGATGTCTTTCAGCGGGTTAAGGAAGGACTCTTACGCTCTTGCTATGAGCTTTTCCTAAGAACTTGATATTGTTTGGAAGCCTTATTTCTTCTCTTGAGGTGGCCTCTGAGGGTACTGTCTCTCTCACTTGCTTCCCTCTGGTGCTTTCTGGACCCCTAATCCATCCTCTAGCCCTGCTGGCCCTTCTACTCACGAAGACTTCCCTGTCCTGCATCTTTGCTCTCCGGTCTTTTCCTGGCAGCCTCTTTCTCCTTAGCACAATCTCAGGTGAAAGAAGAGCGCCCCCCAGAGTCTGACCCTCCGTAGCCCACCACTTCATCAGCAGGGTGGTAGACTTCTACTTCAAAACACCTGATCCTGCCCATGTTTGCTTTGGTGTCTGCTCTCAAGGTGCGACTCCATGACTTCTGCTAGCTTTTTGAAGAGAAAGAAGCTCTCACCTGTTCATTCTTGTGCCTCCAACATTTCACCCCATGAGAAGTACACAGTAGATGCCCCATAAACATAGAATATCCAAGCACCATGACATTTCTCTTTGATGCATCTCCACCGAGGTTTGGTATCCCAGTGACATTTTCAAACTGTAACTTCTGTCTTTTGGCTGTTTCCAAGTTTTGTATTGACATTCTGGCTAAAAGTAGCAAGGTTTTCTTGTATCTGTGAATTCTAGTTTGCTTTATGAGGGGTCTTGCAGTGGACCTGCTTTCTGCTGCTTAAGGGTGCAGATACATGTGCAAGTTGAAGCTTGATTGATATAGATTTCTCCCACACCACTCTTCGAGCAAAGGCACTAATTTCTTGAAAATGATTTGTTCATGAAGCTGGTTTAAGTAGTAATTGTAAGCTGAGATTTCATGAGGGAGTTGCTTAGACTTCTTCATTCCAGCGAAACAACACTCAGGCTTGTAAGCTGTGTATATCTGAGTCTCTCGCTGTTCCAGCCTGTCTCCAGTGATGGATTCCCCTGAGTTGTAATTCTAATCTTTTCAAAAGTTTCAGTAATGCTAACATTTGCTAAGAATTTACTTTCTATGTGTGTCAGATACAGTCTGACATGTGTTTTAGCGGGGATAACTAACTTAATTGCGGCAGGCCTGCCAAGTTGTACTGCATTATTATAGCTTGAAGAAGTTGAGGCCCAGAACTCAATAGTATTTAACCTTAATAGATTGGGACTCCATGCTCTTCTCTGATTCCAGGGTCTCGACCTAACCCTGACCTTGAACCAAGTCCCTCCCTTGGAGGAAATGGTTTTACAGAACAAGAGCCCTCACTGTTGTCCCTGCTGTCATGTCTCCCATAGTGTCAAGCCAATAAAGAAGTTTGAATTGGCTCTTACCACAGATCCTATGTTTATCTGCTTTGCTGTCCTTTGTCTTTCAAATAAACACCATGCAGCACTAAGTCCTCTTTTAGTTGTGCATTTGTGTGCTGGCATGTGTGTCGATGCATGCACATATGTCTCCGTGGGTGAAAGTCAGAGCATAATACTGTGGTTGGCACTTGTCATCCTATTCCCCTGAGTAGAAGTGTCTCCCTCAAACTGGAGCTTATAAATTTTTTTTGGCACAGCTGACTAGTCACCAAGCTCCAACAAACCTCCTCTCTCAACTCCCTGCAGTGCTGGGGGCTACAAGTCATCATAGCCTTACCTAGCTATGGTGCTGGAGACATGGACTCAAGTTGTTGTGACTGAGTAGTAAGCACTCCTATCCACAGAGCCATCTCCCCAGACAACTGGCCATAACATACAATGGATCATCACAGAAAAAGCAAGAAAAAATTGAGTTAACATTTTCATGAAAACTAATTGGCTTAATAATTATACGTTGTCTCATTCCATACCCCATTTTTAACTGGGTTATTTAGAATAATAATGTCTAATTTCTTGAATTCTTTATATATTTTGGAGAAAAGACTTTTGTCTGATGTGGGGTTGATGAAGATCTTTTCCCATTCAGTAGGCTGCCTTTTTGTCTTATTGACTGTGTCCTTTGCTTTGCAGAAGTTTCTCAGTTCTAGGAGGTTCCATTTATTTATTGTTGCTCCCAGTGTTTTTGCTGTTAGGGTTATATTTAGGAAGTGGTATCCTGTGCCCATGCATTGAAAACTACTTTCCACTTTCTCATCTATCAGGTTCAGTGTGGTAGGATTTATATTGAGGCCTTTACTTTATTTGGACTTGAGTTTTGTGCATGGTGATAGATATGGATCTATTTTCATTCTTCAACATGTTAATATCCAGTTATGTTAGCACCATTTGTTGAAGATGCTTTTCTTCAATTGTATAATTTTAGCTTCTTTGTCAAAAATCAGGTGTTCATAGATATGTAGATTAATATCTGGGTCTTCGATTCAATCCCATTGATCAACATCTCTGTTTTTATGCCAGTACCAAGCTGTTTTCATTACTGTAACTCTCTAATAAAGCTTGATGTCAGGGATGGTAATGCCTCCAGAAGTTTCTTTATTGTACAGGATTGTTTTGGCTATCCTAGGTTTTTTTTTTCTTTAATCATATGAAGCTGATTATTCCTACCTATCCAAGAGCATGGGAGATCTTTCCATTTTCTGGTATCGTCTTCAATTTCTTTCTTCAAAGACTTAAATAGATTCTTGTCAAATAGGTCTTTCACTTCTTTGGTTAGTGTTACCCCAAGATATTTTATGTTATTTGTGGCTATTGTGAAAGGTGATGTTTCTCTTGATTTCCCTTTCTGCTTCTCTATCTTTTGTGTACAGGAGGGCTACTGATTTTTTAAGTTGATCTTGTACCCTTCCACATCACTGAAGGTAGTTATCAACTCTAGGAGTTCTCTGGTAGAGTTTTTAGGGTCACTTATATACACTATCATATCATTTGCAAATAACAAAAGTTTGTCTTCTTCCTTTCCAATTTGAATCCCCTTGATCTCCTTTTGTTGTCTTATTGCTATAGACATAACTTGAAGCACTATGTTGAAGAGATATGGAGAGAATGAACAGCCTTGTCATGTTCCTGATTTTAGTGGAATCGCTTTGAGTTTCTCTCCATTTAATTTGATATTGGCTGTTGGTTTGCTGTATATTGTTTTTTAGTATATTTAGATATGTTCCTTGTATCCCTGAACTCTCCAAGACCTTTATCATGAAGGGGTGTTGGATTTTGTCAAATGCTTTTTCAGCATCTAATGAAATGGTATGTTTTTTCTTTCAGTTTATTTATTTGATGGATTACACAGAGAATTCTCAACAGAAGAATCTCAAATGGTCAAAAGATACTTAAGGAAATGTTCAACATTCTTAGCCATCGGGGAAAGGCATATCAAAACAACTCTGAGATACCATTTTACACCTGTCAGAATGGCTAAGATCAAAAATACTAATGATACCTTATGCTGGAGAGTATACCTTACTCAGCCTAGATATAGTCAGGGGGCCTTCCTTGGACCTTCCACAAAGCAATGTGCCTTACCTTCTCTGAGGATTAGATGGGGGTGGGGAGGGAGAGTATGTGCAAGAAATGGGAGGAGAGGAGGGAGTGGAAACTTGGATTGGTATTTTTTTTAAAAAAAAATCTAGTAAATTTAAAAAAAGAAAAGAAAAAAGAAAAAAATTATACCTTGTCAAATCAAGAATAAAGACTTAAGTTATTTCCTATGTAAAGGGAAGATACTTTTAGAATGCCAGATTGTCCCTAATCTCCAGATTTATGATAGCAGTTTGCTAAATATCGGTGCTCATTCAGCTTTTTAGTCATGAAACATTTCAAATTTTTACAAAATTACGCAAAATAGTATAATAGACTATGAAAGTACCTGTGTATACACACACACACACACACACACACACACACACACACACACTTTCCATCTTTGAAATTCTTTCTCCTAATGCTATACACTGTTATATTTAGTGGTTATGGAGCTCCTTAAAGCTTAAGCGCTTAAGCTGTGATAGTCACATTCCTCCTTTTCATTAGAGATACATACAGTATATATCTTGAAGAAAATGCCTTTTTAGAAACTGTGTTGCATGTTGCTTTTTTAAAAAATGCATCCTTGTATCTTCCAGTTCATTCTTGTTATTTTATTTCAAAATATTTTCCTATTGTTCTGGGAGAGGTGGTCTGGGAAACAGAGTCTCACCTAGTCCAGCCTGGCCCCAAATTCACTCTGAGGCCATGAGATAATCTTGAGCTCTTGATCTTCCTGCCCCCACCTTCCAGGCACAGATATACAGCACCACACCCAGGTTAGGTGATGCTGTGGCTCAAATCCCGTCCTCTTATATGCAAGGCAAGCACTGTACCTATGGGCTACAAATCCAGCCCTAAGTTGCCAACCAAACTCCTAATTCCTGCTTCATTCTCATCAGCATCTTCTTGGCATTGTGTGACACTGTGTCTATTTCCCTTTTCGTACTGACACACTGCACTATTGGAGCATTGCAACACTGACACAATTGCAAAGAATTACTGCAGAGGGAGAGGGAGATAGGTTCATCAAAGGACACAAATGTTCTAGAAGGAGTTAGCTGGGGGAAATCTGCTCTATAAAATGGTGACTACATTTATGAACAACTAGAATTAATAATACACTGGATTCTTCTCTCCTCTTCTCTTTTCCATTCTAGGGCTGGAGCAGAGCTCAGGGCCTTAATGCAGGCTGAGCAAGCCTGACACCACCCAGCTATGCCCTAAGTTCTATATTCAATGAAAAAAATGAAAGAGAGTGCATGCAAAGAGTTCTCACGGCAATAATGCTAGCTATGTCAGGTCATTCATATGCTAATTAGTCACAGCCCCTCATGCTACACTGTATCTGTAATTGTCCTTTTGGAAAAGTCATCCCCCTTTTTCCTGACTTTTACCAGCTGTTGTTTTTGTGCCCGATTTCTCCGGGTCATGTACTTACATCAGACTCTCCCCCAGGTACGTAATTGTCCTCTCCTTACATTATACATGTCCTGTGGTGAGTGTGTAATCAGGTCCCTCCCAGAGGTACTAATCTTCCTCAGTGGGGACCCGTAGTTCTGGGACTGGATCCTCAGCTGTGTTCTTGAGGTGTCTGTGTCTGTGCCCTTGGGAATTCCCATCGTAACATCCTCTTCTAGATCTCCCTCCCCCTGAGCAAACTTACCCTTATCCTACAGAGAAAAGGAGGACAGAAGACCAAAGTCCTGATACCCAGGCCACCTGAAATGTTTTTTCAGCTATTATCATGCTATTTGGCAGTTTTACAATTGTACTGTGTTCTGGCTTGTAATTGTGTCATGTCCCAGGAACAATCCACTTTGGCTTTTTGTTTCTGTGAGTTTGTGTTGCTGTTTATTTGTTTGGGGGAACCAGATCTCTCTCTATAGAACTCTCAGGGAACTCACTATACAGACCAGACTGGCTTCAAACCCAGAAAGCCACCTCCAGAGTGCAGGGGATTTTAAAGGTGTATGCCACCATGCCCAGCTATCTACTTTGCTTTTTGAGACAGGGTGGGCTCCTAATGTCCTGAGAATACCCGTGTTTCAGCACAACTGTCTGGTCAGTGAGCCCCAGGAATCAACTTCTCTCTGTCTCTCTACCGCTGGGCTTCCAAGAGCGAGCTACAGCTGGACTTTTGAAGTGTGTTAAGGGAATCATACTTGGTTCTTCATGCTTGAAGCATCCACTTTACCAAACTGAGATAGTCCTCATGCATTTAGCACTCGAAAGCACTATTAAACTTCTTTAACCACGGGGAAACATAAAGCAACCATGCTGCTTGATCCTCTGGATAGCAATCTTCGCCCCGATGGCATGCCCAGAACGCGAAAATGTCAAAATAAACACCTTTATTACTCAGTCTAATTCCTCGTCGTATTGAGCTCCTATTGAGCACTTTCAATTGAGGAAGAACTGTTCCCCAGTTCCAGAAAATTCAGTCGAACTGATCTGTAAATCTTTTCTCTTCCTATTGTTGTCTCCCAGATGGGTCCTTTGATCTTCTAATTTTGAAATTTCCAATTCTCCACCATCCGTTCAAGTTCTCTATACTATTTCCTCAATTCTCAGTTGGAATTTTCATTCTGCTGTACTATTCTTCATCTCCCCCGCCCCCAAGAACTAGCTCTGTACCCTGCAAACACCTCCTCATCTTTGGCAGTATCCTCTCCATGTTTCATGCATACGGCATTTTTTAATTCTCTCCCTGAAGCTTTTAAGATGAATGATTTGCTCCCCAAATTCCTTTTCCTGCCTTCTTTCTGTCTCTCCAAGGAGTGCTTTCCAACCCTCTGTGTGTGTACTCGCTTCTTGGGTCAGGTGCTTCACTCAGAAGTCCGGCTCATCTCAGCTCATACTGCAGACCGTTAGTTCCCGGAAGCTGTCTTGTTAGTTCTCAATCACAGGAATGGAAAGAGTAAAACCTAAAGTTTACAATTAATTGTTAAAACAAAAGAAACAGTGTGGCAGAATGCTTCACTTAATACTGTACTACTAAAGCATGTTTTCACTCCTGTCTCTGTTCAGACCTATGCCCTATCATCACGGCTGAGGGCTGTATCTACACCAGAAAGAGAGGAAAGCCTATAACAGCAACAGTGGTCATGACTTGTTCTGATAACTGATTGTCAAGTAAATGCCAATTTCTCAGAACCAAAGAGGGTCTTCTTATTTCTCAAATATTATAACATCCAACCCCCTTTTTGGGCCACATTTACCCCAGACTGCAAGGCAGAAAGTGGTCATAGTCCCCTTGGCTTCTGAAATTCAATAACGAAAATCCAGTTGCTTCCCAGCTTTCCCCTCTGTTCAGCTCCGTTCAGTTTGATATGTCAGAAGTCTCTCTCTTACATCCTTCCTCCGCTTCTAAAATATTCTCACTGTGATCTCCAATTCTGTTTGCGTTGCTCTTGTGGGATTGAAGTTTTTTTCTAAAAAATAATGCTGTTGCGGTGACATTTGGGAAGAAACAGAAATCTATGTATCTGTTTTATCTCTCATCCTTAACAATCTACCATTGTGAGCTGGGTAAGCAGACTCAGATAAAACACGGTGGGAGTCCCTTCCTGCTTCTGCGAACCCATTGAGTGTTTATTATCTGCAACTTTAGGATAAAATCATGTAGTATGCGAAAATGATTGGATTTCAACTTCAGGAAGCAGAATGCAAACAGTTTGAATGGTCAAAAGGTAATCTAGAACCAATCGCAGGGGAGTGTGCGTCTGTGCCCAGGCTGTTTTCACAGGAGCCACAAATGAGTGGTTCAAACAACATACGTTTACATTCCTGTGTATAGTTCTGAAGGTGAGAGGTCCAAGATACATTTGGTAGCCAATTCAGTAACTGATGAGGGGCCTTCTCTCAGCATATTACCTAATGGACACCTCCTCACTTTGACTTCACACGGTGGAAGGCAGGGAGACAAGCTAATTCTACTATATTAGGTCTCCACTCTGGTGACCTTATTTAACCTTTTAAATGTTTTTATTTGTATTGTGTGTGTGTGTGTGTGTGTGTGTGTGTGTGCGGGTGTGTGTGTGTGTGTGTGTATGTACTGTGTGTGTACATGAATGTGGTATGCCTGAGCCACGGCACGTGTTTGTAGGTCAGATGACAATTGAAGGAGTGGGTTCTTCCACCATAATTGTTCTCGGGACAAAACTCAGGTCGTCAGAGGCAAGTGCCTTTACCTGTTGAGCCATCACATTTAATCTTATGTACATCCTTCAAAGCTCCATCTTCAAGTACAACCACATGGGGTACGTCAAGGGTTCTACATATAAATTCTGAGAGACACAAACGTTTAGTCCATAACAAGAAGAGTTTTCCGAACTTCCTTTCTGCCTTAGGGAGTAAGTAGATCAGGCTATGAGCTGTCAGAAACTTCTCTATGACTAAAACCTAAACTTCCCCAAGGCTAAAACCTCTCCACCTTATACTCACATCGGGACAAAAAAAAAATTATGTCTGTGAAAATAGAGGGCAAATGATCTCTGAACCATTTGTGTACAGTCTTATGAGCCTGGACACTTGTGTTTAGACCAGCCTCCTCCAGGGTGGGAGCAGATGTAGAGGTGAAGTTCTGTCTTCTTTTGGAATCCCATTTGTCAACATGACCTAAGAAGCAAACATATCTCACCTTCCTCTGTCTTTGTCATTTACCCCCAAAGAACTGAAAATCTACCAACCCACTAGTAGCTAGAATATGGCTTTTAACAGAGGATGCATTTTGCTGAATAGGGACATATACTCTAAGTATGGGCTACTTGATCCAAGAGTCAAGTTGCAGGACCTATGGACCAAGAGAAAACTTTCACTGTATTAGATGTAACGTATTTAGTAGGTAATAGTAGAATTTGACAGGAACGAGCAATGCTTTTCAGTACTCAAAGCCAGTGGTAAGCAGCTCACAGAGCCTGCGTGCATTTGGGTAGCTGAGCAAAGTTTCTTACAGCACTGTCATATCTGATCCGTTACATCTTGGAAAATTTTCCCTATTTTTTTATTTAATCAAATCTGCTAAAACACACATGGTGAAGCAAACAACATGCATGGACTCATACACTTCCAGCAAGCATATCATCAAAAGTCGTGAGTAAGACTACCAAATTGACCTGTTTATTGCAGAATGGTGGGTACCAAAATCATTTACTGCTACTGGGTTAGGGTTAATTTCTGTCTAGAGGTCCAGTCGTACCCCAACTGATACCTTTGTAATACAATCCCTACACATAAGACATGGGGGGAATCATGGAGGAGAGGCAGAAAGATTCTAAGACCCAGATGCCCAGGATGCCTGTTGCTAGATACAGTCTCTGCTAGTCATAACAAGGGAAACACGCATAAAATCTCAACAATATGGTTGCCTGAACAAAACCAGCATAAGGACACCACCCACTGACAGGTCAACACGCACAGGGAAAAGTTCCACTTTTCTACCCCTAGACGAAGAGGTACATGAGGTCAATGGCTACTGAGAGAGGGAGGAACTGGTTGTCTCTAGACATGAACTCTGCATAGGATGCCTGATCTACTGGGTGTGTGCATAGGAACAACACTAAATGGACTCGTGTGTGTGTGTGTGTGTGTGTGTGTGTGTGTGTGTGTGTGTATGCATGTGCACGGACCTATATGTATACTTCTAAAAATAATAAAGAATAAACCATGAATTGATACAGCATTGAAAGAGTTTTAGTGAGGAGATGGGGTAGCAATGAAGATATGGAGTTCATATTCATGTACAAAGTGTTCACAACAAAAGTTTTTTAAAATGTCAGTACTCTAGGGACAAGAATGACATCCTGTCAAATGTCCAGAAAAAAAGAGCATATTCTAATAACAGCCTCATTATGGGTATTGTTTACAGAGTGTCTTATGCAAAGTGGGCACATATTTTTTTGCTATATAAATGAATTCCTCACTAACTTTACTCCACACAGCACTGGGTTAAAAATACCTCAATATAGGTCATCTAGTTCCACTTATTACTAAGCTGTTTCCCTCAGGGTGAGGGTTTAGAGCTAGGAACACTATTTTCCCAGAGGCTGGAGAGAATAGATTGTAGTTAGCATCCCAAGAGAGTTCACAAGTACTTTCTTAACATTTAGTAGCTGAAACATTCTATACAGGGCTGGGAAGAGAAGAGTATAATAGTGATTGTGTAAATTTTTAGCATAGCCTAATTAATTTATTTCAACTATTAAACTCAAGGAAAAATACCAACATTGTTGCCATGCTACTTATTAAAATTATGTATTCATAATAAATAATTACAGATGTTCTGATAGCTAAGGCAAAGAAAATTTACTACCAGCAAACCCATGCCAGAAGGATATTTTTTTCTTTCTGTATAATTTAATAACTTCTCCAATGAATTCCCCATAACTGACTCTCATTTCATAATAACCTTAGGATAATGGAGCCATGCTAGAATAAAGCTTAAATATGGGGAAAGCCTCAGTGAAGAGCCATTTTAGGTAGGAATGCATGGCAGAAGTAAGGACTCCTTGCAGTGAACGTCTTAAGATAGTCTGCAGGGGAAAAAAAAAAGACCGCAATGATGGTGCCTCACACCAAGAACATTAGAAGAAAAATAATACCTCTATGAGGGCCTAAGCCAAACCATCTATTCCCTTAGCAGTAGGTCACTGTTACATTTTGCCCTGGAGAGACAGAAATTTCTAGATTTTTCCAGTTGTTTGCTAAAGCATGAAATCAGCCTGGAAACCAAGGGAAGTTTGGCAGAGGTAGGTGGTAGGAGCACAGTGAGGAAGGGTACTCACAGGAGAGCAGAGACAGCTGAGTGGAGCACAGGGGGAGTTTTCTTAAATGTGTTTGTGGATGCTCTGGAGAGTTCAAAAGTTGAGAACTTGAAAATTGGTTTGAATTATTTGGCTTGGTCTTTTTTAAAGATTTCAAAAGTTAGGTCCCAGCCTCAGCATAATGATGCCCTCTTTTCCCAGAATTGGGAGAAGCTGATGATGCAGGCCTCTGTCTTCTCACACTGTGTCCCCCTACCACATACAGGAAACCACCCTGGGGATGTGGGTCTATTCTTTTCCCTAGCAAATGGGCTAACCCTATAGTAATAAGGGTTCTTGTCTGAATCTCTATATTAAAATGATTGTAAATAAGGAATTGAGACCTTATTACTCAAAGCCCTGAATCTATTTGAAGTTCAACTTACCTGGTTGCAATAGGCATGGGTTTTTGCTGTTCATCCCCAATTCTAGGCTCTCACCCAGGAATATGAGAAAAAAGTGAGAGGATGGGTCGGTGGAAGGATCATTCCAAGAAAGTTAGAGGAAGGACCCTGTTTAACGCAATCATCCTATGAGAAATGTTCACTTGTACCACAATTTTCAGAGCCAGATCTGAGACTGTAAGTCATTTGTCTGCAAGCATACACAAAGCAGAAAGTGGCTGAGCTGTATTCAAACATAGCCAAACCACAGGCATGTGTATGCCTCTCCTAACTACTTGAGGCACAACTGTTAATATTTCACAAAAGTAGAAGTTGGTAGCAGAAAGATGAAAATTCACTCATTGAGCAAGGAGGATAGCAAGAACTTAATGCAGGTCAAAATGCCCGAAAGCTCCTGTTCACATCATGAACAAAAGCTAACCTAGTCCTAGCACACTTGGGGGGAAGATGAAGAGGTTAAGGGGTAAGTCAAGGCAATTTCTCAAGACTGGCACTTGCATCCAACAGAGAATCAAAGCATAGCAGCTGAGAGACAAACAGCCTTCAGGAAGACAGTAGCTTCTGTGGCTTTCTAGCCTGTGAACTTTCCAAAGGATTAGCGGGGAACTCAACCCAAGTTCCTCTTCCACCAGAGGGATAAGCTGGATCAAACATTCCTGAGAGATAAGCTGCTCTACAGGAGGTGGGCAGTGCTGGGTTGAGAGAAAGGAAGAAAGCTTTGAACCAAAAGGGAAACCCTATGGAAGGGAGATAAAAGATGAGTCAAGGGAAGTAGAGTTAAGAACTAATGGTTCAGATGGGTCTCAAACACTCAGATACCACCAGCCCTTAAGAGACTGGAAAAAAACAAATTAGGAGTCTCCATGGCCTCCTCCATGATAAACTCTGGTCCCTGGTATGTCATAAATAAGATAGCTAGCCAGCATTATATACCATCATGATATGTAAGCCAAGCAATGTAGATACCCAAGCAGAGACCACTCAGAACCTAGGAACAGTGACACTCCAGCCAGAATGACAACTGTCAGGTGAACACAACCTAAGAGAGGTGCCAGGGGACTTATGGAACCCTGGGTGGAAAAGGCAGAGAAAGCAGACTCCTAGTCTTGAGGAATTAAGCTACTGAAAGAGCTACAACACTGACATTTTGGGACAGAGGAGTCTTTGTTGTAGTTACTTTTGCATGGTAGGCATTTTGTTAGCATCCATGGCATGTATCCTTCACTCAATTGTAACAAACTAAACACTTCCAAACATAGCTGAATGTCCCCCTTGGGCAATGCCAGTGGTAGTTAACAGCTTTTGGGCTAGTGGAATGATGAAGTATAACACTGGATACATGCTTTTTTTGCTGTCAAACAAAAAGTTTGACTTTTTGTAAGTGCTCTACAAATATAGTTTCATTCTTCTAACTCATACAATTGTTATCTGTTTTACAGAGTTGAGACCAAAGACCTGAAGTTGTAAAGTAAGTAACACAGCACATACTGGTAAAAATATAAGATTTCAAGTAAGAGGCTTTGGTATGTGTGACGTCCTTCTGTCTATGTGTTGCTTTTGTTGGTGAATGAATAAAGAAACTGCTTTGGTCTATAGCGGGCAGAACTTAGCTAGGCAGTGAAAACTAAACTGAATGATGGGAGAAAGAAGGCAGAGAAGTGAGAAGCCATGGAGCCCCGCCAGAGACAGACACCAGATGGAACTTTATCTGGTAAGCCACAGTCACATGGTGATACATAGATTAATAGAAATGGGTTAAATTAATATGTAAGAGCTAGCCGATAAGAAGTTAGAGCTAACAGGCCAAACAATGATTTAATTAATACCACTGTATTGATAATCTGTGTGATTATTTTGGGGCTGAGCAGCCAGGAACAAACAAGTAGCCTCCTACAACAAGGTTTCCATCCAGATATCAGGGTTTTGCCCAATGTTTTTCTTTGTTCTCCTCCCTCAACTCCAGCGTATCAACGAGATATGAAAGCTAAGAAAAAGTGAAAGATGCCAGTGGTAGGAAAATTTATATCTGAATTTGCCAGAGGGCAAACATGAAAGCACCAAGCTTTATTGACACCTCCTACACACACACACATGCACATATACACACACCAGTGTAAGACAAGCAGCAACAACTTCATCTTTGGTGCTGATGGAGCAATGTTGTGTCTGAGCAGAGTCTCAGACAGAAGCCCATGGAAGTTTCTGTATCCTCAAGAGTACAGGGTTGGGAATTGTACACAATACTGAATCTTTTTATGGCAGGATTATTTTTTCTGTCACCATTCTCCCTCTCCCTATAACTCTACCTCTCAAGAGGTTGTATTTTACTTTTTAAAAATGACCTGCTGAAGCTGGAGAAATGGCTCAGCAGGTACCCATGTTCAGTTCTCAGAACCCACGCTGGAAGGTTTACAACCACCTATAACTCTAGTTCTTGGAGATCTGATGTGTCTTATGGCGTCCTCTACACCCCTTCCTCCCTCTCCCCCACCCCCACATTTTTAAATTGTCTACTAACAAGGGATTACTAGGGACCAGGAAAGGTAGAGGGATATAAGCATATAAGAGTGGATACACATGGTCAATGCCTATCACAATAGAACTAAGTAATTTTGTTTGGGGGTGTGCATGTATACTTGTGTTCTCCACCTGTTTTTTTTTTTGAGACAATGTCTCTCACCAAATATGGAGCTCACTAAATTAACTGGATATCCTAGCCTATGAGTTTCAGAGATCTGCCTGTTTGCTGCCTTCTCTGTGCTAAGGTCACAGAACCAAGCTACTATATCTGACTTTTACATGGCTGCTGGGAATTTGAACTCATATCTTCATGCTAACATGGTTTAGTGATTTTAATGAGACATGTCTCCTATAAACATGGTGCCCAGCTGGTGTGCTATATGGAAGGTTACAGAACTTCAGGAAGTAGAAACTTGCAAGAGGAAGTATTTACTGGTGGCAATCGTTGAGAATTTAAAGCCTTACCCTACTCTCAATTCCATCTCTGCTTCATGAATGTGGATGGAGATATGACCTTGTGGCTCCAGCTTTGGCCACATACTGCCATGCCATTAGGAACTCTCCCTCAGGAACTGCAAACCCAGAGTAAGCCCTTCTTTCTACATGCCGCCTTTGGACATGGTATTTTAACACAGCCACAGGAAGGCAATGAACATCATTGAACTTTACTGAGCCAATTTCCTTGCACCCAATGTGTTAAATATTATCATGATTAAGAAGATTAAAATAATCTATTAATAAGTTAACAAACTAAGATATTATGTTTTCTGTTCCCAATTACCATAATCACACATACAAATCCCTTACAGACAAGGTAGCATAAAAAAGCAGAGAAAAGCAAATTATAAAATCTACTATGGTTAATAATATGACATTTCTACTTCTGAAATAAAGGGGAAAATGACATTTAATGATGTGGGATTCCCCTCTGTATGCTATGAATATGTTTTATTTTGGTTATTGAAGAAGCTGTTTTGGCTTCAGATATGCAGTAGGACAGATCCTTACATAAAAGACCTCTAAAAAAGATACAGTATGTTAAAAAATGTGCATAGGCTTAGGCAAGAGACAAAAAGAGTATAAACAGTTATAAAAAGAAATAAATAGTTTTAAAAATTAAAACAACATTTTAAAGTAACCTTAAAAGTAATATAAAAAGAGAACAGACAGTCATAGATAAAAGGAGTAAAGAAAAAATAAGACAAAGATGGAAAATACATAGAGAGTCTGGATTATGTATATTATTGTGTTTTCTTTGAATTTTTTGACTATGAATGAGCTAAGTACAGAGAGACATTTCATTGTAGGGGCTGCTAAGCTAAACCAACATGTATGTTATAAAGGTATCTTGACTTCAGAATGTGGGTCTAAGGATATGTTGCTTTGGAAAAGAGGTTCTGCTTTTGTTACCACAGAGGATAAAAAGCTGTGGATTCCTTATTGGCTAATATGGTTTGATCAAACAAAACCCTCCGAAACAATGGCCCAGATGGTTCAACATCCATGACAGCTCCAGGACTGCTGGCTGAGATGGACCAGCAACACAGGCTAACACATGAAAGACCTAACAGCACCCCCAATCAGCAGAAAGTAGTCTAGAGAACAACACCCAAATTTCCTAAATGATTATTTATAACAGTTTATGTTTAAAAGGGGATATGCTATAGAGATTAATATATTGCATTGGTATGGCTCTTGGTTTATTGATATAAATTTAAGGTCAATTAAGTTTATGTATATTTCTGCTCTTGATTAAGGTTTTGTATTTGTGCAGATCATTAGAAATGTAATGTATAATTAAGAAATACAGGTTAATAGAAAGTCATCTATAATAATCAAGCTTGTAGTCATGTTAGTTAGGTTATCTACATGTACAGAGATATATTTCAGATGGCCAGATATACTTCAAACCCTTCGAAGACTTACAGAATACAGCATTTAAAATGTTTGAGAACTTAGGACTTTCCATGACAATGAGACACAACTGCCCCTGGCAACACCAATCTCCTTCAAGAGGTTGATGGGCATCAAAACGGCTCCTTATGGAGTTTGTTAGCAATCTGGGCAAGAAACTACTCTTACCCGGAATGCTTGATAGTATGGTATATGAATTGGACATGCAGGCATAGAAAAATGACTGCTGAACTTGTCTAAAGGTGAGACAGTCCTTTGTCATTCCTGCTTCATGAAAAAGTCTGCCAGTCATTCTGCAGGACACAGAAGAAAATGACGGGCAAACTGCCAATATAGATGTAACTGTCTTTGAAATTTTCTGCTTCATGGAAAAGTCTGCCAGATACTATGCACCTACAGGCTGAAGATGGATGCCCCAACATTACAGAAGAACTTTGGGTGACTGTCCTGGCAGCAAAATATCACTGTCAATTCTAGAGTTTTATAATTTACTTACAATGCACTTCCTGTTTACCTAGGTAATATATCCTCCTGAGTTTTTGATGGCATTAAAGACAGATAGTTATAGTTATAGTTTTCCTTAGTTATGACAAAAGATAAAGTAGATATAAATATTGTATTCTTGCTTGATAACTGTTTTGTTTTACGTAATTACTATGTTAAAATTACAACCTTCCCTTTTATTTAGCAAAAAAACGAAAAGATAATGTGGAATCCCTCTCTGTGTGCTACGAATGTTTTATTATCATTGGTTATTAAAGATGTTTATGCCAATGGCTTAGTAGAGTAAAGTCAGGCAGGAAATCTGAACAGAGATATAGAGAGAAAGTAGGTGGAGTCAAAAAGATGCCACGTAGCTGCCAAAGGAGAAAGATGCCAGCTACCAGCCAGAAACTTACTGGTAAGTCACAGCCTTGTCGTGATTCACAGATAAATAGAAATGGGATAATTTAAGATGTAAGAGTTAGCTAGAAATATGTACAAGCTATTGGCCAAATGGTGTTATAATTAATATAATTTCTATGTGATTATTCACGTGTAAACAGCTGGGAAATGAATGAGCAGTTTATTTACTATTTGAAATTTACATCTTCATTCTTTGACTCTTCTAAAAGTCCTCAGTTTCTTTTATTTCTGGAATAATTTGCTTTAGAAAAACAATGGATCTTGTTTCTACTCCAAATGTGTATGTCCTTAGTTTGTTTTTGAACCTTGATTTTTAAAAATAATATCTGACAACTGTGTGTATTGTTGGGCATGTGTATAAATCTGAAATATGCTAAGGCAGAGAGCAAAGTAACTCTCTTTGCCTGGGAATGTGTTCCCTCAGGTGTCTCAGGGCTGTGACACAGGTGTTTGACCAAAGGCAGCAAAGCCAAGCACGTTTGGTTGCTGTCAAAGAATTTCCTTGTATTTGTGCTGTAAATAACTTGAAATCATAGTTAACTATAAGGTTCCCCCTAGTGAATAAGACAGAAGTAAAAGTGGAACTAATAATTTTAAATGAAATTGCTTATTTTATTCCTGAAATCAACTAAAGAAACAGGAATCAAAATCTACTCTAGCTGTCCCCAAGTAAATAGAGCCCCTGCATTACAGGCACTTAGGTTCTTGATAACAAACACACAGAGGGCCAAACCATTTCATCAAAACATTTTAGGATCTGAAAAAGGAAAACAGAGATATTAGAAAATTGCCTTTATATCAGCAACAAAAGTGACTTCTGAGAAAAAAAAATGGTTACAAAACATAAGAAACCAGGTGGTATTGTAAAACAGGAGGAAACTGTTTAAAAGAGGCATTAAGGAGCTAGGGAGATAGCTCAATGAGCAAACTGCTTGATCACCTAAGTATGAGAATCAGAGGGGAGGGGAAAGGAAGGGAGGGAGGGAAGGAGGGAGGGAGGGAGGGAGGGAGGGAGGAGAGGAGGCAGGGAGGGAGGAAGGGAGAGAAGGACAGAAGGAAGGAAGGAAGGAAGGAGAAAGGGGGGGAAAGGGGGAGGGAGGAAGAAAGAAATTGAACACCACAATGTGTGCCTGTACCTACAATCTCAGTGTGGTGAAGCAGGGATGGGAGGAGCCTGAGGTCTTGATGACCAGCACAACTAACCAATGAGCTTCTTCAGTGAAAGATCCTATTGTTTAGATTTGATTTTTGCACAATACTTTGACCAAGATATTTAATACCCCAGAGCGTCAAGTGCTTTGTAAATACAACTTGAGACATAAAAACAAAAAACTGAAATGTAAAGACTATACTTGTCTATAAACCATCATATATATGAATTCAAAATGAAAACTTCTTAAAATTAAAATATGGAAAGTTTGCAGGAAATTGACTTGGTCACATAACCTAATCTGAACTGATCACTGAAAGTTTTGTATATTTTATTCTCACTACTTAAGTAAATGACCAATTTTTCTGGATCACTAGAGTAATATCTTGTATGGAGTACTTCATTAAACAGTCAGAAGGTGTTGTAAAGATATGTTCTATGTACACCTTTTATGCTACCCTTCAAGGTCTGAGGAATGGAAGGAA
Source organism: Microtus oregoni (assembly GCF_018167655.1). Taxonomy (NCBI): domain Eukaryota; kingdom Metazoa; phylum Chordata; class Mammalia; order Rodentia; family Cricetidae; genus Microtus; species Microtus oregoni. The sequence goes on along the minus strand of NW_024543071.1, from coordinate 28,525,164 downwards.
CTAGTTTCCAAAACATGTAAGGACCAAATGTTTCAGGGAAGGGTTCTAAGTCAGGATCACGGTTACAAATGTAACTGTTCAGCATATACTTTAGCATGGGGAATTCCTACTCATAGTTCACAACCACATATTACCCAACCACGAAAAGAATGATACATGCAAAATCAAAACATAGAGACCACTGCCATCCTGTTTTGTGTTCTAAGGCTGGTATCTTTGTCTGTTTGTGATATGATGTTATATCACATGTCCCCTTGTAGTTTACAGTCTAACCAGGAGAGAAAACCATCAACCATTGTTCACCACACCCCTACGATGTACCAGGCAACGTGCTGGACCATCCTCAACAAAAGTGAACCTACATGAAACTTCAAGACAGACAAAAATCGGGAAACTAATCAGTCATGTCAAGTAATGATGCTCTGTGAAGAAACCAAAGTAAGGTGATAGCGTAGGGCATGTGTGGGGTACAAATGACCCAGTGATCTGTTCAAATAAGTTGCTTTTGAGAAGATTGTATGGATATGTATGGGTATGTATGCATGTTCATGCAAATAGATATGTGAGAAATTAATGCAAGAAATAACAATCAACAAGAGAGTTAATATTGATTACTAAAACAATGTTAGGCTTATATGACTTCTGTACCACAGGTGTCCTGAAAACAAGACCGCTTCCATTTGGTTTGAGCAGAAAAGACCTCTTGGACATGTAAAAAGGACATGCTCATGTTGTGGGGAAGGAGAGGTCATGCCAGGTGATAACACAGCACAAGCAGACTGCTTCTCAGTGGGAATCTCTGCTTCCTTGCTTCAGACACTGCCTTCCTTGTCTTCTGTAGCATTTATAACATAGCCAACCTTATCCTGCTCACTTACCATCCTGTTATACAAGGAGTTATCAAATGGTAGGGCAGGAAAGAATCAGCTAGAGGGTTGTTGGGACCTGGAAGTTATGTCCCATTCCTGGGCTTCTGATCCAGTGTGTTTGTGGAAATACCTAAGAATATTCATCTTAACAATTATCAGATTCTACTGATAATGCCAGCTTAGGGCCCATACTAAGAACTCAGTCATTTAGTCTCTGTATGTGAAGAATCCATTTTCACTGGGTTATACAAATAAATAAACCACACAGGAGTTGTTTCAACCTGCACAATTATTTATGGTGTGTTTTTCAAAACTTTGTTGTTCTGCATAGATTTTTATGAAACTGTTCTATACCATACATACACACACACACACACACACACACACACATATGGGTTTAATTTTGAATCCCTAATTACTGTGGGCATACATACATACATTCATACACGCATACATGGGTTTGTTTAATTTTGAATCCCTAATTAGCATGGGCCTATATGTTAATCAAAAGTAGTCCTCACATGCAAAAGTCACATGCTATTTTCTAATTTAAGTAAGAAATCTGAATTTGGCTACTGGAATTCAAGGCTTCCAACCACTTGTGCAACTGATGGCTGAATTTGCAGTTTACAGAAGCACTCGGCACAGTTCACTATTTCTGGCAGTCCCTCTCCAGAGCATATTTGTAAACTTCTCATAGGCACCCTGTTTTAGGCTGAGGAACACAAACTTGCCATTTTTGTACAATCTCCAGTCCCCTTCCTTCCCCACCCAAATCACTAAAGATAGTGTAAACCCTCAATGGCCACAATCTTCCAAGATGATCCAAGATAAGACAAAGCAATCCTAAGAAAGGGTTTCTCTTTGGTTCTAGGGTAACTAAAGTAGCAGCATTTCTGGGGCCTGAGAGGAGGAAAGAAGAAAAGCAACAACATAGTGTGGTAAGATCCTAGGATGAAAATGTCCAGACTACAATGGCGGCAGGCTGGCTTGGAGGAAAGGAGGAATCCCAACCCCAGAAGAGGGACTCTCCAAATCACACCCATAGGATCGGGCACAGGTTGGGTAGATCCTAAAGAAACATCTGTCAGCTATGCTTGAGACAGGACCACCCCCATCAGGATTACCCAACTCCTCACTAAGAGAAGGGTCAGATGATGAGAGCCAAAAAGAGCAGAGCATGGCAGGGACAGAGGGCAATGGAACACACAAGCCACATTAAACAAAAAGTGGTAACAGATATGACCCACAGGGTCTCCTCCCCAGAGAAGTTGTAATCTGTGCCTGGAAACAAAGGAGGTGAAAGGGCACGAATGAGGCCCATCATCAGGTCAGAGGCACAGTAGGGCTTTCTGGGGATTGCTACAGTAGACAGGAAGCAGGGAGCTCAGATCCCCAGGGAAGAAAGAAAAGAAACCATATCCTGTGACTCCCTGGGAACCCCTTGCCCTTTTCAGGCTTTCTTACTGGGCAGATGACACTGATTGAAGCCAGGAGCAGGCTTTTCAGTCGAGTGTTGCTCGGGGGGTTCTGAACCGCTACTACAGGTCCCGCTACAGTCCTAACTTTCACGGTCTTTGTTTCCTTTGCTAAGGTTGGCCATGTCATTGTCAATCTGGTGCTCAGCCCAGGATGATACTTTGTTGCCACCGCTTTCTCGCTCTGGCAGGCCTGACCGGACAACCTCGCAGCTGGAACAGCAGCAACTCCTACAAGGCTCAGGCTACATCACTGGATCGTGGCATCAGCGATCCTGCCCAGCGCTATAATCAACCTCCAGTCATTTAGTGTGTGGATCCAGGGAACCCAAAGAGGGGGTTATATACAGCCTCAATTCCCGTATATTCCAGTTGTTCCACATGTGGGGTAAGGGACTTTAAGTATCTACATTCGGGATTCATGTGACTTGGGCAGTCAGGCAATGGCTTGCAGGTGTTGAGGTTTCTTTGGCGCTCAGTGAGTTGGTGATCAATTCCAGGTTTCATCGAAGTAATAAACAAAGGCTGTGAGCAGCAGCCACGCTAAGGAGAAGTTGGACAACTTGCTCAGCTGTCTAGCATTGGGCAAATCCAGCAGTCTCTCAAAGGTAGAAACCAGGGGCTCCTGGCTACCTGTGGCTCGAGTTTCGCCACACTGCCTCTGGGTCCACTGAGTCGGGAGAAGAAATTGTTACCAGTTCTGCCCTGTCAAGTTTACCTCCCCTTATGTCTGTCCTCAGCTGGGGCACCGGGACTCAGGCTGTCTGGAGCCGAAACCAGGCAATGGAGGCAGCTTCCTGGGGAGATGTCTTCCAGCACACGGGTGGATGGAAACAGCACAGCTCTGCCACCTCCTGCCGCTCCTAGGAGCCTTTCCTGAGGGCTCCCTGAGAATCATCAAGCCACCTTCTGTCTCTGAAGTCTTTTTTTCAAAGTCCCTAGTTAATCCTCAAGATAAGATTACTCTTCATTCTCTCCCACTGGTACCTGCACAATAAGGCAAGGCACTGACAACACCACCTCATTTCACCGCTGAGCAGGCAACGGGATTTGGCAGCATCCCCAACTGGCTTGTAACCCAGAAGCCTTTGCAGCAGGCAGGCCTGACTAACTCCCAAGCAAGGGCTTCTCATCGCAAGCCAAGATCTTTAATAAAACAAAGTGGAGTCAGCTGGAGCCACCTTAAATCAGAGTTGTGTCCCATTGGGGTCAAGACCCGCGGCTCTAGGACCAAAGACTTCTTCATTTGTCCTCCCTCAGTCCCATTGGTACAGGAAGCCATTAGGACTCAAAAAAAAAAAAAAAAAAAAAGCTCTTCCCTAAAGAGATTTTTAATCAAAACCGACTTTATTCATGAAATCACCACCTCAGGCGTTAACTGAAGCTGGACTGTCTCCCTTCGCTTCAAGCTTGTTGGAGTTCTCTTGTTTTGTTTCTCCCGTGCATGCTTGCTTGTTCCCCTCCAAGCTCTCTCCTCTCCTTGCCTCTCTCATTTCACAGTTTCATGGGTCACTTTTATATTCATGTCAGGGACTGGTAAATATCCTTCATACTCTCCATAACAGAATATGCAAAGGAAGCAAAGAGGGAAGTGGAGAGGTAGCGTCCAGAAGATGTCCACATTGGGGCTGAAATCGTGGCTCAGTCGTTAGGAGCGCTGATCACTCCAGTAGATGTCCCAGGTTCAATTCCCAGCTCTCAGGTCAGGTGGCTCACAAACGCCTCTAAAAACAGGCTCATGGGCATCTAAAAGCCTTCTCTGACTTCCACAAGCACTTGTACTCATATGCATGTAGCCCACGCAGACGCTCACAGCAACATAATCAAAACTAACTCTTATGCATACACTGGTTTTGAAGAAGATAGAAACCGATGGGCACCTGTAGATGGTGTAAGTCACACCGTCCACTTACTACAGTACCTCAAGATAAACAGATCTTAATTTAGCGGTCCCAAACACAGACTTTGGGTTCTGGCAGCACTGTGTAGTCAAACAAATGACTTGATCTCTGTCTCTGACCATACTTTCCTTTTGTTGTCTCTAAAATGGAGTGAATATTCTCTAGCTACCACAAATATTAGCCCCAAAATGTGTCTTAATACCTGAAAGCAGTACCTGTTCTATACATGACAAGGTGAAAGCAGGGTGTGGCTGTGGCTGTGAATTAAGTCATTGGCACATTAACCCAGCAGATATAGTCACAAACTAAAATCCCCAAACTCTGCATTATTCCAAAACCAATCAGAAAATAGCCAGCTAAATCTTCTAACCCTAATAGGATCTAGAGTTTAATGTAATTATAACTGCCTGGGGCCCAACTACATCCTTAACATTCTAAACTGCTTTGAATAAGTCATATATTGGAGACATAGAGCCATTCAAATAAATTGGCATCTTTTTCAAAATAATGTTAATTTCTATGAAACTTACACAAAGGGAAAACTGATAAAGATGGGAAGCAGATCACTGGTTGCCTGGGGATGAGGACGAAGACAGAGACTGTAAGCAAGCTCCAAGTAGCTCTGGGAGGTACTGGAGTGTTCTAACGATGGACTGTCGTGGTAGGTGCGTGGCCCTCTACATCCCTCTGGAGATTCTTTCACAGTGCAAATATGCTGGGTGAATTTTACGGTATGTAAATTATATCTCAATAAAGCTGCAGGAAATAATCCATCTTTCTTGCATGACATGACACATTTCAAAATGAACTAGTATTTTTATTTTTTATTCTAAAGCTTTCCATTATCAGCTCATCATCATGACTGTCAAGAATCCATCCAAGACCATTAATGTATTCATCCACAGGGTAGCAGGGTTGTTATCATTGCTTTTACCCACAATCACATTGTTTTTGCAAAGACATCTTGAGATGGAGAACCAAGGTCATTAATAGAAAACATTTATGAGCTAAGATTATGTTCTGCGCCTGAGAGCTTCTCCATCTGGACAGTAAATACTTGAGTTGGGAATAAATGGTTTTCAAATAGAAATCCATTATCAGTGAATAACTTCCAGGCAAATATTTCAGAAAATAGCGAAGTCATTTTGCTCTAAATGCTTTTGATGGATTGGAATCAAATCATTAAGGCAGGGGTCCTTCAAAACTTACTCCAGAGTAATGCAGACAAAGTCTTTATTTGCAATGACCCAGGTATTTAAACAAATATCAAATAACAAAATTATTATAAATTCTCTTGAGTGCATAAAAATGAATGATCACTAATTATTCTTCATCTTCACAGAGGGCTTTGCTCTGGGATAGTGTAACTTTTCATTATAATTGACAATATAGTTTACATACATGTCACAGTTCAACCTTAGCCAATCCATCTTTGACTTCTCTATAAGCCTAGAAATGTTTGCTGAACGAGATGAGCAGCACAGGTATGGAACTTCAAACTTGCCTGTATCCAAACTTTCTTGTCTGTGGTTAGTCATCAACCGAAGCAGTCACCCATAGGATTCCTGCTGTCATTTCATCTTCCTCTGAGTCACAACCAAAAAAGCCAATTGAATTGTCTGGGGCTCTGCTCCAATCCCCCCTTACTAGACCAGTCTTTAAATCCCATGCCATGAAACTCAGTTTAGAGATTTCCCTACTCCTTTTTGAAATCCTGTTAGCAAAATCCATAAATTGACAAGAGTAATAACATAACGCTACTTTACTCAAGAGCAACTGGTTATGAAATCCTCTGTGTTTGGCTACTGTGTTAAGACAACATGTATAGTATCTCTTATCCTAGTACAAATTATCTTCTTCATTCATAGTGAGGAAAAGGAAGCCAAGACACACTCAGTATCAAAGATGGAGTTGGTGATGAAAGAGCAGATGAGTTACAGAGTGTGTTCCTATCTACTACAGTTGCTGTGTCTTGAGCCTACTTGCTTGTGTAATTTCCATAAGTGAATTAATGAACCACAGGGTTCAAAGAATTCTCAAGGCAATGCATGCATGTCTTAAGGATGTACATGGTGTGGAAGGGGCGGAGCAGAGCCTGGGTAACGGCTGGATTTCTAACATAATCAGTTACTGTGTCAGGGTGTTACATTGTCTCACCTTTGATCCTTAATGTCCTTGTCTGGGAGCTGAAGGTCATCAGCCCTCTTCTACTCACTTAGATATTATGGAACATAAATTAAATAATATGCATATTAATTATAACCCGAGTATAAGTTGATATTAAATATCATTCTATCACTCACAAAGTCTATAGCTGCATGGCCACATTTGCCTTCCAAAAATGTGACCTCGAACATTCAAAGAAGCCTAAGATCAAGTGAGATTTAAAAAACAGGCTTTTTGAAAAGTAAGACTGGGTATTATCAGATTTTATCCTGCAGAGCTAAGAGAAGATATGCAAACAAAACCAACCTTTAAAATCCCTGTCTTATTTTGGTTAACATTGAAGCAAGCTCCTAATTAAAAAGTATTTCATCATTAGTTTGATGGTCCCTAGTATCTCATAATATTAAGATCTTTGAGAATCTTTGGATAGTCAAAATTAGCAAGCTATTATTCTAAGCTTGACAGGATTTTGTTAGTGAGAGTGTTAGCTGTGTCTGCAAAAGGGAATTAAGAATTTGAAAAGATTCTCTGGTAGCTGCTATTAATTTCCTATTTGTATTTCTTAGCAATCAATCCCCTTGCTTCTCTAGGTTAACCAGTTTGGGAGGTTTTATGAGGCAGAGCCTCAGACAGGCATTTAATAAGCCAGAGGACAATCATGCATCTTAGAAAGATAATTTACACTCACAGATGATTCCAACGAGTAGGGGCATCTCAAGACTTTGCAACCTCCAAGGTCTCAAAAAGAACTGAATATTTTCAGAGATCAGGTGGATAGTACAAACATGGGCTAGCCACATGAAATGACAGGCACTGACTGAAATGGGCACTGGTGTTCCACAAAGGTTAGCCAAAGCACCCAAATTCAGACCTCTGTCAATCATTTTCCTGGTTAAAGCTAACATGCCTACGAACTCTATGGTCCCCAATGGATTGAGGTTATAGTTTTCAAATTTCTAGATTTACAAAGTTAAAGTATCTGAGGACCAAGAACCCTAAAAATCCTTCTCTTGTCCGTTATCAGACAAGAATTTGCTGTGTGCCAGCCCCACTTTGAGCTCCAAGTACACAGCACACAGCAAAGGAGAAACAAGTCTTGTTTCACTGGGATTTGTCATGTTGTGGGGAAGGCATGAGATCCAAATGGGAAGTGAAATATAAACCTCAAACCCTGATGGGCCTGAGGAAGGAAAGGACAGTGCTGCAAAACCAAACAATGAGAACTATAACAGGACTCCAGCTCCGCTGTTCAGGCCTAACAATGTTGGAAAAGCCCCTAGAGATGGCAGTATTTTAAAGGACATTCTCAAAATGCCAATGTTTAGGTATCAAATGGTGTCCAGGTGAAAAGAAGAAACCTTCAGGCAAGCACTTCCTGCCTTTACTTGCTTAATACAGTTTGAGAGATGACTGAACAAACAAGCACCCAGAAGTGTATCCACAGAAACATGTACTACCAATGTAAAGAATCTGAAGGTTCTTGATAAACTTTCTGATAGCACTCAAATTAAAGATGCTAAATTCTTCCGGGAGGTGTGGGAATAAGGACATGAATCACTAGCAAATTGAGGGGCTGTTTCTTTAAAACAAGAATGTGATTTAAGAGGACCAGGCACAGGTTGATTTAAAAGGCAAGGAAAGGAGAGCCGAGTTTGAACAGGAGTAGTTTTAAAAATTATGTTGTTTCTCTTCATAATGCTAAAACAACGGCTGAACTATGAATGGGAAAGAAAGACGGGGCAGAGAGAAAAGCTGTCATTGGTGATTTAAAAACTCACTAGCAGGAGTTCACCTAGATGTTATTCAATAACCTCTAAGTCCATCTAGCTGAGAAATCTACTCTTGCCACAACAAATAAATGTATGGTTGAGTCATTTTCCATTCATCACGCTGGCAGTAACCCTTGGGACACTGTTCTAGCACCTCCTGGGGCAGACAGTTACATGGCACAGGACCAGGAGTTAGCCCCAAAGGTAAGACAAGCCGCAGGAGGTACCACACACAAAGGCTCGCCTCCTCAGGGATGAGCAATGCTTTTGCTGTGCACTTTAGAATAAACATGCCAACAACATGGTGGCTCAGCTTTATTCACTTCTCTGCACACCTCGCTTGCCTATTTCCCCAGAGGAGTTCAGTCTTGGCCCTTCTAATTTCTTCATTTCTTAATGTGTAGAATGTTCACCTGGGTTACTCTCCACACTTACAGTTATAGTATAGATGGAATATAGCTTACACTGGAAATAATTGACTATTCCTCAAATATTAGCGTGTTCAAAATTCACGTGTGACAATTACTCAAAAACATGTAAATAAGTATCCAAAAGCTCATATAAAATGCTTTCAAGTGTCTAAACTTTCCCTCTTTTAATCTATTATTATTTTTAAAGGATGTAGACTATACTCCTTAGCACTTAGCTATCAAAAAGAACTCATATTTTTATGCTAGGTATTCTCCACCAAAGGCCAAAACTATGAGTAGTGAAACACCCTGGGGCCTAAGCAATTTAATCAGGAGCAAAGCTGATGAATTCAGGAAGTTTGAGTTATCCAAAGGTAAGCCATTCATGACTAACTGGCTGTTTACTCACATCCCTTTCCATGAAGACCATCTCAAAAGTTCTGTCATTTAGTCCAATACTATTTGCTGTTCCATGAGTTAGTGATTGTTTAGTTTCTTTTATACTCAGTAAGAGAACAGAGGTCTCCTTGTTAAATTATGCTAAAACACAGAGAATACAAAGTCAGACAAATTATGCTTTTTAATGTCATATTTTCCTTCTTTGAATAACAACAAAAATTTGCAGTATTGTTTTGAAGAAAAGAAAGATGACTACTTTTTGATCCAGGCTACAGATATTTTTAAAAGTCATAGCATGGTTTCTTTCACAATATCTCTAATGCTTTTGAGGTCTAGACCAAGAAACACAGCTCATCCACATCAGCGGGGCTCAACTGCACCTCTACAACGCCAGGCATTTTATGAATGACTGTGAGCAATGATACTCTGTGTCCTTCCATCTGCTCTGGGAGAAAAACTCCTTCCACAGTACGAAGCTGAAAATGTTCTATTAGGTAGACTCCATTGCTGAAAATAAAGGCATGGTCCAGTGAATGGATCTGCCAGTCCCAAGCCTTCTTTTAATTATCCATGTGTCTTTGAGCTTACTTCTCGAAGCCTTGGTATTGTTAGACAGTTCCAAAATAAGAGAGTAGCAATTATCCATGATGAAGAACATGATTCACACTGAGTCCCATGCTCGAGCCTGCATGTTTCCTTATTTTCTCTCCTCCCACTGGCACAATGAGTCGCTGTTGCAGGCTTAGCAAAATAGTATCTGTCGCTTTCCAACACTTAAAGGGCTCCACTCCCGCAGCACAAGCCTCTAGTCCAGGCCATCTTTTCTTTCTTACCGTACTATACAAGTGTGTCCTTTGGTCACTAATGCTTTGAGAAAGTGTATCCTGGGCAGACACAGTGTGTAGTTGTGCTTCCTGTCAGTGTGCGTGCCAGCCACCTGCAGACACAATACTATATGACCAACCTACCCTCTTCCTAATCTATAACAACAGCTCCCTAGGGACAAAATGAAGAATGCCCACTTTTCTTTCACGTCTGAAGTGTCCTTTTTCATTCCCCCTTAGTCCAGACTTAGAAGCACTGTCAAAATCATAATTTATTGATAAAGCTAGACCATTAGGATGATGCATTGTGTATCTAGAAAATGTTTTCCCCTTCCACGATCTCATTATTCCTTGCATTAGATCTGGTGAGATCTTGATATTGCCGTACTACATCTGTTTCATAAACAGCAAAAGTATCTTTTTACTTAGCGGTGGCAAATTTGTCATCACTGACATTCAAATGCAATTAACCAAATGAAACTGAATGGCAGCAAATGCAATGGTTTAGTGTAGAAGAAGAAACACGGTGTTGCTTCTACAGAGCAGGTATGGGCTGGAAGGGAGAAAATGAAACTGAAGCCTGACATCAGAACCTCACATCTGTTTGAGAAACGGTACAGTCCTAGGGAAACGATCATGTAAACCACTTACTTACGCTTTGGCCGCACATAAGGAACTCCGCCTTTATGGATAAGCTAATCAGTTACATCTGTCTCCCAGCAAGCACGATGAAGCTTGGGTTGCATTTGTGATCTTTAGGCTGGCAGAGGTCACTGACAGTACTGTTTTTGATGCAAGTGGAAGTCGTGTAGGCCTGGACTGAAATGCCACTGCTATCTTCACTCTGCTAACTGGACCCAGCTTTGTTATCACAATCAAAAGGAACTCAGACACAGAAACTTTCGTGGGTTCCCAGCACCGACCTGTGCTCCACATACCTCTCCATGTGCTAGCAGCCGTGACTGAATATGACTGAATGCATGTTCCTGGGCACACTTCTTTATTGCTGCTGGGCTGTATTACTTCCTTATTTCTGCCTCTCTTCCTTCCCATTTAGGCCTAATAACCAAATGCAGCGCTCATAATGAAAATGTTTACTTTCCTTATGGGTAACTTCCTTGTGTTATTAATATCCCTAAACCTCTGGGGAGACTTGCCCTACCTATTCTGTTCTAACACGCTGTCTGTCCACTGGGTACATTGTTATATTTGTGCAAAGGGGGCGAGAAACAAGCTCCTCCTCATTGACCCTGAATGTAAGGAGATGGTTTTTTACCCAAAAGCATTTGCAATTATATTAGCTATTTTCATTGCTTACAAAAAGTGTAATACTGGTTGATTCTCATCCGAGAAGATAATGACTGAATTACTACGGTGAACAGACTCCTATTGGAGACCATTACCGGCATGGTGAGGAGTTTCAACTGAGAACTGGAAATAAGAAAAATGGAGAGCTAGCCACAGGGCTAGCCGTGACATACAAGCACAGGGAAGAGGGATTCTTATATCCCCCAAGGTCCTTTGCTGCAGGAGTCCGCTCATCTGCCAGCAGTTGCCCACATCTGTTCTTCCAGACCAAACTGTCTGGAAAGGGGGCTGAGATGTTGATTTGCTTTCTCTGCTTTCGTTGAAACCTCCTTGGAAAGCAGTTCCCAGCCCGAGCTCAAGCTGTTTGCCTTAAAAGGATAAAATATCTGTAAGGGGGGAAAAAAGCTAGCTGGCTGCAGAGGCGTCTCATACCAAAAAAATGCTACAAGCCCTGCCCTGCTCTTCCAAGAGGGGCTTCTCTTTGTTTCACCTCCATTAATTTCAAATCTCACAGTATCAGGTGGGACTCAGGGAAACAGTCTCTCCTGCCAGCAAGGCTCCTGCCCCCAGCAAAAGTGGAAAACAGACTTGGGGTAATGGCTGACCCTAATATGTATCTGATGAGTGGCCAGGACTTGTGGCTGGCTGGAAAAAAGGAAACAGGTTTACCAGTTGGATGGAGCTGTTGCTGCTTTTGTGTGGCCAGGGCTATAGTAGGCAAGCCCAGCATCAGAGAGAAGGGGGCAGTCCAGCTGTGATGGATAACACACAGCTGGAGCTGCCTCATCCCACTAGGAGCTGCATCTCTCCCAGAGAATGGGAAGGAATCTGTACCATGAGGATCCAGGTGGGCTAGTGAAAAGATTCTCAAATTGGAATGAAGATGGGAATCATCTCTGGACTAAAACCTGTAACTCCGTCATAAGCCCAACCCCAGAGAGGCTGAATCAATCTTGTTCGGGGTCCCCAGCAAAGATATGTTTAAAATCTCCCTCAGCAGTTTTCTGATGGGCTACCATGGCTGAGAAGAAATGGGCTTTGGGGAACACTGCATACTTACTTGTGAGCATAAACAATATGACATTACACGCTTACATTCTAACACACACACAAAATAAAACCATCACTGCTTTTGCAAGCTAGTAAAGAGTTTAGCCCATAAAGGTATACAACTCTTTAGACTTCTCCTAGTCCTCTATTTGCTATCATACACACACAACCTGTCCTGTCATCTGCTCATCACAGTGGCTCCCAAGTTTTGTTTCCCATTGGGACTACCACAGGAAACCTTTGAAAAACTCTGATTTTAATTCATTTATGGTAAAACTTAGGCGATGAGATTTTTAAAGTTCCCTGGTGATTCAAATGTGCAGCCGTGTTTGGGGGAAAAGCCTTACCTAGTTTCTTTGAGTTCTCCCAAGGTTTTTCTGTTTCCTCTTTGATTGTGGGTGAACAGACACTTTCTCCAGAACAGCCCGTATGTTATTCTGAGGGCCTGCAGTTACCCAGTCCCTGTAGGCTTTGGGGTAGTGTAAGATCCAAGTGGTTGCTGAGAAAGGCTCCAGCGGCTCACACTCTGGTTCAGTTTCTTGCTAAGTATCTTCTCTTGAGCATAAGAGTTACTTTCTAGGAGTCTAGGTGTTCTATTCTTCAGACTGGGAAATGGGAATAATCTAGAATATTCCTTACAGGGGTATTGAAATCCATGATTCAGGGAAGGGGAGGACAACTCAGTGGATGAAGCACCTGCAGGGAGAGCATGAGGACCTAAGTTTGAATCCCGGCATCCACTGAAAAACCAGGTGTGGCAGTGTGCCTGTAACTACAATAATAGGTGCAGAGACAAATGTTCAGCCCCAATGGTGAGCCACAGGTTCACTGATAGTCTGTTTCAAATAATAATAATAATAATAATAATAATAATAATAATAATAATAACAGCATAAATGAAGAATAGCAATTTAGGAAGACACAACATCAGTTCAATAACTGGTTTCTATTCATGCTTATGCTGTGAGCACCTTCACACAGTGTGCAAGTTCAACACACACACACACACACACACACACACCACACACACATACACACAAGGAAAAAATACATGATGAATTTAAGCAGAGGGAAGATAATCTGTCACAGAGTTAGGGTCCCATGAAAACTAGCAGGGGTTGGTAATGATGATGATGGTGATGAGGAGGAGGAGGAGGGGCAGTATCACTCTTGACCTGCTCGTTCAGAGCAGCTGCATGCTGACATACCTCCCCTTCTTTCCTTCCCCGAAACCTGCAGACAGACTACCAGTCCCTCCATGACATTACATTAAGTGATGCTTCAAAGGGAAAATAGAAAGCATTCAAAATAGGCATTGGGCTGAAGAGGAACATCAGTATGATTTTCTAACAATATCTCAAGGGGGGCAAGGTTTCAGGTGTGGTCCTCAGCAGTTTTTGTCCACAGAGGATCCCTTATTGCAAACTCTGCTCGAGGACTGGGGCCTATTTATATGTCCAGAAAGTATATTTGCTACTTTCAAACTTCTGAATACAGCACAGCTTCCACCGTGCTTCCCGCCCCAAAATGTCTGCTCCCCGCTCTGCTCTCCTGCTTTTTTGATGTGAACAAACTATGATCATAAAATTTCACTCCCAAGCAAGGCACTTCTAGGAGTGCGCTACGCTTAGTCCCACCTTGTGCTAAACATCTGTGTCATCGTGCAGCTGCAGTTTCTGTGCTATTGTGGATATTTCTATGTTGGTTTGGGAAGGGGAGCGTTCCCCTGATCTTACCAACAAAACTGTACTTAGAGAGTTCAAGCAGGCTGCACGGATTTAATTTCCCCCAAAATAAAAATCTTTAAGGAGATAGCGAAGAAGGCAATCACTACAAAGGATGGTAGGAGGGTCTAGAAGTGGTGTCAGAAAGCTGCGCCTGAGGAAGTAGCGAGGGACTGTCACAGGAGGGGTGGCAAAGAACACCAGCTCAACAATACAGATTAGGATTCGAAATGCCACAGATGTGATTGCATAATAAGCTGTTGAGCGTGCTTGTAAGTGCTGCTTTCAGCATGGGAGCATGTGTCACATTGTCTGGTGTTCTCAGTGCCAGGAGGGTTCAAGTCAGAGGGCCTGGGATGCTAGCAGCAATTCCAGTTCCTTGGGATGGGCGGCCGCACCTATGGTAGAGATAGCAGAAAGAGCAGCAGCCTGGTGTTCAAATATGGTTGCTAGGATACCATGGAGACCCTCCATTGCTAGGCAGACAGGGAAAAAAACATGTGCCCATATGCCTTATAACCTGCAAACGGCAACAATGGAAACATCGTGTGTGTCTTATTCTACCCTTTCCTAACAGAAATCCAAACCAACACCAATGAAACATTAAATAGTGAGAACTTGGAAATGTACCCCAGTAGAGCAAGAAAAATGATCATTTATATTCTCAGGCAGTCCCTAGAGCTACTCTATTTAAGGTTTGTCAGTATTTTCATTACGTGTCCCATTTTAGGGGCAGGCAACTTGACTGTACTTGCAAACACCCTAACAGGATATTTAACAGCATGATCCCATGTAATATCAGAAAGCCTGTGCCCACTTCTGTTTCACTTCACAGGCTGCAATGTCAAATTAATGTTCAAACTTCAATTGGACACTATTATAATAACCTTAGGTCAGAATGTAATACCCCACGGAAGAAGGGAAGATGAGTTTCCATAACTAACAAGATTGCATTCTCACCTCTAGCCCTCTGCCCAGGTATGTGAGGAAGCTGCAGAGCTGGCCTTGGGTAGATAACTAAACCATTTTCAGCAGTACTCGGAAAGGTGTTTGGTTTCTTTAAGACTAGGCTTTGATTTCTTCAAGGGTCTTCATCGTCTGCTTTTTGGTTAGGCTGAATATTCTTCTCTAGTTAGTATAGTTGTGGGAGGTTAGAATCACACTCTGGTGTTCAGAGCTTCACCACTAACTAGGCCTGGTGAAACACACACACACACATGCACACACACACACACACACACACACATGCACGCACACACACACACATGCACGCACACACACACATGCATGCACACACACACACATGCACGCACATGATTCTTGATTATTCTGAAAACAAGCCTAAGTCCCTCTTTCTCCACTTTATAAAATCATAGAAACTGAGCTTTAGTTCCCTCCACGGCCCTCCGGGAAAGCCTCTGACTGCCACCTTTCTCCGGATGTGTCCCCTCTCTGCTGATGGCCTGAGCTGTCACTCCCACATCCCTACCCCCTCCCTTCACACTATGGAGTGCTCAAATCATGGCCATGGCCGTCTTACAAGGACTATAGTACAAAAACCTGTACTTCTGGGGTGTTTCTGATACCAGGCAGTTCAGCAGGAGCCAGAGAATCCACCAACTGTCTTAGGAACTTCTCTGCATTCCTCCTTTCCCAGGTCTGTAAAATATTTACTCGGATAATATTGTGGGGTCCCTTGCTAACTCTACAATGGCAAGGCTTATATGTGCCTTACAAGATTTTCCACATGGGAGGTATCACATACAAGTACTGAACTGACTTGTAAAGCATATTAGAAATTGGATACCTTCACAGAAATCTATGTCTTAATATTAGGCTATGTATAATCGCACTAGAATTCCACCATTTCCATGACTTCCTTTGGAATTAAACACATAGCATTTAGGGAGATACTCTTTCTCTTGGAATACAATATCAAGATTTAGAAGATCACATAGGATCTTTTAAATTTTAATTCCTACCTAAAAATAGGAAGATACGTTTCTCTTTCATCTCCAATTCTTCCAAAGCATTTCACAATCACAAAGTGAAACAGAACAGAAGATGTCATCATTCTCTGAAGGGAAGCCACCTCAGGGATGAATGCAACAGCTTTACAAAGACACACAGACATAAACAAGTTTTGATAGGATATCAAGTTGAGGTTGTCCAACTGAAATGACACGGAAGGCTAGGACAGCAAAACAGAAAAGACTTGAGACCAGCGAGTGCATCTTTAGGAATGAAATGTCATGAAAATTATTTTAGGAGTTCATGTGACCCATCAGGTAGCCTGGTCTCACAGGCTGGATGACTGCGTTTGTTTGCTTGTTTCATTGTTTGGGAGCTCCTGCTCCATGTATTTTGGAACACAGAATCTGGTGGTTTTTACATTCTTAAAGAGTTGATTGGCAGCAGTATAATACAGCTTCCAATTTTCTACACCAGTCCTTCCCACATCCATAAATAACCTAAGAATGGTTTAAAGGTTACATCTATACAGGTTGTGAAAGACCAACACCCCCCCCACCCCCTCCACCTCACAGGTGCAACAGAAGTGTCCCCCCCTGGGGTAGAATCCAACAGAGGCTTTCTTCCAACTCTCACCTTAGAGGGAAAATCCAAAGGAAAAACTGTTAAGTTGATAAAAGTTATGGGGCTATTTGAAATCTCGTTCTGCTTTTTATCCTCAAATTATCTATAGTTACAAAGGAAAAAGAGAAGTTTTAAAATATTGCAAGTCTCAAAAGGCAGCCTCAGCAAGGGAACATCAGAAGACATTATTTTCCAGCCATCAGATAATTGAACAGAGCGTCAGTCGGTCATTCACTACCTCTACTGGAAAGGTACCCAAAACTAAGAGGAATGTGCAGCTGAACTCAATCCCAGTCTATTTACATAGTTTCACTTCGGCCTTAACTTAATCTGTAGGAACGTGATTAAATTTAAGTTCCACTAAAGATTAAAGATACAAACACTTGTTGCCAGTAAGTCAGAATAATGAAAAGCTTCGAAGAAAACACATTGAAATGCAAAGAAAATGTTTTCAAGTGACACATCATCATAGTTCTATGTGGAACCACCTTGCACAGCCCCTCAAATGGCACAGGAGAATAACTATTTTGCATACAATATACTTCTCTTCCCCTAAGAAAGGTACACTACCACTCAAGGCAATTTTTATTCTGGTTTCCTTTATGTAAGTGTGAAAAAATGAACAGATGTTATTCCAAAATTATTTAAACTTGGAAGACATTTTATCACTTTCTCCAATATAATCCTTCAGAATTACAAAACTCACATGGCAATACCACCTTAACAACGGAGTCCTTAAAGTTATCAAATAAGGACCAGAGTTCAAAGCATGTTCAAAGGATGCAATGTTTGTCCTGCAGGGATACTACAAAGGATGTGCTTTCTTCGTGTTATTTTCCACTGTAGACTTTTACAGAAACCACCAGCGTCCTGTGTCAAACACCAAGAGTCAAGAGTCGTCTAAATGCCCCCACATTCTGCAGTTCATTCCTGATGCCTGGACTTCTTTAGATGTTCTCAAATAAAATGCTTAACTGGAGCTATCAGCTGGTTTGATCATACTGCATCTAAAAGCCTATTAAAATGATCTTTTTCTAAGAGCTGAGTTTGTTCCGGGTTACTCCAAAGTTCGAAAATACTAAAATGACAAGCCTATACACTGTTTAAAGACACAAAGAGCCATCTCTGAGTTATATTTTCATTATGCAAAAACTTGGCCCAGGAGAGATGGTCATGTACCTTGTTAGCTGAAACAAGCGAACATGCCAGCAACTGCAAATTCATTTACCAAAGAAAGCTCCAATTCAGATCGGTCAGGTTTCTGAGGCAAATTGAAATCCTCTGATCTATTATGGTAACTTGGTAATGTTGGAATCTCAGAAATATATATCTCTATCAACTCTCCCCTACCCCACACAATTCAAACTCCTTCAACTAAGTCCGCAAGTGATTCAAGGGAGCCAACATGTACAGACTAGGCTAGTGAGTTTTCAAAAAGTGTACGTAGTATATACTCATGACCCCTCCCATCTCCATATAAATGGAGATAACCAAACATTCACTTTCTCCTCTTATGAATTCCCTGTGTTTATGAAGTAAAGGTTTCCCAGGGGCCTTCTGTTATTATGTAACACGTGTCGTCCAGCCGTGTTATGTAGTTAAGAGCAGGACAACAGAATCCTCTGCTTTACCAATTATGTCATTACTATTAATTAAAATGCCATTCAGATGGTGTTCTGGTTCTGTTGCCGTCCTGTCCCTGCTGCTCCCTCTCCATATGGACTCTGGGGCTGAGTGTTGTGTAACAAGTTTCATTCAGCGTTCCCATCCAAGTTATGAATCCTCCTGACATCAGAACTACATTGCTCCCTAAAATGCTAGAGCAGCAGCAGGGTAACCTCAAACCTGAGTGTGAGGCACAGCATGGTCCACCAGGGAAGAAACATGTGCTTGGTCACACTGTCCCTGAGAATACACGAACCCTCTAGGGAAACGTTCACTAGTAATCACGTGAGAATTCTTTTAGAAAAACAATATTCTCTCTCGGATATTATGAAAACAATTTTTTTTTAAAAGAATCAACAGACTACGCTTCCATTTATGGATTGTAAATGTCATCCAACTCAGGAAATTAAAAAAAAATCTTCTGTTTTATATGGATATTGTCTTATTCTTTTACACTTCGGTGGTGATAGAACATCAGGTTTGAACGGTACCAGCGTCAAGTGCCGGCGGCAGGAATAAAAATCCAGGAGAGCCACGAGAGTGTGGAAAGTCAGGGAAATATCAACGCATTTCATTTCAGTCTGATGAGCCTGCAGTTAGGATTTTCCGGCTGGCCAGGTTGGCTGAGGCTTTGGGGGAGATGGGATTCTGATTCCTCCATTCAACAGTCACTCACACACACGGTCAGACACACACCTGGGGCGCGTCCAAACTCTATGTACAGTAGGTGGCATATATCAACGTATATGTATATTTTAAAAATACCTTGGCATCTGACAAAGACACGAAGGCAACGGATGTGCAGGGAGAGTCTGGCCCTGAGAAACGTGCACAGCCCCTCAAGAAGTGCGGGGAAAATGAGACATTTCTGAGGATGAGGACAGACATGGTAAGCGGGAGGGGCAGGGGCCGACAGACAATACAGAGACCCGCAGCTCCCCACCGCCAGGGCGCCACATGGACCCGGGCGCGTAACCCCGCTTACTGTGGGCTCTTGGGGTAGAAGGGCAGGGTCACGTGGCTGAGATCCTGGATGTCGAAGGCGGTGGGCTCCGCGGAGATCGCCTGGCGCTTGGTGCGCGGTTCACCCTGCAAGGTGCTGGCGCTCTGCTTCTGCGCCTGCTGGGTGGCGGGCCGGATCACCGAGCGGTACTTGTCCAGTTCGTTCTGCAGCTTCTGGATCAGTTCGTCCTTCTGATCCAACTCCAGCTCCAGCTCATCGATGAGAGCATCCCGCTGCCTCAGCTCCTCGATCTTCTCCTGGAGCGCATACTGTAAATCCCGCAGGGTGCCCATGCTCCTCCGGGCTGCCGGGGGCTCCTTCCTGCCGCTGCTCCGCGTCTTGAGGCTTCCTCCCCTCTCGGATCAACTTTCCCTAAAGTCGCCGCTGCCTCGCGAGTGCAAAAGCTTCCTTCGACTTGAGACCAAAGCCAAACCTGGCTTCTGAGCATGCCCAGTCCGCCGCTCCAGCCACAGAGAGTTTCAGTGAGCAGATTCCACTTCTCCGGGTTTAGGGATGAGCAAAACAGGTCCAGCCCAGGATGAACCTGAAAGGCGGTGGGCGCCGCGGTGCCCGGCTGTGATCAACGGGTGGGGGGGGGGGGGGGGCACTGGGCTCGGAGGAGGCGGTTGCTCGGCTAGGGTCACCAGCGCCGGGTGCCAAAGGAAGCCAGCGATGTGTGTGGGGAGCCTGATAAAGCTCGGGGGCGCTGGGGCTGTGCGGGCGGAGCGAGGCTGGAGCGCTACTTTGGAGGTGGAGAGGTGGGAGGGAGAGGACACGGAGCAAACTGGAGAGGCGTCAGCCGGCTCCGGCTCCAGAATGTGGGGCTGGGTTCCTGTCGACCAAGGAAGGCAGAGCAGCCTGTGCACGCTAACAGCTCCGACTTGAGGGATTGTGACCGCAGCCTCCCAGAAAAAAGCGGTGTGGCTGAGCTCTGGCATCCCCCACGCCACCTTTCCCACCGGGAGCGCCTCACACAGGTGTCTAACGCTTGTAAAGAAACTTGCCTCTCCGAAGGTGAAGCTACGCTTCCTGGGAGGGATTCCCCAGGCATCTAGGCGCCTTTAGAGAAGGTTAGGGGTGGGGGTATCTGACGGCCCCCACCCAAGCTTCCACTCTCATAGTTTCCCCCCCCCCCTCCACTTTCCTGCACCGGCCAAACTCAGAACAATGTATTCTTCTAGGGGCAAAGGACAAACCCCAAAGGAATTTGGACCAGAGAAGGCCTCTCAGTGGCTCCTGGGTCCCTCCCATTTGTGCTAGCATCAGTTAGGGAATGGTTCACTAGAGGCCTGGCTTCTTCCATTTGCTGGATTTGATGAAGTGGGTGGGGGCTTAGAACCACAACAGAGTTCCAAAACATTCTTACTGAAAAGGAACCACACCTTTCAAATGTTACTTCCGTGACAGCCCAGGAGTGAATGGGGAATCTTTGCCAACTTTGGAGAAGAGGTAAAATCGAAAAGCGATGCAAAAACTACAGGAGCTGTAATTGCGCTGTTCCACCCACTACAGACTCACTCTACCCAACCACTTTGGCAGCAGGGACCTCACAGTGTGGGCTAAAATGCTGGCAAGGAGGTGGCATTCTTTCGGTCCAAGAGTTGGACTCTCATCTTGGGAACACTTATTTAGAACGCCCAAAATATTTACCTAGTGCTTACGTAAGTGTCTAATAGTTAACTAAACCTTCATCAGTTCTTTCAAATTTATAGTTTTTTTTTTAAAATTGGGAGCTTTAATTTACTGTTCTTCGACACTCTGTATTACAATTCTCAAGGTTCTATCTGTCCAACGTTTATCACATAAACAAAATAGATGGAGAATACATTAAAACTAAGTTGCAGTGCACAACTACTGCCTGGAATCTCAGATTAACCAAGAGCACAGAGACACAAATCTATCTATTAAAAAAAAAAGTTGCTCACTTATTCCTTTAAACACACAACTTTTTGTAGCTGAGCATTAAAAAAAGCACAAAAAAGAAAGCCTAGCCATTGTCATATTAATAATCTCTTCCTTCTTTCTTCTTTCCTACCTCCCCCCACCTTAATTCCAAGTATGCTCCTTGGTAATTAGTAATTGGAGGTGCAGTGAAAAGACTGCAACCCTACACATTTTCCACAGACTCTGATCTACTCCTCTCTTCAGATGATGTTATGTTCATTCTTTCCAACAGGAAACTCTGAAGTACATTCGCTTCAGAATGCAATATAAACAGCGCACGAGTCTTGAAACATTTCCAAAAGATAGCAGTAAATAAGAGTTCTGAATTACTGCTGTTTTCCTTAAAAGTCAGCCGAGCGGAAGTGCTGACTCCATGACTGATGGCATCCTTGAGCATCCTTCTCATCTGAGACAGTTTCCTCTTCCCAGGCAAAGGTCCAGAATTCTAGTTAACCTGTGGGAACTCTCTACTTCCCTGGGAAAATAGTTCATGCTGGTTTTTTAATAGATTTATTTTGGAGTCTATAAAGCCAGGACTTTACATTTGAAAATGTATCACAAACAATGGAAAAGAAACTTTGTTCTCAGTCTCTCTTGAGGCTTTAAATGAGGTTACTTAATGTCTCTCTGCAGAAGATAGGAAACATACTGCCTTACTTGTAAAAAACCTCATCTACAAGGAAAAGAAGGGAAGAAAAAAAAGTAATAAAATTATTCCCTACCCCACAAAAAGTGTATTTAAAACAGCACTTAAGCCATAAGTTTTCGGGATTTTTATCAAAGTGAGATTGTTCAGTACTAAACTGAATACTTTTCTTAAGGGAGAGAACTACTACCTACAAACTATAGCCTGGATGCCTGTCATCGTCTCATTTAAAATGAAATGCTCAAAATTCAAAAAGTGTTTCATGATGGATCTGACTTTAAGAATCAGGGATTTGCAGCAAGAAATGTAGGAAAAGTGGGCTGTTGAAAAGAGCATTGACAGGGTGTCGAGGCACAAAATATATTGTCATATTGACATTTATTACAGAGAACGCTGCCTTTCTCCAAAGACCCTTATAACTTTGTGTGAAACTTAGATTTCTGGGTTTTTTTCTTTAATTAATAAAATCATGATGAATATTATACATTCATTTTTTGAGGGGCTGCACATCCCATGGTACACGCGACACTCAAGTGATGGAGAACTCACAGGTGCCAATTCTCCCCTTCCACCACATGAGTCCTGGGAATCTGAACTCAATTCCTCAGGTTTGACATGTGGCTTTACCAACTAAATCACCTTGCTGGCCTCCTAGATAGATGTTTTAAATAATTTTTTCAAGCATGTTTTTGACTGATTGTTTAGCTTGTAAGAGACAAGGTTTATTTGGTGGGGGCATGGTTCTTGACCAATGCTGAAAATAAATTTTATTTGAAAAACCAAGGTCATAAAATTAATTTCCATAGGCAAATTATTTTTACTCTGCATCCATGGTAAACTTTTAAAAATATGTATTTTTAAAATAATGATTCTTTGTGTGTGTGCCCGACAGTAGGCACATCTGAAAGCAGGCATTCTCAGTGGTCAGAAGAAGTTGCCCGATCTCCTGAAGTTGGAGTTACAGCTGGTTGTGAGCTGCCCTATATAGGTGTCTCTTTTGGCTTATTGCCTTTATACAAACAACTAACATTGGTTTCCTATTAATTACACACAATAATTTGAGCACCTACTATTTGATCCACTCATAGAATTAAATTAGTCTTATGATTGCACTTGGAGACGGATATTTGATTATAAAGAATCCACATTTAGGGGTTAGGGAGATGACCCAGAGGTTAAGTTCAGTAGCTGCTCTTCCAGGGGACATGGGTTCAATATTCAGCACCCACAAGGTAGCTCGAGATGATCTGAGGCCCTCTTCTATTCTCCATGGGCACGAGGCACATACACAGTACACACACACACACACACACACACACACAGAGAGAGAGAGAGAGAGACAGAGAGAGAGAGACAGAGAGACAGAGACAGAGACATAGACAGAGAGAGAGAGAACACCCTGGGTACAAAATAAAATGAAATTAAAATTGAAATATAATCTTAAGTGTATATTTAAATAGCTATAAGCAACAAGTCTAATGATTGTATCATATTAAAATCATGTTACTTCACAGGGTAAGTTCTGCATGGAAAAGGAAAGAAAAAGCATTAATGATGAAAAAAAAACTTCCTCCAGTAACTTGGAAAGCTATAGTGCACTGTGCTGAAATTGTTGATGTGCTTAGCACTTAATACTGAATTAGTGTCATGCCTGATATTAGATGAAATGTATCCTCAGTCGATGGCCAAAATGGTGGTAAGTTATTGTTGTACCTTAGGCTAGAGCTGTCTTTATTAAAATCTAGGCACCAACAGAATGAATGCTCTTTATGTACTCATTAGGAAGCCGTACATTTCTAATGCCAGAAGGAGAAGATTTTAAGAAGAGAAAGACTGTATTCTTCACAAATGTAAAATTTTAACACGCATAAAACATAATTCAAAATACTTTATTAAGTCAGGTACATACTTGTAATCCCAGCACATGGCAGATAGGCACAAGGATCTTTTGTTCAGAACTAACCTGGGCTACATAATGAAATGACCTCCAAAAAGGGGCTTCAGTCACAGAAATACCTTTTATAATTTTTTCAAGTTTCTTTTTTTTTTTTCTGTGCGTGAGTGTTTTGCCTGCATGTCTATATGAGTACCACCTGCATGCCCAGTGCCCACAGAAGTTTAAAAAGGGCATCAGATCCTTTGGAACTGAGGCTATGATGGTTGTGAACCACAGTGTAGGAACTGAGAACCAACCCAAATCCTCTGCAAAAGTAGCAAGTGCCCAAAACCTCTGAGTCATCTCTCCATCCATTGTTTGCAGCATCCAACTGTCTCCCATTCACAATTAATGAATTACACTTCCTCCATTCCACTTCAGTGGTTCTGGCATATGAAATCTACATAGTTTCCTAATTTAAGGCACCAAGATTTTACACTAAATATTCTAAAATATTTGCTGTTAGTCCCTAGTGGGCAGTGCCCACGCGTGGTGCCATGAGGGCCTGTTATCTTATCGGAAAGTCCGAAGTTTAAATTGTGCATTTCATCAGATATCCCTGGGGGATGTAGTTCTTTGTAAATATTAGTGAGTTTTGTCTGTTTTGTTCTTTAAAAAAGATTTTTAACTGTCCAAATTAGAAGCTCTTAGAAATATGTTAAAATATTATAATTTTGAAAACGCTGAGATTTATTGTCTCAAAAAGTAACATGCCAGGAATTCGAAAACAAAGGGAAACAGTTTTTCACAGTATGATGTATCTCTAAATTATGTCATGCAGATGAATAAACATGCCATGTGCTCTTAAATCTTGAGGAAGTGAGATTGATATCGTATGACCTAGGAGAGTGTAACTCTAGGATCCACATTTTCCCTTTGGTCATTGTCTTAGTATTAAATAGTCCTTGGCAGCTGGTAGTAACTGGTTTTCCTTCCCCTTGATGCTTTGTCAGCCTAAATTTAAAGTAAAGAAAATCTACTTTTTACTAGTGAACCCATTGCCATTATTGAGATGAGAAAATACTGAAGATGAACAATAGGAAATAAAACAGGCCAGTGAATTAGTATTTGATCAGTAAGTAAAATGACTGCATTAAGCCGAGAGGATTTTCTGTAACTGTGAAAAAAGGAATACTTAGGAGGAAAGACCAAGCTATTTTCACTCTCATTAACCTAACAGGTAGGCAAGCATCCCTTCACTTCAGATTAAGGAAACGTGTATACTGTGACTTACATATGATCATCTCAGATGCATGTTCATAAATTCATCTTTCTATTAAGAAGAAAATGACGCACTAAATAAGCCGCTAAAATAAATGGACACCATTCATTTCAGAGCCAAGATAGCTACTTGATGCTTATAAGAGCATCACTCTTGGAACAGGGTAGAAGACCTGGGCTGAATCTCATGAGATGTGTAAATTTGCAATGTATTTTAGCCAGCTATAAAATTACCAATTACCTTCCTTAACAACACATTTAGAAAATATTCAATAATTCTTTTATGGTCTAGTTGGTATCTTGAAGACTTTATTTGGCAAAGTACAGACATTTATTCTGGTACATGAAGAATGCTTTAAATATTCAAGACAATTAAAAGCTCCAATTTCTGCTGTAAAAAGTAATACTGGTCTAAATGATGAATTACGCATGGAGGATGAGTCAAAAAACCCAGTAGGACAGAGTAAACGTATATTTTGGCAGACTTTTATTAACTATCAAAGACCAAAGTTAAGAGTCTGTATAAATGAAACTTTTATTGAAGGCTTATTAGACACAGGTGTGGATGTAAGTATCATTACCCCAGAATCTTGGCATCTGAATTGGCCTCTTTAAGAGGTAGATGTTCAGTTCCTGGGAATTGGAACCCTATCTCATGTAAAACAAAGCACAAGATGGGTTGAATGCATAGGGCCCGAAGGGCAAATAGGAAGACTAAGGCCATATATAGCCAATATTGCCATAAATTTATGGGGCTGTGACCTGCTACAGCAATGGAATACCCAGATTAACATTCCTGTAGTTCCATGAACTCATAATTCTGGGAAAGATATGATGAGGTATTATGGAGAAAGGTCACCAGCCATTCAGGCTGTACAAGAACATACAGCAAATACCAAACCTTTAGAGGTACCAACAGCCCTACCTTTAAAATGGCTAACTGAGAAGCCAATATAGATCAAACAGTGGCCTCTAGCTGAAGATAAATTACAGGCATTGGAACAGCTGGTGCAAGAGCAACTAGATGCTCACCATATTGAAGAATCAACCAGCCCTTGGAATTCTCCTGTGTTTGTTGTAAAAAAGAAATCTAGTAAATGGAGAATGGTGACAAATTTAAGAGGTGTCAACAAGGTAATTCAACCTATGGGCCCACTACAATCTTGAATTCCTTTGCCTTCTCTGTTACCAAAAGGATGGCCTCTTACAGTTATTGATTTGAAAGATTGTTTTTTCACTATACCATTACAAAAAAAGGATAGAGAAAAATTTGCCTTCACAGTGCCTACTTATAACAATGCTCAGCCTAATAGGAGATATCAATGGACTATCCTCCCACAGGATATGCTCAATAGTCCTACATTGTGCCAATATTTTGTAAGTAAGCCATTGGAAATAATTTGTAAACAATTCCCCAAGTCCATAATTTATCATTACATGGATGACATCTTGTTTTCTGATTCAAATAAAGATACTTTAGAAAGGATGTTTGAAGAAGTAAAGAAAGTCTTGCCTAGGTGGGGATTACAAATTGCCCCTGAAAAGATTCAAAGAGGAAATTCTATTAATTACCTAGGTTACAGAATAGGGTTAGAGAAAATTAAAACGCAAAAGGCACAAATTAGGAGAGACTGGTTAAAGACTCTTAATGACTTCCAAAGATTGTTAGGAGACATTTCCAGTCTACGACCAGCTGTTGGAATAACACCGGATCTAATAGTTCATTTAAACAAAACCTTAGATGGTGATAAAGATTTGAATAGTCCAAGAAAACTGACAGCTGAAGCAGAAAAGGAACTGACAATGATTGAGGAAAAATTACAGGAGGCACATGTGGATAGGGTGAACCCAAATCTTAGCTGCATCCTAGTCATATTGCCTTCCAGAATTCCTCCTACAGGGATTCTAATGCAGAGGGAAGATATTATTTTAGAGTGGATATTTATACCTAATAAACCAAGTAAAAAATTAAAAACTTATGTGGAAAAAGTCTCTGAATTTATTATAAAAGGTAAGTTGAGACTTCGTCAACTAGCAGGTACAGACCCAGCAGAAATTATAGTGCCTTTTACTACTGAAGATATAAAAAAGTTATGGGAAGACAACGAACCATGGCAAAGAGCTTGTGCTAATTTTTGGGAGAAATTAATAGCAACTATCCCAAAAGTGGTAGACTTAACCTCATAAAGAGAACTTCTTGGATTCTTCCTAGAATTATACATGATGCTCCAATAACTGGAGCTCGTACGTTCTATACTGATGCAAATAAGTCAGGGAAAGCAAATTACAAGTCAGATGAATTGAATAAGGTGGAACAAAGCCCTTATAATTCTGTCCAGAAGGCAGAATTATATGCCATTCTTATGGTACTAAGGGATTTTAGAGAACCTCTTAATATAGTTACAGATTCACAATATGCAGAAAGAGTTATCTTGCATATTAAAACCGCTGAATTTATACCAGATGACACAGAGTTGACTTCATTGTTTATCCAGGTACAAGACATAATCAGGAACAGGCTTTGTCCGATGTACATAACACACATCCGGTCCCATACAGGTCTGTCTGGTCCTCTAGCACAAGGCAACACTGAGATTGATCAATTATTGATTGGAAGCGGGTTGCAGGCCTCAGAATTTCATAAAAAGCATCATGTCAATAGTAAAGGCCTAAAGACAGAATTTTCCATTACATGGCAACAAGCTAAGGACATTATAAAGAGATGTCCTACTTGTTCTTTCTATAATCAAACACCGTTGCCTGCAGGGAGTAACCCAAAGGGTACTAAGAGAAATGAAATCTGGCAGATGGATGTGTTCTACTTTATGGAATTTGGTAAATTAAAATAAGTACACCACACCATAGACACGTATTCAGGTTTTCAATGGGCTACTGCCATGAGCTCAGAAAAGGCTGATTCAGTAATCACACATTTATTGGAAGTTATGGTCATCATGGGTATACCTGCACAAATAAAGACAGATAATGGCCCAGCATATGTATCTAAGAAAATGAAATGCTTTTTGATTATTATAATATAAAACACATTACAGGTATACCAAATAATCCTACAGGTCAGGCAGTTATAGAAAGATCAAATCGTACTATAAAAGATATGCTGAACAAACAGAAAGGGACCGAAAATACCCCCAGAAATAGATTATATAATGCTTTATTAACCTTGAATTTTCTTAACGCTAATGAGAAAAAAAAGACAGCAGCAGAAAGACATTGGATAATGGAAAAGTCTGCTGAACTAAATCAACCGATTTATTTCAAAGATGTGCTGACCTCTCAATGGAAGCCAGGAGATGTGCTACGTTGGGGAAAGGGTTTTGCTCTTGTTTCCACAGGAGAAGAAAAATTGTGAATACCATCAAAATTAATAAAGTTTCGATTTGAAGAGGAGAAACCTCTTGGAAAGGAGAAATGACAACTCATCCACAATGATGATATTCATACAGGTGGTAAGAAAAACATATAGAATGGGGGCAGAGTTCTGTTCTTATCTCCACAGGAAAACACTCATCTTTGAAAAATTCAAGGGACCCTGGATGTTTGGATACTGACAGATGGAAAAATACCTGCCCAACAGGAAATATCAAGAAAACTGAATGGGTTGTGTAAGTAAAATATATTAAACCATATTTCTAAATTTATAAAGCTGGTTTTGAAGTTGGACTCTGGCTCAGTCCCTCTCCAATTCCAAGCCTGTTAGTAAGAGAAAACCCAGAGTTACTGGAGTTTCTTTCTCATGTCAAGAGCCATGATATGGGACAGAAAGAAATATGAGTTTAGAAAACATCTTTGCTTTTCTTCATATCTATCATACTTTTCATTGAATATATCTATCATGCCTTTCATTGAATATATATATATATGTCTATATATGTCTATATGATTAATGTTTAAGTTTTTCACAATGAACAATGAGTTTTTCCTGAAGTGACATTTGAAGTTTCCAGGAAGAAGATGGGGCCCCATAACAACAACTCCACCTGGTTGATATGACGTCATGATACTGATAGCGCTACTACAAGACCTGCTTTGGGTACCAGCTGCACAAGACAGTTCCAACTTGGTTAGCTTGGTTAGCTGAAATGGTGCACATCTTATACAACATTTTGGCCAGACCTTCACATAATACTCGGAGACTATTTGCAATTTTAAAAGACATTGATCTTGAAATTTAACCATCATTTTAATTTCACAGGATTCCCCTGAAAGAACGTCGCCCCCATGACAGCTGGAAGTAATTCTAGAGGACAACGTCCCCTCTCCCAGTAAAGTTTGCCCTTGGGTTTAGGGACATTATTTAGGGTTGATTATAATTAGTATACAGTTGAGGGTTGGGGGAGGAATTTTATAAGCTCAGGGATCATTTTGGGAAAAAAAAAAGAGGGATGATGGGATAATAGATTTGTAATTGTGAGTTACTGTTTTTAGACAAATATATTGGTATCAATTCTTGTATATTGATACAAAGTTAAATTATATTGACTATTGTATGTATGCATGTTTCTACCTCTGTTTAAAATATTTTTTATGTATTGACATATATTGTATTGATATATATATATAGTATATATTTACCATATTGCAGTGTACATTTCTACCTCTGATTAAGATACTTATATATTGTTTGTGTATTGATATATATTTACCATACTGCAATGTACATTTGTACATTGTTTATATTTGGAGGTCATTGTCCTCATTTGTTTCACAGTCGTTTATTGTCTTAGTCTTTAAGTTAGATAGATATTGAGAATTATATAGATTAATAGTCATCTAAGTTTGTCATTTATAATTAGACTAATCAGGTTCTTTAGATATATAGAGATTATACTCAGTATAGATAGATAATCTTCAACCTCTTCAAAGAGCTGTAGAAAATGGCCTTTAATCTAACTCAGAGTTTTGTGGTAGTGAGACACAATTGCTCCTGGCAACATCACTCTATTCCCAAGAGAATGTTGAGCACCAAAAACACTCCACCTGGAGCCTTTCTTTTTGGCAGAACTGGCCTTTGGGCAAAGAAATGCCCATACCTCAACCACTGACAGAGATACAGAGCGTGCATCAATGGATAAAACAGGACTGTCATATCCTGCAAAGACAGGGTAAAATAGTTTTGAAAAGTTGCTTGCCTTTGAAAATGGTATGTCTGTTATGTTAGGCCATAGCCAAAGTTGGTGGCTTCAACACTGCTAACGTGACTTTGGGTGATTGCCCAGGTAGCTAGTTGTCTCTGTGATTTGTTGCATGTTTTGGAAGTTGTTTTACTGAACTTCCTAATTACCCAGGTAACATTATTTCCCCAATATCTACTACAGTCAGTGTTAGAAATGGCTCAGTCATAAAAGTACTCCCCAGACAAGCATGGAGATCTGAGTTTGGATCCCCAACATCTCTAGCCAATGTCATGGAAGCTGGGCAGGCATGTCATCCCTGCACTGGGGAGGTGGGGACAGGAGGATCCTTGGAGCTTGATAGCCAATTGCACAATCTTTATCTTATCTATGAGTTTAATTTTTGAGACACAGTGTCTTAAAAAAATAAGGTGGAGGACAAAAGAGACCAACAGTCCTTGTCGAATTCTAGCCTCCACATTCAAGTGCATGCACCCACACATAGCCATGAACATAGACACACGTGTATACACACAGGCACGTGTGTATACTTCCTCTCAAACATAAAGAACACCCCAAACAGCAATATGCATTTCCTAACTTCGGTGTACCCAAAGAATAAGGGTAAAATCAAGACTTTTACACTCTTGTATTTTCACAATGTGTTCAGTGTCTGTCTTGAATCATTTCATTATGCAAGAAAGTTTTTCCTCAAAGATCAGACTTATGGAGCTAATGTGGAAAATACATCCAAGTTTTCTATTGAAGATAATGCAATCAGTCAAATCCCAGTCTTCGTTCGAACTGTATGGATGTTGACTACCCACCCGTTCTAAGTGGAAATAATGACAGGCGAAGCTTCAAAACACTTTACTCCTGGAATGATAAAAGTAATGCTTCTTGCCAGAAAAATAGAGAACTTTGAGAAATGTGCCTATTTTCAACTTTGCACTGGTAAGAACTTGCCTCTGTGGGCAACAGGCCTCACAGAAAGTGGGCCGATGCCCAATGTAACAGGGTGCTGTATTCACTCTATGCTTTCATTTACCGAATTCTAAGTTCACACACAGGCAGCACACCATACACACACACACACACACACACACACACACACACACACAGACACACACACACACGGACAGTCACAAAACCAGGAGATTGAAGCAGAAGGATCCAGAGTTCAGTGTCAGTCTATTCTTGGCTAAACACATTCTCAAATTTAAAACAAAAATGGTATCAGCATCTGCTGTGATTGAACACCCCACCACTACCCCCCATCTTTAGAAAAAGGGGGTCTTCAATCTTTATCAATGCTGTTTATCATCAATTTTAATTTAGAATAAGCATCAAGATTGTTAAATATACCATCCTAATTTGTATTCTGAAGAAAAACCAAAGTCAAGGAACTTCGAAATCTCACCCAAATCAAGTCTGGAACTCATTCCCCAATTCTCAGCACAGTGAGTTTTAAGTTTTGCTTTTTTTTTAATTTTTATTTATTTATTTATTAAAGATTTCTGCCTCCTCCCCACCACCACCTCCCAGTTCCCTCCCCCTCCCCCAGTCAACTCCCCCTCCCTCATCAGCCCAAAGAGCAATCAGGGTTCCCTGCCCTGTGGGAAGTCCATTGCTTTTTAAAGAAAGCAGTGAATTGTATTTAATTACACACTTATTCCCATTTCTTGCAAATAATATTAGTGAAGATCTTGGTGAAACTCAAAATAATTAATACCTTAAATATTATTTGAGCTAGGCTGACCTGGAACCCACTGTGTTGACAAGACTTCTCTCAAACACTGGATCCTCTTGTCCCCACATTCTCAGTGCTAAGATTACAAGCATGGGTCACTGCAGCAGGCTTGAATGTGATATTTTTTTCAACTAGATGAACTGTGATACATGCATCAAAGATGTTCTTACTTAAAATATTTTACAAAACTATATTATTTTATGCATTTCTGTACATTATTTTATTACATTTACATGTAAAGTGTCTCTTTTATCTTTATTATTGATTTTGGTACCCCTAAATTATCATTAGTGCTATATGGGTGACTAATAACCATCTTTTGGTGCTATATAAAAGCAAATTATACTCTTTCATCATATTTATTTATTAATGTTTAGGCTTGCCATACAAAGTAATGGGCTTAATGACAGTAATTTTATAAATATGGATAATTCATTATGTTTTTTTCACCCATTCCCTGCACTTACTACTGTCCTCCATGCTGACTGTCCCTCTGTGTCTGGTTCTATCCTTTCTGATGTAGCTCAGCTTTCTGATTTCTTGTCTCATATATTCCATTACTCTATTTCTACCAACGACCATAATATCTCTTCCTCCCCTCTATGTGTGATCTGCTTCCTAGATTCATATTCTCTCTCTCTCTCTCTCTCTCTCTCTCTCTCTCTCTCTCTCTCTTTATATATTTCATACACAAATACAATCATGTGTTAGCACATTTGATATATACATTCTCTCATACACACATACAAGCACCTGTGAACACATCTGGAGTGTGTGTGTGTGTGTGTGTGTGTGTGTGTGTGTGTGTGTGTAGGTTCCACATGTAGTGTTTGTCTTTCTTAGTCTGGCTTATTTTATTTTACATGATTTACAGTCCTTCCATCCATTTTTCTGAAAATGTCATGATTTAATCATTTTGGCTCCATGAAATTCAACTGTGTTTATGTACTACATTTGCTTACTCATTCTGTTAGTGTAACGCCACCCTTATTTTACCTAATCTGCTAATGGGTGTCTAAGCTGGAAATTTTGAAAAGTACAGCTTTGCACATGGATGTTTGAGTATCTCTCTGCTGTGATATCTTAGAATATTTTTGGTATATGCTGAGTTGTGGTATAGCTGGACCACGTGCTAGATCTATTTTGAGTTTTTGAGAGGCCCCCAGTTATTTCCACAGTGGCTGCACACGTTTCCACTGCCACCAACAGTGAGTAGGTAGCCCACTTTCTCCATATACCAGTATTTCTTATTATTTGCTTTGTTTTATGTTAGCCAGTCTGACTGACATAAGAAAGAATCTTTAAGCAGTTTTGATTTGCATTTCTCTAATAACTGAGAACTTTGAGCAGTATTGAAGTACTGACTGGACATAGAGATTTCTTCTTTTGTGATTGTCTGTGTGCTTACAAGCTCACTTACTGACTGGATAAAGGTTTGGGTGTAGCAATTTTTGCAGTTCTTTATATATCCTAGATATTTATCTGTACAATGTGTAGCTGGCAGTGATTTTTTTGCTATTCTGTGGGTGGTGTCTTCACTCTGTGATTGTTTCGGTGGCTGCACAAAAGCTTTTAAACTTCATACAACTCCATTTGTCCAGTCTGGGCATCATTCACAGTTGATGCGGTATTTGTAAAGCGCTGCTGATCTTTTGCTTGGCCTTTCTTGCATTACTATACATGGAAGTTTGGTTTGGTTCAAATGAAAGTCCTCTCTTACATCTCTTAGTAAATAAAAGTTGTTGAGGATAATTTAGACCACTTCAATCTGATATGGAAAATAAAGTAGAGGGTTTTTTTTTTTAAAAAAAAACTTCTTTGAAATGTCTACTTAGTAATCTAAATTACAGGGAGCTTTTTGTGCTACTACGTGACTCCATGGGATGACAAGAGATGCAGTGTATGTCTGTGCCTGTGTCCCAGAGTGCACCTAACAGACACACCCAGCACACTGCAGAGAGAATATAAAATAAAATAAAACATGAAATCTCTCCTGAATATTCTGTATTCTAGTATTCTCGTAAAAACTGATGGATAACAGAGGCAGATGCACACGAATTATTCATACTTTACCCTTCTGTGCAAAGATATTTATAGGGAGTTGCCATCCCAAAGAATTTTTATTGCTCTTTAGATACAGCTCAACCTTTGCCCATTACAAAGTTTTTAAAGTCAATGAAATATAAAAAAAAACTATTATTACGAGAAAAATCAAGTTTGTTTCAAATGTTCAGGCACAGAGAACTCCTAGAATTCACATGTTATGACTTGTTTGAGTTCCTGCAATCATATGACTAGTAGTGTCATTAATATTTTTAAAGATTTTTTAAAATATATAAAAATGATGTTCAAAATGAAACACAAAAAAAAAACACAGCAAATGAATATTTCAGATCTCATGTGAAGCTTCACAGTTTGCATTCCTATGTCGACTGTATAAAAGTTCCTTGAATTGTTTAAACTTTGGGTCTCATTAATTTGGGCATGTCATGTTTTTACTTATAAGTAAGTTTTCCTAAAATAAAACTTGTAAAATTAAAACAGTTTTCAAAGTTTATTGGACGCTCAGGTCCCATGATATTCAGCCATCTAAAGGAAAGCCAGACAACTTAATTCAGGCTCTAAGTACCTCCCCTGCCTGTGAAATTTCTTATGGCTTGTCCTTTCACAGCGGTGTCTGGAATCAGAACACGAAGTCCTTGTCCCACCAGCACGACCAAACACTAACATCTCCTCTTACAGTCACAATTTGCCCAATAGATAACCATAGCCAATTTCACAAATTGAGAAAAACAGGAGTATATGAATCTTCCTGCCATTCAAGCCATTCTCAAACGCCATCTCTTTTAAATGAGGCTGTGTTGAGAATACATTCAAGGAGGAGACTACCATGGTCTCAAAATCAAGAGACTAACTAGTTAATAACTAATTATAGAATCCTTTTTGTTTTCAAGTGCTCGAACACCAAGCAATTTCAGCTTAACAGCTCCGTGTTTTTTCAATGGTGATTTGTTTCCTTCCCGGGAAACTCTTTTCTACTTCTTTTGGTCTCCGTCACCATTAGCCATCGTTTGAGTCAGTAACTAGATAATTCCATTCTTCAGTTTCCCTTTAGATAGTTCTTCAGATACCCCTTCTAGCCATTCCATGATATAACCCCCTACAGTTGCACTTCCCATGATTTATGAATATATAGTGTGTGGATATTTGCTCAATAAGGAATTTCTCCTATTAGACTGCAAATTCCTGAAAACAAAGAGCTCTACCTATTTTGTTCCACAACATTTAGCATGAGGAGATCATAACTACATATTTGTCAGTTGCACACAGAAAATAAAGAGAATAATAAGTGGATTAAAATCGATGCCATCTGTGCAGAAAGGTGAGTAAATGGACAATTCTTCTATTTAATGATGAAATGTATGATGAGTAATACACACACACACACACACACACACACACACATATATATATATATATATCAAAGGCCTAGTTTAAGCCTTTCTCTACATAATAAACCACATATATTAGTATTCTAGTTTATTTCTTTTTCAGAATAGAAAGCTCAGACATCATCTGTTGAACAACAAAACTATCTGTCTAACATAGTGCATGGTTTCTCCCATCACCTTGGAATGTTTCTAGGAAATAACACTTCTTCATATCCAAACTATGTTTCCAGATTACAGCAAGACAACTCTCCATCGCCCTTTGGAGCACCATGAGCTCAAATTTCTCGTTAGGCTAATGGCCTACTGCCTCGTGGTCTATTGGCACTTACAGGGCATAGCCATTGAGCAATACCAACCTTATTTCTTCCACAGTTCCAGCTCCTCCTTCAAAGGCTACGTAGGAGTTAGCCTAGCTGGAATAGTCCTTCTTGAAATGTACCGCTTTCCAAAACCTACTATGCCCCGCGATATTGTTTTGGAAGCAAGGATTTCTCATTAGCAGACTAGTTACCTCAGTGATCAGTAACCAACCCACGTGTCCCAGGGGACCACTTCAGGTATAGCACCTTTGGAAGTTCAGAATAAAGAAAGATTCCAAGCAAGCATATGTACAAGAAGCAAATGTATCTCTCCAAATATTTCTTCACTCCTCGTTGGATTTTAAAATACAGAGGGGAGAGGAGATGGGGTCATGCAAAGCTGGGAGAAGCAAAAGGAGGGGGAACTGTAGTCTGGATTAATGTATAAGAAAAGAATCTATTTCCAATAAAAATAGATTTTTATTTAAATCTCCACTTCTTCAGAATGGTATAGACCACCTCAGTTGACAACTTTTCTCTGTCTCTTTACTATTTATTGTCTCTGTAGAATATCAGATTTGTTCCTTCTAATAAAATAATAATCTTAATATCATTATCAACTGAACATTAATGCCTTTGAGTGTTGATGATAACTCTAAAGCTGTAACACTGTGTTAAATAGCCATCCAATTTAATCAAAGAACAATTATATGCTTTGCTAACATAAAACAAGCAGTACTTCTTAGGTCAAAAGTTTTATGTTCTTTTTAAAAGTGAGAAAGGGGCTTATAAAATTCTTCAATTTCGTTATACTTGAATTTAGATTTTGCGGGGAAAGTATCATTTGCCAATCATTAAAAAATAAACTAAATGAAAGCTTTTTCTATGAGAAAAGCAAGACTCCAAAAAGCTTTGACATTTCAACCCCACATGTCTCTATAAGGAGAGTTTAAATACAAATGTAGATATTTGCCCAAGCGTATAAGTGGAAATGTCACTTTTTGACTTGCAAGTATGAGAAACTTCTGCATCATTGGAAAAAACTGAGTGGACACAGACAGTTGAATGAGAACCTCATAACATCATGTCCTTTAGCTGGGGGCCTTTTGACTGACGCAGCTGTCAATGTGCATATTCTTTTTAACAGCAACATTTAAAAAGAGGGAAACATGTATAGAACATTAATATCTAGCTGCTATGGAAGAAAATTATCCCATGGATCTATAACAGGTACATTTTCCTACACGGAAAACACATTCTTTATTCATTTTAATTTTTCTTAATTTCTAGTTAAGATATGCATTTTTAAAGTACAAATTAAAGTATTACACGATTTTAAAATGCATGTTTATTTATATGCTTCATTTTTAAACACACTTCCATAAGCAGTATATTGCAAACAGTACATTCTGCACATTTTTGCTAGCCATTAAGGAACTAATTCCTAAAAGCCAAAACAGAGAAGCAAAGGTACAATTGCACCCTCTACTGTCCTAGCTCATGTCAAGCAGAGCCCTGCTTATCTGTTTAACATGTTCGTCTAACAAGTAACAGGCAAATCACAACAGCTTCCTTTCGACAGTAATTGGAAAATGCCAGAAAACATAAAATGTAGTTCCTAAGTATTCTTCAGTGACACAGTAAAAAAAAAATGCCATTTATATAGTTAGCTGTGGAAAACAACTACTGAGGACACTCCTCACCACCTTGTAAACATTCATCCAAACAGGAAAAGACCTCAATTCATTCAAGCCAAAAATCTGAATATGCTTGTAATACTTTACTAAGTGTGCCCACTTTTTATTTTCAAGTTGAATAGCAGAAAATGATTAATTAGTCTCTCAAACTATACATTGACACTGTAGAAAGTTGGGGCTTTGTTTCCATTTATTATTCTCAATATTTTAAATGCCTGAGTCAAGGACATTAGCCTGATTGCATTTTTTCTTAAACCTGTCTTCATTTTACTTAGAGATTTTTTTCACTCAAAATAAACAATTACTCAGATCTTCTTGTCAAGATTTTTCTAGTAATGGACTTAAGTTAGTGAATCTCCTCACCCAGGAAAAACAAACTATGCAGAGTGAGGTTCTGGAATACTCACAAATATCAAGGCACTGGGGGGGGGGGAGCCCTGAAAAGTGAGCTGAATGTGCACAGTTCCCATTGGGTAATGTTCACCCTTAAAAAACACCCAGAAAACTAGAAATAACTGTGTATCTATTAGGATCTAAACCACTAAGACGCTGAGCCCAGTCTAAAAGTGTCAGGGACCTACAGGGACAAATGATAGTTCTAAGGCCTTGAGGGTCCTCAATGTTGACTCCTAAAAATTCTGTCCCTACTAGACTGGTATCTCTAGATGTCTCTGTAGCAGCTCAGTGCATACCTGAACTTGGTGAGACCCTCCACTTTCCCTGCGTGTCCAGAGAAAGAGTGGATTCCACAGAAGACAATGCACACTGTCCAGGTCGGCCTATCTCTGTGATGTCTCACAAGCAGGCAAGGTTCCACCAAAACAGTCACTTAACCAACTTTATTACCAGAAACAAACAAACAAAACAAAAAACTCCCAGCAGAAGCGGTGCCAGAGGAACTGAGGCTGGAATTGTCCAAGTGCTAACATCATGAGAAATAAGTTCAAAGGGTGAGATAAGAATTGTGTGATTTCAGAAGAAAGGGGAAAGAATGAAAAAAATAAATAACTTGTAATCTTAGAGCCGGTAAAAGAACAGCAACTGGGATAGTGTTTGGCAGTAGAAAGCTGGATAGAGAAATTAGAAGGGGAGTCCAAGTTTAAATCAGGATTCTAAATGGAGAACAGGGATAGCCGCGGGGCTTCTCTCCTCTAATCCCAACACTCAGAAGGCTGAGGCCAAAGGCTCGTCATAGGACAACCAGGGCTACACAGCGGATTGGAGGCTAGCCTTGGCTACATAATGAGATTATAGCTCAAAAATAAATAAAGAAACAG
Source organism: Microtus oregoni (assembly GCF_018167655.1). Taxonomy (NCBI): domain Eukaryota; kingdom Metazoa; phylum Chordata; class Mammalia; order Rodentia; family Cricetidae; genus Microtus; species Microtus oregoni. The sequence goes on along the minus strand of NW_024543071.1, from coordinate 28,486,649 downwards.
AGAAAACAATTCAGAAACAGAATGCCAAGAAGGAACTATGAAGGGCAATGTCGTGGGAAATGGCTAACCTGTGTATAATCAGAGCCCCCAATAAACTGGATAGACGAGAGCAGGGAGAGTCGCTGAACACAAATCAGACACGATAAGCCACTAGAACTGTATATACAAAACACAGACATGCACATGCTTACACACACACAGAGGGGTGGGAGAGGGAGGGAGAATGGGGAGGGAGAGAGACAGGAGGAGGGGCTAGTGAGAGGAGTAGAGACAGAAACAGAAAGACAGAGACACTGTAGTAATACTTACTATCGAAAATAGAGAGAAAACTCCTAATGGACAGATAAAACGACCCATTAACTTCCATGAAGCAACAACAGAATGATAGCTAGCATTTTGAGTACAGGCTTGAAAGCTGTAAGGCAATGGAATAGTACCCTCCAAGAGTCGACAGAACTGAAACCACCAGGGATCTGCACACGACAAGACTGTGCTTTGACAACAAAATCAAATACATTTCCCCGAAGGAAACCTAGAGACTATGTTAGCAATCCAACCATACCAGTGGAGACACTAAGGGGCATTCCTTGGCTAGATATGCAATTGGCATGCAAGAAAGCATATAATGTAATAAAAAAAAAAAACAAGTATCCTAGAGAGACAAGAAGGGCTTAAATCCATAGACGTTATCAGTGCACAGGACAGTAGTAACACTTTATAACAGCGATATAAGAAACAATAGCGAGTGGTAGATGCTCACTGCACTCTTCAAATAATAAAATCCCCATTTTTTCCACTTTTACTAATTTCGTGATGTGCTACAAGATGGAGTCTCCCAGGTAACCACCTCAGAAAATACAAAGTACAAAGCATATGTAATGATAAATGGAGGGAAAGTTGACTGATCAATTCAAAAAGAAGAAAATTTAAAAAAACAAACATTCAAAAAGGAAACACAAACAGAAAACAACCACTAAACTATATCCAAGTCAAATGTACTGGTGAAACTACTATAAATCGATGAAATACTAGACAAAAACTGATTGAATTCAAATTTAACATCCATATACATCATCCAAGATAAAATTTTTAAGGAACAAGGAAGATCTGGAGGTAAACGTGGATGAAACATATCCAAATACAAACCCAAGGAAAGGGGGTGTGGTTCTGCAGCCACAAGGAAAAATTTAAGGGGAAAAATATCCTTGCTAAACATAGAGAAATTTCAGAATAATACATACATTGGTTTAATAAAAAATAATTATAATTACACATTAGATATGCTGGATAACAGCCTCAAAATATAAAGTAAAATCTTGTAGTGCTATAAATAGACAGACATAGGTATCATCTTATCAGACTGTAATTAAACTCTTAAAAAAGCTGATGAAGCTAACAGACAGGAAAGTAACCAGGGTGCAGATGATTCAAGTCATACACACAATAGATGACCTGACTTAGACATTAGAACTTTGTAACCCCAAAGTGTAGGCTATGCCACTTCCTACATAGTGCCCGGGCAATATTTATTAAAGTTGGTCAAATGCTAAGCCATAAAACGGATATCCAAAAACTTCAAAGGACTGAGATGATGTCTTATTGTAGAAAAATTAAACAGGAAATCAGTAATAATGTATCTAATGGACACAAGATAACATAGAGAGCCCATTCATGATTTCATAATCTTTAAAAATTGTATCATTAAGAAAGATAAATGATAGAAACATACAGATATAGAATCTGAAAAATACTTATATTTCATTGTAAAATACATGATTTCACCTATAAATTAGGCATCACAAAAAGAAATCGATTCCCACAATTCCATTTCTGTTCATTTTAATTGAGGTTCTGAACCCCAATATAAAATAAGAAAAATAAAAATGCTTAAATATTAGAAAATATGGCATAACTGTATGCCTAGAACTATAAATAAACCGTTAGGTAAATTTGTTCAGCTAGGTGAGTATCTGTCGAGCTAACACTTTAAAGTATTAAAATCACATTTCTGTGCCAGGAACAAGCAAACAGCAGTAGTGGTATACTGATAAACAAATCCATCAATACAGTAGAGAGTCCTGAGCTCTGCACACACATGACATTTGATCTACAACCAATGTGACACTATATAAATAAAATCCTTTCGACAAACAGTGCTTTATCCACTAAATATATAGATTTTAAAAAATAAATCTTGGGTCCTTTATGTCATCTACAAAATTCAATTCATGTGAATTATAGATCTAAATATGAGAGGTAGAATAATAAATCTTTTGAGGCATGAGAGAGTGCATTCACTAGCGTTGAGTGGGTAAGGATGTCTGAAGCAAGAAACAAACAGCATTCATTCATCTTAAGAGGGAAAAGCCCGTCAGGATGAATGCACATCACTATCCATAGGACACACAACACCATGGTGAACCCCACTGGACCCTAGAGTTTTGAGGTCATGAAAATACGGCAATGGATTTAAATGCACTCATTAAAGTATTTTTGGAGTGAAATGTTGGTATTGTGGGAGGCTTGCATCTATAATTTCTAGTTATTTTTTAAATTTAAATCGGCTCTAAAAAAGAATGAATATTTTGAAAGATTTTAAAAAAAACATCACCAACAGTAATACCAGAAGTCAAAAGATAAAGTTCAAAGTAGGGAAAAATAATTTTACATATGTTCAATCTGCAAAAGACTTATTACATAGAGAATATATATGAAAACCCCCAACTCAGAGTGGAGGCAATCCTGTAGATCAGTCAGCAGACTATTTGAATAGATATTTCATAAAAGATGGAACTCAGTCTGTAAACATAAAAAATTATTCATTCCCCTAATCATTAGGGAAATATATACTAAAACCACAATTTACACACTCATCAAAATGGCTAACAATGAAAAGTTCACAGCAAATATTGGCTTTTTAACAATGGGACTGTGTGTCTGAGAAGAAAAGGTCTAGATAGAATAGTCCCTTGAGAAGTCTTAGGAGATAATATAAACTTACATTTAGTGAACAGAAATCTTACTCTATAAACTCAAATCCAAAGGATTATACTCAAGAAAATTACAAATATATTATCACCAAAGTATATGAAATGATTGAAGCAACATGATTCATAGTATCCTAAATTGAAAACAATACAAATGTCCATCAACATGAAAACAGACAAATATACATACAAAATAAAGAGTGGATGACAAGACAAGTAAGTGAATATTGCCCTAAGGAACGGTAACAACAAACTCACAAGCAGTACTCAATGAAATGGATACAGGAAAGTTAGTACAGAAAAGAAAATGGAACTGCCCATCAGATGATGCTAGAAGGGGCATCTGGGCACCACCAAAGTTCTGTCCATCAGATGATATTAGGAGGACATAAAAAGAACATGTCTATGAAAAAAACCCTCTGATTTCTGTATATTCTTCTGATAAAAAAAATGCTAAGTAGTTACATCATTGTACTGTACTCAGTTTTGGAAACTGTAAGTCAGACTCAACCTAAAACAAAACACAGAGCAGCGGTTATAAATGACCATTCCACTGAGAGGCTCAGAACAGCCGGTTGCCAACCCACAAATCCACAAACCACCAACTTTTCCAAATTTCAGTTCTACAATGTCTCAATCTATTCAGAAGTTTAGGGGAAAAAAAAACCCTGAATACCATCATGTTGTGTGGTCCTCTGATTATAAATCTTAAAGTACACTGTAGGATAGTTTAACCTTTCCTATAAATTCCTCTGATTTGAAGGTAACAAGATGTCAGTGCTTCCTTTGTATAATAAAGTGGGTTTTCTGTTATTTGCAGAAGTTAAAGCTTTATCAGTGTGTTATTACATGGAAAGTCTCCAAACGGAATATTGGTGATAGCTGGTGGTGTGTGTGTGGGCGGGGGGGTACTATATGTAAAATCTCCACATGGGCATATTGGTGATAGTTGGTAGAGAGTGTGGTTGGGAGATAAATGATATGTACTTCTAAAGATAGGACGGTTCAGGATACCACAAAAATGGCTTTTCCGGGCATGGAGATTACTAGAAGGAGCTAACCATGCAGAACTTACAATTCCCAATCTTCTAGAATAAATTCAATCCCAACCTATACATCTTACAGTCTCACGATGGACCACGAACTCTATGTGTAGACCTACCATAGCACATCTCTAGCATTACAAGGACACAGTAATTACTATCTGGAATTAGGAGTTGGCTTTAGGATGCGGTAGAGAACAGTTAAACCAAAGTGGCATTTTTACCATTTTAAACACCATCTACAAGTCATACAAGTCACCCAAAGTCTGTTAGCCTGGCAGATTAAAAGATCATCTACCTTTGCCACGCAAGATGAGGAAAAAACTGGAAAATTATCTGGATTTGTGATAGGACTCTCGGGTCACAGGTAGAGACCTCTAAATTGAGCATAGACAGATCAGTTAAGCATTCGGGGATAAACTGATTTTTAAAAAGAACTATTCTTTTCATTTGGGTCACTGCTATTATTTATACTTGACAGAGCTGTGTGTGTGTTAGACCTTAGCAATGTGAACTACAGCATGTGAAATAGGGCTAAGGTTGGGTGCATCAAGATGAATGGGCACATTTGCATTCTGAATAAATTTTTCTGAATTCAATGCTTTATTTGGAAAAATCTCTATGGGAAGCTCCTGAGTGAAGCAAATGGCAAAAAAAAAAAAGTGCACATCTGTTTATGTGTTCAAGTAAGAATATTCGAAATGGGTGCTGTCCATGGGAAAGCCTGCACAATATAATCCGGTACACCAAACACACTCTGTTTATTAATAAGAAAATTCCTGGGTAGATTCTTGCCAAGAGAGGCTTAATTTTCCAAAAATACTATCTCTGGCCATATTTTTACATTTGATTTATAACCCTTGGTGCCGAAAAGAAATCAAATGCCTGGAACTCAACACTAACCATTGGCGCTCAAACTCTGGTGAAAGAAATCCAAATCTGTTCATTGAGATGTTTTTAGAAGGAATATAATTTTATGAGATGGATTTGTTGTCTTTTATTTTTATTGTATTATTAAATCCATATGCATTTGCTATAAACCACTTCTAAAAACATACTGCAAGCCAGCATAACTCACTGAGATCTCTACCTTTTTTCTTACCAATAATAGTAACTCATGTAGGTGACAGTTTTCCCTTAGCAAATGTTTTCTTATCGTGGAATTTACTCGTTCAGTCGGTGTTAATACTTATTTGTGGTTGTCTCATCCCTAGATGGATTTCAATCTCCTAGCCCTCAGGAATGTGCTAATTTATTTCCAAAACTGCAGAGTTACAATGTGAATTAAGTAGTGCTTGTTTTTCATGTAAAACGTCAAGGGCTGATCGATTCTGAGAAATTAGAAAGGAAAGACATTCCTACTTTATTAAGAACTGAGGGGCTCACACAAAGAAATTTAAATCCTCTTAAAACTGGAAACAGTAAATATTAAAATCCAAGGCCTGGTAGGATTAAACAATGGCAATATGATTGTTGTGTATGAAGGTAGAGAGAATATTTTAAATGAAATAATAAGTCAACTGATCTTTGGCAAAAGCCCTAAGGATATACAACAGGAACGCAGCCTCCTTAAGAAACAGTGACAAGAAAACTGGACATCCTAACTTAGATTACAGCCTCATGCTGTAGACAAAATCAAAACAAGAGTGACTAAAGACTTAAATATAAAACATAAAGCAATGAAAGCATTCTGTCCTACTTTCTTCCTCTTGCTATGATAAACACCATGGCCAAAGCAACTTAGGGAGGAAAAGCTGTTTTATTCTACAGCTTATAGTGTATCACGAAGGGAAGTAAAGGCAGAAACTCCAGCAGAAGCAGAGGCAGGAAGCGTAGCAGAGACCAGGGGCTGCTGCTTAAGGTTTGCTCCTATTGCTCCTTCAGCCTGCTTTCTTAGATCCCCAGGACCACCTGACATGGCATGGCAGTGCCCCTGGTGGGCTGGACCCTTTCACATCCTTCACTCATCAAGAAAGAACGTCCATGAACATGTCCAAAGAATTTCTGATGAATCCTCAGCTACGATCTTCTCTTCTCAAGTGTACCAAGGTTTGTGCCAAGCTGACGAAGAAATCAAGCAGCACACTGTAGAAGAATATATAGGAGAAAACTGCCACAATGGCCTTGGTGATTGTTTCTCAGAAAGGACATTAAAAATGGATTGGGGGAACAAAAAAAAAAAAAAGACAAGTAGAACTGCATGGAGAAAGAACCAATATAGAATATATTGCCCAGCCAGGCGGAGGTGGCGCACGCCTTTAATCCCAGCACTCGGGAGGCAGAGGCAGGCAGATCTCTGGGAGTTCGAGGCCAGCCTGGTCTACAAGAGCTAGTTCTGGAACAGGCACCAAAGCTACAGAGAAACCCTGTCTCAAAAAAAAAAAAAGAATATATTGTCCAATATAAAAAATAATCAATGGGTGAAAGAAACAGCAAGCCATTGAAATAGGAGAAAATGTTTGCAAACCATGTGTCTGGTAAGAAGTTAATGTTTGAAAAATGTAAGAAACTCTCATAGGGCAATGGCAGAAAAATGAACATGTGAATTTTAAAATGTATGAAGGATTGGAATACACTGTTCTCCGAGGAAGACAAACAAGGGCCAACAAATATGCTCAATGTCATTAACCAGAAGGGAAATCCAGATGAGAACTTCATCCCTATTTAAAAAAAAAAAATGCCAGCAAGCATTTGAAGAAAGTTTTATACTGTTGGTAGAAGTGTAAATTATATGCCCTTTATGCTATTAGTAGTAAGATAAATTTCTATTGCCAATATGGAAAACAGTATGGGGTCTCCCAAAAAAATAAAAAATAGAATGACAACAAAATCACCGATCATAACTGGAATGATGGGTCAGTGAGTAAAATACTTGCTGTACGGGCATGAAGATCTGATTTGGGGAGTTCCCAGACCCCAGGAATACCCATAGTCTGTACCCTAGTGTGGTGGGGACAGGGACCAGAGGCAGGAGGATCTCAGAGGCTCATCAACCTGTTAGTGTATCTGCAAGCTCAAAGCTCAATGAAAGACACTGTCTCCAAATACAAGGGAGAGAATGACTAAGGGACACAGTGGACATAGACCTGCGGCCTTCACCATGTACACACAGGCAAGTGTACCTGCACACGTGTGTGTACTCCACATGGAGCACATATACATCTTATGTCTGGGTATAAAACTTGTGGAATAGGAATTAGAATCTCAGAGAAATTGCTACATATTCATTCCTATTGCACTGCTCATCTACAGTGGAATGTGTAGAAGTCATTCAAATGCTCATGGGTGGACAACTAAGGACAACAAAATAGGTCTATGCAAACAGTAGAACATCACTTCTTTAAAGGGGACATCTGCTATCTGCAACAACATGACAATCCCAGAGGAGACAGTGCTACATGACCCAAGCCACAGGAGGCTGAATACTCCATGACAGTTGCCAGAGCTAAGAGGAGAGGTTCATAGAAAGACATCAATCAACAGACACAAAATGTCAGTTATAAAAGAGAAATCAATTTACTTTACTGTATTGTACCTGTCATTAAAAAAAACTGTACTCTCTAATACGTGTTTACTAAAAGTATGGATATTATAAGATAAATTGAGTAATGAAATCTATAGATGTGATCAGAAGAGGACTCATAAAATAGAGACAATTCCACACTTGAGATTAAACACAAAAGAATATGACAAAAAAAGTGAGATCAGTTGGACTGAAGGATGCCCCCCCCCCCGTGCTGAATTTAAAGATAGGCTAAGAAACTGAACTTTTCCATACAGTTCAGAAATGTAAGTGAATGAACACTGTTCTCAAGAACAGAGAATTGAAACAGTGAAATAAATGGAAAGAATAATTCCCCAGTCCAAGTGGCATGACTCAAATATTCTGCACTAGAAATTGAGCTTTGCTACTGGCTGGAAGAATGCATGAATTAGGAGGCCACACACTGTTCTTCACACTCCAGGAACAGTTATGAGTTTTGATGTATGCGCATTCCTAAGTGGGATACGGGAAAGGACTCACAGAAGATACTCCCAATGCTACTAAGCCCCTCTTCATGCACGTGACAAAAACCACATCTGCCTACCTGCTGGGACTCAGACAACATCACATAGTTTTATTTGGTTGATAATAAGACAAGTACCCATAGTGTGTGATGTTTCTGGGCAGGGGCATTAAACTGGTACTGTTAGACACCATAGCTTTCCTTCTCCCTCTTCCTTTGGTCACAGATAGCATGGTCAGAGTCTCTGTCAGCTCTGGTCCATTACCAAAGTCCTACCAAGCCCACAGCAGGTAAATAGTAAATCTTTACTTTGGGGAAAGCCACTGAGAGTTTTCGACTGTTGCCACTTCCAAATCTTGCCTTACGGACTCATAAGTAGGGCATGGTAACAGCACACACACACACACACAAAAAAAAAAAAAAAACACAAATATAAATATATAAATAAAATAGAAATACAGTTTATCTTTGATTTTTATTTTTTAGCTCAAGTATGCTCTGGCAAGTACACATATTCAACAAAGGTAAACTAATTATTCATGTAGGCCACCTGCTTCAGAGCACTAACTACTGCTCTTGGCAAGCTGCAGGAATGACTATGTCTGATAGAATATTCGCGCTCTTAACTCCTTCAACAGAAGACTAGATCTCAGCCTAACTAAGCAGTTTCCCACAGAAAGGTCCATGTCCTTGGACCCTTTGAGGCTACATGTTTAGTTTGATGATCAGATCATATAAATAAGATGTACTTAAGAGCCCTGAGACGCTGTTAAAGAAATAACAGGTAAGAATCAACTGACATTGGGTCCCAGAAGCGACTCAGAATGGTGAAAATGGGGGGAAACTGGAAAGCATGAGACCTTTTCTAAAAGAGCCAGCAGTTACTCGGGTGCTAAAATGCTTGCTGCATCTATCAATACCCCCTGTGCTTCTCTTTAGGAAAATTATAATGGAGAAAGTTTTGTGTGAAATCTGTAAACGCTAAAACGCCGTTCTAGTCCTTTGAGATGTTAACAACAAATAAATCTATAAATTTCATTTAGAAAAATAAGACAGCAGTACCTCCCTCCCAGCCATCTTTCTCGAAAACGAACCCAAGCTACCCATCTTCTAACCCGATCCAGTGGGCTGACACCATGGATTTCATAGCATGGACCAGACAGTGAATATATAAATAGTTTGGAAACAATTGCCTCATTGGCTCTTCTCAAGAACCTCATGAATATAGACGAGGAAACAGCATCATAGAGTTTCACTAATTGTTCCTAAGATCAACGTAAGAGAGAGGGTTGGGATGAAGCCCGGCTCTGTATGCTCAGACTCCTTTTCATCTCATTGCGTCTGTGCATATTCTAGTTCACAGACCCTCAGGCTGTTACCTTCAGATCAAGTGTCCACCCAGAAGGACACATCCTACACTCCACGGGAGAAAAACTCTTGTTTTTCCTTTCACTGTCCTCTCTACTCAAATATCATGGTCCAGTTTCTTAGAAACCATATCACCTTCATGCCCCATTCCACCAAAAATGTCAGGAAAAGAATACTGATATTTCTCATTGCCCCCGGACACCTGACTCATCCCAGAAGCATGTCTGATGAGGCAGCCGCTGACATTTCCGACGAAAGCATGCACGGAGCATGCTCCAGGATGAGAGCTGCCAAGCAGAGGCACAAATCGCCCAACAGAAAAAACACTTCACATTCCTAAAAACCCTATTCATGGTGTCTGCAAAGACCCTACCCTGACTAAGAGCGGCTTGCCCTGTCAGCCAGGGCTGACACACGTACCGCACCCATGGGCTTTGACTGACCAAAACTCTACAGACTGAATGCAGAAACCTTTCCCCCACTCATTCTACCAGTTTGACAGGCTCTCAGTGTGTGATGAACCTTGCAGCTGCATCCGCTTAAGACCTATGGTCCTTTTGCTAACATGCTAGCTCAAATCCACGGACTGGATATGTGCTGCCAACATTAAAATCTTTCTTTTCCCCCAGGAAAGATTTAGCTCCAGTTCCTTGACAAAAGCTCGAGTTTTAGCCCATTACTATCCTGAGTTCTCTTTGAAGTCCACTGAAATCTTGTATCTGACCCCATCAATCAGAGAACACTTTCACAGTGTGCCAACAGTCTTCTCAGACTCCTCTCAGAGTGCAGTGTTGCAGCACCCGACGCAGTACTCGAGGGGCTGGTGTTTCCTACTGGAAACTTCCGTCATCGGGTTTCACTGATGACAGACAGCAAGTCAACAAAATATCAGAAACAGACTTGATGCATTCGTCAGTCATTAAACCCACTACTGACAAAGGTGAAGCTAAGACGTTAGATCTTACTCTAACCAAGACTTGTGAGCCATCACTACACTTGGACAGGTATTTATTTTCCAATGATCTTTTATTCTCCCAAGCTTGTTAGCTTTTCTTTGGCTGGGCATAGATCCTGGTGTTCCCACTAATGGTCAGGAAGACTGAAGCCGAGTGTCTGCGTCTCCATACGTTACTCAGTACTAGAGTTATTTCAGGGCTTATGCGGTCGTGTGGTGTTTGCAACATTTCAACATCGCCGAGACCCATTCAAGCCTTCAATGTGAAAGAAATTAAACTATAAAATTTTTTGGTGACTTAGAATAATTCACTAAATCATTAATACATTACTCCACAAGGAAATTATTAACTCAACTCTGGCATATTGGTTTAATGGAAATTATAAATCCTTCATAACTATAAATTATATAGTAATGTAGAAAGATTTCATGGTGCACTGGTAAGTTTAAAGAGGAGAAACACCAAGTTTAAAGATATTATTAATACAACAGTGTGATATGTGAACATAGATAAAGTAAAAAATATGAAAATGAAAAACAGTTCCACACTGTGCTGATTTATAACTTTTAAATATTTCCATCACCGTAAATAAAAAGTGAGGATAGGGGTGCATGTGCATAGAGGAAATAAAATATCACCTAATAATATTCAACTTGAATGTTCTAGTCTATCCTATTTTGTCTACTGTATATTCTAGTATAGCCAATCACTGCTGTAAATATTACCACTTATTATAAATAGAAATAAAAATTGAGTAAAAGCAAATAAAGTGTTTTTATTATATTATTTTTTATTATTTAAAACAATTTTTTAATTTTTTACTTAAAAGTTTTTTTTTTTTTAATTTTACATACCAACCACAGTTCCCTCCCCTCTTCTTGGTCCTCTTCTACCTTTTCCCCCACCCAATCCTCCCATCCACTCTTCAGAAAGGGTACGGCCTCCCATGGGGAGTCTACAAAGTCTGGCATATCAAGTTTAGGCAGGCCCAAGACCTTATCCCCTGTATCAAGGCTGAGCAAGGTATCCCTCCATAAGGAATAGTCTCCAAAAAGTCAGCTCATGCACTGGACATTAATACTGGTGACACTGCCAGTGGCCCCACAGACTGCCCAAGTCACAAAACTGTCACCCACATTCAGAGGGCCTAGTTCGGTCCTATGCAGGTTCCCCAGATATCAGTCCAGAGTCAGTGAGCTCCCACTAGCTCTGGTCAACCATCTCTGTGGGTTTCCCCATCATGATCTTGACCCCTTTGCTCATACAATCACTCGTCCCTCTCTTCAACTGGATTGGCCCAGTACTTAGCTGTGGATCTCTGCATCTGCTTCCATCAGTTTCTAGATGAAGGTTCTATGATGACAATTAGGGTAGTTGTCAATCTGAATATAGGGGAAGGTCAGTTCACACACCCTCTCCACTATTGTTAGGAGTCTTAGCTGGGGTCATCCTTGTGGATTCCTGGGAGTTTCTCCAGCACCAGATTTCTCCCTAACCCTATAATGGCTCCCTTTAACAAGATATCTCTTTCCCTCTTTCCCTGCTATCCCTCTCTGGCCCTCCCCCAACTCAACCATCCTGTTCCTCCTGTTCCCTCATGTTCTCCTCCCCCTCCCCATCACTCCTACCTCCCCTCCCCACCCTCCCAATTTACTCAGGAGATCTTATCTTTTTCCCCTTTTGGGGGGGGGGGCATCCCTTCAAGTCTCTCTTAGTGTCCTTCCTGCTTTCTAGCTTCTCAGGGGTTGTAGATTGTAGCCTGGTTATCCTTGAAAAGTGTTTTAAGAGATAGTTTTCTTCCAATAGTAAAAATGTCTCTTTTTAAAAATAACACACTTCTCTTGCCACTAAATAAACGCACTAAAATGTCATAGAATGGGCTAATAACTTTCTCAAGTGTTTTTTTGGAAGCAAGTCAGCTAAATCTGCCTCCAGATCTTTGGCTTTTGAGACTCCTTCAAAACACTGATGTAAGATGCCGGGACTCAAACTCAGTCGGGCTTCCAAAGATTCTCCTTGAGATAAAACAACTTGGGAATTTTTCCAGAGGTATGACTTTAGAAAAGGGGAGAGTACTCAAGAGTAATCATATAAGAAGTTCTCCCACCCCATCCCCACACTGCCCAATAATTCTCCTGGTGCTATTCCACCTCAACATCCACCAGCTTGACCAATGACTAGGACCTACACAAGGCTCTAGTAACACTGTTAATGTTTCCCATCTCTCTTATATATTTAAACAATGTGCTCTAGAAAGTGTGTAGGACAAGAAACTGATGACAAAGTGAATTTGAACCCTTACAGAGGACAGTACTGACTACCACAAGCTAGTGACCTGAGAACTGAGAGAATCTGTAATTGTGTGCTGTAATTACACCTTCAAATTTAGCAGTTTCCTCCAACAGGAAGAAATTATGTTATGTTTTGTCTATAAGTAGAAGTAGGCCTGGGTAGTTCACAGTGCCAGTTGATAACTTGTTAACAGACGAAAACACAACACACACACAAACACACACACACACACACACACACACACACACACCACATATACATACACACATGAAGTTTTTCCCATATGAAATTTAAGGGAAGGGTCTTTAAAGAAGAGGGCACAGAAAGACTATAAGATCCGGAGATCAGGGAGGACTACCACAGAACAGTGACTTCAGGACACGACAGGGTCTTGGTACTCATGGACATCCAGCAACCATGTTGCTGCACAAAACCTGTAAAAGACAAATCCCATTAACATCTCAGCATGGAGCATGGAGGAGCTATAAGTCTCCATCCCTAGCCATTGACTGTTAATGGCCACTGGAAGAGACACAATAGTTTTCTTCAGGGACATAGCTCCTGGTGGGTGGCTCGTGTTTCAGTGAGTGGTCCTAAACCCATATGCATTTGACAAGTAGTAACCAAACTCAGTAGCATATAAAGAGGAGGAAGAAGAAAAGGATGAAGAGAGAAGAAAAGGAGGGGGCATGGGGGTAGGGCATAAGGGAGGTTCCTGGAATAGTTGGGGGTTGGATAGGATCAAAATATATTATGTTCATGTACGAAATTCACCAGAGAGCCTTAATCTAGTAACTAGTGGAAACAGATGTAGACCCACAGCCAAACATTAGTCTGAGCTCAGGGAACCATGCAGAAGAAAGGGAGGAAGGATTGTAGGAGACAGACAGTAAAGGACATCACAGAAAAGCCACAGAAACAACGAACCTGGCTCATTGGAACTCACAGATTCCAAGCCAACATTCAGGGAGCCTGGATGTGACCGACCCAGGTCCTCTACAGTTGACAGTTGCTTAGCTTGGTCTACTTGTGGGACTTCTAACAAAGAGAACAGGGGTTGTCCCTAAGGCTTTAAGTAGCTCCTGGAAGCATATTCCTCATAGTAAATGGCCTTACCCAGCCTGAATACAAGGGGAAGTGCTCAGTCTTACTGCAGCTTGATATGCCGTATTTGGTTGACACCCATGGGAGGTCTGCTCCTTTCTGTTTTTGAAGAAAAACAGAAGAGGGATAGATGGAGACAGGAAAAAGAAGGGGGGGATGGTGAGAGTTGAGGAAGGATGTGGTCAGGATGTAAAATAAATAAGTTAATTAAATAAATATATTTTTAAACTATAAAAACAATAAAGTCAACAATTATAATTTCTCATGCTCATATATTTCTGATCAAACCATAAAGAAATTAGTGTTAAAAAGGAACTCCCAGCCGGGCTGTGGTGGCACACGCCTTTAATCCCAGCACATGGGAGACAGAGGCAAGCAGATCTTTGTGAGTTCCAGGTCAACCTGGTCTACAAGAGCTAGCTCCAGGTCAGGCTCCAAAGCTACAGAGAAGCCCTGTCTGAAGAAAAAAAAAAGGCATTCCAGATGCTAGGGAATGCCAGGCTCAGTGGCTCATTCCTGACATCTTAGCACTTTGGTAGTTCAAACCCAGACTATGTTGCAAGGGGGAACCTGACACCCACAACAGAGAAAAAAGTAATAATAGAAAACAGGAAGTTGCTTCATTAATGTTGAAATGCTGGTGCATTTATTTGTATTAATTTCCTTGGAACATAATTTATAACATCAGTAAAAATATTTTAGTCTAGATGTACTTTAACCTTTTTATAAACGGATTTAAATGAATTTATTTCTATACATTGATGGAGATTTTTGTGTTTTCAAAGACTTATTTTCTTTTTAAATACACATACACGTGTAGGGCTAAGTAGGTATGTACATGTATGTGTGAGGGAGCCGGCAGAGTTCTACAGAGGCTGTCAGACTTCCTGGAACCTGAGTGAAAAGCAGTTGTGAAGCCCTGCGTGTGGCTGCTGGGATCTGAACTCAGGTCCTCTGCATGTCTAGTACATGACATTACCTGCCCAGCCATCTCTCCAAGCCCCAGTATAAATGTTTTTATTTTCTACATTCTAAATTAATTTGCAAGTCAGACCCATCCAAAATATACCTAAGCAATCATAGAAATAGACTTCCTGTTAAATATGTAACTGAATTACCTCATTTACCAGAGAATTCCTTTTCCTAATATTGAGACTGGAGGGAGGAGTCTCAAGTTAATTAGCTCCCTCTTACCTTGACTCTTGTTGCTTTCCTGGTTTCTGGAGAAACTACAATGGTGCAGAAAGGTCCCTCACCCACACCAGGCACTCCATAAATTTTATTTTTCCTTCCCTGCTATCGCATGCCAGACACAGATTAGGAATTTCTCTCAACATATTGCAAGTTTGGAATTGGATTCTTGACTATAATTCAGAAGTCCCAGATAAGAATATCCACGCCCAGTACTTAATCATCTCATAAACAAACAGAGGGTCTATGTTCCTTCTCATTGCGTCCAAGAACTTGATTCCAAAGGTCACAAAATAAAACTGAAGCCCTCGATGGAAAAAAAACTGCAGGGGGAAAAGATGAGTCACCTGAGAGCACCACTTACTCCCTTTCCCAGATTGTTCTTTTCTGTCCTCCAGTGAGCGAGCAGTCCCAGCCAACTCCTCAGTGTTCCCCATTGCAGGCAAGCTTCGTACACTTGCTCCAGGACCCTGTCCTAGGCAAGGCCTGGATCTAGACAGCCAACCATATCAATAGCCTCAGTTCCCTCGCTGCACCCTATGACCAACAGGGATACCTTCGTCATAAAATATGCAGAGCACGTTTCCTAAGCCAAACAGACTTGTAAGCTAAAGCTACAGTGGTAAAAATAGGGCCTCTGAGTTCATGGAATTAGAAAGTCTACGCAGATGGGTGCTACGGAGCAGTAACCACTGTGGTAAGCGAGGAGCACACAGGGAGAGGTGAGGGGCCAGCCAGAACGTGCCAAGGCCCACAGCAGTGACTTTGAGGTAGCAACATGAATTGGAATATAGCCTAAAGGTTCAAGAATAAACATACGATGTCTTGCACCGATTGATTGCTTGTACTGATTATAAACACCTGACGCTAGAAGTGCTTGTGATTTAGTTATTGGGGGCCATGACGGGGGAATGGTTTGGATCAGTTGAGCACCCATAATCAATCCAAGAGTCCCAAACCAAACTGCTAAAAAGTATAAAGGTTTAAGCATCATGGCTGCATTCTGAAAGTCTTAGGTTTGGGATAACTTGGATTTCCAAAATAAGACTGCTCAATATGTATTATTTTATTTTAAATGATGTTTCAGAAAAATAAGGAATTACATGAATAGGCTTTAATTGTGTATATTATCTTACTTAAAAAGACTACCAAAAGGTTTGCAGCACAATTTATTGTTTTGTTATGCAAAAAAGATATGTATGCACAAAAGTAATAAGAATATGAATAGTGAGTGCTAAGGTAGCCGGGTTGTGAGTCCATGTTTCAAACTTGTCTGCAGTTTCAAAATGATACACACAAAGCATGCCATGCAGTAAGTTTGCAGCTTATTAAGGCAAATATATTTTAGAGGGGCCAGAGAGATGGCTGAGTGTGTAAGAGAGAATACTCTGCCCTTCCAGAGGACTGGAGTTCAGTTCCCAATACTCATACCATTGGGCAGCTCAAAGTTGTCTGCAACTTCAGCTCCAGGGAATCTGATACCATTCCTGGCCTTTTGAGACCCCTGCAATCATGTGCACATACACCTAAAATAGACATGCGTGCACACACTCATGGGTGTGTGTACTTGCATGCATATGTGCACACACATGCACGCACAAAGATAAAATAAATCTTAAAACACATGTGTATATATGCATTTTAGAAATTTTACTGAGCAATTCACATTTATCAATGTCTATTATGCATAAGGAATGGTACTGAGTGCTAAGGCTCTGGAGCTTAAAGGGAACAAAAGGAACAAACACTCTTGTTCTTGAAAAGTCAAGCGCTGTGGCGCAGACAGGCAGGTGACAACTTATGAAATAATAGCTTTGAAAGTTCTTGTCTGCTCTCAGGATATCATTATCAAGAAAACAATCTGTCAAAAACAATGCAGTAATATCTGTCGAGTACTCTTCTCGCATAATTATCAAACTCAATGAATCAAGAAGCATTATCATCCCGGAGTTACAGAAGCAAGGGAAGCCTAGGCATAGCAAGCAAAGCATAATGTTGCTCTGCTCAGAGATGAGGAAGTCAGGATTCAAGCTTACACCTCTAAGCATAGAACCCAGGCTCCTGATCAGTACACGTTGCTGTTTCTCTTTTATTATTATACTTGTAATCTCTGTTCTGTTCCCACCATGACACACAAGCAATCACATAGTGCTTGAGCAATGTCCCGGACAGGGTCTCAACTGGGACCCATAAGGGACAGCTCAGCCTCTGGTGAATGAATGCTCCGGAGAGCAGGGTCATTTCTGAGACTCTGCATTCCCACCATCGAATTATTTTTAAACACGTATTTTCTTCTAAATACAATCAAGCACATCGTGAAGAAAGGTCTGAACAGCTAGGGATTTCAATCTATATTTCATATAGCAATTTTATATAAGTCTTAAAGATATATAGGTAGATATAGTAATGTAATTCTTCTTATTCTTACCTCATTGTTTAGAAAAGAGTTGCAAATCCAGAAATTATTTTTAGATTATCATTTAGATTAATGTTTAGATTTCTTAAAATGTGGGCTACATTTTATTAGGACATCATAGCAAATCAACTTAATGAATTATGGACAAAACTAAATTGCCATTGACTGACAGTAAAAATTAAGATTTAATTTAAAAGAAGACATATGGATAATTACATGTTTCCAGATATGACAGCATTGCTGGGGCAGACTTCGAAGCATACAATAATTTTCTGTCTGTCTTGTATTTAGATTAACGTAAATCATCAACAAACTACTTATTATTCATTGCCTGTGGAATAATGATATCAACTCATTTCCATTAATCCCTGTCCTGATATACTTTCAACTTCACCAGTGCTCAGAATAGAGAGGGAAACAACCACATTTTCAAATCCAGATGAAAAAGCAATTAATTGGAGGCCCTGGAAATACGTGATGGGTCATAAACTCTCCGTCCACAAAGAGTGCTTGCCACATAATAAAAATATTTGAAGTCAATTAAATGTGATTTCTTACACGGTCCACTTATTAATAATCATATTTCTTTTCTTCCATTTGAATTGCAATCCTTGTACAGGAGCTTTTCCTCCCCTCTGGTGTGAAGTAATGCCATTTCCTCCATAATAGCCAAGGTGAGGTGAAGAATGGGGGCACCTTCCAACGATTTAAATCAAAACGGACAAAACGATAGCAGGAGGTATAAAAACAGAGGAATGGACGTGCAATGATAGCCTCGCTGAAGATGTAATAGCAGAGAATGTCCACCGATAATGAGTTAGGCTGTGAGTTTTCTTCCTTCCTCCTTGTCCTCAATTAGATTAGTACAGAAATGGATTTTACTCTGCCAGTATTGATTTCCATATGATGACTTTTTTTTCTGTAGGAACTTTCATTACTAAAATTTAGGGCCATACCTGTGGGAGAGCTGGGATTTAAACAATTCTCACTCTGAAATGTGTAGAGACAGCTGTGTAGCAGCCACAGCACGCATCTAACGCCAGCGTCCCATGGTCTGAATTATCCATCCCAAAGGCTTGATTGGTCTTTTGAGAGGTGGGTTAATTTCCCTCATCTAAAAGGGAAAAACCAAAGCAGTGAGGCAGAGGTCACACATCTTGGGGTGAGAATGATGTCGAATCCCATGGATTACTAGACAGGAACTCAGAAACTATCTTTCTTCTTTATACCCTACTTTCCTCAGCAAAAGACGTGAGGATGGGTGTAGGGATAAGTCCCGCCCCTTAAGGGGCGTGTTCGCCTCGGGCTAATGTCTGCCTATAAATTTGGCGAGCAAGCTCCGAGCTTCTCGCTTCTGCTTTCCTGGTCTCCGCGGGAACGGTGGTTCTGTAAGTCTATTTCTACATTAAAGCTATATATATATATATTTTTACACTCTGTCTGCATTCATTTACGCCGTTACATTTTGGCGTCCAACGTCGGGCTATTTTGCCCCCGACTCAAGCGGGTAGCCCGCTAGCTAACACAGCACCCTCCCCGGTGCTGTTTTTCAGTTCGTGACTCCGGCCCCAGTGCCGAGTCCGAGACACACTCGGCGACACAGGCCCATTCTGCCTGCCTTGGCTAAGTTTTGCAGCGGAACCCCACTGCCTGAACCCCACTGCCTGAAGCTCAAGTACTTGCGGTTTTGCAACAAAAGCTGCCACAGCGTCAGATTTGGTCTGTTACAAAGTGACTTGGCCGGTTGTGGTGGCCCACGCCGGTAGGATTTGCTGAAGGAGGCAGAGGCAGGAGGATCATAAGTTTGAGGCCGGCCAGGCAGTGGTAGAGCACGCCTTTAATCCCAGCACTTGGGAAGCAGAGGCAGGCAGATCTCTGTGAGTTTGAGGCCTGCCAGGCCTTGGTAGTGCACGCCTTCTATCCCAGCACTTGGGAGGCAGAGACAGGCGGATCTCTGTGAGTTCAAGGCCAGCCTGGTCTACAAGAGCTAGTTCTAGGACAGGCTCCAAAAACACAGAGACCACCACTGGCAGGAACCGATCTTTGCAGGTAAAAAAATTTTCTTTTATAAATAAAATGTCTGAACACATTACTGTTCAAGAATTTAATGATTTTTTTAATTGTACCATGTGGGAGATTTTACAAGAGGTGTCTATCACCCCACATATATGGATCCTTCTGGGATTCGTAGTTTTCATTGGCACCAAATGGTTTGATAATAGAAATATGATAAAGTCTTTACGAGACGAATCCAGGATTCTTAAGGCAGAGATTGAACGCTTAAAAACAATTGAGAATGACAACAATCTTCTCAAGAATCAGTTTGAAGTTCTCCAGGCTGATAACAATCTTCTCAAGAATCAGGTTGAAGTTCTCCAGACTGATAACAATCTTTTCGAGAATCAGTTTGAAGTTCTCCAGGCTGATAACAATCTTCTCAAGAATCAGGTTGAAGTTCTTCAGGCTGATGTTAAGGAGAAATTCATTACTATGGAAGAGGGAACAGCTGATCTGGACCATAAGATTCAGTCCCTTTCTGTAGGAAATGAAACATTAACTGAGAGAATCAAAACTGCTGAATGTGACAATCGGATTTTGTCTAAAGCTTATGACAGATTGACGGAAAGATTGTCAATACAAGAAGGCACGGTTTATGCCATAAAAATTATGTCCAAAGATGAGATGTTATCTCTAACGGACAAACTTCATATTTTAGAATCCTCAATGAAGGCTTTGGAACATAATTCTGGACAGGAGATTCAGACATTGCAGAAAGCAATGGTGAATAGAATTGAAAAGATTGAGGAATTTCTAAATTCTGATGAGGAAGAGCAAAGGGTAGAAAGGAAAATTTTAACTACATCTGTGGGTAAGTCTCTCCGGGACAATTTCCACAAAGCTCTACCTACAGCTCTACCTGCCTTTCCAGTAATAACAACAGAGAAGGTGATTGGTTCCAAAAACCCTAGGGTCATCAAGGAGGATACATGGGAACCTGTGCGTATGAATGATCTCAAGGAAATAAAACAGGCTGTCATGACTTTTGGGATGCAAGCCTCTTTTGTTAAAGAGATGCTAAGATCTTGGGCCACGACAAGCAGAGCAACCCCCTCAGACTGGCTCCAGCTGAGCTCTGCAGTACTCGAGAGTGGACCGCAATTGAAATGGAAATGCTTATTCAGGCAAGAGGCTAGACTCTTAGAACAGCAGGAAAAAGCGAAGGGAATTGACATTTCCCTAGATCAAATTCTAGGTGAAGGGCCCTTTTCTGATCCTCAGGAACAAGCTAATTTGGATGAAAACACACTCTCCATGTGTACTACAGCAGCCTTAAGGGCTTGGGACAGGGTACAAGACCCAGGACAGAGAATGGAATCATTTGTCAGAGTTAAACAGGGTCAAAGAGAACCCTTTAGTGACTTTTTACAAAGATTAACTAAGGCTGTACAAATAGGAATATCTGACCCAGAAGCAAGACGTATAATGATTGAGTCTTTGGCTTATGAAAATGCAAATGTGGAATGCAAAAGGATTTTGGGTCCTTTAAAGCTCAGATCAGCGCCGTTGGAAGAATGGGTCTTGCATACACTCAATGTTGATACATTTGATTATGGCACTGAAGCATGGGTAGAAGAAGCAATTTCCAATGGTAAAAGGAGACACCAGAATACCAAATGTTTTAATTGTGGAAAAATGGGTCATATTAAAAGGAATTGTAGACAACGGATTTTCAGAAATAATAATAATAATAATAATAATAATAATAATAATGCATCTTTCAGAAATAATAATAATAATGCATCTTCTAGAAATAACAGAAATAGGAGGACTCAGCCTTCAGGTTTATGTAGAAGATGTGGAAAGGGCAGACATTGGACGAATGAATGCAGGTCTACAAGAGATAGACAAGGCAACCTGATACAGCCGGGAAACGTGAGAGGGGGGGCCTCACAGGCCCCCATGGCAAACATGGTTCAGTCATATCCAGTTTCTGCAGAGAACGTGCCTCATCAGGACAATTAGGAAGCCCCATGCCTACTGTTACAAGCAATAATGAACAGAAAGATAAGTTACGTGTGTTTTGGCAAACTTCTATAAATGATCAAAGACCTAAACTGAGAGTGTGTGTAAATGGCATTTTTATTACTGGCCTGCTGGACACAGGTGCTGATGTAAGTATCATTACCCCAGAATCTTGGCATCCGTATTGGCCTCTTCAGAATGTAAATGTTCAGCTCCTGGGAATTGGAACCCTATCTCGAGTAAGGCAGAGCACGAGATGGGTTGAATGTATAGGGCCAGAGGGACAAATAGGAAAATTAAAGCCATATGTAGCCAATATCGCAATGAATTTATGGGGTCGTGACCTATTACAACAATGGAATACTGAAATTAACATTCCTGCTAAATCTAGAGCCTATATTTCTGAGAATAATATTAAAAGATATTACAAACGGAGAAAACCGGCCATTCGGGCTGTACAAGAACAAGCAATTGATGTCCCTTCAGAGATACCAACAGCCTTGCCTCTAAAATGGTTGACTGAGAAACCAATATGGACAAAGCAATGGCCTTTAGCTGAGGAAAAGTTACAGGCTTTAGAACAGCTGGTACAAGAACAATTAGATGCTGGACATATAGAAGAGTCTACCAGCCCTTGGAATTCTCCTGTATTTGTGGTTAAGAAAAAATCAGGTAAATGGAGAATGGTGACAGATCTCAGGGCCATCAACAAGGTTATTCAACCTATGGGCCCTCTGCAATCTGGAATTCCTTTGCCCTCTTTATTACCAAAAGGATGGCCTCTCATAGTTATTGATTTAAAGGATTGTTTTTTCACTATACCTTTGCAAAAAGAAGATAGAGAAAAATTTGCATTCACAGTGCCTACTTACAACAATTCTCAACCTTCGAGGAGGTACCACTGGACCGTTCTCCCCCAGGGTATGTTAAATAGCCCCTCCCTGTGCCAATATTTTGTGAACCAACCATTGCAAATAATACGCAAGAAATTTCCCAAATCTATAGTATACCATTACATGGACGACATCTTGTTATCCGATTCAAACATGGATACCTTGAACAGACTGTTTGAAGAAATAAAGATACTTTTACCTAAATGGGGATTGCAATTAGCTCCTGAAAAGATTCAGAAGGGAGATTCTGTTAATTATTTAGGTTATAAAATAGGTTTGCAAAAAATTAAGACACAAAAAGCACAAATTAGGAGAGATCGCCTACGGACTCTTAATGACTTTCAAAGACTGTTAGGAGACATTTCCAGTCTACGACCAGCTATTGGAATAACACCTGATTTAATAATTCATTTGAACAAAACCTTGGATGGTGATAAAGATTTAAACAGTCCCAGAGAATTAACAGCTGAAGCAGAAAAGGAACTGACAATGATTGAGGAAAAATTACAACAGGCACATGTGGACAGGGTGAATCCAGAGCTCGATTGTATTCTCGTCATACTACCATCAAAAATTTCTCCTACAGGAATTTTAATGCAGAGAGATGATATTATTTTGGAATGGATCTTTTTACCACATAAACCAAGTAAGAAACTGAAAACTTATGTGGAAAAAGTCTCTGAGTTAATTATAAAAGGCAAGCTGAGACTTCGTCAACTAGCAGGCATAGACCCAGCAGAAATTATAGTGCCTTTCACTGCTGATGAACTAAAGAAATTATGGGAAGATAATGAACCATGGCAAAGAGCTTGTGCTAATTTTTTGGGAGACATTAATAACAACTATCCAAAAAGCAAGCGGCTTAACTTCATAAAGAGAACTTCTTGGATTCTTCCTCGAATCGTCCGTGATGCTCCAATAACTGGAGCCCGTACATTCTATACTGATGCCAATAAATCAGGGAAGGCAGGTTACAAATCAGAAGACTTGGATAAGGTGGAACAAAGTCCGTATACTTCTGTCCAGAAGGCGGAATTATATGCCATTCTTATGGTGCTAAGGGATTTTAAAGAACCTATTAATATAGTTACAGATTCACAATACGCAGAAAGAGTTATTTTACATATTGAAACTGCTGAATTTATACCTGATGATACTGAACTAACCTCATTGTTCCTCCAGGTTCAAGATTTGATCAGGAACAGGCTTTGCCCTATATATATAACACACATCCGATCCCATACGGGTCTGCCAGGTCCTCTAGCACAAGGTAATGCAGAAATTGATCAATTATTGATTGGTAGTGTGCTACAAGCCTCTGAATTTCATAAAAAACATCATGTTAATAGCAAAGGTTTGAAGAAAGAGTTTTCAATTACATGGCAACAAGCTAAGGAGATTGTAAAGAAATGCCCTACTTGCTCTTTCTATAACCAAACGCCACTGCCTGCAGGGGCTAATCCAAAGGGCACCCAAAGGAATGAAATCTGGCAGATGGATGTGTTCCACTTTGCAGAATTTGGCAAATTAAAATATGTACACCACACCATAGACACATATTCAGGTTTTCAATGGGCTACTGCCCTGAGCTCAGAAAAGGCTGATTCAGTAATCACACATTTATTGGAAGTTATGGCCATCATGGGTATACCTGCGCAAATAAAGACAGATAATGGTCCAGCATATGTATCTAAGAAAATGAAACGCTTTTTTGATTATTATAATATAAAACACATTACAGGTATACCAAATAATCCTACAGGTCAGGCAGTTATAGAAAGATCAAATCGTACTATAAAGGATATGCTGAACAAACAGAAAGGGACTGAAAATACCCCCAGAAATAGATTACATAATGCTTTATTAACCTTGAATTTTCTTAACGCTAATGAGAAAGGAACGACAGCAGCAGAAAGACATTGGATAATGGAAAAGTCTGCTGAACTAAATCAACCGATTTATTTCAAAGATGTGCTGACCTCTCAGTGGAAGCCAGGAGATGTGCTACGTTGGGGAAGGGGTTTTGCTCTTGTTTCCACAGGAGAAGAAAAATTGTGGATACCATCAAAATTAATAAAGTTTCGATTTGAAGAGGAGAAACCTCTTGGAAAGGAGAAATGACAACTCATCCACAACGATGATATTCATACAGGTGGTAAGAAAAACATATAGAATGGGGGCAGGGTTCTGTTCTTATCTCCACAGGAAAACACTCATCTTTGAGAAATTCAAGGGACTTGGATACTGACAGATGGAAAAATACCTGCCCAATAGGAAATATCAAGAAAACTGAATGGGTTGTGTAAGTAATATTAAACCATATTTCTAAATTTATAAAGCTGGTTTTGAAGTTGGACTCTGGCTCAGTCCCTCTCCAATTCCAAGCCTGTTAGTAAGAGAAAAACCCAGAGTTTCTGGAGTTTCTGTCTCATGTCAAGAGCCATGATATGGGACAGAAAGAAATATGAGTTTAGAAAACATCTTTGCTTTTCTTCATATCTATCATACTTTTCATTGAATATATCTATCATGTCTTTCATTGAATATATATATATATATATATATATATATATATGTCTATATGATTAATGTTTAAGTTTTTCATAATGAACAATGAGTTTTTCCTGAAGTGACATTTGAAGTTTCCAGGAAGAAGATGGGGCCCCATAACAACAACTCCACCTGGTTGATATGACGTCGTGATACTGACAGCGCTACTACAAGACCTGCTTTGGGTACCAGCTGCACAAGACAGTTCCAACTTGGTTAGCTGAAATGGTGCACATCTTATGCAACATTTTGGCCAGACCTGCACGAGAATACTCAGAGACTATTTGCAATCTTAAAAGACATTATCTTGAAATTTAACCATCATTTTACTTTCACAGGATCCCCCAGAAAGAACGTCGCCCCTATGACAGCTGGAAGTAATTCTAGAGAACGACGTCCCCTCTCCCAGTAAAGTTTGCCCTTGGGTTTAGGGACATCATTTAGGGGTTGATTATAATTAGTATATGATTGAGGGTTGGGGGAGGAATTTTATAAGCTCAGGGATCATTTTGAAAAAAAAAAAAAGAGGGATGATGGGATAATAGACAAATATATTGGTATAGATTCTTGTATATTGATACAAAGTTAAATTATATTGACTATTGTACGCATGCATGTTTCTACCTCTGTTTAAAACATTTTTATATATTGACATATATTGTATTGATATATATATATATATTGTATATATTTACCACATTGCAGTGTACATTTCTACCTCTGATTAAGATACTTATATAATATTTGTGTATTGATATATATTTACCTACTGCAATGTATATTTGTACATTGTTTATATTTGGAGGTCATTGTCCTCATTTGTTTCACAGTCGTTTATTGTCTTAGTCTTTAAGTTAGATAGATATTGAGAATTATATAGACTAATTGTCATCTAAGTTTGTCATTTATAATTAGACTAATCAGGTTCTTTAGATATATAGAGATTATACTCAGTATAGATAGATAATCTTCAACCTCTTCAAAGAGCTGTAGAAAATGGCCTTTAATCTAACTCAGAGTTTCGTGATAGTGAGACACAATTGCTCCTGGCAACACCGCTCTATTCCCGAGAGAATGTTGAGCACCAAAAACACTCCATCTGGAGCCTTTCTATTTGGCAGAACTGGCCTTTGGGCAAAGAAATGCCCATACCTCAACCACTGACAGAGATACAGAGCGTGCATCAATGGATAAAACAGGACTGTCATATCCTGCCAAGACAGGGTAAGATAGTTTTGAAAAGTTCCTTGCCTTTAATAATGGTATGTCAGTTATGTTAGGCCTTAGCCAAAATTGGTTGACTCAATGTTGCAAACGAGACTTTGGGTGATTGCCCAGGTAGTCAGTTGTCTCTGTCAATTGTTGCACATTTTGGATATATCTCGTTTGTTGAGTAGTGTTTATTCCCTTCTCAGATCTTTGACTGAGTTGAAGATTATATAATTGTAGTTACTCTTTACATTATTTGGACTTCTTGAGATAGAAAGTTTAGCAAAGCTTTTGTTCTCAATATTGTTTGTTGTATTTATTATTTGTTGTTATTGTATGTAGTTGTATTTGGTTTAGTTCTGTCTTATTTAGACAAAAAGGGGAGATGTAGGGATAAGTCCCGCCCCTTAAGGGGCGTGTTCGCCTCGGGCTAATGTCTGCCTATAAATTTGGCGAGCAAGCTCCGAGCTTCTCGCTTCTGCTTTCCTGGTCTCCGCGGGAACGGTGGTTCTGTAAGTCTATTTCTACATTAAAGCTATATATATATATATTTTTACACTCTGTCTGCATTCATTTACGCCGTTACAGATGGGGGCTGGTGCACTCAATGCTTGGTGCACATCTGCTGTTTCTTATTTTAACAACAGTGAAAGGTGCCAGTGTGAGAAACGGAAACTTTGTTCATGGGGGCTCCCTTTCATAAGGATTGTATGGAGTGAACCCTGAACATGGGAAGCAAGAACAGCAGGTGCAAAGGGAGATGGCCTATGAGGAGCTGTGCTCGAGAGGCTGAGAGAGCTAGAGAAGTGAGAACAAGAGCTTTGACAATCATGAACATGGAATGATACCTCGAAGACATTAGGGGACAGAGGAAGAAAACAGAGCAGTTTGGGGATGGATTGGAAATAAGACACCTCAGATTGAGTGCGCACATATATACCCATCTACAAACACACACGTGAACGCACACACACACACACACACACACACACACACACCACACACACACATTCCCTAAGGATTTGTGCCATGGATCACATGGAACATATATATTTATTTTTGCTGTCGATGGAAATAAAAATCTATTAAATTGCAAATGTAGAAATGTGTTCTAAAGTGGGAAAGAAGACTGGTGAATAAGACCAAAAAACATCACATGAAATGCCCCAAGAACTGGTGAAAATACCATATGAAAAATCAAGACGTTAAAGATCTGAGAGAGAAGATGATGAGCAGGTGAGTGTTGTCAGCAGAGGTTTAGGAAGCAGAGCAGAGAATGTCAACAGTAAACAGCAGCAGGGGGCAGTGCCAAGGCGCAGCAGCTGGAAGAACACCAGAAAGGAATTACAAACAGCAGGTGGAAAGGACCCCTGCATCCTGTATCTCTTCTCAGATCCAGGGACATTGGAGCTGCTGCAAGATGTTTGAATATTCTCAGCACACACTGAACAGCTCAATCATTTCTCATGAGAACCCAGTTTCCCTGCTGTACATTAGGGAAGCCCACCAACTTTCATGTTTTTCCATTCAACAGCTTTGAGAGAAACATTTCATATGAATAATAGTCTATATTGCTTTCTAATCTATTTATCAGAGAGTTCCAAACAACTATTCAGACATTATTGTTCAATTTAAAAAAAATACTGAAAAACACAGGATACTTAAGATTCCAAAGAGCATGTTTTCCTGTCTAACATCACTGCAGAATAAACACTGTCTCTTTGGCGGCCCTTGGTTATGGCATTCATTGAAAACCTGCCATCTATTTCTGCTAGAGCCTTGGTCTATGGCCAAAGTTTATAAAATGAAGTTTGTCCTCAAGAAACTTTCAACTTAGTTAAGTGAATCAACCTTGACACAAAATTAGCAATTAGAGATGATGCATTTTCAAGCAGAATAAATTTCCCTTCAGATACCAGGACACTAGGGAATTAATTCCAATAAGCTTTGGTTCCAATCTACCAGCTAAAAGCTTGTTAGATCCACTTAGGAATGCCGAAGAGGAAATGTACAAAGTTCATCAATGAATACTTTTGAAAATGCAAATCGAGTCCAGTGAGCTTCCGTGACTAATATGTAAGGATGTGGTTAGCAATCAGAACCTTCTCCAAAAGAGATTCAGACGTGAACAATAGACATAATAGAGACACAGGAAGTCTATTTGAAATTCGCACATACGTTTCTTTCTTTGATTATGGAAAATAAATTGCACCAAGAAAAACCTTGTGTCATAAAGAATGTAAGCAAAATTTAAAAGACCAGTGGTCTTTGAGGAAAAAAATATCTGCTCTTTCGAATCAATTTCTTTTCTGGTTTATGATGTCATTTTGAACCACACAATACCTCACAATGGCAGGCATAAAGGAATAGAGACAGCTTTCATGGGCTTAGACCCTCAGAATAATTTTAAATACAAAAAAAATTGTCATTATTTTTGAAAACTAAAATATTTTGAGAGAAATAATTCGTGGGTAACTTACTCTAAAATTTTCCATTAAAGTGGTGTATATTGTTATTGCTTTGACTTAAATATAAATTACATAAATGCAGTATTTGATTTTCTATGTACTCAACTATGAATAGTTGGGAATTTTGTCTGATTGAAAACAGTAAATTGAATATACTAAATATAAAAGCATTAAGTATTTGGAAGACTTCACCCTATATAATCTTCAAAACTGATTTAGGAGATATACTATTACCACATTCACCAATGTCTCCTTTGTACACATGAGAAGTTCCATTATTTACTTCAAATTGCACGGCCAGCATGCAGCAGACCCCAGCACTCATACTCTTACGTCTGCACATGTTATGTATTATACCAAAGCTGTTGTGGGAATTCATTCAGCCAATAGCCTTCTGGATACCAGCCCAGTAGGGCGTGGCCTGGGGTACTATAAGCACAGACAAAAAGCAAGCTCAGCCCCTTTTTCCTTTTACTTGGTTGATGGTAGGAGTTCTGTATGCAGCTCCGAGCACCCACAGAGCAGAGGAACACAGTGAGTGTTCCCCAGAAACATTTGTTATCCTTTATTATGGGCTTTCGTAGGCTTCCTTGAATTATGCTACACAAAGCCTTTCCGTTTGATACACAAGAGTATTTAGAAAATGGAAAGGAGGGCTTGTTTCTAATAAACAGACCAAGGCCAAATTTTAGTAACTCGCCCAGAGCCTCCCTTGTCCACGCTACTAAAGTGGAAACCAACACCCAGGGCTCCAGTTATGTGCATTGCTTTCTCCCGAGAAGCTGATGCCACTGCTCTCATTTGACCCCTCTCTACTAACCCAGCCAGTGAGGGAACACAAGTTAAATATCTCATGACCTTTGAGGAGCTGATTTCTTTCAAAACAATGAGAGGTTAATGGCATGGGCTGTTAACACTGGATGCTGAAGACATTTCGCAACTACGTACTAGTAAGCCAAGCCAGGCCTCTTTCCAGAGACTCTGAATTTGATCTGATGACACAGTCCTTGACTGCAATGACGTCATCTCAGTGATGCCAAATGGATAATACCCGTGTGGTCGTGTTGGATGGTACAGTTCCGTAACCTTCATCACCTCCCTCTTCTTGAATTATTGTCAGAAAGGTTGAAACTTCACTTTTATTTCTAGCCATTATTTTGAAAAAAAAAAATTGCTCAAAGTAAAATGACAGTGACAGCTTATGCTTTTTGGTAACCATACTCTACAAATCTAATAAATGATCCTAAATTTAAAGTAGCAAAATTTGGTATCTTTCCATTCCCAGCAGGCTGCCACTGCATCAAGAGAGGGGAAGACAGGGTGGTGTCTTCCTGATTTTTACACATGAAGATAGCTGCCGATCATCTACTGATGACTGGTAAATAAATCGTACATTCAAACTAAGTAGCTAGAACAATACCGATGGGGCTTGGAAACCCAATTAAATTTGGTAAGGCGGATTAAATTAGGCGGCTCGTTAATATACAAGTTGAAGCTACATAATGAGCTCATATGGAACTGGAGATAAGTTGCAAAAACTAAAAAACAAAAATTGGAGCCATTTCCAAAGATCTTGCCTATCTTTGCCAGCCCCATAGTGAACAGCAGTTCCTTCCTATTGCCAGCAAGCTTAAGTCTACACGGCCCTGGTGTTCTTCTCTGCCAGTTTTCTACATGTGTCCCAACCCTCTGCCTTCCCACTCTGTCTTTTCCTTTCCGTTATCTGAGTTGTTCTTGCTCCTTCTGTTTCCCCGACTCCCCTTCCCAGTCTGCTTCCAGCAATAAGATTAAGCAGATTATTGTAATTTTGTTGTTGTTGTTTCCCTACCATCCTGCCAAGCTCCTTACTTGCTAAAATTCTAGGCTTTTGTTGGAAACACAGCCAAATCCATTCAACAGATAGTTCCTGGCAGGCTCACATGCAAGCAGGCACACGGGGAAACACTATCACCCAAGTTTACCATGGCTCTGGTTTTCTTTACCTAAATCACTGGATTAAGAATAGAAGGAGGACTAGAAGGAGGACTAGAAGGAGGAAGAGGACTTGGAGGAGGAGGGAAGAGGAAGGAGGGAGGGTCTGTTTATGCTCTCTGATACCTGCCTGGTTTTATTCCAGAAGGTGAGGATAAACAAAGTTGGGATTTCCTCAAAAAATATTCCTCCTCTGGACTATCTGTATTTTAATAAATTAGCATATCTGATTTTTAAAAAGACCCCCCCCCTTTTAAAGGAGGGATATGGGGCACCCAAGCTATTTGTCTTCCCAAATATTCATCAGTTTCATGTTCTGGGTTTTGAATAACAGACATAAGGGCACTGGAATAAAACTGTCTCACAAGAGAAAAGATCTTTCATCTTGACTCTCTCAGCCCTGTCGTGGTGCGTGTTTACCTGTGATAAAAGTCTAGCCTTTGTCTCTCAACATCTATCAGAGAGAAAACAGCTGTGTGGCATTGATTTCAACAAGGGGATGGGTGCCTTTCAGTCTGATCTTTTTCAGAATGAACAGCCGTCAGAATGCGCTGACAATGAGAACAGTTAAGAAGTTCCAGTCCTGAGTTGCTTATAAGAGCCCAAGAAAATCAGAGCAAAATACCCTGGCAATAAATAACCATTTTGCACTAGATGTGGGACCATTTTGAACTGGTTGATATAACGGTTCCTGAAAACTCAGAGATTGCCTTCCCATCTGCTGGACACCCTGAGATTCAATACAAATTAGAGTTCTCTATATATTTTAGATCTTATTTGCTTGAATCTTCAGAAAATATTGAAAATAGCAATATTTAATAACAACATTCTTGATATGATCATTTGGATTTCTATGCTGCATTTTAGATCTCTAAAAAAAATGAACCTAATCTTAAATAAATGAGTGAACAGGGTCAAGAATAAGTACCCAAACAAATAATGTAATAATTTGATTCCTAAACTTCCCACTAACCTATCAACAAGGAAGACGACAGACATACCTACCCACTCAAAACCCATGGAACACTAATCTTTTAAAAAAATGCTAGGGGCCTGGAGAGATGGTTCAGAGATCCAGAGTGCTTAATGCTCTTCCATGGGATCCAGATCTTTGTCAA
Source organism: Microtus oregoni (assembly GCF_018167655.1). NCBI lineage: Eukaryota > Metazoa > Chordata > Mammalia > Rodentia > Cricetidae > Microtus > Microtus oregoni. Next base: position 28,455,053 of record NW_024543071.1, on the reverse strand, counting down.
GAAGTAAATCTCACAGCTGACTGGGAGTGAGGCTCCAAGGGGATCCAAAACCCTCCTTTTACTTGGACAACAACAACAACAACAACAACACACACACACACACACACACACACATAGATAATACTAAAATTTTTAAAGACTTTTAGATCAATATACCTTTTAAGAAGTAGAATTACATAGATATCACTTTACTGACCCCTAAAATACAAAGGAGAAAGAAGATCCTAAAAGGGGTGAGATGGCTCCATGATTAAAAGCACTTGCTGTTCTTTCCAAGATCTGATTCACTGTACTTACAGGGCAGTTCACAACTGTCTCTAACTCCAGCTCCAGGGGCTATCTGATGCCCTCTTCTGGCTGTGAGGGGCACTGCATGAATGTGGTACATTGGAGAATAAGCTGGCAAAACTTTAATAAATCTTTTAAAATAAAAATCCTAAAATCCGTTAGGAGGACCTTGTCCGGGTATTCATCACTTACTTCCTCGCAGAGTCCTACGGGCAAGTCAGAAGGTGGACTTTGCAGTCGCGCAGCCTGGCCAGTCTCGGAGTTTCCTGGCTGCTCTCTTGAAACTACTCATAGGATTTAAACAGAGAGCTCCAGATTTTTCTCCGGTATTGGGCCCCACAATTTATATAGCCAGTCTTGAGTCAGGGATGTAGATCCAGACAGGTGTGGTTTTGAAACGGAGCTTAGCCTTCTTATTGAAATGGCTATTATATTATTTCAGAGCCCTTCCTTTCCTTGTTGCAATAGTAAATATTGATACTTTCTCTGTTGTAATAAATAAGGCGGGTGGCGCATATGAAAGGCCCAGCGGCCTCTCTCACACATAGGCACTTACGTGCTAGCCTTCTTCTGCCTCTGCCTTCCCACAGATGCCGCCTAACACACTGGTAGCTACGGCAGAAGTGGTTCTGTGAGGATGGGATGTGCCTTTAAGTTCCTGAAAGGTGGTCACTAACTAACTCACAGTTTGTTTGATCTGGGAAGATAAAACGATATCGCATGGGTCCTGGGGAGATGGCTCAGAGGGTAAGAGCACTCCCTGTTCTTCCAGAGACTCCAACTTTGAGTTCCTGTGTCCACATGGCAGCTTATAACTTGTCTGTAACTTCCATTCCAGGGTATACAACACCCTCTTCTGGCATCTGTGGGCAGATTCACACACACACACACAATCTTGAAGGTCGTTTGAAGGTACCGTAGACCTCGGGCACTATGCTTCAAGGCCTTGACGCTATATGTTCACTCTCCCTAATGAAGAAGCTCTAGCTGAATGACAGGCATTGGAACACAGCCTTGCATTCAAAGGGGAAGTGCTAGACCATCCAGCTGGGGCTTATGATGGGACAGATCTGAAAATCGATGCTGTCGGCTTCAGCTGCTCATCTGCCCCTAGATCAGAGCTTTTCAACCTTCCAGACGCTGCATCCCTTGAATACAATTCCTCATGTAGTGGTGACCCCAACCATAAAATGATTTTCATTGCTACTTCATAACTGTCATTTTGCTATTGCAATGAATCACAATGCAAGTATTTTTGGAGACAGAAGTTTGACAGAGGGGCCGAGACCCACAGGTTATGAACCACTGCTCTAGATCTAAGAAGTTAAATTTAGAGAGCTTGAAGAGAAATTATTTGCCATTCTGTGTCCTTTCCACCCTTGTGGACACGGTATTCATTCTCTTCTGTCTTCATTTCCCAAGACTAATGTAACAAACTGTATTGACTAGGTGGCTTAAAAAACCCGTTGCCTCGGTTCAGAATGTTTAAAGTCCCAGTTCAGGGTATTCCCTGGGATGGAGGAGTGGGAGAATCTGTCCTGCGCATTTCTTTTAGTTTCGGAGGTTCTGGGGTCAATCCTGGGCATAAACATGTCACTCCAAAGCCCACTTTCATGTTCACCTAAAAGTTTTTCCATGTGAAGTCTGTGTTAAATTTCTTCCTTTTCATAGAACAAAAATGATGTTGGGGATAAAGGGCCCGCGCTACTTCAGCATGACCCCATCTTAGCTGAACTACTTTCACCTTCAATCAACCTATTAATAATAAAAAGCTACAGTCAAAAATGCCCAAGGGAAGCAGGTAGGACTTCCAATCTAACTTCCAGAAGTCACATTCCACAGCTGAAGGCAACCGAGAATCAGAAAATTTTAGCTATGCTGTCTGTTATTTAAAGAATTTAAAATGCCTGAAAAGTCAGTCACTGTTAAACCTTTAGCAGTGTTGGCCAGGTGACGGGAGAAAGGTGGCCAGAATGAGACCCTATTGTTATACAATTGACGTGGGACATGAGTGTGCTTCTGAGGTCAATCAAGATTACATGTCAAAGCAAAGACACACCAGCAGAGACTGGGCATGGCAGAGGTGGAGAGTCAGTTTCATGGATATTCCTTCTTCCCCTCCCCCCCTATTATTCAGAGGGGTACTATGGAACTTCCACCAATGGGCTTCTTTGGTTTCCTGACAACTATCCCAGACAGAGTCTGAATTGGTTGTCCACGTTAATCCGAACTCCCACAACACCGCAGCTAGTCAGGTAAGATCTTTACCCCAACCCAATGGAGCACTGTCTCAATAGAGGAAAACGTGACTGAGCAAAAGAGCCAGACGCGCATCTTCTCCCAGGCCAGGCAGGACTGGAAATGGGAAAACATTTTAAACTTGTTGGGAAATCTTAAATATTTAAAGGGAAGCCATTCTTATCATTGAAGGAGATGAGAAAAACATGATTGTCTGCAAGAGATTTTCTACAGGAAAGAGGAAGAGCAGTTTCATGAAGCAAGTTTATGAAGAAGCAGTGGAAGGGAAAAGGTTTGCCTACGCCCCTTCCAGAAAGCTCCGGTATCTAGTTGTCTGAGAGCAGCCCCGTGGCACGGAGGATATCAGTACTGATGGTTGTATAAACTTCTCTTTCAGATCACTTCACCTCTCAACCTGAATGTCTTCATTTTAAGGGTCTGTGCCCAGGCTGGCACGACGGCTCAGTGGACAGAGTGCTTGCCCAGCAAGTATGAGAATGCACAGACAAGGTGAGTAGGCTTGCCTGGAGAGTAGAGCAACCTGGCTCACTGGGATAGCCCAAGCTACAAGCTCCCAGCTCAACATAAGACCCTGCTTTGGAAAATTAAGTGGAGGGCGACTGTGGAAAGCACAGGGCGTCAACCTGAGACCACCAGGCAAACACATGCATGCACTGAACGCACGCCCGGCCATGACCACATACATTCAAATACTTGTACACACACAGGCGCACAACACACACACGAGATCTATCATAAAGTCCTCACAAAACTTAAATAGTTAATTGCAAATCGCATACGTAGACTTCAGGACAACTAAATACATACCATGTCACGGGCAAGGCACAGTTCTCACCTATGGTGGTTTAGACAAGGGAAGGAAATTAGGCTCCAGTCAACTTTGACCTCTAACAACGGTGACATATAGTATGATGAGAGATAGAATGGGCCTCTGCAAGGAAGCCTATTGATGACTCATGCGGTCACAGCCTATTGTGAGCCATGGACTGTGACCACCAGAGGCCGATCTTTAGCAACGTTTCCTCCTCCATGTGTTGCTGCAGATACTGCATGCCGGGAGATCTGGCTGCTTGGACACATGGAGTTCTGACAAGGAGATTGTCAGTCTGAGTGGAACTGTTCAAATTTTAATGCCATCTCTTATCCTAATGCAGTGAAGACGACAGTGTCAATTAAAACGCCGCAAGTGTTTGAGCACTCCAAATATAATGCTGAGAGTACGTGCCGTTTCCTGGAAATCTTTGCACTTATCAGAGCCTCTTCCAGTTCTGAATGTTCTTGGCAAAATTTTAGAGTGGAAACTGTTTTGTGCTGTGCAGCTTACGTTTTTGTTTGTTTTCCTCAGAGCACACCAGGGTTATCTAAACTCTAAAGACAGTCTGCTAGGAATCAGAGAAGAAATCTGGCTTCCATTCAAATTAGACACAACTATGGCATGTAGCAAAAACTGAAGACCCAGAGAAAATTCCCAGGTTGTGTATTATTTGTTTTTATTTTTAATCTGCCTTCTGTGTAAGTGATTAAAAGACACAGGAAGGATTTACTGAAAACCATCTCTGTGAATTTATCCAGTAACAGACTGCAGGATGATATTGGGGCATAGGTCACAAATTCTTCTTCTTTTCTGGGATTCAGCTCTGTTTTCATAGGCTTGACCTTTGATACATTACTGTACCAAACACTCCAGTGCTTCACTGCATTTGGACATGTCCCTGTGGAAAGGGCTTACAGCTTTCTTATGTTTCAACATAAAGGCTGTATATAGGCAACCCACATCAAAAGCATAGTGTTCCAGCTGCAATCTTTTGGCACGGTCAACTTAGGCAATTATTCTGTATTTAGTCTGCTTTTTAGACTTGTAGAACACCAGGGGGTGGTGGAGTGGGTAGAGCACTTCCTGTGCCAGCGTAAAGATCTGAGTTTGAATCTTCATTACTCACATAGAAAGCTCAACATGCCTACCTGTGCCTATAACCCCAGCATTGGAGGGTCCTAGAAACAAGACCCCCAACCAACCAGCCTGGTAGAAACAGTGGACTCCAGTTCAGTGTGAGATCTTGTCTAAAGGTAATCAGGGGGAAAGTGATAGAGAAAGACACCTGTGTCCCCTCCCAGCCTCCCCATCTGTGCGCTCAGGCACAGGTGTGTGCACAGGTGTGTGCACTCAGGCACAGGTGTGTGCACCTGTACTCCTGCACACACAGTAAACAAACATGCACATACAATAAACAAACAAATAAAAGAGAGTGTAACCATCACTCTGTCTCTCAGTTCCTGTGCTAAATTCCATTAAAGGAATTTAAACAGAATATTTAAGCAGCAGAGTTTATTACAGAGTGAAACACACTCTGAAGAGGCAAGGGTACACAACAGTCACCAGGACAGTGACACTTATCTACAGTTTATACATAAGTCTCTAGAACAGACAGATTTTCCTAGGGAACTTGTACTTGTCCGTGTGGTTGACAGGCTTTTTTAGTTTGACTCTTACAAGAAAAGCCAATGTTATATCTTTATCCACCAGAAAGCCTCTTATATCTAGTAGGGTTTCTGGAACCAAGTTTAGGTGGTTTCCTATTGCTGACTTGCTGAGAAGTTGGGGATGTCAGGTCTCCTCCTGACCAGAGCTGTGACTCAGGTCCTAGTCTTCTTATCAGCTGTTGGAATCCTGCAGTGCTAAGTCCTCAGTGGACAGGCTGGGTTCCAGCCCTAAAGTCCTCCAAGTTTGCTCATATCTGACTAGCTACCTAACAGAAAGGCTGTTCAAATCCTGAAATACTTAAGTTGTTAGGACACATCTGCATTTGTGAACAAGATTCACACTAGTTGAAAGAGGTTTTGTATTCAATTGATGGGTAATAGGGAGTTAGAAGTGGAGAATAAGAAACCATTGTGCTTTGGCTATGTTATAGCATCTGCCACATGTGGTGAAGATGAAAGACTTCTCCAGCCAAAACAACTGACTGACCTGGCAAGGATGTGCCTTCCCTTTGAGAAAAGTGGGTCAGCAATGGTAACTGAAGATAAAATAGTCAAAAAGAGACAAGCTGAACAAGAAAATGGGCGGCTCCTAGACTTCGCACCAAGCTCTTGGAAACATTTTACCTGATGGTGTTTTCTGTAGCAACCAAGGGTAAGGGTGTTCTTTGGCAATGTGTAAAGGCGGTACAGTTTCTCAGGTGTTTCTCTGGGATGTTTCTATTTGGTTAGACTTTCTTTGGAAGCTCTAACCCTAAAGTAACTTTGTTCTCATTAGATTGTTGCGAATTCTATTTCTTCTTTCTAGATCAGTGTTTACCCCTTTGTCAGCACCCTGCAAATAACCTTCCTGAGGGACTTACTTTAAAAACACTGATCTTGATTAAGTGGACCAAAACAGTGTACACCACAATATACATTTTATAGGGATCATTATTGTCTTACTTTTTATATATACACACATAGACACTTTGGTAAAAAAAAAAATGTACACACAGACTATTAGGAACACAAGAAACAGACTTAATTCACCCTCTAATTTCCTAATGTCAATGCCATTTCTATGATGGCCTTAGCATCATGGCTCATCTTTCATCCTTTTATGATAAAGTGACACTGACATTCCTCCACTGACAGATGTCATCTAAGACTTCCACATACTCTAACTGTGCTTGCCCATTGGGACCACACTAGGAGGAAAGGCCAGCAACATCAAGACCTCGGAGCTGAGGAAACAGTGAGCAGGTAGAAAGAACTAACTGAGGGGCTTTAGAATAGTCAACCTACAACTGACAGTAAAAGAACAGAGTTAAGCAAATAATGCAGATTTGTGAGTAAAATCATTTCCCCTGTTATTGAATTTTGTTTGATTTAATGCAGCCAAAGACCACCGTTGCATACTCAAATCTTAATGTAAGGGTGACTATACAATTGGTTTATCTTTTTGGATGACTTTTTCTTAAGAACCTAAGAAAAATGTACATGTATAAAAGGTTTAAGAAATGACCTTTTGTGGGACCCCTAGCAATGAGACCAGAAACAGTCCCTGTCTGCTGAGCTGGCTCTTTGGAACCTGTTCTCTCTATGGTGGGATGCCTTGCCCAGTTTGATGCAAGGGGCAGGAGGTTGGCCTTGCCTCAACTTGATATGCCATGCTTGGTGACTGCCATGGGGGGCCTTATCCCTTCTGAATGAAGACAGAGGAGAAGTGGAAGGGAGATGGTAAAGAGGAGGTGGGGATAAACTGTGGTTTGTATGCAAAATTTAAAAAAAAATTCATCTCATTCCAGATAGAAGGGCAATTATGAAGAAATCAAACAGCAACTGTTGGTGACGGTGTAGGAAACTAGAACTCTTTTCACTGTACTGGTAACAGTAAGCTGGTACAGTCACTACAGAAAACAGGATGGAGGGTTCTCAAAGTACTAAAAAATGAAAACTAGAACTAGTAAATAGTACAACTGTATCACACCTCGGTATGCACCCAAAGGTGTCTAAGTCGACATACAGAGATGATTGCCCATCCACATTCACTGACACACTGTTCACAACAGCCAAGATAGTGGACCAGCTTACAAGTGCGCCAGCAGATGTACAGATGAAGAAAACGGACTTTGTATGTCTGTTACGATCTTAATTAAAGCCCAAGAAGAACAAAGTTACAGCACTGGGGGTAGGGGAGCTGGAGATTATCAAATGAAACAATCAGATTCAGAAAGACAAAACCACATGCTTTATCTCATCAGTGGAGTCAATAAATATTCACACCTGCAACAAAAAATTGGCAAACATTAAATAATGATAACCACAGTTTGTGAGGTGAAATAATCATTGAATAAACTCTGTTTCTGAGCACTTAACTCTTGCTTCCTACTGGTAAATACAGTAATAAAACAAATTCATAATTACACAAACTTTTAACTTTACAGCTTAAATGACAAGAAAGGAAAGTTACTAGATCACTAATTCCCAATTTGTTCACCATCAACACTACATTTTGGAATATTTAAATAAAATTTTTAACAATATTTCAGGCTATAGAACATGTTTCCTAGGTTACACTTTATTTTCCACTATTTCAGTAATCAAATAAAGTGAAATAACCAATCACATTTTCTGAGGTAGAAGAGAAAACCAGACCAGCAACTTGAACTGACGTAATGCCAGTCAAATGTCTTAGAATATTTATGCAGATTTATATTTGTACCCCCAATATACATATACAATAAAATGTGGATTACGACTATCAACTGAAATTCTCTATAGAATCTTTTTTCTAGTGGCCATGGAGACACCAAATTGAAATTCATGTCTCTGAACATTGAAAACATATATTAAAAACAATTTTTAAAAATTCAGATCTGGTATCTGAGGCTATAGTCTCACATCTAATGATTTGGGAGCTAAGATACATAAATGAGAGAATAATACAGTTTGTCTTTCTGTGTCTAGGTTACCTCAGTCAGTATAATAAAATCCTAGTTCTATCCATTACCTGAAAGTGTCACGATTTTATTTTTCTTTAGAGCTGAATAGTGCTCCACAGTGCCCAAGTGCCTTCTTCTCATTACCCATTCATCAGCTGGAGGCAGTTAGGTTGTTTCCATTTCCCTGCTATTGTGAATAGATCAGCAGTGAGTGCAGCCGAGATCTGCGGAGTAGGTTGAGCCGTATGGTGGATCTACTTTTAGCTTTTGAAGAAACCTCCACGCTGATTTCCACAGTGACTGCACCAGTTTGCACTCCCTCTCACCAGTACCGGTTGTCAATGGTTGTCTTAACGTTGGCCATTCTGACTGGGTGAAATCTCAGAGCTGTTTTCATTTGCATTCCCCTAATTGCTAAGGATGACAAACACCTTTGGAGATATTTCTTAGCCATCTTTCTTTTTTTGAGAACTGTGTTCAGATACATAGCCTATTTTATAATTAGGTCCCTTTTTTTATCTTGACTGTGTTTTGAGTTCTTTACATATTCTGGATGCTAACCCTCTGTCACTATGTGAGGTTCCACCTCACTGGGTTGATTGTGTCCTTTGCTATCCATAAACAAGCTTTTAGTTTTACAGCGTCCCACTTGTCAGTTGTTGACCTTAATTCCTGGACAAATGGAGTCCTAGTCAGAAAGTACTTTTCCTATACTTACATCCACTGCACACCTGCCCCACCCCACCTTACCTCTCTCTCTCTCTCTCTCTCTCTCTCTCTCTCTCTCTCTCTCTCACACACACACACACACACACACACACACACACACACATACACACACACACACATACACACACACACACACACAAACACACAGTTTCAAATATTCCAGGCTTCACACTGAGGTCTTAATTCAATTCATCTGGAGTTGATTTTTGTGCAAGGTGATAGATACATGTTTTATTCATTCTTCTACATGTGGACGCCCAGTTTCCCCAGCACCACTTGTTGAATATGTCTGTCTAATATCCGACGGCTATAGTCAAATGTGTGCGTGTCTGAGTCCCCTATTGTTCCGCTGCCTTCACACCTGCTCTGGGTTGACACAATGTTGTTTTCATTACTATGATCTGTATTATATCTTAGGTTCTGGAATGCCAATTCCTCCAGCTTTGTTCTTTTTTCCCCAGAATGTTTTGGGTCTTTTGTGATCTCATGTAAATTTTAGAATTTTTTTTTCTATTTCAGTAAAGAAGGAGATAGGGATTTCGACTGGGATTGTGTTGGATCTGTACATTGCTTTAGGAAGAATGGTCATTTTTACAATATTAATTCTACTAATCCATGAGCAAGGGACATATTTCCTTCTTATAATGTCAGTCTCATTCTTCAAAGATTTGGTTTGCATTGTAGAGGTCTTTCACCTTCTTGGTTATGTTTATTCATATGCATATTTATATATATACATACACTCGTAGAAATGGGAATGTGTCTATGATCTTTTTCTGTGTTTGTTGTTGTGGAATATAAAAAAAGATAAACAATTTTTAAGTTAATTTTGCATACTGCCACTTTGCTAAAATTGTTGGTCATTTCCAGGAAAGAAAAAGGGGACAAGGAGAGGAGAGAAGGAGCTATAGAAGGAGAACTAGTAGGGTGCCGTTGCTATAAGGAGGGACATAGGAAAAACATGGTCTGGGGAACTTAGCTGGTGGGAACGGTAACAGAGGAGAAAGGGGGGGCATAAATAGCACTAAGAAGGTTTTAAAAACTATAGAGAATCATGTCATTTTATTTTATATATATATATATATGGATATAAGAGTTGAAATAAAAGTAAGCCACATGGGTGACAATGCTCCCTGCAAAAACTGAAGACTACATAACAAAAACACCCATTCCAGACATGAGAAACCACCCTTCCAGTTGGTGGATAGGGTGGTAATAAGCAAAACAATCTAGGCCATCGTCATTGCTCTGGATTGCTTCCCAAAAATTGAAAGTTCCTATTGCTGAAGACACTTGAGAAAGGACTTGGAAGCATCAACCTGGAACTGACTCAGAAGCCTCTTCTCTGAGAACTAGCTTTCATAGGACCAGAAGATGCTCAATAAGCTGTAGAGAGAGAGAGAAGCAATCTGTGATGTCTATGAACCACAAATAATGACCAGCATAGTAAGATATCTCCAAAGGTGCAATAGTAGTGGCGCTTATCTCTTGGGGGTAACTAAGAGCTATTTAATTGTACTTGTGGCCCACTCAACAGAAAGAAATTCACGCCTTGTATGTAAACGTACTCTACTACTTATGGCTGGTGAGCCTATGAACACTAAAGAGAACCGACAATGGCTATTTCCCTAAACCAGTATGATTTCTACATTTCAAATATGTATCCTTATACACACAGATGAGTGTAGATCTTACTCCTCAACAGAAAGCTCCTTTCTGTAGCAGATAGAGACCACCTCAGAAAGCCACAACTGGTCCAAATGCAGAGAACAACTAACCATGGGGTGCCCATCCCCAGTAGATACATCTACAACACAACGTTTACACCCAGGGCTCGGGCAACATTTCAGAAGAGAAAATAGAAATGTAAGAGAAAGAAGAATAGAAAGTTTGTTGTGAGAAGTCGTGTTCTATATCAACAAGAAGCTGTTGCCATAAAAAGCCAATAGTATGGTAGCCTAAAAGCCCAAACAATAACAACAACAAAAGACACGACAACATGGATGGGGAAAATCTCAAAAAGCTCTAGCCTTTGTTGAAAAGCTGCAAATAATGTTGCTGAGAGCAGGAAAATCAGTCTTCTTCAGGGACGATCCCCTTGGTAGGTTGTCCAATCCCAAATGGTCAGACATAAATACATACACATATTAGTAACAATAAAGGGACTTAAGAGTTGCATTTATAAATTTGTGTGGGTATATAACAAGAAAAATTAAAGAATAAGAGGCAATGGATTTGAGATGGAGTAAGGGGACAAAGGAGGAGTTGGTGGAAGAACAGAGAAGAGGGAAATTTAATAAATATAATACTCATTCATATATTAAGTTCTCAAAATTAAATGAATTATAGAAAGTCAGATCTGACCACATCCTTAGTGTCAGGAACTGAGTGTAAAGACTTGAGACTGAGGACACCCAAGTTCATGTTCTTCAGCATCTATGTCCTTATTTCAAAAACAAACAAACAAATAAACAAAACCGATTTTTACCCTTAAAGAGGTAGTGCAGTCAATGGTAAAGGGTTTGTATTCTAGAGAAATATTTAGACTTTATCCTAATCCAATGGAGTCACTGAATCACTCTAAAGCCATCCCAACCAAAGTGCCAAAAATCCAGGAGGAGATCAAAGTCTTTCAAGCAAAGAGAAGACAGTTCATGCAGTTGGAAAACATAAAACTTGTCACAGCCTTTGTGTCAAAAATAAGACAAGGCAGAACACAATAAAATAGTATCTTTAAAGTAAGGAGGGGGAACAAAGAACACAAGCTACAACTCTACAGTCACAGAAAACAGCCTTCAACAGGGAAGGCAAAACAAGGACAGCTTCCACACACAATTAATCCCAAAGCCCATCTCCCGGGATTGTCAAAGAAATCAAATGGCTTGATACACAGAAAACATTCTAAACAAGGCTTGATGGACAGTGAGCATGATGGGTATATATTAAAAATTAATAAGAAAATAAACAAGTGAAGCTTTTCCCACCCTGTTTAAAAATGATAACACTCCCAATAAAAAGACTGTAAAAGGCCACAGACTCATGTCCCTGGGAAGCAGTCGCGGTTAGTGCAACTGTTTTAGAATGGTGTCATTTCAATAACATGCCCTTTAAGCTAGAAGACAAAGTCAGGAAGTTTGAAGCTCTGTGAAGCTAGTGAAACATTTTGTTTCTAATGATTTCATTAAGAGTACCTCATGCTGCAGTTCATTGATAAGTCTCTTTTACATATATTATCTCCCTTGAATTATAACATGGCTTGAATTATGTAACTTTTTCATTCGATTTAAATGACTACTAAAAAAAATCCTCTCTGAGCAAGGCCTTGGCTAGGAGATTTGGGTAGGAGAAAACCATGACATTTCTCAAACTGCTTGCAAGTAGAACCTAGCCTAGAAACAGTAAAAATAATAATAATAACAATAATGATGATGATGATGAAGGAAAGTTGCCAAAAAGACAGTTTTGAATCTGCAGTGCTTCTCTGAGGGAAAGAACTCACTGATAGAATAAAATTGCTCAGAAGATCTCATTGTGGGGACACCAGTGGGCTTATCTAAATAGCGGAAAGGATCATAGGTCTGCCTTGAGTTTGTTCATTTGAGTAGATCGAGTCTCAGTTTTCTCAGGTGTAACAGGGTATAACACTGCCTTCCTTACTGATCTGTAGTTAGTGTTAATAAAACAAAGTCATACAAGACTGCAATAGTTTATGGAGGCATAATATGCAAATGCTGACAAAGTCAGCTTTGGGTGTTGGTAGTCATAACAGCGGGGAAGTAACATAACGTCTTAAATTTATTATAGGAATGATGAGGCTTGAAGTGATGTTGTATTTAGCCATTCTAGCCTGAAATGTGTACAGTATTTCTGTCAAAAACATGGTAATTTCACTCAGTCATAGTAGTAAAGATTCAATCACAGGGACAAAGGATAAAGGCAAGAAAGAAGCACTGACAGAGAAGAAGACCAAGAAAGGAAAGGTTTTTAAATCTGCAGACAAAGCATGATGGGAGAACATTTCCCACCTTACACCATATGAACATTGTAATCCTTGAACAAAAGTGGAAAGGAGAAGGATCCATCCTTATTTACCTTCCAGCTTAGGCTCCGGACCACTTGATAAATACAATGCATTCTGTTAAACATGTCTCTTCAGTGGCTACTAAGTTGTGGCAAACTGGTTTCTGGACTCTTGAAGTCCTGCAGCACAGATAAAGATATGTGTGTCTGCATTGGTCTCCCAATGATGTGGGATTCCCCTCTCTATGCTGTGAATACCATTGGTTAATAAAGAAACTGTTTGGCCAGCAGCTTAGCAGAATAGAGCAAGGCAGGAATTCCAAGCAGATAAAGGAGGAAAGAAGGTGGAGTCAGGGAGAAGCCATGTAGCCACTACGGGAGACAGTTGCCGGACACCAGACAGAACCTTACTGGTAGGCCACAAGCACTTGGCTATACACGGATGGGTTAATTTAAGATGTAAGAGCTAGCTAGAAATATGCTTAAGCTATTAGCCAAACAGTATTGCAATAATTATAGTTTCTGTGTGATTGTTTTGGGTCTGGGCAGCCGGGAAACAAATGAGCAGTCTCCACCAACATCCTAAGATCATCTCTCCCAAGGTAATGTGTTGGCCTTTCCTTTCTGTCAGCCAAGATTTCCCTGACCCAGTCTTCTTCCCTCTATTCCCAGCATGCTTCAGCCACAATATTTAGAGTTGCCCCTAAAAGGCTCAAGAGAGCTCCCTCTGGCCACATATACAAGCTGTTCAACAACTGTTCCGGGCTGAGCTTTGTTTCCTTAAGACACGACAGAAGGCTCAGGCTATAGGAGAGACTCATTTCATTATTTACTGAACTATCGTGACCCCAAATGAAACTGAGTTTGGGGTCTCAGGATGCCTGCTTGAGTTCAGAGTTGACAAGGAGCTCGGTTTACAAATCTGTGATTGGAATGGGTAATTAACAAGAAAATAAAATGCTCAGTGTATTACAGTCTCTGAATACAGACACTGTCTCCCACAGAGTGAGTATTAAATCAATATTTGACGAAGACACAGTGAGCAGCGATGCACAGCTGCCTGTGTGCCTGGGAGAACAGTTTTAACTGCAATCTGGACATTTTCTCACAAGGAAGACATTATTGGGCTTAACAACTTTCCCAAGAAAAGAAGCAATGAAAGCTTTTTCTCACTCAAAAGGAAACTTAAGGTAACCCGGAGACCCTGTTCTGTTGCAATGTGGCTGCGGTCTTTCTTGGGTGGGTTCGAAATGGTCTGGCACTATATTTAACACACATGGCTGTGGATTTCTGAGAGTTTCTATCAAATGGTCATCAAAGACACATTTGCTCTGCACGAAGAAATAGAAGCATCAGCCTCGCTCTGTGTTGCTTGAAAAACAGGAAGCAAAAGAGCCAAATATTCCAGCCCAGGCTTTGTTTATTTTTAACTCAGGATCACATGTAAGCCTCCGAGTCAGATCTCCGGGATCAAACGAGCAAGTCTGAGGTCACACACCAACTTTCCCAGGCCTTCGGGTCTTTAGCCTCCGCTGCCCTTCTTAACATGGGGATAAGAGCAAAGCGACACGGTGCCATCCAAACATCCCGCCTCATCACTGACAGGCAGAGTCAACAGAGATTCAAAGTCTGGATTTTTTTTTTTTTTGCTCGAGATAATTTTTCCCTACAAAAGCCCTATTATGTACAGCTGGATCTGATTACTATCATTACTACTTTAAGGGATGATTATCCTTCCCACCAGACTACTACAGACAGCTAGTTCATAAAGATAGCATCAGCTCCCACTGGCTGACACGATGAGAAAGTGATAGAGTCCTCTGCGGCATGTGCAAAATGAAAGAGAAGCAAGCTGCACACAGCAGTGGCTCCTGGAAGGAGGAATACTGTGTTCCATCAGCAGGGATCAATAGGCCTAAAGCCCTGGCCACTCCTATCAGACAAGGATGCAGAGAACTCCGGAGCAAAGCTCAAAGCACCCAGGAAGAAAGGAGGCCGCAGTACCTAGCATGCAGCCCTAAAGAACCTCAGCAACACAGATTTTCCACGGGTGCAGCCAAAAGAAATGAAGGTTCTTCATGGTTCTACAGTGCTTAGGGATATCTGAAGTGCCCTTTCTATTCTGATCCATACACGCACGCTACAAGACTCGGGTTGTTGTCATTATGTAAGGAGTACTCCCCGCACAGGTGAGAGCCAATAACTAAGATGCTTTAAACAAATATTGCTCAACCCTTGAGTAGCCTCTCTATGTTTTTGTCAATGACTCAAGTCATCCAAAAGGAAGATTTGGAGGGAACAAAAGGTTTAGCATTTATAATTGAATCCACTTGTTAGAGAGGTTATATTCAACACTTAAAGATAAATAATGATACCCGTTTTCTTCTTAGATTCACATTAATTTTGGTTTAGGATTTTTCTAAAGCCAAGAAGTCCCCCCTGTGGCTTAATATTCTTAGGATAAAATCCAAACTCTTTAACAGGATCTCCAGAGCCAGTGGTGGGCAGTAAGAAGCAGCCCACATCCACAAAGCTAAGTCCAGTTCTAGAACGTTCCATAGGTAACATGTTAGATTCCGAGGCATGTGCTTTCAGCAACTCATTTTGCAAGTAAAAGAAAAATTTAAAGAAAATTAATTGAACCCCGGCCCTTTCAACCTGTGAACCATGTTCTTGGCTATGCTTAGCTTCACTGACTTCCTATGAGCTGGACTCTGCAGAGTTTTAGAAACTTGACGTATGCCAGTCTCTCCGAGCAAGTCCCCAGAGAACTGCTTTCCTTCAGTTTCTCCAACAAACCAATATCTCTTCTATGCATGTCCTTAGCACACATTCTATAAGACTCTTCTTGATGTCACAACAATTTATTTCTCACCCTTAGGTCTAGTAGCAAACTGTTTACTCCCAAATATATCCCATATCAAACAACCTTTTCCACCCCCCTTTTATTTTCTTCTATTACCTTTTAATTTGTCTTCATCCTAGAATTCAACACAGTTCGACAGTTGTACTTTGAAGCGTGTCTCCTCATTGTTATATTTTTTATCACTACACTAGAGGTTCCTTATGCCTAGGACCACCACACCTTCAACAGCCAGAGTAATCATTGGCACAAAGTGGACACAAGGTACTTGCTGGATAAGTGAATGGGCTCTTAAATATGCTGTAAGTATGCACATTCATTCTGAATGTTAGTGTCAACTTCTCAGCCACTGTGGACAGACGTGGGCGGTGCAAGAACTAAGGAAAACACCTCTCTCTCTCTCTCTCTCTCCCCCCCCCCATTGGAAATCCCTTTACAACCATCTGCCTTCACACTGTCTCCAGAAACCATGCAAGCCGGGCGGTGGTGGCGCACGCCTTTAATCCCAGCACTTGGGAGGCAGAGGCAGGCGGATCTCTGTGAGTTCGAGACCAGCCTGGTCTACAAGAGCTAGTTCCAGGACAGGCTCCAAAACCACAGAGAAACCCTGTCTCGAAAAACCAAAAAAAAAAAAAAAAAAACCCAGAAACCATGCAGAAGGCATTAAACACCTTTGCTCAAATATAGAAATACTATGGCTATCTGTGTTCCCCTGACTAGTCACAAGGAAATAATCTTGTATCTTGCACTTTTCTTGAAATGACCTCAGTTTATGAAGTCAATGAACAGACATTTAAATACTTTCATGTATTGGCGGAATCAGAGAGCAACAACCTTTAGTAACCGTGCCTCCTAATCGATTCATAGATGGCTTACAGGTTTATGCTTAAATGCATTTTAAATGTTTCTATGAGGTCATTTCTAATTATGAAGTTTTCTTCAAGTCGCATAGGGACATTTTTGTTTAGTAATTCACCATTTAAAATATTTACATTCATCTCAGTGATCTCAGTTGTGGGTGGATTTGTCTGGGACCCCAGGAATAATTGGTAGTATCTGGAGACATTTTGGTTACTGACATTTCATGGGCAGACTTTAAGATGCTGACAACACACACACACACACACACACACACAGAGAGAGAGAGAGAGAGAGAGAGAGAGAGAGAGAGAGAGAGAGAGAGACAAACATTCCACAATGCCCAACAACACACACACACACACACACACGAGAGAGAGAGAGAGAGAGAGAGAGAGAGAGAGAGAGAGAGAGAAATTATCTCACCTAAAATGTCCAGTTACCATGTTAAAGTTTACCCAATGACTTTCAATGGGGGCTACACTGCCCCCTTGTGGAAATTTAAAAGATCGAGGTTGTCTTCCAGATATCTTTCTTCTAAAATCCACAGAATTCTGCACACTAATGAATTATTCCACAATCCACACAATTTCAAAAACCCTAGGGACATTCAGACAGGAGGAAAACATGCAGAACCATCAAAACCTAGACCTTAAATCCGTTTTACATGTGACTGATGTGTTTATTTTTGCATGAACTTAAATTGTCTTAAATTTGCTGGGAATGCGACTACCATGTAGACTGAGAGACAAGAGGACTTGGCTTCGTTAGAAACTTTTCAGATAATTGGTAACTACTTTAGAAAATGGAGCCACTCGTCAGGGATAGCACCAGTGGCCAATATCAGAGTGGCCAAGACTCCAGGTGAGTTTCAAAAGCACTGTTTCTCTGTTGCATAAAATGAGGTCAGCAAAAGCAACAGGCATTTTCTGTCTTCAGTTCAGCTTACTGCCTGCTTCTTTTCTGGTGATAATCGCCAACCTGTATACTATATATACTGTATACACACACACACACACACATATATATATATATATTATAACGTGCCATTTTATTGTGTATCATTTCCCATTGCTTTCTTTTTGTATTATACTTAGAGTACTACGTACAGATTGTACATATATAGATGCATATATATGTATATATATATATGTATATATATATATATAAAGTTTAAACAACTATATGTGCAGATAAGTTACCCATGGGAAATTATGTATTATGAAGGAAAACTGTTGCATGTATTTGGCTCTAAACTACTGCCCTTGCCAATCATGACCTTTTGGAATCTCAATTCTTTTTCCCCAACATTATATCCAACCCTCACAGCATCTGGCCTTTTGCAAATGTAAGAAAGATGCCCTTTATATCAGCACACAAATAAGTGGCCTTAAGCCAATATGAAACAGAGCCAAAGACAAGCTGAGGAGTGGAATTCACTGCTTCACTTGCTCCCTAGAATTCCACATCTGCTTTTCAAGCTACCTGAAAACAACGTGGCACCAAAGAAAGCCCCTGAAAGTTCACACGACATGAGCACTAACCTTTCCTGATTGGAGGCCCCCTTTGCTGACCCTCCCTCTCACTCACATAGACATTTGGGCATTTAAAATAAAGGTTTGATAAAAATAAAACAGCTATTTGTATTACTCCAAAGATCTTCATGGCAGCGAGAAGGCAATGTTTAAAAAAATCTGATAGCAGACATCTGGGAGTAAACAAGGACAAAACAAAGACAACGGTAGCAAGAATCTGGGCTCTGACAGATTCCTTTCAGCAAAGAGCTTCAACAAGATCATACAGGACAGTGCGTTCTAAATACTTTCTGTCCATCGTGAAAAGCAAGCTATTCTTGGAAATCCAGGCCTTTGGGCACATCTTGATTAGTATTACTATTTAGTGACATGTTGGAGAGATGGTTCAGTGGTTAAAGTACTTGTTTCTCAAGCTCAAGGTACTGAGTTCAGACCCTCAGCAGCCACATGACATGCACTGGAGGGCATGAAGGTAACCATCCCTGGGGAGGCAGAGACAGGTAGATACCAAGGGCTCATAAGCCAGATGTGTTAGCTGAAATAATGTGTTCCAGGTGCAATGAGAGATCATATCCCGAAAAATAAAGTGGAGAACAATAGAGGAAAAACACCTGAGTTGACCTTTGTCCTCACACATACATGAGCGATTGCAACACAGCACATACATACCCATACATGCACATACAGAGAGAATTAGTTGGCTGGGCTGTGGGGGTACATGCCGTTAACCCCTGCTCTCAGGAGGCCGAGACAGATGGATTTCTGTGAGTTCGAAGTCAGCATGGTCTACAAGAGCTAGTTCCAGGACAGGCTCCAAAGCTACAGAGAAACCCTGTCATTCTAGCTTCTCCAGAGGCTGTGATAGGAAGGATCACAGGTTCAAGGCCAACCTGGGGAACTTAGTGAGGTCTTGTCTCGAAACAAAAGTGGTGTAGCTCAGTAGCAGAGCACTAGGCCATGGATTAGATCCTCAGTACTATTAAAATAATTGATTAATTAATTGAATACACTTCCCTCAAATAAATACATACTACCACAATTTTAATTACGTTTTTAGATGACATCTGGACTTTGTTATATAACTTATTTTATATACAAGTAAACTGCCAATTATACCATTTAACTAGTTCATATTGTTAAACTTCGCTTATATAGTTAGGTGATTTATGGTCTTGGGGTATGGTGTAATAGGAATGGCTGAGCTAACAAAACTCTGTGGTTACATAATAAAGTGTGTGTATATCCTAGCTTGGGGTAAAAGTGGGATAACTGCCCAACTTCTGTGTTTAAATACATAAAACAACAACTGAAAAACCATTTACACCTAAGTCTAACCTGGTCTTAGAGAACGTGTAACTTTAATTGACTTACTTAGAGCTTTTCTCAATTAGTATTTATGTTAACACTGCTTAAGTTTATTTTTTTTTTCATGAGATCGTGGTAACCATAAAGAAATAATTCATGAAAAGCATAGGGCACTAAAGCACTGACATGCTATTTCTCTTCCCCTAAGACAGAAACGATTGGTGGACATTAATGAAAACCATTAGTCACTTCTCACTCTCAACCAAAGTTTGGCTTCATCTGACCAACAGCCTATCAGTTTACATCATATTCTTGGAAAATCCAGAAGCTGAGGGGAGTGGGGAAGGCAGGTGGAAACACCCTGCAAGGCGCGAAAATCTCCGCAAACCTTGCTTCACCAGTATGGACATGCGTCCTTCGCCCTCCTCCCCCATCTCTTTCCACGGGACCCGGCAGACTGAAGAATTTAGTCAGAGCTTTGCACTGGGGGTGAGATGGGAGACAAATGCACACTCTACAGGGTAGTGAGTTAAATACCGGAGATCCACACCCACCCGGTACTTGTAAACTGGAACGTATTTGGAAACAGGGTTCTCACGGATGTAATAAACACAGCGATATAGTTGTACTTTCACGATAAGTGAGAAACGTAGACACAACCACTGTGAAGGGCAATTGTACAAAAGTGAATGCTGGCAGCGGAATGGCATGTGCATAAGTCACGGGGGCAGAGACATTTAGTAAACTTTAAGAGAGGGAAAAGAGCCTCCCTATCAGTCTTCAGGGAAGACTGCCAACGCCTTGAATTTGAACTACTCATCCCCAGAACTATGAAAAGTACAAAAAAGATCTTTTATTTTGAGCTAATTTATACTCATTACATTCACTGGCCCTAGGAAACAGCACTCATAGACACACACCTTGTCCGGACATTCCTAGAGATGTGTCTCACTCAGGAGGCCAGGAACACATTTTGGGGGATCTAAATTTCCCCTTGGAAATGGGGTCTGGGTCTTTTGATGCAATCAGTAGTTTCATGCGCACCACAGTTCTGGAAAGGTCAGAAGGTCTTCACGCTGCCTTTTGTCTTCCCAGTTCTCCCCGCACACCTGCTGTTGAGTGTCAGCGGCCTAGCCTGAGAGCCCGGCATTCCTGCTCCAGTGAGTGTTAGCCTGCCCCGTCATGTATTCGAGCTCTGTCTTCTCATGTGCACAGAGCTCCTGGAATCGTGGTAAATAAAGGAAACACAGCAGAGTGCCGTGGGACTGTGGACAAGACCAAGTTAACTGAGACAAATAAGCCCCTTCTCTGAGCACATTCTTAATCCTCCATTCATAGTTCTTATATCCCTATATTTTCTCTTATATTCCCATAGTAGACCAACTAAAAATTCCTTCAGAATCACTTCCCCGACATGGGACCAAGCCTGAATCCTTGTCCAGCACATGAGCCTGGAAATTACAAAAGTAGTGGCTATCTTTTACTTCATGCTTGCTTTGGGTTCTTAGCACAGTGCCAGTTTGGAGTAGGGGTTCTTATCCCTCTTTATAGAGGTGAAGCAAACTTGAAGACATTGAACACTATAAACTAATGCAAGCTAGCAGCAGCTTGAAATCCAGGCCTTTGTAATTCCACAGCTCCATCTCTTAGCCTCTGGATTCACGCATGTATATTGCCTACAGGGGAAAAGAACAGTATAATGCATCCTCTAGGCGCTCCTAGGGAATGAGTATATCTTATGATGAAATCCTTGTTAAGGTAGCATTTAACACACTGATTTCCATTATTGTGTGTAACTCCACTCTGTTTATACTGAAAACTTAGCTCGCATGGCAAGAAGGAGAAGGAAGAGAAGGTGGAGGAGGAAGAGGAGGAGGAGGAGGGAGAAGAAGAAAGGAGAAGAAAGGGGAAACAAGCCAAAGAAATTAACTGGTTACGATTTTGCAAGCTAGTTGTCTATGAAAGATCGGTCGTGCAGATGCTGAATCATTCAGGCAAACTAAACTTGAAAATCATGTTTATTCGGCTCAGAGAGCCCATAGCCGCAGAGCGGGTCCTAACACAGTCTGTTAGCTTATCTACGAGCCTCTAGAATTCTTTCCTAAAATGACAAGTTTGTAAGAAGCTATGTTGAGAAGGAGGGAGTGTGAAATTTGTGCAGAGAAACGGACTCTTGTATGGATGGGAATGAAAACCAAGTAAGTCCTAAATATGGCCCATGCCAGAGAGCCATCTGTGACTCCCAAAATGACTTCTAAAACAGGGTCAGAAGTATTCCAGTGAGCAGAAGCAGCTCCAAGTGTGGGCTGAGAAATATGGGAAGAATACGCATGGCTCCATTCCTGGCACAGAGTTAAAAGCACCTTATATATTTGGCCAGTGAGGTCAGAAAGAGCCACCAATAACAGTAAGAGCTGCATTTACTGAATGACTACACTGTACCAGGCACTCAGCTAAATCCTCCACAAGCATGAGCTCATCTGAGCCTGTCAACAACCCGGGGAGGCTTCTTAACAACTGAAGAGGCGGAGGCTTTCGAGGTGTTTTTTGTATGACAACATCAGACTAAGAACACAGAACATCTTTTGATCTCCAAAACGCTTCATATGTCTTTCTACAGAGTAACTGACCAGACTGCCCTGGGAGAAATAAAATCTAGAATAATATCTGTTCACATGGAAAAACTGAAATATAATTTAAAACACAAACAAACAAACAAAAACTAGTCTCTAACAGCAAGCGGGCACTGGGAACTCTCACGGGCACAGCTTAATGTGAGCTAGAGATACGGATTCCCTGTGGCTCTTGGGTATGGAGACAGGAATCTGCTGTGCTATGGGGATGTCCGCAAGGCTCTCCATTCTATCTTCAAGCCTGCGATGCAACTGGCAAGGCAAGGCACGCCCGAACATAGATAATGAGAGGAAGAAGGACAATGCTGGAACACAAGGAGCCAAGCATGAAAGGTCACGTGCAACTGTTCATAGCGACACTACAGTTGTGTTCCAGATGTGCAGGACACCCACTGGAAGCAGTTCTTCCGACGCTTCCATGTCCGCCCTGAATCTGACCCAAGTGGTCCACTCAGAGTGCCTGCCTTACCATTGGCCCTCATCAGCCAGGCAGGGCAATACTCTTCTTAAGCCTGGAATCTTCAAGAAGTGGAGGGGGATTGGGGTAGAGGGGGTGGGGGTGGGAGAGTGAGGACAGTACAGGTCATGTCATTTGTGTCAGTAAGCCAGATCATATGCGGATGTTCTACATTTGATTAGAACATGCTTACCACGCCTTGCCTTGTCGTTTCTACTTGTCCTGTTTCATTTTACACACGCCTCCTTGTCCTTGTTTCAGTCACGGCTTATATTTAAGATACATTCTAAGTGTCTAAGTGGGGTAGTTTATGGTACCTAAGGGACCTGGGATGTAATCTCAGTTCCTGTCACTAAAAAGCCTTTGTAACGGTTGGCAAATCAGAATTTTTCAGAACCTCTGGATTTTTGATTTGTCTTTTTGGAACTTTCTTGTTTTGTTAAGAAAAAAAAAAAAGAGAGATTGAATAGGATATTTCCTAAAATCCTTTTCAAGTCGGAGCTTCTAGAAGCAGCTTGTTGGAAAACTCTCAGTCCCTGGAAAGGTTTTTATTCTTCAACTGCTAGAGATTTGACCGGGAGCTTTATTCCCGTCATCTTCCACAGTCACAAACAGCCCTGGACCAGTATTTGCTTACAAACCCTATAGGAAATAAGCTTGTGCACATATTTTTGCAAAGATGTCAAAATTAACTTCAAGGAGACGAAGCATTTTGTCGAAAGTCTCACAATCTGTGTGTAAGAGCATCCAAGTCTGTGAACATCAAGACAAGTAGTTTATTGGTCACCATCTACTCCTGGGTTAGGCTGAGTTAAAATTTCTCCTCTGTCTACCCTTCCAGAATTGCTTTCTCTTACTTTAGTGTTACTATTGGGCACAGGAGATGACTTGGCAGGTAACGGCATTACAGCACTTGTCTCCAAGACTACCAACCTGAATTCTGACGCTGGAACCCAAATGATAGAAGAAGAGAACTAACCTCTGAAAACTGTCCTCTGACACACACACACATGTGCACCATGGCACACGTGTGCTGACACATGACACAATAAACACATAATAAATAAATGTAATAAAAACTGAAGCTTAATGCTGATTATCTTTAATATTATTGGACTGAGATGCAAATAAATCCTTGCAAACACACCTTTCAGCAAATCTAGTTCCATATCTCAACAATGACACAGAGAGAGGATGGAGGAGGGGGGAGGGAGGACAGGCTGTAATGGAAATGCTAGCCTATAAAAAGTAAGCTGTGCTCAGTGACTCCAATACCATATATGTCCAAATCTTCCCACCAGTCTTCAAAAAGAAAAAAAAAATGCAGCTGAGAGACTTGGAATTTGTTATTTTCCCAAGTGGGAGAGCCTGTTCCTCGGAGCCCTTCAAATTTCACCATTTTATTCTGACACAAAGAAAAGCGAATCACTGTGATTTCCACAGAATGCCTTTGTTAGAAGAGCAATCGCAGCCTTACTTTCAAAGTCATGTCTTAGGGACTTTGGGTTTTCCTTAATTTATAAAAACACACCAAAAGGCAGCCATGCAATATGGATATGTAAATCTGAAAAGGAAAGGGACATAGAAAATGTGGCTTTCAGAGGAGTATGTTCTTGTAACTATAACTCACATCGAAATTACATCAGACTTTCCCCCATGTTTCTATGATGGTTGTAGAAATGATGTCTTTTTAGAAAACTGTCTTAATGGGTAAAGGTTAAATTTGCTGACGCTACCATCATGGCTTTTGCTTTTGAGTAGACAGAAATATAGATCATTTCTCTCACACACCAAGCATACATATTCTCACACGCATTTCAAGAGTTGAGCTGAAAATTTACAGTGTTTGACTTGCCACTCTCACTCTTTGGCATTCATCCCATCTATAAATAAACTTCCTTTCCAAAGCTGTCTACAAGAATATTAGTTCCATCATCATTACTGCTCGCAACGACAACACCAAAAAATAAATAAAATAAGCAGAAACTACCAACTGAGTTAAGGTATGGGAATAGAGGGGGGTAATATATGGATATCAGAAAGACTTGGTGATTTGGCAAAAGGCCTAGGTACTGTAATTAATCACAAAAGGAATAGTATACAAAGGAACAAACAAACAAATTTCTAAACCACCGCTCCAAAACAGAGAGTTCTCTTTCCATGTAAAGGTTTGCATAAACACATTTAAGTTCAACACTGGCTCTCTACTGTAGGACAAGTAGAAAAGACTACGGAGATTAGTTGTGTGTGTGTCTTATGTCTGACAAATAGCATGCATTGTTTGTACAATTGAAGCAAGTGGGGAAACAGACAATTTCAAAGATTATAACCAATAAATTTGAGGTGTAGCCTTTGCCCTTAGTTATTGAGAAGGCATGATGAGATTCTTAGAATGGTAAGTATGATACAACACCACACACACACACACACACACACACACACACACACACACACACAATATGTCATTTGCCCTCTAATTCCTTTAATATCTGAATGGCCACAGTGCTACCGGCCTGCCCTATCTTAAGTACACTGCCTTCCTAGTATCCAGAAGACAGAAGGTAAGGCTAGATAACCAGGGGCTTTCAAGGCAGGATACCTCAAACCCCGCTGTTAAACTTCAGGAATTTGCTTTGCTGTGATAACAAAGGAAAAGATGGGGGGCGGGGGTAAGGGTTGTAAATGCCTGCTTGCTGTTTGCGGCTTCCTTCACTGTGTATGGCAACAGGCAGGGTAATTTCTGCTTCACCCTGCTCACACTAGGAAGAAAGCCCTCCACTGGATCTACACTTCATCCTCTCTGCAACCACATGCTTGCTAAAAGTTTCCGTCTGTAACCTAATAACAATATACATTACTGACCTGAGAAACATTTTGATATATAAACAGTTGCAAATAAGTGTACCACATAATTCAAAAAATACTTTTTACAAGGACAGTTTGCTATCAATTAGGGCATCAAAATGTGCACCACTTTAAAGGTTTTTTTGTTTGTTTTATTCTTCCTCTTGCTGGTTTAAGAACTAGCCAACATAGTAGTGAGGAAGGTGGCCAGTTTAAAAGACTAAATAAAAGCATTAATTCTAAACCGAATTGTTTTTACCAAAAGTACAACCCCCCTTGGCTATTGAATCTCACCAAGACAGGCACCCTGCCCCTCCCCTCAAGGCATCTTTCTCTGAGCCTAAAGTCACAAAATATACCAGCCAGCAGCAAGACTACGTCAGGGTCCCTGGGAGGTTCACATGACAAGAGGTCAGTCATAGAGTGAGTGAAATAGCCTTTTACAGGAAGACTGAACGGCTCTTTTCCAAGAGAATATTGATTCACAATCTTACAGACTGCTAGACATGATCCACAATGCATCCTTCAGTGGCAGGCAGGCAGGCAAAACAACCCCCAGTTCTTTTATGCCCCAAACTAAGAAGCATTTTATACTTAAGACACCTCACAAAAACAATTTTCTAAATATTTAAACATCCACATATATAAAAATCACATTAACTGGAGACCTCAAATTGTATTGTTTGCTATACTGTTATTTAAGTATATTAGAGATGAACTGCCTATTACATGATCTCATTTTTCTTATAATAATTTTCTTTTTGCTTTTCCCATGGGAGGTGTGTGTGTGTGTGTGTGTGTGTGTGTGTGTGTGTTGGGGAAGGGAGTTCTATTTATCTCCTCAAATATCCATACATTTTAGACCAGTCTTAACTGTCCATGAAATATTTAGATTGCCTCGGAGGCGTATAGACATGTCCCTCAGGTGACATTAATGTTCAAAGAACCCTTCACGCAAGCTGTCTTTTCTTCAAGACACCCCCTGGAGGACAATTCACTTGGTGTTTGAAACACAGACCCTCAAATCCTCACTGAGAGGAAAAACAGAGGTCGATATGAGATCCGTCACCCATTTTTCCAAACTTGAATCCTGTTATTAAGAAAGGTATGTCTTTGAGGATACATTTTAACCATCACCCAAAGGTCTTGATACACTGCTAGTGGGTTCCAACTATTAAATATACTTCTTCTGCCATCTTGTGGCGACGGCTGAAAATGCACTCTCATTAACTCTCCTTTCTCCTTCCCAAGGCTTTCCTTATCTTTGTTTCTGTTTCACAGTCTTTAAACCTAAAGGCCTCCCTTTCATATATGGGTGAGCAGATGACCTGAAGCATTCTTTAGAATAAAGAATAGCTTCTTACATTTCTTCCTGCATCTAACACATTTCCTTGTTTTACTTTAAATATCCATGCCCTGTCCGAAAAACAAACAAACACCAAATATATATATCCATGCTTATTCACCCTCCAAAACAAGAGCAAGCAGGAGTAGGTCCAGCACTGTGGACTCAAAACAGAAAACCAGATCCCCGACACCCAGGCTGGCAGGGTGGGGGTCAGGGGTGGGAACAGGCGTCAGCCTCCATAATTGTTTCTGGGATTTGCTGTTTGCATATTTATGATCTGTTGTGGAATAAAAGTTATAAATCTGAAGGGAAATCAGATGTTTTTCTTGGGTCATGTTAATGTAACTCTTAACTAAACTGACTTCCAGAGTGTATGTCATAAAAGCTAACGATTCTAATTCCACGTCCCCAATTCAATTCCTCCGATGCTCTTGAGAGACAACTGTGTAAAAAATCTAAAGACGGGTACAGAGAGAACCCAGAATCCTTTAAAACATGGTTTGAGCAAGCAAAATAACAAATATGAAAACAATGTTTTATTTCTTGTGGGGGGAAAAAAAGACTTTAAAATAACAGCTCCTAAGTCTCTGTGTGACCGTATCCATGTTATACACAGCCCGCCCTCCTCTACTTTAGAAAGTCCGTGAAGCCTTAAACCTCAGCTTATTCTAAGCAGTGTAGCTACGCAACGTGGATCCCGTGTGTTAGTCAAACACTTTCTCTCAGCATTTATTAAATCCTGACTACTAACATAAAATAAGTTCACTTGTACACACTTAGACAAGTTCTTAGGCCACCGATAACATGAACATTGTATCTTGCGGACACCGCTTTGACCTGTAAGTGCTAAGTTGAGCCTAGGGAATGTAGCGCCTTGGTTTATAAAGAAGCAGCTTTGCAAGAGTCACAGAGTCAAGAAGCTGAGTTTTCGGAACCCTAGATCTCATGAGGGGCTCTTAGGCTTTTTTTTTTTTTTCAGTGACTCACAAGACAGATGATATCCCCATGTGCAACACACTCCTGTGGAAAGACAAGACCATCTGCGGATTACATGTCATTTCCTGCCATACATTTGTAAGCCTCCCATCTAGGAAGCCAACTGGAACCGGAGTGGATGGCTTTCCCTGGGGAAATGCTTTGGCATGCACTCAGCCTTGGTTTTTAAGAAACAAATAATTCATGAATTTTGATTTTTTTTAAAAGGTCCTTTATTCAGTTTAACCTTATAATCAATGAAATACAAACCATTTTGTTGTGACGCCACAGTTGAAATCTGCCGGGCTGAGAGGGGATACCAGGGTGAGTATTTGAGAGTCATCTTACTCTCTACACGGACTGACTATTGAGTAGGAAGTGTTTTACCCTGGTGGACACAAGCTCCTTTCACTTGCTTTTAATATATTCAAGATATACCTTTTCTCTGAGACATAGTTCACGGGAGGGAGAAGCGTGGTAAATTGCGGGTTTTATTTGGTTGGAATTTTTCCTGTAAACAGACCTGGTTTCTACTCAAGGGTTTACAGCCTGAGATATAAAAGAATTTTCTATTTTCGGGATTTCTGGCACACGCAAACAAGTCCTTTGGTGACTGTGTAATACATGAAGTGAGTTTCATCTACACTCTGTGGGCAATGAGAGGCATCAGGAAAAACACTAACATTTACCCAAAGGCTTTCGAGCTGCTTGTTAGACAACCATAGCACCATATCATTGAATAAACAAACCCAGGAATATTTGTGAAAGGCAAACACACAAATATTTTTAGGAACCCTGAAGGGTTTTAGGACGGTATTTTTGTAGCATTTTGAGGTCTGAGTGCTCAAAGGAAGACAAATCCAGGAATTTAAAATATATTTTGAAGCTCTGGCTAAATTAGACGACACACACAAGAGAGTCTTAATTTGCAGCAAGTGTAACAGAGAATTTAGCAGCTGTAGTTGCATCATCCCTATCACAACTTAAAGAGCCAAGCTAATTTCTACTGAAGTAAGTTACAGTGGATACCTTAGACTGTGCTGGTTTGCTTGTCTTTCCAATAAACACTGCCATAAAATCAGCACAGCTATGTTGCCACCTTGACACCAATATGTCATACTCCATAAAAAAAGAAAATCCACTCAAATACCGGGATAACAAATTAACTGCTGCTGATGAATTCCCAAGAATAAATGAAATAAATATGCACCAAGGAGAGAATGCACATGCAGCCAGCGCTTTGGACAGGGCAAATTTCAGATATTATTTTGAAACTTTCTAGTCAATATATATTTTTGTATCGTGTGCTTTTCTAAGGCAGTATACGTTTCTATTCTATTCACCCACAAAATGATATTAAAATGCTTACAAGCACAGAATGTACCATAGTTTGTGCTCTGTGCACAATCTCTAGAGCTTTCTGTGGAGATTAACCATTCCACAAAAAGAATCTGTTGTTCCAGAATGAAAATATTAAAACAGGAAAGGAGTTCTACCACGCATCTCTCTTAAATCCACGTAAAAGACATAAATGTCTTTTAAAGACACACAGCTATTTTAAGGCATTGTGAATCTTCAATATAAATATTATTTTTTTAATTTAGAAACTCAACTTACACGTACACACACGAGCACACTCATACACACACGGACCTATCTGAGGACATAGACAAGTTTTAAAACACATCCATCTTTTGAACAAGTCCTCTTTGCTGCTTGTCTCTGTCCTGAGACTTTTGCAAGCAGACAGATCTGACAGGGCTCAAAGATACCAAGCTAGAAGCTAGAAACACAGATCCAAAAGAGAAACCCACAACTCAGGAAGAGTCAAAAACAAAAAAGGGGGGGGGTGAGAAAATAGAGCACTGGATAAAGGAAGAGTGACAAGCATCAATTCATGCATCTGGGTGACAGTATAAACATATGTGCCCCAAAACACAGAGAGGCATTTGAGAATCTCCAAGATTCCATGAACTGTTTTATAACAACAGTTGTAAAAAGGAAGCCACCTTTTCTAGAAGAACTTCTTTGAGATAACCTAGACAAGCTTTATAATAACAATCACTATAGTAAATGTAAATCACATATGGGATCAAACAGTAATTTGGTATATGTCTGCATACCAATGTACTTTGTACATCTCTGTGTGTGTGTGTATCTCTGTGTGCGCATGTGTGTTTTTCATTTTCTTTCCTTTTTTCCTCTTTTTCTCATCAGTGAACCAACAGCACAACACACCAACAAAGCCAGAGTCAAGGTCAATATCCCTTTCTGACAATTCCCAAGCTTCTGAACTTTCACTTTTGGGAAACAGGATATGCTATCCCTGGTTTATCTCAGAGCTCACAGTAAGTTCCAAAGCCTACAAGAAACCTTGATAACGTCTGGCCCTGAACCCCGATAAGAAAATTCTCAATGGGAAACAAAAATAATTATTCATACCCTATGCAGCCATGAAACCACCTGGAAATCTTATCAAAAGAAAAGATTTGGAGCATTCTCAGCATCTCTGTTCAGCAATCTCAAGAGCCCCCTGGGAAACAGGACCTCGGACAGGAAGGAGGAAGAAGAAAGGACGTGTCTTGTTTTGTCAGGTCTGGTTGAAATTGCTTTGTGGGGGTCAAATTTTCAATGGATACATGGTTGAATCTAAGTATTTGACCTCTGATTATATCAGTGATTCAAATGAACAGGAACTCCTGACACAGGCCGCTCATCTGGTAAACATTCTTGGTTCCAGAATCAGGATTGAGCTCTAAGAAACGTCCCTTAAAGAGATCTAAATTAACAGCATGCTGAAGATATCAATTTGGCATCTCAGATACAGACGCACAACCAAGAAACCTACAATTTCCTTCTATTTCTGAGGTGTTTTCAAAAGCATGCCCACAAGGCTTTGCTCAGTTTTCTCCTCGCTACACCAGGGAACCGCCCCTCTCATGCAGAGCATGGGCTGAAAGTCCATATAACATCCTAATGCTAAACCTGCCCCTTTCAAAGACATGGCAAGATAGAAGTTTGTCCTGCCAAAATGTCTTATCCCATGCCATTAGCTTGCCTCCTCTTCAATTCCTGCTCAAAATACTGTTAATCTGAGTCAACTAAATCAATGTTCTCTCCCCAAGGTTGTGGTGAGACTATTACAACGTTCATCAGAAAATTATTGATCTTTCCCTTTGATGATAGAGGTATGTTAAGATGGTAAAGAGTAAGCACATGCCACTCTCCTTCCCCACCCAGTAAAGGCAGAGAGAATCCAAAGGAAGCAAAGGTAATTCTAATTCCTTTCACAATACTAATGTTTCTCATCCCAGCCTGGAGCAGGACACTGAGCTACAGAAGTTCGAAGAAGAAGAAGAAGAAGAAGAAGAAGAAGCTGATAGACTGCTCAGTAACAATCCTACAAGAGCAGGGCTGCCTGAGGACTTCACAGCTAAGCAGGCCCATCCAAGGTACATAAGATGGCTCCAAGAGTCCACTGGTCCCTTTCAAATGAGGTCAGTTTAGCTCATGGTACATCCTTTCTACCCACTGAGAGGCACTCACTGAGATGGAACTAGCCCTGGTCTGGGGCTCCAGCGTACACCAATTATGTGGTCTCAGAACTAGACGGTTCAGGTTTGAAGCTGGTTGTGGCGGTAACGAGCTGGGAGTCTATAAGCAAGTCACTAGATTCGAAGCCTCAAACTCCTTCCCTGACAAATGTGGGAACCCTTTAGATGTGCTCATCAGGAGGCACTGTTTCTAGCACAGTGTTGAGATGGGAAAGATAAGCTGTCTTTATTGTTCCTTTTGTCATTGTTTCAAAACTCTGTGTGTTTTTAATGTGAACAAAGGGTGAGTAGCCATTGTTAGGCCCACACAATACAGCCCAAACACACTTTATTGAAGTTGTTTATATCAAAATGAGGCCTTGCCTCTTGACTTAGTCTGAAGGCCAAATTGCAACGGCATTGGATCAGAGATGCAAACGGCAAGGGTTTTCTGGGACATCCGGTCCAAGGTATCTATGTCCCACGGAAGTTTGAGTCCCAGCTGATCAACTGGCATCATAGGAAGCAAGGGATTCAAGACAAAAATAGCTCCAGCCACTTTGGAATACTGTCTGCTCTTATTCTGGGAACGAGTTAATATTGATTCTAGCCCATGCTCCAGCTAATTTAAAACTTGTGCGTAGTCCCCCGTGTATACACCAGTTAATGAGGCAGCCAAAATAAGGAACTTTGTGTGTATGAAAACTTCGGGAAAAGAATTGAGAGAAGTTGGAAATTCTGGATGTGAAGCATACGCAGAGAGGGAATCCAGCTCAGAGGAATCTATGGGAAATACTTGGAGTTCTTTGGCAAAACGAAAGTATTTAAAATATCATCGCCATCATCTGAAAGAGCCTGCAGTTTTCAGTGATAATCACTTGATCCCTACAGAGCATTTCCTAAGGGGTCCGTAAGTGAGGACTGCAGTAAGTCAGAGGCTCTCTTTTTAAACGTGATCATTGCACTGTACACTTGATACTTGTGCTCAAGAGCTTAGATCGTCCTCTTCCCTGGTATAATTTTCATCTAAGCATTCCTTAGATACTTGGATCATTCTTAATGGAGAACAAGCATTCTATCCTCTGTGGACACATGGAAATCTGGATAATTGGACCGAGTTGATTACAGCCGTAGATAATTTCTCCCGTTTCCTTCCACTGCAATAAAAGCTGAAGATATGTTTTGCTACCTACTGTGTAAATTATTTTTAGATTACAGACTCCAAAGCAGAAATTTATAGGAAAATCTTCTCTTAGTTTTCCCTCCTAAAAAAATCCTAATTCAAACTAAATTTATTTCCTCTTCAGTATAAAACTGGAGTGTCCTAATAAGATTTGAAATGAGACCTCAGTACTAACAGCTATCATTCAAATTATAACTGAACATTAGCTTTGCAATAAAGCCTTTTGTTTCAGTCACAACAGGTCACTGGAGATGAACTATCTGCTTCCTAAACCCAGATACCTAAGACACCGGAAGTATTCTTTTATTCTGTGAGTATCTTGATTGATATTAACCCTCATCGTTTAGAAATGCCTTTCTAAGTGTTTTTCCTCTTAGCTAAACCAAAGTGTCTTGCAGTTGAGAACTTAATACTGTCCCTTTAAGTGAGTGCCTAATTCCAATGGATATTATGCCCATATATTATACCTGTCAAAATTCTTTAAATGCTAATGAGTCACCTTACTGAAAATAAACTGCATGCTCCCTTTTGGAAACTTGGAAGTACGCACACGTGGGAAAACATTTACCTTAATTCTGCGTAAACCAGGACAGAGAGAAGAAAGTACTTCAGACACTTGTTCAAGACACAAATAAAGGTGCCCTTAATCCCTATCATGCAAGTGTCATTCTTGAGATGAAAGTTCCTACTTCAGTAAGAAAACGCTGGGGTGGGCGTGGGGGAGGGGTCAAAAGGGGAGATGTTTCATACGAGGCATAAGCCATTTCCTCTTCATAGATACAAAAACTTCACATTCTTTGAGAATGCTTGTCAAGGGGGGCGGGGAGAGTCTCTGTAAACTGGCGCCTGGAGGGCAGGCTCTGGGAAAGCGGGTTTTCTCCCTCCAGTCCTCTCCAGACGCTGGTGAGAATTTCCTTTCTGCTGTGAGGCAGTACTCTTACTCTAAGGGCACAGCCCAGACACGAAATCTGAAATTTCAAAAATGCGATAAAGCTTAAACCGGCAGCCCTAGGAGGCAAGCAGCTGCCTGGTGACCGCTGATGAAGTGGCTTCTTAAGGAGGTGGGCAGATTGATTCCAGCTGCTGAGCGCCGGGCAGGGCAGCGGCCGCGGAATGCGCAGCCAGGCGGAGGCAGGGCTGCAGTGGCTCCCCAACCTAGGGCCAGGCCAAAGACTAACTCTGCAGTTTCAGCCTAAATGGAAGGGGAGTGGCCTCGTTCCGGGCAATAGGAGCTTCCAAGGCAGGCTGGGCCAAAAGGTACCAGCGTCGCTTCAAAACTGAACGGTGACTCAGGCTATCTGAAAGCCCTCTGAGATCGGTGTTCAGGAGAGCCCGCATTTTTTTTTTTTCTAAGAGGTATCCTTCTGGGGATTCCTGTTTTCTTATCCCCACTCACTCCCAGCTCTGGGTCTTCTGACAACTTCGAACCCCCGTGTTGTCCGTTTTGCCTGCCCACACTGTGATCAATACACTCGGGGGTCGGTACAGTATACTAGACCTATGACAAGATTTGTTCTTTAGAACAGCTAACCTCAAAATAAGAGAGCTAAGTGTGTGTGTTCGGGCGGCGGGGAGGGGAGGTAGTAGTCCCCCGGGGGCCCCAAAGTCAGACAGCAAGAGATCTAAGAGGAGGGAAAGGGTAGGAGGTAGGCGGGCATGAAGGCACGCCTAATGGAATATTCAATATCCCGAGAAATGCACTTTCGGCCCTGCACTTCCCGAGACTAAAAGCCAGTAATGGGCTTTGGAGTCTGCACTTCCTCTCCCTAATGTCCACAGGGCTTTAAGGCTGCAACAGATCGATCAGGCTTCTCTGCGAAGGCGGCAAATGTGGAGTGCAAAATCTTCCCACTGTGGCCAGAATCCACCCAGCCTCCTCTGAACACCCCGGAGAAGCTACACAACTTTGAAAAGGAAGAATCTGGCTCTAAGAATGCCAGGGAGGAAGAGAGTGAGAAGCGAGGTGACGCCTAGCGAAAGCACTCATCTTAGTTCCCTACCCCAACTTTTTCAGGAGGGGGTTGAAGTTGAAGCAAACAGACCCGCTGTTGCCCTTGCACTGGGCTGACAATTTGTCCCTAACCTGCTTCACGTGCAAGGTGACCCAACCTCCACGAAGCCCAGGGCAATTAAGAGTGGCGCTTTTGGAAGAAATAGAAGCGGAGCAAATGAGCACCCAGAGGTGGGGTTTCGTGGCCTTCTCTTGATGACGTCACAACTCCCCTGACAGTAACCCTGTGAATAACCCTTCCCTCCCAATCCTTTGCTGGAGGATGGATCTATTGGGTGGGGACCAGCCCTAGGTCCGCCCCAAGCCGGCCAGAGCCCTCTTGGCAAAGCTCACTGTATCCAGACAAACTCTGTCCCTAAACTGAACTCGACCCCAACCAGCCTCAGGTCACACCGCAGCCTGGGTCCAGGGGTCACCTCGGGGAGGTTCTCCAGGCCTGGGGACGGTCAGGGTTCAGTCCCAGTGTGGGCTCCCCGAGAGGCAGCAGCCCAAGCCGTCGAGTGCAGGGTAGCAAACTTTCCGCGGTCCTTCTCCCCACCCCCACGCCACAGGGGCGCGTCTCCGCGAAGAGCTTGCCTTTTCCCAGCCCGCCGGAGACAACCACAGCACGTGATGCGCAGAAACAAAAATAAACACTTCCCCTTCCCGGACCGCCACGGCGAGCAGGGGGCGCCCTGCGCTATCCTGGAGCCGCAGCCCCCGGCCCCGAGCACAGGACGCCTGGAGAGAGTGGCCCTTACCCCACGACGCCCTGAGCCTACCTCTCAGATTTGGTGAACTTCCGGAACGCCTGGCGCAGGTCGTGGAAGGACCTATAAGTCTGAGGCTCGGCAGAGATGCCCTGTGCCCGGGTGGTCCGCGGGCCGATGTGGGTGGAGGGCACCGGCAGCACCGACTGGCATTTGTGGAGCTTCCTCTTCAGCTCCTGGATTTCTTCCTCCTTCTCTGACAGCCGCTTTTCCAGCTCCTTGATCCTCTCCTCCTTGAGCATGAGAATCTTCGCAAAGTCTTCCTCCAGTTCGCTCATTTTTTATGGTTAAGCCAGATCCCCCCCGCTCTTGAAACTTTTCCTCCCGCGGCGCGCCGGCGGCTGGGACAGCAAAGGAGCGCAGCGAGCCGGGGACTGGGGCGCTCAGCCCGGAGCACTGAGTGCGGCCCCGCTCCTGCGATTGCTTCTGCTGAATGGACTAGAAGCTCCAAGGGGAGGATGAGGCGTCTAAAAGGAAGGAGAGGAGAGGCAGAGTGCTAATCCCTAGCGTCTCTGGGGAATAGGTGATTATCTTTCATTGAGAAACCAATTAGAGCCGCCCTTCCTCCCCTGAGACCCCCCCCCTCCCTCGTCCCCCTTTCCCAGTCGCTTGGTGAGAATACGCGAGCGCGCCACCCCACCGAGAGCCTGGTTGGACCAGAGAGTCTGCGCTCACTCCATCACACAGAAACTCTTCTAGGCTATATGGTACCAAAAGAAGGGAGTGGGATGGGGTGCTTTATGACACTTGATCCTTGAAATAGCAACAATTACCATGTGATCTCTCGAGGATGACGCAGTGCTTGTAACAGGATCCTGAGAGAGAGAGAGAGAGAGAGAGAGAGAGAGAGAGAGAGAGAGAGGGAGAGAGAGGGAGAGAGAGAGAGAGAGAGAGAATGAGAATGTATGTATGTGTGTAGGAGACATTTCATAAATATTAAATTGCCTTTAGACAACCTAAAGAAACCCATCTTTGTTTTCGCCATTTCTTTCTTTTCTGCTCTGCTTGCCTGGATGTGGTCATGACAGAAGGCGCATGTGTGTGCATCTCTTCTCACTGTCAAGTTCTGAGGTTAAGACCTTCACTAATAAGAATGACCGACAGGGCAAGAGCAATTTCAAGTTTGGGTAGCACATAACTTTACTGGAAATTGTGGACTAAACATTTGGAGGGCAAGTTGAATGAGCATATCATGATGAGCCAAGTGTTTACGGAAAATTGAAAGGCCATGCGTTGATTGTGAACAGTTCAAAGTCTGGATTTTATTTCATCTACTCCAGTTAAATATTGTATGTTGAGCACCCCAATATCATCTTTCAAGGCTCTGAAGTGGCTACTGCAGCTGCTAAACCGCTGGCTTACCCTCCCAGCTGAGTTTGGAAACTGCAACTGTGTTCGTCTTTGTCTCTCCCTTTTCCGAGCATCCATCATCCCGCCAATGCTAACGGAATTGTTATAGCCTTTTGATCCTGAGTCTTTAGTAATTACTGCACTTTAAAGATAGCCATTGTACACCACAGAAAGCACGATTTACAAATAACAAAAGTAAACATTGTTTTCCATTTGTTTGGTGAATGGGAGGGGCATTCTTTCAGGTAATAAGCAACAAGTTAACAAATTTTAGTAGATGAAACTAAAACCCAGAGTTTCTCTTAACTAATGATCACTTTCCTTTAAAAAGAAAAACTGATTTTTACTTACAAATAACAAACAAACAAATAAACTACCTGGTCTGAATCAATACATAAAAGAAAAGCAATCATATGGTTTGGTTTTTAAATAAACCCTAAAATATGTTTTCTTTTGGAAATCTTTCTATTACCTAGTGCTAGCTGTACTCACCTAGTTCCATTAGGTTAGAATTACTAAGCACAACATCTGGATTTCTTAAGGGAAGCAGGTACCTCTACCCAGATTCAGTTGTCTGTGGTGGTGATGGTTACTTTCCTGCCCCCCCCCCCAGTCCCTGGTATGTGTGTGAAAACAGGATCCACTATAATCCTTTTTAGAAATTCTCAAAATAATGGGTATTTTAAAAATACTCCATGCAAAACAATAACAACAAAAACTGTTATCTTGTTTAAAAGCTTATGGAAACATAAAAATAGTTTCATAAAGATTCTTGTGAACTCTC
The DNA here is from genome assembly GCF_018167655.1 of Microtus oregoni. Classification (NCBI taxonomy): domain Eukaryota; kingdom Metazoa; phylum Chordata; class Mammalia; order Rodentia; family Cricetidae; genus Microtus; species Microtus oregoni. The sequence goes on along the minus strand of NW_024543071.1, from coordinate 28,417,924 downwards.
CCCATGTCTCATCCTGTCTGCAACAAAAGACAGTTTTTAAGTGCTTCTTCTGCCCATTAAAGGCATGATTTAAGCCAGGATGCCACATATACGTCAGAGCTCTAAACCTGCCACTTTCTTTCTAAATTAAACTTATTTTAAATTAGTCTCTTTTAACTTAAATAATGTTGGTGACTGGCGAGGAAAAAAAATCTTGTTCATTAGCTTCAAAATATGTAATTAAATCACAAGGAAAGTCTGATAAGCTGCCATAACACAATGACCTTATGTTACAAAGGAAGAAGATGAAAAGTTGGAGACAAAGTCCAAGTCCAGGGCAGTATATACGTTTGAGTTCAAGGCTGTGATGTCATGGTGTTGATTTCTCCACCATTCTGGTTCCAGTTTCAAAGCTGAAAACCAAGACATGGTAGGATTCCAGTGATCCAGCTGCAAACCTAGACATGGTAGGATTCCAGTGATCCAGATGCAAACCTAGACATGGTAGGATTCCAGTGATCCAGCTGCAAACCTAGACATGGTAGGATTCCAGTGATCCAGTTGCAAACCCAGACATGGTAGGATTCCAGTGATCCAGCTGAAAACCCAGACATGGTAGGATTCCAGTGATCCAGCCGTGAGATGTGGCCGTTCCGTTGTTTCTTCTAAATGTGTAACAGTGCCTCTGTTGGAGTAAAAGTAATGAATCTTTCTTTTATTAATTAAAGGTGAAGGTCGCCATCTAGTGCCCTTAGAAAAAAATTACTAAAAACCATCTTAGTCACAATGAAGTTGAAATTATTTTCTTAAATGCCTATAGCAATGTTTTCATGTTCCGTGGTCAAGAAAAATAGAAAATGTGAAGAAGGTCATGTTAAAGAAAAAAAAATATCCCTTTTAGTCACTGTATAATGATAGCAAGAATGTTGAACAATTTTAAAGATTATCATCATCATCATCATCATAATTCTTAGCTGATGTTGGATGTCCTTCTGTGTATGTGTTGCTTCAATTGGTTAATGAATAAAACTGGTTTGGCCAGTGGCTTAGCAGAGTAAAGCCAAGTGGGAAATCTGAGCAGAGAGAAAGGTAGTAGGGGGAGTCAAAGGGACGCCATGTAGCTGCTGAAGGAAAAAGACACCAGAACCTCACCATTAAGTCACTCTCTCATGGTGATAAACAGATTAATAGAGATGGGTTGATTTAATATATAAGAGCTATCTAGTAATACTTCTGAGCCATTAGCCAAACAGTGCTGTCATTAATATAGTTTTTATATGATTATTTGGGTCTGGGTGGCCCAGAAACGAAAAAGCAGTCTCGGATTACAATTAGTAGTAGTAGTATTGTTATTAGATTTTGAGACAGGTTATGTATGTATGTATGTATGTATGTATGTAGCCCTAGCTGTTCTGGAACTCGCTCTGTAGATCAGGATGATTTTTAACTCAGAGATGTGCCTGTCCCATCTCCTGAGTGTGGGATTAAAGTGCCCAACTCTTATTTTTTAATTTGAGTAGATATGTGCACATGCGTGTCGGTCCCCAAGGAATCCTAAAAAGTGCATTGGGTACCCTGAAGCTGGTGGTTGTGAGCCAACAGACACAAGTGCTGGGAACTGAACTCAGGTCCTCTGGAAGAGTAGTAGATCCTGAAGCCACTGAATGACTGATGAGCCATCTCTCTTAGCCCTCAGTGTTTATAATACATGCCCACACAGAGCTAAGCCTGTCCATGTGTCCATGCTACTAATTCTAATCCCCATAACGACTCTGAAAGCTAACTACTCTTACTCCATTCCATTTTAGAGATGGATATACTAATTTACTCAGATTAGGTTATTTGTCTTGCTAGCATTGTCTAGATTTGCTGCAGACCGCGTGCATCCAGTACAGCCTGCTTCTACGTGAAATACACAGTAAGGTGGATATACACGTCTCTATAAAGACAAGGAGAAAAAAACTAAAATTCCTTCAGTCATGGGAACACACTAAGCTTGAAATCTCATATAAACACAGAGAAGTCCCAAAGATCCAAGTTCTAACAATCAGCTGTGTTACTGAAGTTGTTTGCTTTGTGACACTTTACACTTTATTTACTGTTCCAAATGTTTTTATCTAAAGAAAGAATATCCACTGTCAAAGGCTGTGGTCATAGTTTGACCCTTTTGTTCTTTCCTTTCATATACAACACTTCCCAAAGAAACTAAAGTGTTATAGACGTCAGTAGTTCCCATGGGATTCCTATCTTTTAATCTAGGTCAATATCACAGGAGGTATTATTATCTATTTACAAATTCAAAAAGTAATTAAAAGTGAGTCAATTTTAGTCTTTCTGGCTTCTAGAAAATATAGCCCATGATAATCTATTCATTCCCCACATATTCTCTTAGTCTCTATAGAAACAAATGCTTGCTGTGCTTACTGTTGAGTCAGCAGGCCACTCATGTTGCCCCACCGCTGGAGTAACATAAATCTTGCTATGTATTGTAAGAGTCCAATGATTAGGTACCAGTTTGTGACGTCAATCAGTAAGAATGCCAGTACAAGATCAGAAATGAAGGCTGAGGATGTCAAAATCAAGGCAAGAGCCCCACCTTTGGAATGGGGGGAGGGTCAATACACTATCTCTCTATTTTCTATATTACAACATCAAAATACTTCCCACACTGGTAGAATTAGCAGTGTCTGTGAAAGAATGCTATAACACTCTTGGGAAATGAAAATGAATACTAGATTCAAATCAGAAGATCCACAAACATGTTTCTGTTCAGTCATTGCTCAAGCTGGGTGCTTAAGAAAGCCCCCTACATTCTCAGATTTATTCTCCTTGTTTATAAAATAAGAAAGGACCATGGGTCTTCTTCTCCCTGCCTCCAGCAGGTCTACAGATGTCTGTTCTCAGTCTGACCTTACAGATCATATTCATCCTACGAACGACTTTCACAACGTTTAAAATTGAGAGAAGAGCAAGTTCAAGTATGAAGTATGACTAGTCCCATGAGGAAGAAAGCATACTCTTTTGCCCATGAGAAGCTGAGGTCATATTCCATTTATTTTATGTTGTACTGAATGTTGCCTTAAGCCGCATTTTTACTTGAACCAGCTATGTTCTGGTGACCAAGAAGTGTGGCCATCCATTACTCAAAATACAAACTTATTAAGTCCAAACACACACCAATATCCTTAATTTTTTTAACCTTCTAAATTTATCAGATTACATTTGTTGAGTTCACATAAAGAATGGTAATAGTTTTACTTTTTTTAAAAAAAGAAAATCTTCCTCCCCAGGAAAGTGTACTTAAATCATTTTCACAATGTGGTCTTATTGTAAAAACAGTTATCTGTTCAGCCGCCTGTAACAGAAGGGCCATTGTCTTCTTTGTATGCTATATCTGTGCATATGTTTTAAAAAATAAGCCCCCTTATAAATTTTGAAATATAATACTTAAACAGGAAAATGTAATGTTTAATATGTTGCAGAGCTCAAATTCTATAGTTTATTAGAGTCTTGGAGCTAGAATGTGAAGGCAGGGCTACCATGTGACTTCAAGCTATTAATTTTATCCTCATGAGTTTCAGGAACCCAAACTATAAAGTATATATATAGACACTAAATGCTTTTACACCTAAATTTTCAAGGTGATTTGACATTTATCACTTAAATGTAACCCATATGAATAAAGTGGCCATGATGTGTGTCCCTTGCTTTAATTCTCCTAAGAGGATACTCAAACGTTGGAGAGCTGTTCTCAGCTTCCCAATGCTGCAACCCTTTAATGCAGCTCCACATGTTGTGGCAAATTCCTAATTTATCACTGTAATTTTATTACTGTTATGAATAATAATGTAAACATCCGATATGCAGGCTATCTAATAGGCTACCTCGGTGAAAGTGTCATTCGAACCCCTCTCCCAAACACACACAAGGGGTTGAGTATCACTGGCTTAGATGATGGGGACAATACTCCACTCATTTCCCCCTCCAGACCCCTGCCACACACATGTGCCATCTCTTCGTTGTTCAATTCAAAACCAATCTGCATATTATGTCACAGCTGTGTAGCTTTGTTTCCTTGTGGGACTTCTGACTCTTGACTTTTTTGCTGGCTTTTCAGACACTATGCCTCATATTGGTTGCATTGCCTTGATGCAAGGCAAGGTGCCTAGTCTTACTACAACTTGATACGCCATGCTTCATCAATATCCAAGGGAGGCCTGCCCTTTTCTGTATAGAAACAGAGGGGAGAGGGGCAGTAAGGGGAAGGGACTGGGAGTAGAGGAGGAAGAGGATACTGCGGTCAGGATGTAAAATAAATATGTTAATGGATTGATTAATTAATTAAAAGCAATAATCAAAGTAGGGCTGTGAAGGATTGTTAAAGCTATAATTGAAATCACAATTTTTTGCCTTTAAAATAAGACCATTACTTGGGTGAGCCTGATCTAATCCAATTTCTCAAAGAAGGATTACCAGTGCGACTGGAGGGTGAGTCAAAGGAAATTTCTGTTGTAAACTTTGAGGATAGATGCATGGCAAGGAACGCAGCAAACAGAGAGCAAGGGCCTGCTAGTCCACAAGGAAGTGGCTTCTGCCACAACCTCTTGAGCTGAGAAGATGCTCTGGGCTGCCGGAGAGAGTGCCTCAGACATGACACTGGAATCTCAGCCTTTAGAGGTGCCAAGCAAAGAACCCAGGCATGCAGAACCTGGACTCCTCACTTCCAGACTGTGAGATCATCAGTGGATGCTAATTTAAGTCTCTACAATTTATGGTATTTGCTAGGTGATGAGATAAAACTATCAAACGATTCGCCCATCATTTAACAAGAAGTCCATTACAAATGTAAGAAGTGCTTTACCCAGCCTTAGAGCCTCGCTTCCCCAAAACATTATTTTCCGTAGTGCTATTTTATTTCAAATGGATACTTGAGTACATAAAATGTGGCTATAAATTATCAGCCGATTAAGGCACATTGGTGACAGTACAAATGGCCTTTTGAACAACTCTTGTCTATAAATGGCATTTATGTTTACTGTTGTACATTATTGTAAACAGTGTACAAAACCTGCCAACCATGGGTTCCAGGAAGGACTGAAGCTGTTCATTAGTTTGAATGACTACAAAGTAGAAGCATTGCTGTAATTTACCTTGTTGGTGGGTTAACTCTGTAATCGTGTGCCAATTATGTAGTACTGCCCTGAGCTTTAGCTGTCTGTAACATATCAAGAGGTATCTTTTGTAGTATTGCTTATTTCCGATACAAGATTTGGAATGTATTAAAATATAATCTTGGTTCATGAACTGAATGTGTTGCTGTAGTTACATACAGAAATCAAATACTCCCGCATAAAATGATCTCCCGGGTTCCTATACTGAAGCCAAATATTTGAGTAAAGTGGAGGGAGAGAGGAAGAATTCAAATCCTTTTCTGAGTTAAGTTTTGGTTTGGATTGACTTGGGATTTTTTTTTTAATGAGGAAAATGGACTCACTTGCTTGGAACTTGTAAAAAAATAATTTTTCTTAGTATATTTATGCACAATATAAAATCATGAAGGCATGAAACGATATATAATGAAGGCAAGTGTCTCTTTCATCCTGGCTCCCGAGTCCCTCTCTAAGGGGGCAAATGCTCACTGGTGTATTGAGTTGTGAATCACCTGTGAAATATTCTAGTTATTCACTTGCACATTTTTACTGAGCACATATCCGTGAAGAGATAACATCTAATACCTTGCATGGATTCTAGCCTGTAACCTAACTAAGCACTACTATGTCCTGATTTTCAGGACCTGATGTCAAATCCAGCATGCCACCCTGTCCCTCGTTATGATAAAAATCTTAGCAAGAAGACAGGGACATTGCCACATTTAAAGAGTGTGGTCCCTCCCTACTCCTCAACTTCATTTATAGCCTCCTCTTTCCCTTTAAATAAGTGAGGTGCTTCTTACTGGAATCCATAGGCTTAATAACCTCAGAACAGTTTGGTGCTTTAAGGATACAAGTCAAATGTAACCAGATGTGCCTACTTTTAAGAATGTGAGACAACAATCTCTAGTCCATAGTCATCCTTGCCTGCTTTTTGGTAATGGAGACATTCATTACTTCCAGTGAGCCGTTTCCATGCGTAAAACTTAAGAACCCTTTGCTAGACATATGGCGCCTTCTGTCTTGGCAGCCTCTTCGTTTTTATCACTATCAAAGTTATCTTTACCTTTAATCTGACTGCATGACTGTTCAGTTGTTGATCTATTATTTCAACTTCACTGAGGTCATGTCATGGTGTAAATATTTTTGTCAGAATACCTACAGATGTACTGTAAAATTAATTTATAACTTCCTTCTCTATCTACCAAAAACATTTTCCCAGAACGTACGATGTTCCTGTATTTACAAATGGTGTTTCCAAGTGTCATATTTTCTCAGCCTGTATAAAAAACATTTGGAAGTTCCCCATAATAATGTTTAGGTCTCATACCAGTTCCAATGGAAAGGCTTTCCACGAACCAGGAAAAGCATAGTATGGTGATCTGCACTCTGCTCCCTCTCTGGGCTTCCTTGTCAGCCCTCCCACCCCACCCCCCCATGCACAGTCTGCAGAGAATAGAGAGGAGGCAGAGGGACAGGATATTGACCTAGGAAGGCACAGTCCCAACCGCCTTTCATTCAAGACTCCATCAAATAACGGGAGATCACTTTACAGTGCAGGCAAGCAGACATGACTCAGACTGCGGTTAAAATCATCGGCAAGCAACTCTACCGGGAATACCTTACGGTGACGGAAAGCGGTCCTGGGCGTGGTGTGCGGGGCGGACGGGGGGGGGGGGGGGGGGGGGCTACTACATGTGTATATATATACACGCATGCATATTTTGACGACTATAAATTTCTAAGAACTCCTCTCTCTAATTCGGGAGTATCAGTTAAACCTAACGTTCTTTCTTTAAAAGCCTCTACTCCGAGCCTTTGGATGCATTCAAGTGAGTCACAGAGGCGGAGTAATGAAGAAGCATTGCAAATGCCATGGCGGCTGAGGGCAATGGCTATCTATCAAGGACTGGCAGCTTCTGACCCTCCGCAGTCAAAATGACCTGGCTCCTGAGCAAATGTCAAGTTAACATTCTAGTAAAGGTACAGGAGAGGAGCCACTTTGGCTAACAATCCTTTTGATTAACAATATTATGGAACTAGCATCCTCTCCTTGAAAGGGAAATGAAAACTAATATTTGTGGTATCCGAGCAGATGCGCTTCGTTCTATTCAGCCCACAGATTGCTTTTTGTTCACCGTTGTATAGCTCCTAGATTCTCTGCTAGACGTGGGCGGGGCTGAGGTGAGACAGACAGTGCATCTGACCCCAGTGAACCCATGAGAGTGCAGGCAGTCTCTCAGTCCTGGGAACTCGGATCTGTAAGAGGCATATTCCCCAAACGCTATGCTATTACTGAGTAGGGGGACAGAAAAGCAATAGGCTATGTGTCGTGTGCGCATGATGGGGTGGGCGTAGAGTCTTAGTTTCCTAAAAATTTGTAAGAGCAATTTACAGAAAGCCAAGGCAACAGAAAGCCTATTGAGTGCATGGTCACCTTTATTAAATGAAGGATTATTTTGATAGACAAAGAACTAGCTGAATTTCTATGATTTACAATTTACTGAAACCACTCCTAACCCTCTGAGAAGTTTCTGTGTGTGCATGCTTTCTGGAAGACAGGGGACAGCAAGATGGTAGGGGTGGCCTGGGTGTGACAAGGCCAGACACATGTCAGTAAGCATCGGATGTTTCATTGTAAGAGACCTGATTTAATCAAATACCATAACTGAGAAATAAGCACAGTGGATAGCATAGGTAGCCTTCTGAAAAAAGCATCTGGAAGCAGCCAAGTATTATCCATGCTATGAACAATGTGCTATTATAGTCATATTGTATTCTTTTGTTTTCATCTCTCCTGTAAAAACTGCCTGCTGTTGGCTATAAAAATCTATTTTCTATGAAAATCAGGTTAAGATAATTATATTGATTAAAGCAAAAGATACCGGGCACAGCTAAGCTTCCAGATTTAAATGTGTGTGCTTGCCTAATGGGAAAGTATATAAAGACATAAATGACCATTGCTCTACTTTTAGGGAACAGAGAGTCCATTTTTATTTCATACAAATTAAATATTTTTATAAACATAAAATTGATGAACATTTCATGCACTGTATAATGGACAATGCTTGTGAGGCTGGAACTAACCTTAAAGTAAAACAGATTCATTCGGGTGTTACGAAGGAAAAAACCTTTACTTGCAAAAGTTACAGAAATTAGAGGGAGATTGTAGTCACAAAAAATACAAAACAGTCTTATCAATGAGACTATTTCCCATACCAAAATTAATTCTTATATAATTACAATCTAAAAATAGTTTAATTGAACAAAATTTCCTGGGAAGTAATTGCTTTTCCTCAGACAGATCTATATGCAAGTTAAATGTCATTTCAACTGCAAAAATAGAAGTAAATTGATTTAAAAATTTATATGAAATAGGCATTGCATACTTTTCAAAAATATTAAAAAAAAAGAACTGCAACTCTTGTCCTAACACCTGTCAAGTGTATCACAGTGCTATAATAATCAAACCCATACTAGGAGCAAAAATAAGGAAACTGGTTAATGAAGAGAACATGTGGTGTAGAAAGAGACCCAGAGCTATATGGGAACAGTTGATAGAGAAAAATAGTATAGCTTGATGTGGGAGTGTCATATATCAATCTGTTGATTTCATTGGTTAAGCCATAAAGAAACTGCTTGGCCCTCATAGGTTAAAACATAGGTGGGTGGAGTAAACAGAACAGAATGCTGGGAGGAAGAGGAAGTGAGCTAAGACTCCACAGCTCTCCTCTCGGGAGCAGACGCCTCAGAGAGACGCCATGCCCCGCTCCTGGGTAAACACACGCCATGAAGCTCCGACCCAGGATGGACTAGGCTAGAATCTTCCCGGTAAGACCGGTTCTCACAGATTATTAGAGATGGGTTGATCGGGATGTGAGAATTAGCTTGTAAGTGCTAGAGCTAAAGGGCCAAGCAGTGCTTAAATGAATACAGTTTGTGTGTTGTTATTTCGGGGAAAGCTAGCCGTTCAGGCGGCTGGGGTGCTGGGGACGCAGCCCCGCCGCCCATATTACTACAATAGCTGAAGAAGAAACTGATGCTAACTAATTAAAGGGAATAGTTATGTGATGTTTCTTTTGGAATATAATGTTTGTCTGTTTATTCAAGTATGATATGCTTACATGTATAGCTGTAATAAAACATATGAAATATGAAACTTGCCATTTAAACCCTTTTCCAATGTACTATTCAGTGGCGATAAGTGCAACCTGAAGCTTTGCAACCACCACCCCTCGCATCCAGAAACTTCCATGTTCTTCCATGCTTCTTTCATGCTTCCACATGCTCTCCCATCATGATCTAATGTCCTACCCCAGGCAGAAAAGCATTGGAACCAACTCACCATGGACAGACACCTCCAAACCTGTGAGCCAAAATAAGCCTTGCTCTTTCTGAGCTGATGACCTCAGGTATTTGTTACAATAAACAAGAGCTATTGAACCTATATAAATAGACTCCTGAAACTACAGATGCAGCCAAGAAACCAAGTCATAGATACTTAGCAATAATTAAGAACTTCTATTTTTAATATATAGATACCACAAATTGATTAAACTTAAGTAATGACTAGTATTTTAAAAGAGCTGAAAAATTTTTCCTTCTTTTTTCTTCATCCAACAACTATGCTACACCCACATGGTCATGTGATAATGTCACATGGAGTTGGTGGTAGTGTCCTTCTTGACTCTGCACTATCGCCCAGAGGTATTTTGTATAATGTCAGCTTCTATGTTTACTAGTGTTCACTAATACCCTGGGCTGCTGGATGGCAGCCTACATAGGAAGCAGACACCTTAATGCATTTTAGAAGCGGTTGAATGTAATTTCCTTCTCACACAAATACATCCTAAAATTCTTGAGAGCCATAAGTATACATGTATATGTATGTATATACACACACATGACTACATTATTTAAACAATTGAAACTACTGTAACATTCCTCAGTAGAAAATGGAATTTGATCAGTTTCACAAGCCCTGGCATTTGAACCACATGATTTGGTTGTGGCAGGCAGTCCTGTATACCATAGGGCTTTCAGTGGGCTCTACTCACTGGATGACAGTTGCATCCCTCATCTTAGTTACTACAACCAAGAATATCTCCAGGCAATACCAAATGACAATTGCCACTGTGCAGATATAGAGTAAACTGGGTTGAGGCACACATCTACAAATGGATGTTAAGAGCTAATCACTGAAATTAGTTCTTATTTGGAGCATCGCTAAACACCATTATATCTGTGCTTTAAAAACGTTTATATACCCTTTCGATGGGCATATGGACACAGAAGAAAAGTAGTTCGTGTCATATCCGATCCTTACAGGGACAGAACAACAGTCTTCCCCGCCATTCTTGTCTAACAGTGCTTAAGGGAACTATACTGGACAATCCATGCCCCAACAATTTGATTTCAGTTGAAGTTTATTATCAGAGAGCAGGGCAGCCAAAGACTTAATTAGCCATTCCCATGGAACCTTGATGTAAATGTTGCCATTATGACTAATATATATAGTTTACATTTATATTTATTTACATACATATAGTTTATATGTATACATATATTCTTAAACTTTGAGAATATGAAAGGTTATTACCAAGTCTAGCGTAAACCTCTTTGATATTATCTCATTTTCCTATAATAACCTTTTCTAGTTTGCTTTCTGTTGCTGTGATAAACACCATAGCTAAAAGCAACTTGGAGAAGAAAGGGTTTACTTGTCCATTATCACAGAGAGCCAAAACTGAAATAGAGATCACGGAAGAATACTTTGTATTGATTTGCTTCCTCTGTCGGACTCAGTCCAGGCTCACTGGACCAGGGATGGCACCACCTGCCCACAGAGGGTTGGACTCACCCACTTCAATTAACAATCAAGAAAATGTCCCCACAGACCTACCTAGAGGCCCGTCCAATGGAGGCGTTTTCTCACCTGAGGTCCTCTTCCCACATATGCCAAGCTGACAATGCGACCAGGTATGCCAAGCTGACAATGCGACCAGGTATGCCAAGCTGACAATGCGACCAGGTATGCCAAGCTGACAATGCGACCAGGTATGCCAAGCTGACAATGCGACCAGGTATGCCAAGCTGACAATGCGACCAGGTATGCCAAGCTGACAATGTGACCAGGTATGCCAAGCTGACAGTGTGACAAGGTATGCCAAGCTGACAATGTGGCCAGGTATGTCAAGCTGACAATGTGACCAGGTATGCCAAGCTGACAATGGGACCAGGTATGTGACTAGCCAAGACAACACGCTTTAATGATTCGTCTTACACAGGATTTCAAGGTTGGGTTGTTTTTTTTCTTTTTTTTGTATCTTAATGTAGTTGTTGTAAAAGTGCTACATATTCAATATGTAATTTAACTTCTCTTTTTCAAATAAATTTGTTTGTTTCAAATCAAAATAAATTATGACATCCATGGAGAGGTAATAAAAATTTCAACTTATAATCCTCAAAGTAAAAGGAGAGTTCAGCTAGTCATTTAGTGTTTTGGTTATGTATTCTCAGATTTAATGACATAGCTTAATGGATGGTGCTTAAACGCTTTGATTTATTTAGTAGTGAGTAAAATTATATGACTTCTCAGAAAACTAGAGTTTACATGGCATTTACAATCAATTCCAGTTAAAGTAAAATATAGACCTGATTATAGGGATGTTTGTTATGGGAAATCTAATATTAGTGAGTTCTTAGTTTTATTATAATACATGGCTTGACTTTTAAAATAAAGTAGCTGCTTGTTCTCATTATTAAATAATATTATAACATCAGTATCATCCCATGTTACCAATGAATGCTATTAATAAATACATATAGCATCCTTAGACCTCCCTAAAAGTATCCCAACTCAGCTATTGTAATATAGGCAAGATCCATGACTTCAAGTCTCCAACTTCTCACATCTGAAGGGATGACAGGAGTACCTTTATCTTTAAGCCATTATTAAAATTAAATTTTAGGAGTAGTGGTAAATATCAAGGCAATAGCTGAATATGATATTTAATTGAAGTAACATTAATTTTTTCAATGTATTTTCTAAGTAGATTTAAAAAAAAAAAGATAGGGTCTTTTGCATAGTTTAAACTGGCCAGGGACTCATTGTGCAGTTCGGGCTGGACTTGAACTTGTTCATTCCCCATCTTAGCCTCCCACGTATTAGGGTGATGTGTGCCAGTAACCACTCAGCTTCCAAGCAGAATTATCATAGTGAGTCTTTTAAGGAACATTATGAGAACATAAGCCTACTATTTACACCCATACACTACCATTTCAGAAATGCATCCTTGAGATACATTATAACATATCTATTATAGCTTCCTTCTCATAGGCACGCTTTGGGGAAATTTTCCCTCATGCTTACTGGGCTTACTGTGTAACTTGCATTGTTCAACGGGACATTTGCAAATATGGAAGAGCTGAGTTTTTGAAAATGTATTCACGTATCTGGGACCTGATATTTTCACTGCTATGAAAACTGTGATCACTATGTGGAGAACCAGGCCATCGTGGTGGCTGGATCACAAGTGGGATATGACCCAGTTATCTCCATTGTTCTTTGCCAACAGGCAGCCAGTCACCAGACATGAGAGTGAGCTCATCAGCCCCCTCAGTGTCCGCAAATATGTGCGTGAACCCCATCAACACTGCTGGGAACTGAGATGCAGCCCAGGAGGGCAGAACTCAAGCTGATGACCCATAGAATCATAGACATAATGACAGTTGGTTAAAGCCACTCAGTGTGGGAGTGGTTTGTTACACAGAAGAAGCTAGTTGACAGCATCCCCACAGGGGGAATATCCATAGTTTAAAATGTAGCCTATGTTTTGAATTTCTATTCCTAAATAAAAATACTAGTTTACTAATAAGATATTATCAAGAGCATTAAGTAATTAATACAGCTAATGAATTGAAACCATTCCTATTTGGTTTCATCCCATAATAAACAGTGGGCAGCAGCATTGATGTATGAAGATCAAAGCCTCCAGAAAACAGTAACACAAAAGCTTTTTCCTTTTGTGCTTCCACCGAGTAGCAGAGTGTTTCTCTGAATTATGCTTATTTGTTCATTTATATGCTTTTAAAATTTAAGACGGGGTCTTTTTTATATAGCACACTCTGGCCTCAAACTCAAACTCCTAATGATGGATTTCTGGTCCCTCTGTCTCTGAATGCTGGTATCACATACCTATGTCATCATGCCCAACTTGATGTGGTGCTGAGGACAAAAATAAAGGCATCATGTCTGCTAGGCCATCTCTCTACCAACTTAGCTACATGCCCAGGCCTCTGGACTATGTTTAAAGAGTCTGAAGTCATCAGCAGTTTTGATAGTGAGTAGGAAGTAGAGCTGTGCTGTGTAGTCACAAACCTGACAATAGATTAGATTGACACATGGAATATTTTCATCTAAAAATAGATCCATTATTTGTTTTGCATTGCCTATCTCTCTACAGAGCTCAGAGTTAAGACTGTCTTTCTGATTCTTGGATTACCATTTAAGCAATTTTAGTTCAAGCTGTGAGACTATCATGTAAATACAATGATGCATAATTTTCCTCACTGAAAATAAAGGCTTTGTTTTTAAGAGGGTAGCCAAGGACATTCAAAAAGCCAACATGCGGAATAGCCAGGCAGGCCACTGTGGAAAACAGTGGTTATCACCTTAAGAACTAACAGCTGACAAGAAGGCTTGTGATGAAGCTCGCTGACTTTGGTTTGTTCTCTCAGACCACACCACCTGGAGGGATGTATGTACACTCAATGGGGTGGCCTAAGTCAAGGCAAGAAAATGAATGCAGTACAGGAAAAACACAAAATAAAACCTGATCTGTCTACTTTGAACATCCAGTTTAACAGTTTAAAACGGGCTGTTTTAACATCCAGTGTTCCGCTGTCTTTCTTCTTTTACTATTATACTATCTTGAAGCTAGTTCTTACGGCAGGCCATTTGCAACTGGGTCCATAGCCATCTACTTTCTGTAGCCATGCTGCATTGGGAAACTCCCTTTCCCATTTGCTTGGTCAGGGGGATAAAAGAAAATGTGATAAATGTTATATAAAAGCTACAACTTAATAAATATTCATGCATTTGAGGCTTGACTTCTATGTGCAGAACTCTTCTGTGTTCCCTCAAAGTTCTAAGACATATTTTAACATATATTTTAATAATCATCAAGTGTTCACTGTGTGCCAGATATCATGCTAGCATTGTATGTAAATTTGCTTATGAAATTTAACTGCATAATCATTATAAGGTAGGTGGCATGTCTACTCCAGGTATTTAGGAAGTGAATCTTTAAGATAGACCATAACTTTCTCCAGGTTAGTCTGTAACTGGGTTATGGAGCCATTTTTGAAGCCTAGACCTTTATGACTGCAATAGGAATGGGCTTACCTATCATACACTGTATCTCCCAGTGTGGACTTCCTGTGTGTGCACGGTATTAAGTTAAGGCAACAGGTTTAGAAATCAGCATCTTAGCATTCTGACCTTAAGGAACTTGCTTATCCTCATTGGACTTCTGTAACATGGGTGGCCTTCAGGTTACTAGAGAGATAAGGGTGACTTACTCAAAATATTGTGTTTAGATCAGGGTTTAACCAACGAAGGACAGGGCTTAATGCAGAGGAGATAGCGCACACAGTGAAGTATGCTAAGCCTGTAAATAGCCTACTATTACCACCCCTCAAATGGTGGGTATGGTAGGGGACTTAAAAAGGGCTCCTCGTCTGAACCACACAAAGCACAATGAAAGGCAAGGAAAGGCTTATCTCAGCTCCCATCCCTGTGTATTTTCTCACCCCATCTCCTTCCAGGGATTCCAAATGGACAAACCTTGGTAAACCTGAGGGAAAGGGAGCCTTCTGATAGTTCTTGTGAGTCAGCCTCCTGTGGCCGATGTTGAGTGCTATATCACTGAGAATAGGAGTAGAGAAGCTAATAGAGATGGTGGGTCACATGCCAAAGCAATAGTAATATCTGCTTGCAGAACTTAACCAATGATTAAACAGGTCAACAAATGTAAAACGCTGGGAGTAGTGTCCCATGAGAAAGTATAAGATCCTGTTGCTTTAAGTCATTCCCATCGTGTCCCAAGAACTGGGACCATGAACTGTACCCTGAGGACACTTACCATCCAGCCATGCTCAGATGGTGTCAGCTGAGGAGAGCTTCCAGCAGGAATGCAGTTCTGACTGAAGCTGAGGTTCAATCGTGGCTAGAAAAGCCTGGCAAACTAGTGTGCATGAGAAGTTTCGTTTGTTAAAGTAGCTCACGGGCTCCTGTTGGTAAGCACTTCTTCTAACTGGGAAAGTATCAGGTCCACAAAGGATTTATCAGTAGCAAAACCTCTGTAGCCCAAAGGTGTGGATGAACGGGATGTGGCATTTGCCAGGACAGCTGATCTCCCGCTTCAGTCTTCAAGAACTTTGAACTGGGACTGGAAAGATGGCTCAGTGGCTCAGAGTACCTGCTGCTCCTGCAAAGGACCAGGGTTTGGTTGCCAAAACCCATATGATGGCTCACAACCATCAGTCACTCCATTTCTAGGTGATCTCACAGACTCCTGTGACCTTCACATGCACCAGGTATGCACACGGCATACATACACATGTACAAGCAAAGCACCCACGCTCATAAAACAAATCTAAAAACATTTTCAAAGAGAACTTTTGCTTGAGTCTTATATAATAAAGCTTGGAAAAGTAAAAAAGAAAAAAAACTAAAACCTCAGTGATATAGGAGGTTCTTCTGTCTACATGTTCCTTTTATTGGCTAATGAATAAAGAAACTGCCTTGGCCTGTTGATAGGGTAGAACTTAGGTAGGAGGAAAGATGGAACTGAATGCTGGGAGAAGGAAGGGTGGCATCACGGAGAAGTCATGGAGTCACCACCAGAGATTGACATGCTGAAACTTCACTGGTAGGCCACAACCTCATGGTGATGCACAGATTAATGGAGATGGGTTAAATTAAGATGTAGGAGTTAGCCAATAAGAAGCTAGACCTAAAGGGCCAAGCAGTGATTTAATTAATATAGTTTCTGTGTGATTATTTTGGGTCTAAGCTAGGTGGGCAGCTGGGAACCAAGAAGCGTCCCTTCTCCAACACCTCAGAGGTGTTGAAGGTTCAAGAGCAACTAGTGACAAGAGGCATTCTTCCTGGTTCTGCGGTTACTCCGTCATGTTTTGACCCTGGCAGCAGTGGTCCTGGGAAGTCTCAGTGGGAGTTAGAACCATAGCATCTGGTTTCCCTGTCAGGTGGAAATGGTAGAGGACTTGTTTGTATACATTCTGATTCAAATCTTGAAGGAAAGGATCATGGTGCCAAGACCAAAGCAACGTAGTAACAAAGCAGACAAGCGGATGAGTTCCAATCAACTTCCAGGGATTATCTAGGAGAGGGAGTTTACTGTAAGATTCTAGGCTAAGAATCCAGGGAAACCTGGAGCATAAGGATCACAATAACAGATAATAGACATTGCTCATACTGAGTTGCCTTGTCCAACTTTAATTCCAGTGCAGGTACATAGTCCTGCTGCAGCTTGATATGCATGTTTGGTTGTTATCCATGGGGGGACCTATTCTTTTCTGAATAGAAACAGAGGAGAACCAGATTGAGGAGGTCCAAGTGGAGGTCCAGGAAAGGGCTTGCAGGAGAGGAAGGATGTGAAACTACAGTCAGGATGATGATGATGATGATGATGATGATGATGATGATGATTTAAAAATTATTTTAAAAGAGAAAAAGAATTTACAAATAAAAATAAAGATTAAATGGCTTTAAACCAAACTAGAGGTAAAATACTATAGGACTCTAAGACTGAAGCAACTGTCTTCCGTATTACTGCTACTTAGGCAAGATTCCTTAGTGAAGGAGACTTTGAACTGAGTATCAAAAAACCAGTGGCTTGAAGATAAACACAAAGACATAGACAGTGTCTTTGAAATCAGGAAATGAAGACCTTTAGGTGGAAAGGACATTCTGATAAAACTGCAGGAGAATTGTATAAAATGAATTTGACATAAAGCAAGCAATGTAGTCTGACTGCCAGAAGTCCTTGAAAACCTGACTTGGGTGTACGGTTTTTATTTCAAAAGAAACTAAATCTTTTAGAGAGAGAAAAATGACATGAGAACCTATGAGCTACACACACACATACACATTCAACCACACACACACACACACACACACACACACACTAAATGAAACACTATCAAAGCAAGGGTACAATTCCCCAGGATTTTCTTTAGCATCTTCCTAATAGTAGATAAATTATACATGATGGTTTTATTTTTCAGCGCCAAACAGCTTTTATTGTTAACATTACAATAGTAGCTACCAGCTACCCAGTTGTGGACACAGAGATATATATGTTCTCATACAGCCTTCCTAATGGCCACATGGACTAGATACTATCTCTATTGTGCATGTGTTCATATGTGGTATGTATATGGGGTGTGAACTGTGCCTATATGTGTGGCCAAGGTCAAGCTCAGGTATCCTCCTCAGTTGCTCTCCATCTTGCTTCTAAGATAGGATCTTCTACTGAATTTGGACTGAGAGATTCAGCCACATTGCTTGTTTCTGATTTCCCAATACCAGGAAACAAGCACGTACCACTGTATCCTGCTTTGTATGTCGGTGTTAACGATGTAAATTCAGGTCTTATGTTTATGCAGCAAGCAATTTACCCACTAAACTTTCTCCCCAGGTCTATTTTTATTTTCAGTTTACAAGTAAAGAAACTACAAACAAAGAAAGATGTAGTCCAAACTCCACAGATAGGTTTTGAGCTTATGTCATTTGCACTTTAATCACAGTAATACAAAAAAAAAAAAAAAAAAAAAAAAAACGCTACTGAAAAAGTTCTGGTGCAGAAATAATTGCTTCAGAAGATACTATAGACTCTGTAACTCTTTAAAAAAAACATGAAAATTAACCCTTAAATTAGTCCTCATTATTAGCAAATGTCAAAACAACTCCAGGGGTTTGAAAGCCGGCTCAGTAGTTAAGAGCACCTGTGGTTCTTACAAAGAACCTGGGTTTGCAAAGGAACTGGATTTGGTTCCCCGCACCAATATGGCAGTTTACAACTATAGATATAGTTCCAGGGGGCTCCCTCACTCTTTTCTGTTCTCCAGGAAGACCATACACACTGCTGGAAATTCACACAGGACTTCCAGGGAGTAGAACCTTCAGACATAAGCTATAGCCAGGGACCCTCTAGTTTGTTTCTGACATTATCAGCATTGCTATTGCACTGGGTGTATGTCTGCTCAATTCCTCTGCACTTGTCCCCCCTCCCCCCCCCCCCACATGTGACATGGGACACCAAATTCTGCTGCTGTCATGGCAAGATCTCTGATGACTGTTTCTTTTGACTTCCACCTTGGTCTCTCAAGATCCCCACCAAGGCTCAGTGGCAACATTGGCTTTACCAAACTTAAGCCATATACCCATTTATATCTTCAGAGAGATAAACAGAAGATGCAGCCATTCCCCTCAGCTTGAACATAGTAAGTGGCTGTATACATCAGTGTTCTTGAGAGACATGGAACCAACAGAATCATGCATGAGACTTTTGTGTGCATGGAGATATTTCTAATGAGTTGGCTCACATGAAGGCTGGAAGTCCCACGTTCTTCAGTCACCAAGTTGGAGGTGTTAGGATCTGGATTTATCAAAACTCAAGAGTCACAAGGCATGGCTGCCAGATTGAGCATTGAGAGTCAGGATGGGCAATGGGAGAGTCTAGGTTCTAGGTGAAGACTGATCTTCCCACTCAGGCAGGAAAGCCAAGTTGCTCTTATTCAGTCTTTGTGCTAGTTACTGGATGAGGCCCACCTACATTGCGGGGGTGGGGGTGGGGGGGGAGGATTGATTTACTCAGTCTAGCAAGTCAAGTATAAATCTCAGCCTTATATGTAGAATATCTCACCACTTGTCTGGTACCCCCTGGTCCACTTCTGTTAACACACAGTTTAAGCATCCTGATGGAGTACTTATTTTGAGGCGAGTCAGACCTAAATATCATGCATCCTTATTATATTTTTCCCCAGAGAAATTCTTTAAATCTAGGGTATATGTGTGAATGCACCTGTATTTTTGTTTGGGTTTGGTTTGGTATTTTTGTTTGCTTATTCTGATGATTAAATTCATGGGTTCCAGCTTCTTCCTTCCTCATGTGCCTTATTCTGGCTGTTAGATCACCTGCCTCCTTAGATGTAACTGAGACAAGCATTTTAATGTGGCTTTAGGACTTGCTAACTGCTCATCACTCTGCCTTTGATTTTTTTTTCTCCCTTTTCTGTCTTCTGGAGATGACAACTCTGGAGAGCGGTTGTGTCTTGAGTCAAAATACACAAGAAATGAAACTTTAACCACTATTATCTTTTGTTCAGAATCCATTCTCTCTGTGTCTCTGTCTCACTGTCTCTGTCTCTCACACATGCAGATGCACACATACCATGTACACATGTGTGATAAGTGCAAGAGCCTATATGTACTCATGAGTATAGAGGCCAAAGGTCAAATTCAGATGTCATTCTTCAGGAACTGTAGGGATAAGTCCCGCCCCTTGGGGGGCGTGTTCGCCTCGGGCTAATGTTTGCCTATAAATTTGGCAAGCATGCTCCCAGCCGACCCTTCTGCTTTCCTGGTCTCTGAGGGAACTGTGGTTCTGTAAGTCTATTTCGCCATTAAAGCTGTATATATATTTTTACAATCTGTCTGCATTTTTTTATGCCGTTACATTTTGGCGCCCAACGTGGGGCTATTTTGCCCCCGACTCAAGCGGGTAGCCCCCTAGCTAACACAGCACCCTCTTGGGTGCTGTTTTTTAGTTCGTGACTCGGGCCCCAGTGCCGAGTCCGAGACACACTTGGCCACACAGGCCCATTCTGCCCCACCTGCTCGCCAGAGCAATTAACCCCTCCCTGCCTGCCTTGGCTAAGTATGGAGGGGAACCCCACTGCCTGAATTAGCAGAAACTCAAGTACCTGCGGTTTTGCAACAAAAGCTTCCACAGCAGCAGATTTGGTCTGATACAAAGTGACTTGGCCAGGCGGTGGTAGCGCACGCCTTTAATCCCAGCACTTGGGAGGCAGAGACAGGCGGATCTCTGTGAGTTCGAGGCCAGCCTGGTCTACAATGGCGTAGACCACCTTTGTGCTTGAGAATGGATCTCTCACAGCGACCTGGGGCTCACCAATCAGGCAAGGATGCCTGGTCAATGAGCTCCAGGGATCTTCCAGTCTCTGCCTCCCTGGAACTGGGGTTTTACTGGCACCTACTGCCATAGTCAGCTTTATCCAACTCAAGTCCTCATGAATATGCAGAAAGCACAACACCTATTGAGCTATTTCCCCAGCCCTCTTAGCTGGAATTCTCTATATAATGGAACCAAAGTTCATCATAACCGGATTTTATTGTGAAAAATCTATACCGAACATTTGTGAAAACCATTTCTTTATATCTAAGGCAAATGATAATGACATTTAATTTTTTTTTTGTAAAAAAGTGCTCACTTTTTAAATAAATTTATGTATTGGCATGACAAGTGTCAGGAGGGTAACAGTTGAAACAGAGACAGTAATCAAGCCCTTTGTCTGGCACTGAGTTCACAGCCAACACCTGGTAGGCAAACAGAACAAAACCGCCCCCAACTGACAAAACAGGGAAACCGACCACTAGGTCAGCGGTAGCTTTCCATTTTTCATCTTTCTCAGATGTATCCAGAGCAGAAACATCGAACATGATTGTCTGTGAAGATGACAAAGTTTTCCATTGTCTAGCAACCCAGCCACAAGTATCAAGTGAACAGTTAAAGTCTTCCCGCTGCAACTGAAGAAAGAAAATTTAATATTATTTAATTGGTTTGAATTTCAGTGTATGTAATTGCTAGCGACTGTCATGGGGCGGCAGGGTTCCAGGGAGATGGCAGCCCCAGCTGCTGCTTCAGTCACTTCAGAAACATACCAGGGCAGACCCCTAAAATCACGATCTCTCACAGATGTGGTACAGAAGGGGAGCTCAGAAATGTGTTCCCATTTCTTCCCTTACTATTATCTCATCAATCTAACGCAGTACCTATTGTTCAACAAGTTTGATGTCCTGGTAGCAAATGAACCGGATAGATTCAACTTATTTCCAAAGCAATTTGTGATTTTGTTCACTTCACTTGACCACTGTGGCTCTATCTCCCCTTGGATTTTGTGAGCCAGGGAATCAGAGCCATTCTTATATTCAGGGAGAATAAGGAAGGTTTTGACGTGCTCATGAGCACACAGGGTTGGCGAGGAACAAAATTAAAAGTTAGGCCTTCTTTTAACTCAACACTTCTAGTACAGTGTTATTTTCCTTCACAGTGGGGCGAACAGCTATTAAAGTGAGATGAATTCACACAGTGTTAAGGAAGGAAATGCTTTCCTTCCTTCTGTTTACATTTACAGTTCTAAATGCGGAGAATGAAAAACACAGTCCGAAATCTATTTAAGAGTCATGTTTAATAAACAGAACATGAATGTCTGAGGTTGTATGTTCTGTTTAGTTTGATTTTACTCGGGAAAAAAAGTGGGAGCATTAGAGTCATCAAAAGCTGATACAAGTTTTTGAGGTGCGATTTAAAAATGTCACAAAAAGCTATTAACATGGTCATTGCCTTTGACCCAGTAATACTAACACTTGGGATCTCTCCTAAAATGCAATTGGAGACCGATTTGTTCAATATTTTAATAAATGATTCATTACAAAGTTATCCAAAGATTTTGAAGCATAGTTATAGTGAGCAATGGACAGTCAAATATATTACATACACTCACAACAAAATGGTATGTGAACATCTTACAATCAGCTGTATTAAAAACAACTAAATAAACTGAAAGTTGCTAAACTAATTAATGTTAAATATTTAAATGCGTAAAATTTGCATGAAGTATGATAGCACATAATGTATATTTTTGCTAGATAATTGAAATAAAGGGTATGAAACAATAGACTATCCATTCTTTATAGGTGTAAGTTAATAAAACAACTTTGAAAACAGTTTAGTGATTTTTATAAAAAAATAAATTGAATGTAATTTTTGATTCAGCTATTTCTCTACTGGAATGTACCCTAGAGGTTGGCTTTTAACAGTAAAAGTAACCATAGATTTTGAAAATCAATTATTAAGCTGCAAGATGCATTTTACAGAACAGACCAGTTTGCTAATACAGAAAAGGATGTGTTACCTTGTGATTTACAGTGTGTGTGTGTGTGTGTGTGTGTCTGTGTGTATTTCCAAGTTATAAAAGATAATATCTTAGTTTCTATTGGCCATAATCAAGAATTTGTATGTGTTTTCCATAAAGACACTCTAGCACACACATCACACAAAAAGAAATCTTATAAAAATATGTGAACAAAATATTTGTTATTACTAGAAACAAATTTCAATATCTATTGACACCAGCACAAATGTAAAATGCTTAGCACACCAGGCCCCATCCACTAAATGCTGGAGGAGGCAGGAACTAGAGGAGAAACAAGAAAAGTTCCCTAGTGTATGTTTCCCAAGTGCATTCTTGACCTCCAGGGACATTACGATCTCATTTTGACAACACCTAGTTAATTTTCGAGTATTCAGCCATCGCTTGTTTTAAAAAAGCGTATTCACTAATAGAAAGATAAGCAAGCCAAAGGACTTCCTCTTTTCAGCGCTGTGGGTAGAGAAGCAGCAGAAGATAGATGGCTAAGGACATGTAATCTTTCTTGAATAAACAAACTGTCTGTCCCACGTCTGGGTGGCTTCACATATTCTCCAGTTCCTGCTGGGCTCTTCCAATGCCTTCTCCCTGAGTTGTGCCCATGTCTTTTATTTTAAGGAGATTTTAAAGTTGTGTTTGGAGTGTACCACAGCCGAGGATGGCGTCACCTCAGCACCCTTAAGAGCCTCTTTCCCCTCCTCCCAGGTTCTGGTTTGCGTCTGACATGTCTTCCACCTCATGCCTACCTTCTCTCGTGTTCTGATCACTCACTCCCAGGTCCTGGCTCTTGTTGGATGCTGTGGAACTTGGTAGCAGAGGCAGGTCACTGGGACAGGTCTTGAAAGGCCATCCCTACCCTGATCCTGGTCTGCACACTGTTCCTGTCTGTGTCAGTGTCACCTGCTTCTGCTGCAGTGATGTGAGCTGCCACGCCTTCCTGGCTATGGTGGGAAAAGGCAAACCATTCTTTCCCCGAGTTGTCACTGGCAGGTGTTTTGGTCACAACAACAACAACAGCAAAACAAACAAAAAAAAAAGTAAATGAAATTTAATTTATGCCCAAAAATATTTTAGAGGAGCGATACCACACACATTGGAGATTAAGAATAGCTTCGATGCATGTGTATCCTCCCCGTCTTAGTTAAATAATATAAGTTCGCACACATCTTTTAAGAAGTTATTAAGAAACAAACTCCCAACATTGAAAAATGGAGTGATTTTGTATAAGAAAAATAGACATCGCTTTCTGCATATGCAAACTGAAAATAGTTATCCATATCATTTATTCTGTTGCCTATTCATATAAAGAGGCAATATTAACATACAGAAAGAAATCAGAGACTTGGGTTCTGTCATAAACTTAAATGTTTAAATAAAATGCCTATAATGTGAACAAATGCATTATATTGCACCATTTTATTATAAAAAATAAAAAGTTATAAACAATGAGGAATTATTACTGTATTTTATAATTTGATGCCCGCAGAGAGGACAGGCTGAGAATGCACCCTGCATGCTGGTGCCCTGACTATCCCAAGTTCCTATATTTTATACATAATTCTGTCATCCTCAACATCAGTTTCAACCTGGCACTGGCCTTTATCAAGGCCAAATGAAGGTCAAAACAGTTGTAAATTGATACCCAAATAAGATAGCATCCCAAGGAAAATGGCAGGCCCTCTCCACTTACCCTTTTTTCCCAATAAAGGAGGACAATGTTTCATTAACCAATTAAGCAGGAGTTTTCCCACACCTCCTTGGCCTCAGCTGGTCCTATAACTACCTAACCTACACTGACAAGATGAATGGAATGACCACGAATAGACTAGAGTGATCTAGTGTAGAAGAGTCAACCACAAATGTCTAGTACAATTCTTTACTATGCTTTGCTGAGTTAAGAGCCAAGAAGTAGGTATATACTGACTGAGCCATCTTTTTCATAGAACAGGCATTGTAATCACAGTGACATTGTATCTACTTAAAGAAATGAGTCAATAATAATTGTACCAAACAAGCAAACAAACAAAAACCCCAAAAGATCAGGCCAAGTGGGTTCAGTTGTGAGCTGCAGAATCAGTTAAAAAAATGACGTATATTTTCTACAAACTTTTCTAGAAAATAGGAACAAACAGATACATTCTACCTCATCTTATGAGGTTAGTATTACCCTAATGCCAACACCAAACAAAAATATTACAGGAAAAGGAAACTATGTAACAATATGCCTCAATGACATACATGTAAAAAATCTTCAGAAAATTAAAAAACTAAATCCAGCAATATGTAAAAAGATTATATACCACAGTCAATTATGTTGACTGGCCTATCATTCAAAAATTATTTAAATTAATCTATCACATAACGAAGCTAAGAGTAAGAAAATCATATGAGTGCATCAATGTTCATAAATAAAGCATTTGACAAAATTCAATATTCACAGTGATGTTTAAAAAAATAGAAAACAAAAACAACCTCAGTAAAGAACAGCATACATCCTCAGTTTGATAAAGAACTACAAAGGTATTCGTAACTAACATTGTAAGTTTAATGACTATTAAAGCTGTCCCAGTAACATCAAGAAGAAGGTAAAGATATTCCCTCATAGCCAGTCTTAGCACACACAAGAAGCTGTGGCTTCTGCAATAAGACAAGGGAATTAAAAGCGTATTAACTGCCAAGAAGAAACAATAGTGCCTGCTCACAAGTGACACAGGAACCCTGGCAGAAAACTCAAGCAACAACTCTTTTGGCGAGAAAATGAAAGTGACTTGCCACAGTAAAATTGTAGGATACAAGTTCATTTAAAAAGAAAATCAGTCATTCTTTGAAATACAAGCAATGAATAACTAGAATCTGAAGGTAGAGGCGTGTTACCATTTATATTAGCCCCCTCCAGAATATAATGAGTCCAGATCTAAGAAAACGACAAAACTCCAGAGAAAGCTCTAAAAGCAGAGTTACACACCTATAATCCCAGCACTCAGGAGGCTGAGGGCAGGACTAATTAAACTACACAATGGTGTAAAACTACAGAATGCTTAAATGTTCAAAATCGAGAAAAATCTAGATGGCATGGGTATGTAATGACCTTTTGGATACAACTAAAGTACCATAGATAAACAAATGATGAGCCAAATTCCATTTAAAATCAAAAACATATGTTCTGATAAAGATGATAAGAACACAGCCACAGACTGAAAGAACAATTCAAAGCACATATGGAAAATGACTATTATCAATAATATACAAATATTCCAAGTCTGTCTTTTGGAGATATGGTTCAACTGTGAAACCCTGGCTGACCTAGAACTTGCTATGTAGACCAAGTTATCCTTGAACTCACAGAAATCTTCTTGCCTAGCGGGCAGGGACTGAAGAAGTATGCCACCACCACTAGTTGAAACTTATATAAACCTCTAAGAACTCAGCTGTAAAAAAATGAACAACCTGCCAGAAAACTGAACAACATTCTGAACACAAACCTAACCGAAAAGGACACAAGGACGTCAAACACACATGATAAAAAATCCTTTCAACACCACACAGGCCATTAGGGAGTTTCAGAATAAAACAATGCATTCCGGGGGTAGGGGTGACTCAGTGGGGAAACATTTGCCTAGCATATGCAAGGCCTTCAGTTCCCAGCACCATCAAACAACAATAGCCATGTGATGTCAACTACACGTCCCAAGCACTTGCAACTTCATATAGCTGCAGAGCTTCAAAGCAAGAGAAATTCTTGTTCATTGTTGATAGCAATGTAACTTGTTTTAGCTACCCTGGAAGAAATTGAATTCAGCGTAGTCACAGAAAGCCAAACATACTTACAGACACTCCAATAACTACACATCTCTGTGGTTACTCAAATACACTGAACAATAAAACATGCTCAAAAATGTGTACGCAGATGCTTGTAGGTTTTTTACAATTGCCCTAGACTTGGAAACAAGCAATGTATCTTTTAATAAACTATGAATCAGCCAAACAATAAAATATTACTCAAGACTGAAAGAGATGAGCAACTGAATCACAAAAACCATGTGTGTGGGGGAGGGGAGTTAAAACATGCCTTCTGAAATAAAATAAGTCAATCTAAACTTGCATGATTCTAACTCCATTACATTCTGAAAATGCAGGGAGAAAAGACCAGGGTGACTCAAGGTTAAACAGGACAGAGGTGGGAAATGATGGAGAGATAAATTGTAGGACCCACAAGATTCTTCCACATGAGATCAAAGGGGCAAACGCATGCTTCACAAATTTGTCAAGACTGGATGAACATATAAAGACTGAATCCCAACATGAACTATGGGCTTTGATGATAAATAAAGATGTGTTAATGTAAGCCCATCAAATATATGGCTAAGAGTCATGCAGTGAGGATGACTCTTAGCCAGGGAGCACCTCCAGGTGTGCAAATAAGGACATATGGAAATCCTGAGTGAAGTGGATTTCATCTCCTGCCCCATTTGCTGGGAACCTAACGTTGCTCTAAAACAGCTTCATAATTTTTTTTTTTAAAAATCCCATTGAATGTGCAGCATACGACTTATATACAAAGTTTACACACAGAGTATTTAACCACTGTCTACTCATGGCTCATACGAATATTGTCCTTTGTGTTCTTCAACACCCCTCTCCTTCTATGAAAGCCCCACCACGCTTCCACTCAAGATCTTCACTGTTTGATGTCTGACTCCTGTAACCCGTGGAAAGAGAATGTGTCTTCAAAAGCCTCTCATTATCAGATTGTTGCATAGAATGTTTCAATTCCATGGGGCATTAAAGTGTGCTAGGGATGTGGCTCAGCCATCAAGAGTGCTCACTGGTGCTGAAGAGGACCTGAGCTTGTTTCCCAGCGTCCATGTTGGGACGTTCACAACCACCTGCAGCTCCAATTCCATGGAATCTGACTCTCTCTTCTGGCCTCTGTGGGCACTCACTGTAAGGTACATAGACACACAGATACATGTATATGAAAATAAGAATATATCTCTTTAAAAAATATAAGCTACTCTATGATGGAGGAAGCTACATTTTTCCCGGCGTTCATTGTCATATTTTTAAACAGTTTAGTGTGTACTCAGGAAGTGAAAAACAACCATAAACATCACTACAGTTGGTTTAAGACAGTATATTGAAACCATTCTAAGTCGTGTATGAAATGAAACTTAACCTTGGAAATAATATTGTCAAAAATAAAATCATCTTTCACCATACAAAGTGTGAATAAGACCACATCCCTGTACTTGACCACAGTACTTAATGTGTACATAAATATTTATGTATGTAATTTAAACCTTAGAGCTCCCCCCACGCACCCACCCCCATACACACCTTATTTTCTGTGACACGTATCTCTATGGGGGACTAAATTTTCTAGGAGTGGCGCACAGCTGTTAAGTGCCACAGATATATTAAACCACAAAGGTCTATTTGCAGACAACCTTTCTGAAAAAGGCTCACCCCCTCATCTCTGATAAGTCTCAGAGCCTTTCACTCATTATAATCAGGCTCCACAGCCAAATAAAACGCCTGAGTTAAGCCTGCCAACTGAAGGTCATGTTCAGAATGGGAGGGTGGGCAGAGGAAAGCTGGGAGAGGAAGTGTCTATAAAAACCTCCCCTTGCTCTTCAGCATCTCCACACACAGCTCCTGCTCAGGGCCATTGCATTCCTACAGAGGCCCAAGGAAATCAGCTCCAGGCTGACACAGTCTCAGACTAGGAAGAAAAATCGCAGCCAGTGGGCTTTTGTAAATACCAACAAAGCAGTAGTTTTAAAGCATTTGTAGGCAATTCACAAGCATCCTTCTGGGAGCCTATATTTTCAATAAATCGAAGAAGTAATGTGCACAGCTGTCAACGAACCCAAACTGTGAATTCTGGAAGGAATTTTTAAAATTCAATTAATTTTTTATCTTGGCATTCAAAAATAATAGGCTTCATCCTGATATTTCCATACATATATATATATATATATATATATATATATATATATATATATCAGGGTACTTTGTTAGATTTGCCCGCTACCCTCCCTTGTTTGACCCCTCCTATTAATTGTTTTTCCTTTCCTTAAGTAATCATCCTTCCATAGAGAGAAGGGAAGAAGGGATAGAAAGAGGGGGGGATGGAGAGAAAGAGAGATCATGCAACAGTAGTGAACAATATTTATCTATCTGCTGACTGTTTAATGTTCTGATCTCCACTTCTTAAACACACACACACCATAATAGTAAAGCTGTGCCCCCTCTCTTTCTTTCAGGCTTGGGAAGAGAGAAGCATCTCATTGGTCTCTAAAGAAAGACTATGTTTGATTACAGAAGGGCAGGAAAGAGAAAAGGATGGATTGCTTTCAAGAACAAATATTTCTCAGGCAGCTGATGAAATCTTTATTGAAAGAGATGATGTTACTAAAAGTCTATAACATAGTAACAAAGACAGTCTATTTTTTCTTTAAATCTTCTGACACAAATATTTGTACACTTAAAGTGAAATTGTAAGAGTTGTGGATACAAACATGGCATGTATCTTCTACACAGATTAATGAAATGTTAGCATTTTGTTCTATTTGCTTTTGTGTATTGTCTCACTGTGTGTATGTATCAATGTATATGTACATAAATTGATGCATTTTTATCCCCCATGGTTTGAAATGAAGTTCAAGTATACATGATGCCTCTGAATAGATTATTTTGGATTCAATAAGATACCTACTTTGTTTGAGATAGTCACGATAGATATCATACCAGGAAATTAATGAAGCAATACCATTATCTAAGCTATAAACTTCATTCTGTACCTTCCAACTGTCCAATTAAGTCCTTTAAGTGAATAAAAGGTCCTGGGCCATGAGTTATATCTAGTTAAATTTCTTTTCATCTGGAATGGTTCCTTAGTCATTGTTGTGTTTCATGACATTGGTAATTTTAAAGGGCACAGGCCAGACAATTTGGTCATGTCTTGTCTGATGTTTCTTCGGAATTGGGATCAGGTTTATACTTTTGGCAGGAATCAAGATGCTGCATGTCTCAGTCCATCGTATTAGGAAACCTCTGATGTTGTTTAGTTTCATTAATGATATAACTTTGACCATGTGGTAAGGCAAAAGATCGCACTGTTTTTCTAATGTAGAAGTGACCATTTTCTCTCTGCAATAAACACAGATCTTGTGGGGAGGTACAGTGCCATTTTAAAATGTTAATTTTAAATGCAAGGAATTATAAAGCAAATGTTTTGCCTTCTTTTGTTTTCATAGATATTGTACAAGCTAGCCAAACCCTGATTCTTTTCAAGACTAAAAACACCCATTGTATTTGGTAAGCTTGTGTGTTTAAAATAATATTCAATTACTATATATCTATTCTATCTAAAAAAAACAAATATTGTGTCATGGTTATAGGTTATTATAATGCTGCCTGATGAAAGATAAGACGATTTCTACTTTTAAAATCATCCTAATTGTTTTTGAAACTAAACCCCTACATATCAGAACAATTCAGATGGCAACAGATTATAATTCAATGTAAGGCAATGTCTGATTTGTTCTCCAAGAAATGTTTATTTTGACAAAATGCCTACTGGCATACCTTATCTTACAGAAAGAAAAACACCTAATCTAATTAACTACAGAAAAAAATCAAGCTTGGTCATTATCCAGAATGATTGTAATCTTCTGTCAGGCGAAGTAGCAAAGCATTTGTGTATTGGCATGGCTACAGATGGACTTCTCAGAAGTCTTGCTACCTAAAAGAGAAGTCTATGAGTTTGGCAGTGATTACTCTGACTGCTCCATTGCGGACAGGTTAAAGAGGGAGAAGAAACCAGAATGACAGCATAAGAGAACATTGCAGCACTCCAGCAAATCCACGATGGTTACACTGATTTGAGATCCACATGGGAGGATGAGCCAACAGGAACCAGTGATAATGTGGGCATGAGATGAACACAGAAAGACTTTGGGCTAGCCCCCTGGGTTACACAGGTTAATGGTGTGGAAGAGCTGCCAAGCGGGGAAGACTGGAAACCTGTGTCAGTTTTATATACACTGCTTTTGAGACGCCCTTGAGGCATCCCCATAGATCCACCCAATGAGTGCTTAGATGCACGTGTGTGGAGCACAGAAGGGAAGTTGGTGGGGGCACAACTAAGCACGTGCTGTCTCAGGCTTACATCAATCTAGTTTTTTTTTTTTTTTTTATTTAACCATCAACACTCACAACCACCAGGTACAACAGATGAGGTAGGACATCAAACAGTGTTTCAGAAAGGTCATACTCTGGGGACTGGAGAGGCAGGGCATGCTCAGGCAGCTCTGAAGGTATCCTGAGTACATTTTCCCATTTAATATAATGTTTTGATGATTAATACACGAGTCTTACACTCAACATTTTCAAACATCACCTGACTGGTTTCTGTCATGGAAAGCTAACACTCTGTCTGCACTAGCCTCTTCCTCTATAGATGATGAGCGCCTATGCCCATCACATTCTCTCTGTTACTTCAGTAGCTTCCTATCCCCGCTCTCACTGTCTTTGTAAATAGGACTTGCTTTTCTGTTGAGGTTTGATTGATCAAAGTGAGGATGTGTAGCGGGTAAGCCAAAATTTAACCAAAGTTGCACCATGAAGTCAGGCATGGTGGCACAAGTCTTTAATCCCAGGACTCTGGAGGCAGAGGCAAGTGGATCACTATGAGTTCAAAGTCAGCCTGGTCTACATAGTAAGTTCCAGGACATCTAGAACTACACAGTGAGAATCTGTCTTGAAAATACTCCCCCAAATGCATCTTGGTACAAGTGTTTTTTTGTGGAAGAGAGGGGTAAGTCCCAGGAAAGAATTATGTTCATATTCCACACTGTGGGCTGAAACCATCAAAAAAATGATAATGAGGAGGAGAGGCCAGATGGGGCCATACATGTGGAGACGCGGGTACTAAGGATGAGGGTACTGAGGTCTCTCTCCTGAGTTAGATTCCCGTTCTCATTTTCTGGGTTCATGCTCTCCTGGGCACATATCAGTCACTTGGTTTGAGCTAAGTCTCAGTTACTTGCACTCACCAGAGCTGATGTGCTAATCTCACTGGTCAGACTGCCAGCAGTGAAACCTCACATAGCCTTCAATGTGGCGCTCTCTCCTGGGTTGACAGGACAGCGAACCAATAACCAAGTGGTCAAATGAGAGCCATTGTTATTGTAGGAGGTGCAGGGCATTGATTTGCTTGAACACGTGCCCTAGTTTGTATTTGCTTTCTCTACATACTATGTTTCTTCTGAAAAAACAATCTACAACCTTAAGAGATACCTTTGCATCATCATAGCACCGTGTACATACCTCTTTACAGGAAAGTGTTCTTTCTGAGCAAATGATACGCATCTTGCCAATATGTGGCCATTCTTATGGAACTCGTTGCTGTGACTAGATCACCATTATCCAAAGCTAATTAGTTTGTCAGATCAGTGAAGTAGCTTTAAAGTGTGTGCAGATGCTCACACACACACATACACACACATACACACACACACACACACACACACGCACATACCCTTGCGCCAGCATGCCTGTAGAGGTCAGAAGACAATTCCGTGTTGTCTCTTCTCTCCTTCCACCTTTATGTAAAAGCCAGTCACTGGACTCAGCTCACCAGGCTGGTGTGATCAGGCAGCAGAGGCCTTTCCCCACTGAGCCATCTCAAGGGCCTTGGAGTAGATTTTTGAAGATTTCCTTGCGTATGTCAGTTAGGTGGGAATTTCTAGGGCTGAGTCAAAGATCACCAGAAGGCTTTACACAATCTGAATTGACATCCAATATATGAACATATAAGGACCAGTTGATAACAAGGGCACCCCTTTCTATGACCCTTGGTGTCAAGTTCTTTTTCTTCCTGCCCTTGCAATCATCTTCTCTGATGGTCTAGAGTTCTTAATTCCAAATTGTGCAATGTTGCCCTTTGAAAACAACAGTCCTACTGAAATTAAGTTGAGACTTTGGCCCCAATGTGATAGTATACAGTAACAATTTAAGTACTCCAGAGGCTGGTGCAGAAGAATTATGAATTTGAGGGCAGCCTGTGATACATAGGGAGTTTTGGGTCAGCCTAGGTAGAATAATAAGACAAGACAGAGGTTGGTTGGGGGTGGAATAGAAGAAGAAAAGGATGAGGAGAAAGAGGAGGAAAAGAAAGATAAGCCATTTATTGCAACTAGTCACTGTGGATTCCCTATGCTTCTAGATCAAACAGAAACAGGAGGAAGCTACGGTGCTGACTGGGGAACTTCCTAATTACCAAGGGGCAATTAGACTGCTACTAGATATTATAGGCAGGGAAGAGTCTATGAGGAAAATAGGAGAGGCTAAAGAATGTCTCTTCCTTGTAGTAGATCCTTGACTAAAATCAATGCGAAACAGACACAGCTCGGGCTCTCCACAAGTAAAGGATGCTTCTGTTTGGATTGGAATCCCAACAAACAGAAGCACACGCTATACGCAAATGAAATACGGAATGTATAATAAGAAAATGTAGTTACTATGTAGGCAACAGCTACAATCATGGAACCAATTGCAGGGATAAGGATTGTTGGCGTCATACTTATCTCACCTTTATTTTATTATGAATATGTTTGTGGGTGCACCTATGTAATGCCTATGATACATTTGTCTTTTATCTTTATTATCTCTTATTATCTAATATGGGACATACTGATAGTTAGCTGAACATTGCTTTGCCTAAATTACAGACTCTCCTGAGAAGTTGATGATCCACAACTAAAGACTAATCAAGCAATACTAAATGATGATTAAAATGTGGACCAAAGGGAATGCATACTTAGACTGGTGATGGAATGGAAAATGGTCCTTAAAAAAGAGTTTTGCAATTTCATACACTTACCAGATGATCCAGCGGTTCTACCTGTTAGATATTT
The DNA here is from genome assembly GCF_018167655.1 of Microtus oregoni. NCBI lineage: Eukaryota > Metazoa > Chordata > Mammalia > Rodentia > Cricetidae > Microtus > Microtus oregoni. The sequence goes on along the minus strand of NW_024543071.1, from coordinate 28,384,614 downwards.
ACCTTATAGAAATAAGAAGGTACATTAACAAAAACAAGCTTCCATGTGAGTGTTTATGGTGGGGTAATACTCCTAACCAGCCATGCCTGCCTGGAACAACTCAAAGATTCATCAGTAGGCCAATGGAATGGATAGATATAAAGTGGACTATTACTCAAGTAATAAAAAGGAATGGGCCATACTGACTCACTCACCAACAGGAATGAATCTCCTGTGTTATTATTATTGAAAGACATATGAGGAAAAATACCACTGCTGCCTTCCCTTACTCCATTTATAGACTTCGGCATAAAAGTAAAACTCCCCAAGCGAGGCTCATCTAAGTAGTAGCCCAGGATCAGGGCTGGCAAAGTGGCTGTGTGAGGGAAGACCAGAAGATGAGATTAATTGTTCTCTATTGTGTCCATGGAGATGGCTCTGTAGGTTGTCAAAAATCACAGACATCTTCAACCAGTATACCTGTATTTTAATGTATACAGACTTCTAGAGTATTCATTAAAAGGCTATCAACTCAAGTTTGTTTTATTAACCTCTGCTATAAAGAATGGATGAGATTCATCAGACTGCAGAGACTTGACACCAAATGAGGGCCATTCCAGTGACGATGGAGAGAAGTAGATGGTTTTGAGAAGCATGGTATTATAAAATTCCTTGAAAATGAGAAAAAGAGACAATGCTCACATCTTGAGTGTGTATTGTTCACTGGGGGGTCATTCCTATGGCGAAAACTGGATGTAAGAAGATTCACATCAATGCACATAAAATAAAGTTAAAATAAACCATAAAAAAAAGAAAAGAAAGACACTTTTAAGAAGATCTTAGGGGGCTCAGCTCAGCACAGAACGCAGTAAGGTTTGCAGTGTGTCTATGTGTGGGCAGACATTTATACAGCAGAACAGCCAAACTACAACGCTGTGTTCTGCCCAAGTCCTTGTGCTGAAGCGACAGCACACACGATCATTTTATGACTGGCATTTCCAGGAATCCAAAGTGGGTCATTAAAAATGCAAAGTCTGTCTTCTCCATTCAAACTATTCCTCCTGGAGATGTTTCCAGTTTGGGACCTGGAGCCTTTGCACATTAATTTGTTGTTTGTACAAAGGTGCAAACCGGAAGACTAGAGTCAGAATAGCAAGGGTAATTACTTCGCTCCCCAGGGTGGCTTGGATCTCTCTTTAGCCTGTGTCAGTTAGCAAATCCACTGAGAGCAGCAGCCTCCTCAGTTTAGGGAGAATTAAAAAGCCGAATAGGACAGATGCTCTCTGAAGTCCTTGAAAGCCTTTCTTTAATGACAGGGCTATGTAATCTGGATTCACAGCTCGAGGGCTAAGAGAAAGAAAAACCTGCCTCTTGTCATGTAATATTTCTCAATAGGCTTAATTATATTTACGGTTGTTAACACCATGAATGGTTGGAATGTTGTTCTTATTAGTGCTGGGAGAGGGGGTACCAGATTATTTCTTTCCCATCTCTCACAGCAAGACAGACACAAGTCAGGAAAGACCTCAGATAATACTATTTCTCGGGGTGCTTGGGGTTCTTCTGATCACTTTGTATGTACAGATCTGGTTTTCAAAACCCATATTTTTTTTAGGAAGCATATGACTGCTATGTCTGTTTTCTGCCCTATTTGACATAATACTGGCTTTATATTCAAAATTCAAAATGCCCCCATTGGTTGTGCCTCACAGTAATGAATTTGAAAAGGTTTCCCACCTATCCTCGACCTGAGTAAATATTTAAGCATCTGTCTTCTCTGCGCCATCTGCTTCTATCCTCCTGCGCCTCTCACCCCAGCCCACACATCAACCATTTCCTCTATTTTGAGCCTCTTTACTTTCAATCCAGTTATCAAAGGATAGGGGCTCCTGTCAGAAAGGTTAGGAGATTAGAGACAGGTAGATCTCTGAGTTCCATGCCAGTCAAAACTACTAAGACAGATCCTATCTCTAAAAACCAAATGAAGGAATAAATAAATGAATGCTAGAAGTATATTAAATTTCTACGGCAAGTGTTTCCAAATGTCTCTGAGAACCACTAGATCCTGGCCTGATTGTAAGGAATTGGTGGTTTTCTTGACCCCATCCCTTTGGAAGGATTGTCTGTTCTTTGTGGGGGACTAAGAGAAGGGTATGGAGCCTACAGGGATCAATATCACATGCATGTAGGTTTATGGGGAGGAAGAAGAGGTGCACTACAAAGACTGGGATGATATCTATTCCCTAACCAGGCCCTGGTTGATTCCTAGAAGGATGGACAGTTACACTAGCTGTTTAGTAAGTTCATCAAGAAGCAGATTCTTGAATAACTTAATGATTCATCCAACATGAACAGAGAAATTATGTGGCCAAGATAAATAAATATGTATCTTCCTTCACTGTCTAAATAACTAATGCTCCATAGACACCAGCAAGGGGCTTGTCAATATATGGCTCTAGGGGTTCCAGTGTGTGTGTGTGTGTGTGTGTGTGTGTGTGTGTGTGTGTGTGTGAAAGAGAGAGAGAGAGAGAGAGAGAGAGAGAGAGAGAGAGAGAGAGAGAGAGACTGTGTGTCTGAATAGAAGTATGGAGAAGGCATGCCAGGCAACTAAGACTAGGCAGTGGGTAGTAGGAGACTCAGGGAGTTCGTGGTTTTTGTAGCTTGATGTTGCAAGGAGGTGTCATGAGTGGGGAATGAAAGATAAGCAGGTCTTGCTTCTTATGTCCAAAAGCTGGGGTTCTGCCCTGAAAGACACATATGGTGACATCAGCCCAGGGACTGTGGCTGCCTGGAGGTCTAAGTGCGTAAGAAGGGTGGTATGCGCTATCAACATGTATCAATACAATTCAACCTATTTTCCTGGATCTTGAAACTGTGTGTCTTGCTTGCAGCATGAACTGTGTCTCCTGCTTCTGTCCAAGGCATCCAGCAGGGCTGAGACAGGCTGATTCAGCCAACAATGTTTTCACCAGTTGCTTGACAATGATAGGTTTAGCTGACACAGTGTCTAAATGCTCCCAACTCTGTGCAGCCCACAACTTAAAGAGTCTTTCAAAGGCTGTTTTGAAGTCCATCTCCCAATGAACAAATCGCATCATCACCCTAGTCTAGATACAACCTCAGTGCATTCTAATTTGACCCACACAGGTTCTGCTTCTTGTTTCTTTTTTATCCCCCTATGGTTTTCTTTGGGTCCTCCTGAGATTGAAAGTCAAGGAAAGATTTCCTCTCAGATATACTGAAAAAAGCTAGCTAAGTTTGAAAAGAGAAACATGCCTCATTAGCATTTCTCATTCCCTCCCCACTTCCAGTGATCCTCCTTTTCTTCCCAAATCCTTTCCCTTCTACTTCAAGGTCATTTTTCGCCCTTGAGGATCCAATGCATTTCATCAGAGTTGCTTACAGAAGTATGAGTGACTTACCAATTAAAATAGCTCTCCCTCACCCAGAAACCATTCATGAGAGTCGCTGCTCCCTCCATGATAGGATATTGATGGGCACGATATTATGGACATCTTGGAAAAAAATGACAATTTTTATGAGCCTGAGAATACAATGTTCATTTCATCCCTGGAAGATAGCGTTCCACAGAACTCCACCCCACCACCTTCTGGCTCTTATATCCTTTTTGTTCACTTTCCACAAGGTTTTATGAGATTTGGAGGGGTTGGCCCGGATGTCTTACTTGTGGCTGGGGATTAAACAGTAGCTTATCCTTAGCACTTTCACCAGTTACGAGTCTCTGCAGTTGCTGCTACCCACAGCAGATAGGAGTTCCTCTGACCACAGCTGGCTATAGCTCGTCTATTCAGATAAATGTAGTTGTTTGGAGACAATATGGTGGAACATCACAGTTCTTTTGACATTTTATCTAGATGCTCTTGTCCTTCCAGCCACCTTCTGGAGTTCTCCATCTACTCATTATCTCCACTTCATATCCTGAGGTCAGCACACAGTAGCGCCATATTGGCTCATCCTAAGACTTTTGTTCCCCCATAGCAGTATGCTAGCTACCACACTCCAAGCATCAGTTTCTCACATGATAGAGAAGAAAAAAAGGGAACAAGGACAGGAAGAAAAAAAATTCAGGAATTGCTTTAGGGTAAGTCATATATAGTCTCTAACACATTTAGAATTGGGGATAGTATTGGAAGATTTTCTATATTTGAAATTGATAGAGATACTGGAAGATGGATACATTTGTACAAAATATTGGGATGACCTTCATTTTGTTTTGAGAGAGACTTGAGGGCCACTAGGAAAACTGAGGGCACCTGAGTGGGCTTAATGGTGAAAATTCAGGGAATGCATACTCAGAGAGAAGGAAGAAGAACAAGTATGAAATCACGGAAGTGAGAACACAAGAGAAATTCAGATCATGGATGGTGGCATAGGAGGGTAAGACAGAAATAAGAGCAAAACAGGTAAGATTAACATTATAAAATTCTAGAAAGGCTGAAAAGCAGGACTGATAAATACTATAGAAAAATGAAATGATATTAATATAGAAAAGTAATACAAATATAAAATAGACAGCAGGATATTAATTTTTGGTCAAAATATAGTGGGCTGATAGGTAAATGAGAGACAAAGAAAAAGAGAAAAATTAGAAACATGCCACACACATATACACACAGGGAGGGGAAAGAGACAGAGTTAGAAATGGAGCTGAAGATATAGAGAGAGAAAGAGAGAGAGAGAGAGAGAGAGAGAGAGAGAATATATCTTCATCATTACGATTTGAAACATCTTCAAAAGTATGAAGATAACAGACATTTTAAGTCATTGTGGCCATTTTATCTTTTGCTTTTTTTTGCCTTTAGTTCATTTTGATATCTAATCCATCTATGAGTAAACATGTGCATATTTAATATTAATTTTCAAGTTCATAACTTATAATTTAACCTGGTATCTAATCCTTACTAATTTTGTGATCAGTTTACCAGGTTCACAATATAGTATGTAAAGAAGCTGGACTCTAATCTCAGGTATGACCCCAAAGCCCACATTCTACCCAAATGCAACCTCTAATGAGCCCTGTGAAGAATGGAAACTGCTCCTTCTTTCACCAAGTGTGGCTATTCCTTCAGGCTATGAATGAAGACATTAACTAGAGTTGGTTTGATCAAGAACCCTGTCCAGGGGTAGAAGGATGGGAATAATCCCTGCCAACACTCTTAAGACTGACCCCATCCTTTTCCCTTGACCAAAATCTTCTTCCCTGGGGATCTCCAGGCTGCTGCTGTACTTACGACATTACTTAACAGCTTGGGGTACTTTGAATATAATTTCCCCCAAAGGCTTGGGTACTTGAATATCTGATCCCAAGTTAGTGGCACTGTTGGGGAGGTTATGGGAGGTGCAGGCTTTTCAGGAAGCACATCAATAGGGGTTGGCTGCAGAATTTACTGCCCCAACCCACTCAATTTCCTGTCTGTTTCTTGTTTGCAGGGTAGCATGTAATCTCTCAGCTTCCGGCTCTGAATACTTGTTGTCATGTGTCCTTTAACATTATTAAGGACTCTCCCTCTAACACCTAGCCAAAAATAGACTCTTTCTCCGTTAAGTTGCTTTGGATGTGGTGTTTCTGTCACAGCCACAGAAAAGAAACTAATAAATGATATTAAACGGAAAACCTATCTACTCAAGGGCTTAGTGAAAAAAGCGGGGCTGATGTTATAAATCAATTAATATGCACACTGTGTGGGTCATGCTATGTTCATTGTTGAGAGTGTCAGAACAGTGACATCATCTGTGGTAACAGGCAGGATGTTCATTATGCCAGCAGAAGAAATATGCGACAAAGAGCATGCTTGAAGTATTCCCTTGAATTTAACCACTCATCTCTCAAGCATCTTACAAGCGCAATGTGGGAATTTTTTCATTGAAATAGAACAAATAATTTATTACAAAATTTTTTTTAAAGAAAATTATGGTTATCTAAAGCTCAGCAATCTGTATGTATATATACATATAGACATATATATTGGCCTTGGAAAGTACACACACACACACACACACACACACACACACCTTTGTATTTTACTTTCTCTCTTCTCCTAAAGAAGAAACAAATACCGACAGCAACTAATGCCAGGTCCTTGGACCTAGTGTGAGGCAGACAAGTTTTATGAGGAAGCAGCTCATGTTTTCCTCTGATACAACTTTTCCACTCAGATGTTTTATGACAACTGCAGTCTCTGTGGACCGACAAACTGTACAAAGACTGATTTTTAAAATAGGGCTGCCTTAGCACAAAATCAGAGCAGTCCGATAATAAAATCATTTGCATGTAAAGGGCCAGCCCTGAAAGCTGCTCGTGGCTGGAGCATGGGGCACTGGCAGGACTAGTGGTTCCATCCAGAGTCCTGATTTTACTTTCAGAGAGAAACTCTGAGGCCGTGTGTGTGTGTGTGTGTGTGTGTGTGTGTGTGGTGTGGTGTGTGTGTGCGTGTGTGTGTGTGTGTGGTGTGTGTGTGGTGTGTGTGTGTGTATGTGTGTGGTGTGTGTGTGGTGTGTGTGTGGTGTGTGTGGTGTGTGTGTGTATGTGTGGTGTGTGTGTGTGTGTTGTGTGTGTGTGTGGTGTGTGTGTTGTGTGTGGTGTGTGTGTATGTGTATGTGTGTGTGTGTGGTGTGTGTGTGTGGTGTGTGTGTGTTGTGTGTGTGTGTGGTGTGTGTGTGTGTGTGGTGTGCGTGTGTGTGTGTGTGTGTGTCCCTATATAGCCTAGATAACCTTTAATCTTTCATTCATTTTGTAGCTTACCCTGGCCTCGAACTCATGATCATCCAACTTCAAAGAAAAGAATAGAAAATATGCATATTTACTAGCAGCAAACTTCTAATTATAAAAACTAATTCTTGATCTGAGGCTTTATTACGAAGTTTTAAGACTTTCAAGCTACACATATCATGGGCCCAGGAAGGTCTATGTTCAAGTCTTACAGGAAAGTAGCAAGGAAGGAGCCAAACAAGGAAAGTGCCAGGAGTGATATTTGGAGATTTAAAAAAAAATAGTCATGGTATTTTATGGGTATTTGCCTGCATGTGTGTCTGTGTTCCATAAAAGGCCAGAAAAGGGTGTTGCATAGCATGGTCTGGAACTATGGAAGGCTGCAAGCTGCCATACGGACGCCGGGGATTGACCTGGGTCCTCTGAAAGAGTAGCCAATGCTCTTATCTGCTCAGCCATCTCTCCAGTCCCTGAAGATGGTTTTGAAAAAGATTTCTTCCATGAGAAACAGAGAATACTCATAAAGATCATGCTATAGTATAATATATATACACTCCATGTTGCGACTTCACAAATCTGTGATGTAATTCTCTTCCAATGTTGTGTTTCTGGTGATGAGAACTCCCTGAGGTTAGGTTTGGGCCAAGAACACAAAATGTACAACTGATGAAAGCAGCATTCGTGCTAGTCAGACTCTACAGCCTTCACTCTCTTACAGCCATAAATTCAGGAAATAATGAGAGGCCATGCTCTAGGAACTAAGCAAAGGGCCTACTCTCTCAGAAGAGCCATAACCTACTGGTTTTGCCGCAGAAACAAAGATAACAATTTGAAGGATACAGGATACAGGAGATAGAGTTACTACCATTCGGGGGCTCACAGCTTTCATCCCCTCTCCTCTGGTCTCAGAGGAGAGCAGTAGCAGTGGGATGAGATCCTACAGGGCACACTCTCAGAGACTTGTCCTCTGTATCGGACTTGAATGGCACACAGAAAATATAATGTGGGAACTGTGAGCATCGTAAAAGTAGAACATTTAGATTTGAAATTGACATTGGGGAAAATCCTGGGATCAAGGAGAAAGATTAAACTAGAGGACCACAAGATTTATAGTCCAGACTTAGGCATCTTTGAGTGGGAAGAGACAATGAATGATTAGGATGAGGCAATGGGTACCAGCGTTTGCCATTTGATAACGAGCTCTTCTGGTTTTGCTCTAGTAGTACCACTGCCTGTTGAGATTAGGTGAGATCCGTCCCCGGGGAGCTCGGACTTGTTATGGAATTCAAGAGGGTGGGGGTCTGATAAGAGTGGATGTGTACAAAAATGTCTGAGTACTACTTTCAAGAGATAAGATTGCAGTGGCCTGTGTTCCTTTAAATGTAAAAGGACTCCAGAGTGAGTAGGTCATGGTTTCTGAGTTTTACTGGATTTCGTACATAAAAGAGTCAACACAATACATGTGGACATAATCAGAAAGAAGCTGGTAGAGACGGAGAGGATGAAATCCATGTGAAACAGGCTTGGGAAAACAAAAGCTCCTGGGAAGACCCAAACACAGAGAGCAGGCCAGCAGCTAAAGTTGCAAGATGCTTAGGTTGCCGCTGCAGCCAGTGTTCTGGGAGAACGAGTACCCAAATACAAATGGTGAGACTGATCATCAAGGACCTGTGTTTATACAAACTTATAAACAGCCACACGGTTTGGCTGTTACACAGGAGGGAAACATCATTCAGAGAATGAAAGCTTGTTTAGAACGAAGAATAACTCTGTACTCCAGGTTGTCCCCTTCCTCCCCTCACCCTGAGCAGACAGGACTTAGGGGTGCTTTTCCCTCTCTCCTCTGCCTGGGAGAGGGGATATCTCTGGCATCTGTTCTCCTTTCTGAGGACTCTCTTCTTCTGTAGATCTAGTATTCAACATCTCTGAGGCAGACAGTCCAGTTTACTCCCTCACCCTCCATCCGCTAGAGAGCTTGTGCTGGGAAGAATATTTGGGTCAGCAAACCTCATGTGCTTCTCATTAGCCTGCGTAACAGCTGTACTTAGATCAGATGCCAGTTCTTGACCAGTAGCTGTGATCAGGGTTATGGGGTCAAAGCAAGTAGGGTGCGGCTATCCATGGAGCTGGGATACTACATCTTCCCTATATCCTAATGCCTCTGTGACTCTCACTGGGTTCTTTTCCAAGCTCATGCTCCTCGGACCAGGCATTAAATCCGGAGTTTTCTTGAGGCTGAGGGCCAAACCTTGTGCTTTTCACCAGATTTTCTTCTTCCTTATAATCTCTACTGTGTCCATTGTCGCAGTTCCTGGGTGTGGTTTTTGTAGGCATAACTGATCTGAGTAGAAGTCCCCTTTGAATTCCGGGTCAGATTCTCATTATCAACTTGACATGTCCACATGTCTCAGAGGCATCTCAGATGCAAACGTTAGGCTGTTAACATTTCATTCTACCACACACAGACCTGATTTCTACAACACGCTTTCTTGGGGAATGACATTTCATGTCTATTCAGTTGCAAAAGTTGTAAACTTATAAAGCCATCACTGACATATCCTCCTATTCCCATCTCAGTTTTAAACTACCTTCTTACTGTGTCAATCTCGCTTTCTCAACATATCTTAAAGCCAATTTTTCTTTTACTCTTACAGCTACAACCCTACTTCACACTACAGTCCACACACTACCCCTTGTCTAATTTGGCTTCTTTTCAATTCATTCCCAACATTACAGAAAGAGTGAGGTTTACAAAAGCCTGCTCTTCCGATGCCTTTCCCTTAAAAATGATCCGGGTTCTCTAATCCTCCTAGAATGCAGGAAGCACCTTTCATGTGGCCCCGTGCACTTCACCCTGCACTGTCCACCTCATTTTGCATAATGCTCCTTTGTTTTAGCTACATTGGCCTGCTTTCAAAGCCCTGAGTATGCAACATCCTTCTTGCTACAATTCTTTTCAGCGAGCCCTTCCCTGTCATGAAAAACTCTCCACCATTTCTGCTCCCCAAGAGTCTCTACCCAATGGGAAGGATTCAGCTTGTCTTAATTTCTGTCTCTACCAGGATCCTTTGCTATACATTTCCATAAGCTCACAGTAGTGTCTTTTGAAAGACTACATGAAATATACAATTATTATGTGCTTATGTTTGCATATATTTCCTCCTCAGACTTGAATATTTATTTATATTGGCTGAGATCATGTCTCTCCATTTATTATTATATCTCCAAAGCCTGGAGTCTGCAAAGTATTGAAGAATATGTTTTGGATGGAAGGATGGATAAAGGATGGATGGGTGGATGATCAAATGTTTAAGAAATCACCACTGGCCACATACTTAGACATAGGACTACAGAAATGATACAGTTTCCCATTGAGGAATGTCATGGTCCATTTGGGCTATTAGAACAGATTATAGATTAAGTAGTTCCTAAGCATCCAATTCTCCAGGTTCTAGAGATGAGACAGCATAAGACACAGTGCACATGCAAGCAAAATAGTAAGAAGTAATCAGCAGTTAACAACAAAAGGATTAAACAACAAAGGATTAAAGTCTTAAACACCACAGGACCTCTGATAACAACAGATCACTCAAACATATGACTCAGAAACAGAAAATAAGAAAAATAATGAGTAACCTCATTCATAATTATAAATACAAAAGCACTGCAAAATAAAACAATGCAATATCAATTTTTCATTTCTCATACTAAAACACACTCAAATGAATGAGAACATTTAATGTCGGTTTAAGTGTTAGGGAAACTGGCCACTTGCACAATCTATGCAATCACAGAAAAAGTAGCTCAATAATTATCAAACCAATCTAAAAGTGAAAGTGTCCACATTTCAAATACTTGTACATTTGAACTCTTTAAAAATAAATAAATAATTGAAAAATTCACAAAGAGTATTGATATTGATTATGATAATTTCAATAATATTTGGAACATCACAATTCAAAGCAAACTGAAGTTGCAATAATAAACTAGCTAATTCACTAGGTAAATCTATTTTGTCTAAAATTGTACCTTTACTAACATAAAAAGTGTGCATGATTTGTTAGATAAAGTATGTATTTTGCACTTATTTGGCATTTTTCAAGACTCCATATCTACCTAGCAGTGAGTGTTGACAAGTGTGCACTAACAGGTCTCAAGAAAATCTACCCCAAACAGCAACAGTTACTTCAGATCAATGAGATCACATGATTTCCACCTCTGCTCTTTCCTACGCTATCTTTTTACAAGCAAAACTACCTTATGATAGAATTGGCAATGGTTATGAAATGAATGTAGTGGTGTTTGAATCAGAATCGTGAGTTATTCTTGTTCTGCTTCAAGCTCTTCAGTTAATAGGATGACTCCGACATGCCATCTAGTGGTAAGAATGTGCGATGTCTTTAAGAAGATTCTCAAGTATTGCAATTTACAATTCTACAGGCAATTTGAACATAACAAATAACTCTTTTAAAAGAGACCAAGAATTCTTGGGAGTGAAAATCTGGGTCAAAGGTCAAGTTACAAATGCTAACAGAGCTTACAGCTCAACCTACTTTCAGTTCAGTAATAGGAAGTTGAAATGATCATAGAAATGTATCAAAGAGCCTTGTGGCTAAATATATAAACAGGTAAGGAAAGGCTGTAACTCTCTAGGTACATCTTTACCACATAGCATGCATGCACACCTCTACTGTCTTTGCCACTATCATCTACACATGCCAAGAATCAACAAATTTCTCCCAAGTGTTATAGAAACAACAGAAGGTCCACCCAAAGCCTTCAAAAGGCAAAAACAGTAAGAAGCAAACTTCCTCATCTTTGTATCACCCACACAAATATTATTCATGAAAACTTGATGCTCAGTTTATAGTTTAGCTCCATGATTAATTGGAAAGAACTCAGCCAGGGTAACTAAAGTAAAGCCAAACATCAACCAAGCAAATATACATATTCTATGACCAGTAGCTCTATGCTTGACTTTTAAAGGTATCTTGAAAATGACTATCCAAGCTGTTAGAAACAACAGTCTTTAACGATAACTCAGCTGTGCAGAAGATTAAGAGATTTTTACAGTTTGAATCCATGGATCAATTACTTTCAAATTTTTTTACCCTGTGACTAAATTTTTGCTTTCTAGAAGTTTATCCTGAAGAAATATTAAGTATTATTACATTCTCATACACACACACGTGTGTGTGTGTGTGTGTGTGTGTGTGTGTGTGTATCAGGCAAATCAGAAACCACCTAAATGACCAAACATCAAAGTAGATTATAAAATAAAAAAAAGCCCATGCAATAGAACACTGTGTACTTCTAAAATATGATTTTTCAGAGTCTTTTTAATAGGTTTTTGCAAATAGCCACAATCTCAAAAGGATAAGAAATTATTGAACTAGTTTTTTTTCTGTCTATGATCATAAGAAAATGTAGAAACTCTTCTACAATTAAAGCAATCACAAGGCTTTCAACCTGTCCTCTCCGGGACTACTGAAGAGCAGGAATGGGTCAGAAGGGCGCTAACCATGGTTCACAGAATTCCTGAAAGCAAGTCCCTGACATGCTTGCACACCCATAGAAAGCCCGGCTCTCTCCTAGTCTCTAGAATTGAAACTGGTAGACACTGAGCACAATTATATGAAATCAAACCTGTGTTACTCAGAATGAGGCAGAGCTAGGCAAGTTTGCAGAATATGACAATGGCCCTTCGGTCATCTACCTAAATCTCCAGGTGGTATGACTTGCTCAAACCCTCAGCTCCAAATTTTTAAGCATTTTAATGCACTGACTGACCAAGTAAGTCTTGTTTCCTCTTTCTTAAAGGGGAGCAGTCTGCCAATCTTATAATGACTCTTTTCGTCCTTAACCTTCTTGCATTGGCCCTTCTTTGCCTGTATTGATTAGAGTTATACATGTCCTTGCCAAAGAACTAAGGAATGGTCCCATTTGTGGTGGAAACTGGCTCTCCAAACCCCCAACTGGCAGTCAGCCAGGAAGCAGGACTAAATGGAAAGCATTAAAGTTTGTCTTCCCAGCAGAAAATCTTTTGATCTCTTCTGACAGTCCCCTTACCCATAAACCACAGCTTCACCTGACCTAGCTTAATGAAGATAGCATATCCATCTGCAGTAACCACATTCATTTTCCCAGACGGACTGGATATGATCTGTGTAGGAGCTGTGCAGAATGGAGCAGAGAAGAAATAGTACTTGGAGGTGAAGCACTTCGTGGGCTGACACAACACTAAGGAGAAAGGGGTAGATATTAATAGACGAACAAAACAGCAGCATCAAAAGAGTAAATGGTATGAGAGCTGGGCATGAGAGGACTTGCTGGGGGAAGTGCTACTTCATTAGTAAATATACAAGATGGGGTAATTGTGCAGCCAACGGCCAGTATGATTTTAGACAGAAAAGAGACAATGCATCCCAGTTAGGAGAGCTCAGAAAGAACACCGAGAAGAGGCCTCTTCTCAGAGAACTCAGGGCTGGGAGTGGGGATGCTGGGCACATGGGACCAGACTGTGGTAGTAGTCTTTGTCCAAAAATCAAAGATTCACTCCTGAAGCATAATTAATGAAAACTCAGGGTCAGAAATTGGGGATCATCCTGAAGATCCTAAAAGTAAAACAACCAGCCCACTGACCTCGACTTCAGTCTGAAATGGCGATCCTGCCTCCAGGAATCTCAGAAGGAGACAGCGTGTGAGAGCTGTCTTTCCCCATTTTATAATCCTTCCTAGGACTGGAATTAAAGGTGTGCACCACCGTCATTAAAGGCATGCACTGCCCAGTTTCTAGGACAACTAGTGTGGCTACTGGAATTAAAGGTGTGTGTTACTATAATCTGGTCTGTAAGGCTGACCAGTGGGACTGTTTTACTCTCAGATCTTCAGGCAGTCTTTATTTATGAAAACACATTTGAAACGGGACTACACACTGTGAAATCTATGCCTCTATCATCTTCCTCCCTTATGGAAGAGCCAGAGGATAGGGAAGGCCGTTGCCGAGACTGTCTTCTGGGCATGCCACGGCCATATTACTCATTGCAGCTGAAAATTCACACACTTGGATGAGATTGGGGCTATCAGCATTTTGTCCTGAGAGAGGAAAGGGCTTATGTCGGCCTGTTGACAGTTAACAGAGGCTAGGGTAGAGGGTGTTCCTTTCTTCAGTGGTACAGTCACGGATAAGTTGCCCATGTCCATACAAATAACCTTCCAGCCATGTTCATGCAAGCAACCCAAATTAAACTCAGGGGATCACACAAGAAAAAGACATGGAATCAGGGGGAGGACGTCTTAGAAAGAAAACATGTTCCAGTGGGAGAAGGCTAAAAGGGGGTAGTAGAAAGTCAACATGAGAAAAACGCATTATGCACATGTATGAAACTGTCAAAGAGTGGAACTTTTTTAGGCTAAAGAAAAAAAAGCATTTTTTTATTTTTTATTTTTGGAAGCATTTTTTTTTAAAAAAAAAAAGCATTACATTTTATGTTGTCTTTAAAATGTAGTTAAATGAACACCAAGGTTTACTCCAGCCATGACCTTGTACATTACACATGGTCCACTGTTTACTTATGCTTTAGTCAGTAGATTGTTAGGCACAATGTCAAGGATCTAATGTGATCAACAAGCCACGTCCTCACAAAAGGTTGAGTCTGCACAGTGATGTGCATCTTTGTAAGAACCCAACAACGTGAGCCAGTCAACAACAGGCTAGATTTATGACTGTGAAGGCTCCTGGCTGTTTCCTCAGCTTAGAATGCTGTGTAGTCAGATGTAGGGGGAGGGCCACCCATAAAACCAACAGCCTAATGCTTCATGCACAAAGACGGATTTGGCATGCTGCTGACATCGGTCAAGCATTCCCAGGTCCTTTCTCTGGATACAGCATTTTCTTTTAGCAAAATAGATAAAAAAAAAAAAAAAACAAAATCTCTAGCATCTTCTGTCACTCAGTAAAATGTGCTTTGCAGCTTGTGTGATTAATCTTTTTATTTTAACTCCACTAAGTCTTTTTTGTATGTTTTTTAAAAAAGAGCTTCGTGCTTTTCCTTCTGTTTATTTCTACCTTATTTTCGAATGTTTCCTTTTGCTTGGGAATGTCAGAAGTAAGATAGCCAAAAGGTGTTCAGTTCAGAAGAAAATAATTAACTTGGCTACAGAAAACGCCCTAAAAGAAATAATCACCACCTGTCTATTTTTAAAGATGTTCTTGCCACCAGACTCCATCGAATTCTTTCAGAACATGAAGTGTATTCTATGCAGACAACACATTGAGTTTGGTAAAATAACATTTCATTTCTTCCTGTAGAGTGGGCTCATTATATATCTCAAACAAGAACTCTGGATTTGAGACTTGAAAGGAAGGCAAAACAATTTTCTTCAATTTTCAATTTTGTCTTAGTGGTTGGTTCCTTTCTTATTGCTTTTGCTTGGCAAGGGAGAAAGATGATTTTTCTCTCTACTAAAGAATCTGAAAGTTAAAGTTCAGGAAGCAGTGACTTTTCCAGATGTAATGAAAAATGGAGGAATATATTGCATGGAATGAAAATGTCACTTCTCTTTAGAAGATGGGTGATATTTCAAAATGCGTGAAGGACTTAGACATGAAGAGGGCTCGACAGAGCAAGCTGGCTACTGATCTCCAAACCTTCATCATTCTTTCCATGTGGTGGTTGGGTTTTTACATTTTCTTTGTTTGCTTGCTTAGGGTATGTGTGTGCATGTGTGTGTGTATGTGTGTGTGTGTGTGTGTGTGTGTGTGTGTGTGTGCACTCAAGAGTGTGTGGGTGGTAATTTTAAAGGTAGGTTCTTATGGAAGGAATAGCAACAGATAATGCCATTGAAGGTGGTGAAAACCAGCTACCTGTGATGGGCCCAGATGGATGTTGTGAGCAGCATTCATTCTCAAGTTGCCCAGCCAGCCCCACCATCCTCCTGAGTAAGTTACTTAGGCTATGATACCCTTAGATAGGTCTCTATGCTTCAGACTACCTGGGAAATATGTCTAGTGATGACCTATCTTACAGAATTGTTGTGAAGGACAAAAGGAGATGCATGCAGACTGCTAAATGAGTATTCACAGAGCATATAGTTAATATTTGTAGCCATGTCATATATGTCTAAGACAATACCTACCACCATAAATGATAAGCTTTAGTGGAGTGGGTAATACCAAATGGGATGTAGAATTTAATACAGCATTCTTTAAACACTTGAAATCCAGTGCTTTTGGGAAGATGATACATAATTGTGATGATGCAATTAAAAATTCAATATTTCAAGGCAAATTTTCTCTACCATCAAAATTGCATGGTTCTTCTATACATTAGCATACAACCTACTGAGATATTAAATCTGTAAACACGTTTATTTTACTTCCAAGCCTTAAATATATTTGAGTTTGACACAGCCTATGCAGCTGGCCTTCTCTCTGTTATACCATTAAAACATAAAATTTCAGTAATATAAACATTCTTTTATTAGAAAAGTTATCAGACTTATAATGGTCTCTTACCTATGCCGAAAAAAAAAACAAATTTCTTATTTTAGACGTGAGTAATTTATGGGCGCTGAAGCGTCTTTAATACATAATTTAATAATAATGACCTCATGTACATCTATATACAAGAAAATAACCTGATTTTGGAAACTATAAGTATCCAACTCAAGTCTGCTAGAGTAGCATGTTAGGGGGTGGGGCGTGTTATTGGTCTTCAAGACCAAGAGGGCTCCTTGAGCATTTAACACCAGGTGAAAAGAGAATATCAATTAAAATATGAGGTAAAAAGATGCAAGAATGTGATATCATTGCTATTTTATTTAAAAGCTTTATTTAAAAGTGGGTTATGGGTTAAGCAAGTTTTCATAGTTTTGAAAATTTATAATAAAAACTTTTAAAATTCCTTCTAATATTAGTTGTATAACCATAACAATCTAGGATTAAGGTTTAAATGTTAATCCTTGTTCAACTGCGCAATAGAGAAGCATTTTAAATCTCCATGTGAAACCATACCAAACTAAAGTGTATCTTGCTAGCTAGTGCATAATGATCTCTTCAAGAAGAAACAAATCCCATTTTGGAGAGTTAATCACAGAGCTTGTCATACTTGGTCATTTCTATCAGAGGTAAATTGTGAAAGCTGAAGAGGTAAAAATGAGGGGGGGATCCAAAATATTTAAAAGTGATATGATAAATCATGTTTCAGTTAAAGCACTTCCCAAGACACTGACATCACTTGTGAAAGAGTTGAAGCATCCATGAAGAAGAACCCCCATGACTGACGACAGTTTCCCAAGGTTCTCTGAAGAAGACACAATTTTCAACTCAGAAGAGGGCTCTACTGTTCAGCATAATGCCAACGGAGATGTTTTTATACTTTGAAACACAACTTGGCACGTGAGAAAGAACAGGTGTTCCTGAACAAATCTGACAGTAAATAGCAGTTTTGTCAACACACCATGTTAGGAAGCTGCCCTTACACAAGACACAGCACACCATGTTAGGAGGCTGCCCTTACACACGACACAGCACACCATGTTAGGAGGCTGCTCTTACACACGACACAGCACACCATGTTAGGAGGCTGCCCTTACACATGACACAGTACACCATGTTAGGAGGCTGCCCTTACACACGACACAGCACACCATGTTAGGAGGCTGCCCTTACACATGACACAGCACACCATGTTAGGAGGCTGCCCTTACACACGACACAGCACACCATGTTAGGAGGCTGCTCTTATACAACACAACATACCATGTTAGGAGGCTGCCCTTACATGCAACACAACATACCATGTTAGGAGGAACACAACATACCATGTTAGGAGGCTGTCCTTACATGCAACACAACATACCATGTTAGGAGGAACACAACATGCCATGTTAGGAGGCTGTCCTTACATACAGCACAGCACACCATGTTAGGAGGCTGCCCTTACATACAACACAACACACCATGTTAGGAGGCTGCCCTTACATACAACACAACACACCATGTTAGGAGGCTGCCCTTACACACAACACAACACACCATTTTAAGAAGTTGCCCTTACATACAAAACTGCACAGGAAATTCATACACAAAAATAATATAATCAACACCTGAATTAATTTTAGCCTCAATCATAATTAGATATACAAATAACACCAGGTGGTGGTAGCACATACGTTTAATCCCAGCACTTGGGAGGCAGAAGAAGGCGGATCTCTGTGAGTTCGAGGCCAGCCTGGTCTAAATAATTATTCATATGGGATATATAAGCATCTAACATCCTAGATATGGAGAACATTTATGCACTGGTAGTGAGAACACAGGAATGACAGTGAAGCACAAACTCTTGTAGGGCAAATCTTCCATCTAGTCATTCCACTATTGGAGATTTCTTTTTGAAGATACTTGCAGAATTACCCTAAAATATGTGTATATAACAATATTCACTGGATTATGGACTGAACTGGACAAGGAGACACACATGCATGCCTGGACAATCTGCCCCTGGCACAGAGGAGGAAACAAGACCCTGTACAGTGCCATTAAGGACTGAGAACAAGGAGAGCGGTACACTTGCCTGAGGCAGTTCACCCTGTGTGCCAGGGAGGAATCATGGCCCTGCACACTATAGTTGTGAGGACAGGGGAGAGCTGGTGGACTGACCAGTCCTGTAACTACCCAGGCCCAGAAGCAGGGTTATGAGTTGGCTCACCCCAATATGCAACCCATCTAGGATCTGCTGGAGCATGTGAAGAGGCCAGTATTGCAGAATTCAAGGCTGCAAGATCCCCACAACACAAGATAATAACAGAATAACCATGACAAGTCCTAGTTAGGGCCCATTATCAATGATATAACAAAAACTAGAGGCTTCAAAACAGACCAATAACTCTTTGCAATTAACTCTTGCCAGTAAAGATGTATGAACAAAAGGGGAAAAGAATATTCACTGAAGTTCTGTGCATGCTGTAAAACTCTAGATCCAACCCAAAAGTTGATTAGTGTAGTGTGAAGTGGCAGGGACGCTTCCTGCTGCCTGACTCCCACATGGCTACCTTTACACCCGAAATAATTACACGGAAATTGTATTCTTTTAAACACTGCTTGGCCCATTAGCTCTAGCCTCTCACTGGCCAA
This sequence comes from Microtus oregoni, assembly GCF_018167655.1. Classification (NCBI taxonomy): domain Eukaryota; kingdom Metazoa; phylum Chordata; class Mammalia; order Rodentia; family Cricetidae; genus Microtus; species Microtus oregoni. The sequence continues at coordinate 28,365,769 of NW_024543071.1, read as the reverse complement.
CTCTCACATCTTGATTAACCCATCTCTAATAACATGTGTAGCACCATGAGGTGGCGGCTTACCAGAAGATCTTAACCTGCATCCATCTTGGAGAGGAGAGCTATGGCGACTGCCTGACTTGGCTTTCTTTCTCCCAGAATTCTGCTTTTTTTTTTTTGTTTGTTTTTTTTGTTTTTTTTTTTTTTTTGGTTTTTTTGAGACAGGGTTTCTCTGTGGTTTTGGAGCCTGTCCTGGAACTAGCTCTTGTAGATCAGGCTGGTCTCGAACTCACAGAGATCCACCCGCCTCTGCCTCCCGAGTGCTGGGATTAAAGGCGTGCGCCACCACCACCCGGCTCTCCCAGAATTCTGTTCTGTCTATTCCACCCACCTAAGGGCTAGCCTATCAAAGGCCAAGCAGTTTCTTTATTAATTAACCAATGAAAACAACAGATAGATGACACTCCCACATCAGATTAGCAGAGCTAGGAGTTGGTATTGTAGCATAAGTGCTGTGGAATAATCCTGTACACTGTGAAAATTCCCTGCTTTCATTGATAATAATAAGCTGATTGGCCAGTAGCCTGGCAGGAGTTATAGGCAGGACAACCAAACTAGGAGAATGATGAGAGGAAGAAGGGCAGAGTCAGGGGAGACACCAGCCAGCCTCCAAGCAAGCAGGATGTGTAAAAAAAAAAGCTAATAAGCCATGAGCCACATGGCAAAACATAGGTAATAAATATGGGTTAATTTATATGTAAAAACTAGTTAGTAACAAGCCTGAGCTATCGACTGAGCATTTATAAGTAATATTAAGTCTCAGTGTGTTTATTTGGGAGTTGCTGATGAGATAGAAACTTCCGCCTACAAATGGCATGCAATATCCAGTGTCGATCCACATTAAGACCTAAAAAAAAAGCTTATAATAGGTTCTAAATACACAAAAATGGAGCCACACTTGGCTTCTTAGCCTCATGTCTCTCATGCCTGCTGTGGTACAAAGACACATCTCCTGGCAACTGCCAGTACACCATGAGCTAAGTCACATGGCAGGTTTGCACAGTCTCTAACATGTGTGGACCTTCAGAAAGGCATCTCTCAGCCACTGCCTACTGTCTTAATCTACCAGCACAAGCCCCGCCAGCACACTGCATGGTGGGTATGGAGCTCTTGCTCATACAGACAGAAAAGGTTACAGACACACAGTAAAGACAGATTCAGAGAGAATACACATCTAAAAGAGTCACAGTGTGTTTAAAAATATACATAGCTTGAGAGAGTTCTTTACAAAGTAATATAGTAATAAAACATGTAATAAACCACATAAATATGGAAAATAAACAGAGAGTCTGGATCCTGTATGTTATGTGTTGTCTTTGAATTGTTTGGCTACTAAGAGACACTGGATTATAAAAATTGCTAGATTCAACCAACCTATATTTTTTAAAAATATCATTACTTCAAAATTTAAGCCAAAAGATATGTTACTTTGGGGGAGAGTTTATGCTTTTATTTCCACAAGAAATAAGAGACTATGGATTCATTACAGGTTAAGGAAAATCAGGTTTGATTGAGGAAGACCCTCCCTGAAAAATCTGACTACAAGCATAAAGAAATAAACCTAGAAGAGCTACAAGACACATGATACATATTGTGTCTGCTCAAACATAAAACAAAAAAAATCATCTTTGATCTTTGGCTGACTTATGCACAATGCACCGTCTATCCTTGTATATTAATATATTTATGCCACCCTTAAATATTTATGTATTTTCAGAGCAAGGGGACCAAATACCAATGAAAAAAGGATGATCCCGGTGATCCAGCATTTCAAAATGCCTCTGTTACAGCCTTCTCAGAATTCTGCATCCAGAACAGTATCAAGGCTGCTGCCTGAGACGATACTGCCTCACAGAATACTCCAGTCAGGACTTGGCAATAATTGTAAATTTTCTTAGGGTCCCCCAAAGATAACAGAACCCATAAACAACAGAAATCGGTCTAGAGAACAATGCCCACATTCCCCCAAAATGGGTTCTTATAGGTAATGGTCAGAAAAAAAGAAAAAGGAGATTAGATTCAGGGATCTCATTCCTCAAAGAAAGTGCAGATATAGAAACGATACAATAAAAGTATAGATTATTGAATATACTTAAGTCCAAAAGACAACTATTAATCTTAAATATTTTGCATTAGTATAGATTTTGGTTTATTGATACAAATTTAAACTTAATCTTGCTATACTGTATGTATATTTGTACTTTTGTTTAAGGTATTGTGTTTATGCAGGTCATTTAAAATGTAATATACAATTAAAAAATACAGATTATTAGTCACTCTATAATAACCAAACTTATAGTCATGTTGGCTATGTTTCCAAGGTTATACACAGCTATATTTAGATACACGGATGGTCTTCAATCACTACAGATACCAACACAATAAGGCATTTAAAATGTTTAATAACCTGACTTTTCATGACAATGAGTCATGTCTGCTTCTAGCAGCACTAATTTACTTCAGAGAAGAAAATGGGCATCAAAGGAACTCCATATAGATTTTGCTTTCCTTAAAGCAAAAGCTACTCATGTGGGCGAAGAAACTTCCCTTGCCTCACTTACTGACAGTTACTGTTCAAACTGGATTCACAAGATGTAAGAAAGATGACTGCTAAACTTTGCCAAGACAAGGTTGGAAGTCATTCAAAATTCCCTGCTTCACAGGAAAATCTGCCAAATTTGGTAGGCCTATAGGCCAGAGTTGGATGTCCCAACATTGCAGAAGAACTTTGGGTGACTGTCCAGTTGGCCTGATGTCCCTGTCATTAGGTGAAATTTCATTCTTCTGGAGTCTTTGATGGAGTTAAAGACTAAATACTTAAATTTATAGTTTCCCTTAACTATGATAGAAAGCAAATTAGGCACAAAACTTTAGACTTACCAAGAAAAGATAGATAATATAGTATTTTTTCTAATTTTGCCAAATACAAACAGACTAACTGTTGCTGTTTTGTGCCATATATGATATTACTATGTTAAAGTTAAAACCTTCCTTTTTAGTTAGACAGAAAGGGCGAAATGCTGTGAAATAATCCTGTACACTGTGAAAATGTGCTGTTCTCACTGTTAATAAAAAGTTGATTGGCTGGTAACGAGGCAAAGATCATGGATGGGACAACCAAACTAGGAGAATGATGGGAGAAAGAATGGTGGAGTCAAAGGAGATGTTAGTCAGTCTCCAAGGAAGCAGGACATGTAGAAAATGAGGGAACACGTCATGAGTCATGCGGCAAATTGTAGATAAGAAATATGGGTAAATTTAACTATAAGAGTTAGGTAATAACAAACTTGAACATTTATAGTAGTACTAAGTCTCAGTGTGTTTATTTGGGAGTTGCTGGTGGGACAGAAACTTCTACCTACACATAAGTGTGTAATTCTGAAGGCTGAGATGGAAGAATTATCTTTAGTTTTAGGTTATCTTGGAGCACATATTAAGGCCACAAATAAAATAGGTAGACAAACAGAGATGGACAAGTGGATGGAAGATAGATAGATAGATAGATAGATAGATAGATAGATAGGTGAAAGCTTGTTCTAGAAATTAAAGTCTATCTATACAGGGCACTGCTGTATATCTGATAGTGGAGGATTCAGAGGGGGGAAATTGTCCTTGTGTAGAACTTAAGCTACCTTGAGCAAACATCTACTTTATATTAAGGCTGTCTAGTTTAATCAACAGGTTAACACAATAATTAGTTAAATCAGTGAAGGAAATGTATTTGAAATTCAGTTGTAATACAGTCATTTAAAATACCCTTGAAATGTGTTGTTGAAAGTGTTCTCTCACAGAGTTGTACACTTTGGACAAATTCTGATGGTTGGTCTTAGAAAGATTAGCACCTGCACTTTGGGCTGATGAAGAAAAGGCTCCTCTGACCACTGTCTTTATGAAAGAGCTCCAGGCACTCTCTCTCTGTTTCTCTCTCTCTCTCTCTCTCTCTCTCTCTCTCTCTCTTTCTCTCTCTATCTATCTCTATCTCTATCTCGTAGACAGATAATGTTTGTAGGTCAGAACACTGTAGCAAAAACTGACATTGTGGTCTGCTCCCCTGCTACCAGTTGAGAAATGGACACAGACATATAGCCTGTTGGGACAAGTACTATCCTTCAGTCTTCTTCAACATTCACTCCAGAAGTCTTTACATCTACTCGGAAATCCTCTGCTTTTCTTTCCAATGGGATAAGCAACCATGAATGAAACTACATTAAGGCTTTCATTCTGTAGGCTCTATCAAGACTCACTTAAAAGAAATGTAGCAAGCAATGAATTAGCCTTTAACTTAAAAGCTACTACAAACGAGTGACTATTCATCATGTCTGCCTTTTACTGAGCAAAGGTTGATCCAGTGCCTAGTAAGTATCAAGCACCATCCTACATGTTGGGAACATGGGCCCTGGCCAAGCAAAGCATCTGAGAGCCAGGATTCTAATAGGAGATAAAAATAGATGTATTTGCATCCCTCTTAGAGCTAGGATTCAAACAGGAGCTATAAATAGATACATAACTGTGTACACGCACTTTGAAACAGACTTAGAACTTGGAAAGTTGCTGGGAAAATGAGTAGGGAGAAGGACTAGAGAGTAGGTGGGATTGGTCTCTTTGAGGAGGTGACAGGCAGAGACCTGAAGGTGAGGAAGGTATGGACTGCACAATTCCGGCAGAAAGGAAAAAAACCACAGGGAGTATGACATGCAAAATTTGATCCCTTTTAGTCGAATAGAAAGGACATAGCAAAAACAGACTATTTACATGTTTTCTTCTGAATATGTAGCTGCTAATTTTTTGGTAGTACTTGCCCCTAAACAAAGAAAAAGGAGCCGAGAGATTAAAGCACAAATTTTACCTATTTTGTATTATTTATAGGTATAATTTCTAAATTTTAAGTCCTAAGTTTATTTAGGAAATGACAATATGATCCTTTTAAGTTTTTATACATGTATGTGGGCAAGTGTGTGTGTGTGTGTGTGTGTGTGTGTGTGTGTGTGTGTATTTGAGTTTAATTCCTAGCATCCACATGTTGGTTTCCCAACCATTCATAACTAGTTCCAGGGTATCTGAGAGCCTATGAAGGAACCAAGCATACATATACTACATTCAAGCAAAATATTCACACACATAAAACAAATAAATGTATAATAAATACAACCACAATGACCTGTGAATATTCCCATTTATAAACTCACTATTACAAATGTGCCATTGAACAAAAGCATAGCTGTTATTGAGTCTTCCCCAAACTCAGGTAACACACCCAGACTTAGAGTTTCCTACCCCAAATGCCTATATCTATAGCAAAGGCTTTTCTCTGGTACGATAGGAGCAAGCACTTTGATAAGAGAGGGAAATAATCCCAAACTCCTGGGAAACAATCAGTCAATGTCTTTAAATAAATAAATGTCTGGGTTTTGTCAGCCACCAGGAAATATCCAAGACAGTGGAGACCAGCATGCTTCCAAAGACTCCTCAGCTGGTCTGAGTCCCTGGAATCAGCCCCATGAATTCAATAGTCAATGCACCCTTCTTCCTATTACTGTTTGTTTGTACTTCCTGGGATCAATACTCAGCAGGCTCTTTGAACTTTATGATGTAGGATAATGCTCTTCTACACTGTAAAGATTTGTCACTCATATTGGTTTAGGAAATCACGGATTGGCCAGTAGGCTGGCAGGAATTATAGGTGGGGCTACAAGACTAGGAGAATTCTGGGAAGAGGAAAGGCAGAGATGCAGTCACAAGCCAGATGCAGAGGAAGCAAGATGAGAATGCCTTATTGAGAAAAGGTACCAAGCCATGTGGTTAAGCATAGATAAGAATTATGTGTTAATTTATATGGTAAGAGCTAATTAGTAATAAACCTGAACAATAGGCCAAACAGTGTATAATTAATATAAGCCTCTGTGTGTTTATTTGGGACTGAATGGCTGGTGCACCAGGAGAAACAGAAACTTCTATCTACAACTTTACTCTTCTAGCCTGAAGAAACTCAAGAAAGTTAGTCCCCAGTACTGTTTCTGGCAAGACATAGATCTCTAAAAACGATGGACTAGATTTCCAGATTCTGCTGGGCATTGCATCACCTGTGAAGAGGAGAATCTAACACAAATTCATGTGACTTACTAATGTCACTTTCCTACATCAGTATAATTCTCAAATGTATTGTTAATACTTAGCCTACCCCTAAAGTCTCATTATGAAAGAAGCTTCTTTGTTTGCAGCAGAAGGATACTATTACAAAAAGCCACAACTGGCCAAAATGTGGAGAGTAACTGACTCTGAGATGCTCACCTCCAACTGATACATCTATGACACAGAGCCTACACCCTAAGCTCAGAGAGCATCATGGATGAAGAGACAGAAAGATCTGAAACCACAGATCCAAGATATCTGCTGTGTTTCTTTTATATAGGGCAAGAAAGTTACATCATGAAATCTAACTAATATGGAAACCTAAACTAGACATTAAGTTAACTTTGGCAACACTAGTCAACATGTGAACTCACAATATGGGTGAAGAGATGAAAGACCTGCAGGCAAGTAAGGAGCCCTGAGAGAGGGAGATCAATCTTCTCCAGGAGAATCCACTAATGGGTTACCCATCAGCTACTGGTCAGGCCTGAAAACATACACATATGTGCAACATGTAATAGGCTCAGCAGGTTGTATTTATGCACATATATGTGCATATGTAAATATAACAATAATACTTATAAAAAGAAGGGAAAACAAATGTATTATCCAGGCTATAAGTAAACACATGTTTTTGTTTTTAATTTAGTGATCTCTGGGTCTAGTTAAAAGGCTAAGAGTAAAGGGACAAAGGGCCTGAATATCTTAGAATGGGTAATATATTCTGGGGAGATCACAGACACAGGGCCATTAGTCTCCTCTTTCACCTTCAGAATAATAGAGATGAATCTGTTCAATGATGACGAGTCAGGTGACAACCAGGAAACACCCGAGACTGACAATAACTTTGTTGGTTTGAGATAGTGAACTTGAGAAGTTAGGAATTACTGATCACAACTTAGAGCATTCCTTTCAAGGACATCCAAGTATGAGGGAAATAAAGGCAAAACCAAGTAGCCCCGGATTTAAATCTGCCATCTCTTTCCTAGGGCAGAAAGCATCTGATTACTGTGGCAGACACCAGTACAATCACATCACCAATGAGGCTAAGGCAGAAGAAATACATGTCTAATGCCAGCTTGGGTTACACAGTAAAACCAATTCTCAAGGATTAAAGAAAACAGGGGAGACTATTGTCCTGTTTAGTGGACACTTTATCTGTTACAATAGAGGTGTCATAATAATAATGGGGAAATACCTTCTAGAAGATATAGTTTATTGCCTGCACATTCCTGACAAAAACAGCTACATCAAACTAGACAAGACTTCAAAAACCAATATAAAGTACCTATTTACACTCCGTTTGGATCCTTCTTGGTTCTAGTTCCTTTGAACTTGAATCTACACATCAAAAACTAACATTGCATGCAATAGTGCAGAATTTAGGGTGACCAGACTTTGCAACACCCAAACCCAGGCAATTCCAGACATCTAGAAGAGTTGCTCACATTAACTGTTCACTGCTCACTGAGGGAAAAGAAAACAGTAGCATAGCAGCACAAAAACCTGTGTTTGCCTGACAGCCTGATCCTTTAGTTTGATTCCATAGCAGAGAACAGGGGCAAAGCTTGAATGAAGGGAAGAGGAAAAGCGTACCTGGGTTCCTGAGAGCTGTCTGAGTCTGGAGATCCCCAAGAACCACATAATTTTATCATGTCAGTTATATAAAACACCGCTGTATTGGGTGAGCTGTTGGTATAGCTCAGAAGTAGATCACACGATCAGCATACATGAGAGCCTGGGTCCCAGCCCTAGCACTGTCAAACTTGACCACATAAGTGAGTAAGTAATACAACACAAGCGTTGCTTGTGTAACAACTTGGGTATGTGTTTCTGCTTGCTTGTTTCTAATATTCAAAATTAAAATAACTATGATTAGCATTATATATCAATATACATTCTGAAGTAATTTTAAAAAATTGAATAACATGCCCTACTCATGGTGGGTCACTAGTATTGTATTGGGCACCAAGGGACAAATTATTAATAGTTTCTGGAGCAGTGGCAAGGTCTATTAATGCTTCAGAAAGCAGCACACTAATGGAAAGTGCTGCCTCGTTTCCAATTTTCTTGGTTAATGAGCACACTTCATTCTCAGGCCAACAATGACTAGCTCAGATTCCCTGATCCTGGGAAAGTTCTCATCTAAGTGCTATCTTGGTCTGTTTTGAAGTCACAGTACAGATAAAGGCTTATATTTCCAGGCCCGAAAACGAATTTGGAAACTAAAATTACTCAGAGGGCAAATTTAAAAATTGTTATTCCCAAAGCCTAAGTCAAAGGTATGGCAACTAGCAGGCTGCTGCAGGTTAATAAGAAAGGCAGTGAGGAAAAACATCGGGGACTATGTGAAATTTGAATGATATCATACAACAAGGTTTTTCTGCCCCAGCTTACTGCCTGGAACTGGATGTTAGTCATCCATCTTCATCTTCCTCACTGGGTTTGAAGATAGACAAGCCTATGTCATAAAGACAAAGAAGACCTAGCCCGGTTAAGAGAACTGTTCCCTTCCTAAAAATGTCAGGAAAGCAATGCCATTTGGTAACAACCAATCTTGAATCTCACCACTACCCTTCATGTTCCAAGCCTAGTCGATGAGAGTTATTTCCCATGTTTAGAGCAATTGCCTCTTAACCATTCTCCATTTTTTTCTCTCATATTTCCCTATGCCATCACCAATACAAACAGCCAGTGCTATTTTATTTTCTACTATAAAGGAGTTTGTGTCATCCTTGGTCTAAAAAACCAATTTCCTATCATACTGGAAACAAAGTCCTGACTCCTTCTAGCGAATCCCATAAAACCCTGTGTAATTTTGTTATCACTGTTGTCATTATCTGTCTCCCTCGCTAATGAACGGTTCATGGGTCTGAAATTTTGTCTTCTTATACATTGCTGAGATCCTTGGCTCCTATGACCTGGTAAGTCTAAGGAGGAATAAGGGAATCAACGAATGGGTGAAGGAAGAAAGACACGAAGCACACCTGGGTTCAAATGACTGCTCTTCCACTGCTAAGATACATTATATTCAGTGAGTTATTTAATTCCCCGAGGCTCAAACTCTCCTCATCTCTAAACTAACCATCACTGTTCCTTCCCTTCAAAAGTCTCTTGAGAAATAGTAAGATTGGTTTGTGAAATTCCTCTAAGAAAATTGCCTGCACAGTGGGTTGTAGCATGATTAATAAAAGCCCAGAGACAGATATTGGGGTTCAACCTGAAGATCAGAAAAACAAAGCAGCCAGCCACTAGAGAGTTCTTACCTCTACGAATTCCTCAGACTGAAGGAGAATGAGTTTCTGTCTCATCCTAGCTTATATTCCTCTTTAGGGCTGGGATTAAAGGTGTGCACCACTACTGCCTGACTTCTATGGCGAACTAGTGTGGCTACTGGGATTAAAGGTGTGTGTCACCATTGCCTGGTCTGTATGGCTGACCCATGTGGCTGATTTACTCTCTGATCCTCAGGAAAGCTTTATTTATTAAAATACAAATGTAATACCACTACAGTGGGTATTCAACATGCTTTGATTCCCCTCCCCAGTCAGTTCTTGTCCACCCAGAAAAGCCAAAACCAGGTAGCCTTAGAGCCTCGGAAGTCATCTGATAGCTGCTGTAACGTGAGTGTTTACATTCCTCCACGTGACGTCACCCCTTTCACAAGTTTCCTACCCCTGGGTGTGTCTTTAAAACACAAACATTCCAAGAAGAAGATATTCATCTTTATTTGAGTAAACTCGCATTTCAAATAGTTTTTCTGTCATGAGAGAGCCTGGAGAGGGGATAGGAAGCAGAAGCAAGGTGTCCACCAAGCAGCGTCACAGGTAAGTGAAGAAAGAGTTTCTGTACTTTAAAATAAAGTCATGGCTCAGGCATCAGAGATGAAAGGCCTGACTTGTAAGATACATCTAAAAACTGGCATACCTCCGGGACAGCCTTGTTGCCACCTAATCAGTGGATACACATGCAGGGAAACTTAACGAGAAACAATCTGGGGATCATTTAATCAGATCCATGAATAAGTATATTAAGATGAAGCAGCCCAAGCTTCTGATGTGTAGCAGTCTGACTCGTTGGCCACGAACCAGCTCCCAAATCATGACGCGGAGAATAAATATTAGTTATGAATGCTTAGTCTTAGCTTATGCTTGTCCCACTAGCTCTTATAACTTAAATATCTGTTTCTCTTCATCTACATTTTGCCCCAGGGCTTCTTACCTTTCTTTCTGTATGTCCTACTCTGCATCTGGCTGGCTGGCAGCTGCCTGGCTACCCCAGGCCTCTCCCTCTCTTTTTCCCACATCTTTGCTCTGTTGGGGGAGGCTGCTTGTTTGTTCCTGGCTGCCCAGAACCAAAATAATCACACAGAAACTATATTGTTTGCAGTACTCTTTGGCCAATAGCTTAAGCATATTTCTGTCTTATATCCTAAATTAACCCATCTTTATTAATCTATGTATCGCCATGTGGTTGTGGCTTACCGGGTAAAGTTCTGTCCGGTGTTGGTGTCTGTCTCCAGCTGGGCTACATAGCTTCTCCCTGACTCTGCCTTTTCTCTCTCTCTCTCTTTCTGCAAGTCAGCCACACACACAGTCTACCTTGTTGCCATTCAGCTTTTCATTAGACCAAACAGGTATTTTAGGTAAGCAAAGCAACACATCTTTACATTGTTAAACAAACACAGCATAAACAAATGTAACACATATTTACATCATTAAACAAATGCAGCAGCAGAAATAAATGTGACACACCTTTTCCTAGTTAAAGTGATATTCCACAACACAAACAAATAAATCACATCTTTACATTGTTAATTTTCCTCAACACTGATGCTGGTACCCTTCTTCTCACATCTCTTTGTCACCATGAAAACTTTCCAATTATGTCCCTGCTGTCACCAGAGTCTATAACCTAAAAAAATGCCAGGGTTCTATGATTGAGAGAGAAAAAAAAATATCAGGGGAAATGCCCCAGAAGCCTAAAAGTTTGTGCTTCTATAATAGTGGGACTTTCCAAAGATCATCTTTTTATACATTTAATCTTCCTTGGTGGTAGGCTTCCTTCCTTCACACCTCCATCCACCATCTGCAGCCTTGAGAGGCTTTTGAAGTTGGAAGTCCTTGTGGAAAAAAACTAACCTCTATCACTTTATAAGACATACTGTTTTTCGGATGCCAAAGCCTATTTTAATAGTACATCACATCCAGTGTGTGCCGCCACACAGAAGGTTGTCAGTTCTCAGCTTGGTTTGGCTAATGTCTTACAGCTTCTGTTTCTTCCTTTCGATGTTTTATCATATCATCTTGAATTCCTGAAATGACAGGCACCCAGCAAACCTGTAAGAGTCACCTTTGGATAGGCTAAACTGTATCTTTTTTAAGAGACAGAATTCATTTTTCACACACTGATGCTTGAATTCCATTCAAAATTGTCTTCTTACAGAAGATCTGGGCTGCTGATATTTCTTGGAGAAAATTTTCTAAATCGGGGAAGGAGGGAGCACTGACCTGGAATCTAAAGTGTCCTAAATTCTGTACTAGTAATTTTAGAATCATAATTTTAGAACATGTAATTGCACTGTGCAGCTAATAATACTACTAAAACTTGTTGCTATCTGTTCTCAGCCTAGATTAAAGGTTTTATAAGAAGAGAACATAGCAGCTTTTTAAAAAATTCCCCATTACTGTGCCACACCCAGGACAGTTTGAATTAATCCTTTCTTGGGGACCACTTCGCCTTTTCTCCACAGTAAAGGTAGCAGAAATGCAAATCACACTCAGGCCCTTTTTACTTATTTAATGGTTAGGAAAAGTCTGTTTACGAGGAAAGTCCTTGGCCTGGAGTTTACATATTATGAAGGTTGTCCTTGCTGTTCAAGCCCCATTTACGAGGAAGAGGAACAGACATGCTTGGTGAATTGAGTGAGAAAGGCACCACATAGACTCATGTATTTGAATGCTTGGTCAGTTATTGGAACTGTTTGGGCAGAATTACAAGGTGTGGCTGTGCTGGAGAGGAAATATCACTAGGAGTGGGCTTCCAGGTTTCAAAAACCCATGCCAGGCCAACGGAGCTGACTCTCGGCCTCCTGCCTGTACATCAGGATATAAACTCTCAGCGACTGCCCCCAAAGCCGTGTCTGACAGCTGCCATTCTTCCCACCAAGGTGATCAGAGACTCGCCTTCAGAAACCGTGAGCAAGCCCCCAAATAAATTCTTTCTTTCAAAAGTGGCCTCAGTCATGGAGTTTCCTCACTGCAGTAGAACAGTGACAGAAAGCACGAGACAGCTTCTGGGTCTTTGTTTAGTTAAAGGCCTTTGAGGACTTCCTGTGATGGATCAATGGCCAGGAGGCAATATTCATTATTTTCTCCATTTTCAAGTAATTATTTGAAAATTATTGAGTGATTGCTGGAGGCAAATCACTGTGTTAGGCTCTTTGACTCTACTCCTACTTTCGAGACATCTGTTTATAGTTTCAGTTCTGTTTTGCCCAGAATGATGACATCATCATCATTGACTTCTGGAATCATCAACCTGATTTCCCCTTTCTGTACTTTATCCCCCCACAGTCTTTTTTGTTCTGTAACGTAGCTTAAAAATAGCAACATCTAGGGATGGAGAGATGACTCAGTGATTAAGAGCACTGAATTCTCTTGCAGAGGACTTAAGTTTTGTTCTCAGTACCCACGTGGAAGTTAACAAACATCTATAGCTTCAGTTTCAAGGAATTTGGTGCCTCTTCTAACCTTTGACACATGGTTGATAGACAAGACATACATGCATGCAAAACACCCATTCACATAAAACAAAACTAAATACATCTTTTTAAAAAAGAAGTAACATCTATGTGAATGAAGACAGGGCTAACTTCCCCATCCCCTCTATTTTCCTGCACCTATAGTTCACCTTTCTCGATAGACTGAGAATCTACTCTTGCAGAATACATAGAAGTCAGGACTGGAGTTTTTCAATAAACCTTACTCTCCAGAGAACCCTGGGAAAGGATAAAATTTAGTACAGGACAGACAGTCTACAACACTAAACTTCAAATGATCAGGCATCTAGCCCCCTAGTGAACTGTGTCTCTTATGGTTTCAAGGAACAGAAACAAATTAACATGACTAAAAACTAGGATTAATGACAGGAATATAGGTATTTCCTGGGCCAATGTCAGAAAAAGAAGAAATGAGCACCAATGGCAGGTGTGTATGTGTGTGGTGTGTGTACTTGTGTGGCTACAGATGTGTTATACAGGCTTGTGTGCATGTGGAGGCCAGAGGCCAGCATCAGATATTTCCTCTATTTTTTTCTAATCTTTGTTTTTAAGGCAATGTCAATGGAGCTCAGCAGTTTGTCATGGCTGGCCAGTAAGTTCCAGGGATCCTCCTGTGTCTGTCTCCCCAATCCTGGGATTATAGGTGCACATGTTCCACATCCAGGCTTTATGTGGACTCTGGAAATTCATGTTTGCAAAGCAAGCATTTTACCTATTAAACCATGTTCCCAGCCCATATCACTGGTATCTTTATTGGAAACAAAGTTAACCAAAAGCAATTATTCATTTCTTCCATTTTTTTCCCCAGGTTTCCAATGTCTACTTCTGAGTTTAGTTGATCTTCCTCTCTCCACCAGTGGAGTTTCTAGTTTACCTTACACATACTGTAGCCATCATCTACATTCTATATCATTAAATGTTAACCCCTAGCCTATCACCAACAGGTGCCAACTTGGTTCCTCAGTCCAACTATGAACGAGGAAGGAAATGGGGAGGGTTACAAATCAAAACTTGGTTGACTTAGCTAAGATAAGCCATAACTTTTCTAACTGATTAGTGCACAGGTGTATCATAGTCAAGGCCTTTTTCCTGGTTCAATTATCAGAGCCCATAGAACACCAAGGCACCCAAGTGTACAGGGATATCTACATGGTTCTGAAAAGAAGAGTAACTTTCAAATTTTTGTGTATAAGGAATGGGAAATAAAATATCTTTTCTTATCACGTAGTTAAACATATATAGAGACAGTGGTGGGTAAAAATCATATCATAATGTGTAAGACATCCATAACTTTATATTTTACCATTTCTTAATAAAGAAAGCCTTAAGCTACTTTGAATATTATTAACTACAGTTACCCCAAATTGAATTCTCTAAGATAACTGTACTTTGTACTCCTTAACCAACCTCTTTGGGCACTCACTCCCCAGTCCACCCTAGGAGCTACTCATCTACTTCCTACAATTATGAGGCCAGCTTCTCTAAATTCCATGTGTGAATGAAACATTTTAGACAACCCAGCCTCTGTGTCCATACCATAAAATATCCAAACATCGTTATAAAGCATGACAGGCTCTTCCTCTCCTTTCCCCTTCAATTATTAAGTTTTCTCAATTCAAATCCATTTTTGTCACTCACTCGCTTGCCTCCCATATGTCTGTTATTCACCTTCCATTTAGCTTCCATTTCAGCTATCGGAACTGAAACACAATGAAATCCACACGGATCTGCTCGAACCACAGCTGCCCACTTAGACAGCAATCATAAGAGGTGCTCATGAGCACCCCATCTGTCTTGTCCTTTGTGGCTGGAACACTGAGTATCATAGAGATAAGTAGGCAGAGAAAATGAGTACCTACAATTGCTCTTCACAATGCATCCAGGGAGGAGCCAAGGGCTCTAGATTGTCCCCTGTTCAACTGACAAAATTGGGCCACAATCATTTCTTTCTCTATGCTTTCATTGTCTCTTTAAAACTCTTCCTCTGTGTCTGTCTGTCTGTCTGTCTCTCTCTCTGTCTCTCTCTCTCTCTCACACACACACACTTGATATGTATATATGCTGTGTGAATGCATGTGTGTCGTTGTGTTGTGTGTGTATGTGTGTGTATGTGCTGTGTGTTATGCAAATGCTTGTGTATGTTCAAGTATGCATGTATAGAGGCCAGAGGTTGACCTTGGGTATCTTCCTATCTTATTCTTCTTCTTACTTTTGAGACAGTTTCGCCCTCTAGCTCACCAATTTGGTTGGACTGGTTGGCTAGCAGTCATTCAGGATCCTCCAGTATCTACCCACACAGCACTAGGAGAACAGGCACGTGCCAGGACTTTTTGTTTGAGTGTGAGGAATCTGAACTCAAGGTCCTCATGATGGCAGAGCAAATACTTCACTGACTAAGCCACCCCAGAGACCTGACATTTGTGACTACCACATTGCAATCCCAGAAGTCCTTTTATTAAACTGTATTGATTGTGGGATTGCATTATTTGTAGGAAAAAAGTGTTTGTCCTTATTGAACAAGCCCCACTACCTGTAAGACTATTGTCTCTGCATGTGGGCTTCTGTGAAATAACTACCAAAGATTGAGACTCATGAAAATATGATTGTTCCATGAAGGGAAGAATAACCAAGTTGGTAGACAGGTCCACATAGGTACTGAAAGGAAAAGCTTAAACCTACAGCAAACCAACTATCTACTCCTTCTTCTGACCAAACACTTGAAAGGCCTAGAAAGAAAGGGGAACATTTTGTCTTGTAGTTTCAGAGAGTCCATAATAGTGGGGAAACATGGTGGCAGACACCTGAAACAGGAAGCTGAGGGATCATTCATACACATATATAAGCAGAGAACCCAAACTGGAAGTGTATGAGGCTATGAACTCTTCAAAGCCCACCCCAATGACTTACTTCCTCCGAGCCGGCCACACATCCTCAGAGGTCCATGGCCTCCCTAAACAGCGCCACCAAGTGGAGACCAACTGTTCAGACACCTGAGCTGATGACGGCCATTTCTCATTCAAACCATCACATTTGCTGAGGAACTTGTGATCAGGGGAGCCCCTAAACATACTCTAAGCACCTACTGATTCCATGTGGTATGTGATGTGAGAGTCTAATGTAACGGATAGTCAGAGTTTTCTTTGCCCACAAGATGGTAAGGATGCTTACTGCATCTAACCTCCATCTTCTCCACAGGGATTGAATGAGCTTTAAGTGAACAGCGAGGCAGATATGGGAGGAGATGGGACCCAAATCTCAGAGGGTAAGAGAACAATCACGTAATCTGAGCCGAAAGTACTTGGTGGCTGACATGCTCCAGCCACAAGAACCACAGTGCTAGGAACCCTTCATCTCTAGACTCCACAACTCCACGACTTCGCATTTGATAGTGGCCCACTTCCTCCTAAGAACCTCCAAATGCTATGTACCCTTCAACAACCTACTCAAGATCTTTGGTTTTTCGGCCCAGTTCTAGCTGTGGAAAAACCCAGTTGCTTTGTGAAGGCACTAAGATGAGGAAGATCAGCCCTAGAAATGATTCGTGGCCTATGTAACATAGTTCAGCGTTACTTCCTGCAGCACAGCTAGAATCAATTTCTACATGCTTAGAACACTTTGTACTGAAAGCTACGCAAGTCCTCATCCTTTCGCTGGGGTGATGATTGGATACTTTCTGCGGAGAGGGAAGGAGAAGGAAACACACCCGCCCTGCCCTCTGTTCCCCTTCCTTGTGCTGTCTTGATGTGCTGGCTGCCTCCCAGGCTACCTGATTTAATCAGGATCTAAATTTGCCACTGACCTCTTTTTCCATCCCCGATGCAGTCAGCTACTGTAAATCTACTGCTCCGTGGGGCGTGTGTGCGGGGAACAGGTTGAGCCTATTCTGTTTCCAATTCCAAACTTTATGAATGGTGGCCTGCTCTTATGATTTCTTTCAGAGATGGTAATGGCCTATAAAGTGAACATGAAGGAAGACTGAGAGAGTCGAGCAAAGAAAACAAGATCCTCCACTATGAATGTCTTCAGAAGCATGCCACGCCAGATTCTTGCCAGGAAACAATAGGCTGAGAACAACCAGAAGATATTGAATGGACCGAATCCCATTCAACACTCTGCCTGGTCTAATGGTTCGCACCACATACATTGCCACCGCGGTGATGCAGCTCCTGAGAGGCCGCAATCTCCCGTGACAAGCAGCCTCTCCCTCACTCTCTGGTTACCATTTGCGAAGCGCAGCCACTGTCAGGGCTCCTCCGCTCCACCGTGCCCCAGAGCCTCTACGAAGAAGTTTCCTTGGCGTTTGGACCTGCATCTGTGTTATGCAACAGACAAACAGATGTCCACGCAGCCTTCTTCAAAAGACACCTCCATCTTCCTTGTTTTGGCGGATGTCGCTACATTTTAACGTTTTATTTAATGTTATGAATTCACACGGTAAATATTTAAGCAGTATAAAATGTACCGCCACCCTCCAAAAAAAAGTCCTACCAGCTCCAGAGAGATTTATTGTGTCTTTTCAGAATAAACAGTGACATACATTTTAGCTTTCTGTGCTTTAACCTTTGTCTGCTAACATACCAGAGGCACACATAAATAGATACTCCTTGTTATTCTTAGCAGCTTTATAATATTCCATTGTACAATAACTCCACCAGCATTTTATTAATAAAGTTTAGTTAGTCCAGTCTTTGCTTCCCAAATGGTTTCTGTTTTAGCACCATTCAGGGAAAAAAAAGAGTTTTACATTGATGCTAATTGTTCACTTTTGCCATAGGAAAGGTACTGTAAAATTGTAGATGCTTCGAGATCCATAAAACTTTGATCACCATCTGGATGCAGTATAAATTTTGTGTGGCAGCAGCAGCAAAGTTGTGTGTATTTTATATTTTGATAAAATTACTGAGTCCAAAATCAGATCCATAATCCAGACTGATGAAAAGCCCATTTCCTGAGAACTTCCTGGCCTCTGACTCCAATTCACTCTCAAGCAGGTTTTATAATTGCGTGGCTTGCATGAATTATTTGGGTACCTCTCTTCCACATCTACACAGCACTGTAAGCACCCTAAAGATGGCACCCAGATGTTCCATCTTCATGTTCTATCTGGTGCCTTAAAAGGAACCTTTTCTATAATGGACACCAAGTAAGTATTGAACCTGCTTGATTCGCTTTTATATGATGGATAATCAGCTAATAAAATACTTCCTGTGTGAATAAACCAGCCACTTCAGCATCCTCTTAAGTATGACCTGAATTTGGAATCTGTCCATGAGATACAATTTCTGACAGCTTTGCAAGTTTAATGGCTATTCTTCTGTCATTAAAATCAGTAAAAATTGTATATAGCCGTGGCCTACGGCTAAAACCCTAATTTATTCTCTTCCTGTCTTTACCAGGTAATATTAAGACATTGATGTTACAGTTCAAACACACCTTGCAAAGAAACGGAGTCCACAAAGATGAAATGTAAACTCTTACTGAATCCTAAACACATGCTGACTCTACTGTCTCTTTAACTGTATGTGTATTTGTTTGTGAGTGTTTGTGTGTATTTTTGTGTATGGTGTATGGTTGTGTGTCTGTGTGTGAGATGTGTGTGTATGTATGTGTGGTATGTGTGTGTATGTGTGGTGTGTATATGTGTGTATTTGTGTGTGTGGTATATGTGTTTGTGGGGGGGGCATGGTATATGTGTGTGTGTGTGTGTGTGTGTGTGTATGTAGCATGAACAATAAAAACCCAGAGACAGATATTGGGGTTCAAGCTGAAGATGAGAAAAGCAAAGCATCTAACTACTAGAGAGCTCTACAAAATCTTCAGACTAAAAAGAGAGCAAGTTCCTGTCTCATCTCACCTTTTATTCCTCTCTAGTGCTGGAATTAAAGCCATGCACCACCACTGCCTGGCCTGTATGACTGACTAGTGTGGCTAGCTTTGCCCTCTGATCTTCAGGCAAGCTTTATTTATCAAAACACAAATAATAGACCATTATATGCATATGTGTGCGGTGTATGTGGTGTATGTGTGTATGTGTGTGTGTGGTGTGTGTGTGTGTGTGTGTGTGTGTACCTGTAATGAAGGGTCTGTTACTTTATCACAGATGCATATTTCACTTGACAGGCATAATTGGTTCTTTACAAAAAGCCTCGCCTAATGCTAGAAAACTCTTCTGTCCGTGTGTATTGCTTGCCAAAAAATCCTGAAACCCTCAGACAGTGCCAGGGCATCTAGGTTTGAAGTTGAATGGCATACATAATTTCTCATTTGAACGCAAAGTCTATTAGACTTTGGAATCAATGCCGAAGGTGTCATTTTATTCTTGGTCTAAAAATAAATTTCTAACATTTTCCCTGGAGAAGCCCAGCTGTGCAAGCCAGCATTGCTTTGCATTAATCTTGGTCTCTTTGGTTCTCCATTGGTAGTCACTGGATTCCAGTTCTGGCGGTCCCTTTGGGCTTCTAACTTCTCTATTGTATTCTCAGCACTTCTTTGACTTTGATATGTGTCCTAGTCACCAAGGAAGCTCGCTCCAACAGATCCTTTTGTCTTATTCTTATCATGGTGATCAGCACTTTCTCTCACACAGCCTTGACATCACCTGGGAGCTTGTTAGAAAAGTGCAAACTCAGTCCGGCCCCACCGAATCTGCACATCCAGCACCCTCCCCAGAGGACTCACATGACTTTCAGGCTGGAGCCACACTGAGACCCGCCCCCTTCTTTCTGTCTCATGTGCTATCTCCTTGAGTCTCTCCATTCTTCTGTTCAAGTATACCATCGTCCACTCCTCCGTGCTGCCTCTCCCTCTCCACCTCCCCCAGGGACTTCCCTTTGTTCCTCTTCCTTTACCCTGCCTGAAATGTGTGGAAGGAAGGAGTCAAACAAAACAATCACTATCAAATTTATGTCGCTGTCTGTAAAACAGACAACAACAATAAAAAAAAAAAACAGCAACTGGGGGTGGTGGTTTGAAAGAAAACAATCTCCATTGGCTCCTATGTTTGAATACTTGGCCCGCAGTTGAAACTGTTTGGGAAGGATTAGAAGGTCTGGCCTTGTTGAAGGAGGTGTGCTGTTACTGGTGCAGGCTTTGAGATTTGAAAGCTTAGGCCATTCCCCCTCAGTTACCTCTGTATCCTCCTTGTAGATCAAGATGGGAGCGAGTCCTTGGCTACTGCTCCAGTGGCAGGCCTGCCTGCTGCCATGCTCACTCTCACAGGCATGGACTCTAACCCTTTTCAACCACATGCCCCAAATTAAGATCTTTACTTTTATAAAGCTGTCTTGGTCATGGTGTTTTTTTCACAGCAATTGAAAAGTAACTAACACTTTGAGGTACGTTATTAAAGAAATAAAGAGAGGAGTAAGGAGATGGGTGCTATTTAGATTATTATTATTCGTGAGCATTTCTGGTAGGGAGATGCATCTACAACAATCATTCGTCAAAGTAGGCCCCACAAGGTCATTGGCTAGGAAGAGAGATGAGATCACTAATGCTGAGTTTCCTTCAAGATGCCACCATAGGGCATGAAGGAAAACAACATGGAGGGCATTCACCTGTGCTCAGCACAGCAGCGAGCCACTGCAGAGTGTGTCCCCCAAGTTATCCTCACAGCACTTTGAATATAGATAAGAAACCCCCCAATTCAACAAACGAGAGAGTGAAGTCTCAGAAATTATAAGACCTATCTTGCCAGAACTTAGACATAGGCTAAAATCTTTCCAATTTTTCTGCTTTCTTTGCATTACCTAGAATTATTTCTCATTTTGTCTGATATTGAGCATGGTTTTAAGTGAGATAAAAATAATTCAGAAGTCCATCCCTAGCCACAGATGCATAAGAATGTTTCAGGTTCAAAGAATGGGGGAAATTGCAATCTAATTCCTTATTAAACTTTTTTTTCTTAAAAGGAAAAAAAAAACAACCCTGTGCTATAACATCCTTAGTCATATGTTTGAACTCAGAGGACTGCACAAAGTAGGTCTTGTTGAACAGTGTGTCTTTTTTTTTTAATTGAGCTCTACATTTTTCGCTGTTCCTCTCCCTGCCTCTCCCCTCCTCTTCAAACCTTTCCCAAGGTCCCCATGCATGTGTGTCTTTAATCCATGCTCTACTGGGCTGCTGGACTGTCCCCTTGCAGCGAACCAATCCATAGTAACTGCCATTAAGGCAGAGCTAATTTTCCAAGCTGGTGAGCACCACTGGGCTAGGCTATGAAGTCAGCTGGCTCCAGCTGCCCATGTTGCTCTACCATGTGGAGTTAATGGATCAGGAGTAATCTATGCAGTCAGGCCATAAGATTTTCAGTTGCAAAAAGCCAAAAGTGTAGTAGCTGGCCAAGTCCAACACAATCTGGGAAATATTTCCAACCTTAAGCTGCCTTCCTCTCCAACTGTCTCACCTCAGGATTAGGCATTAATTACCTTACGTGCTAAGAACATTTTTACTTGTGTGGTTAGCTGCAACCTACATGCAACATGTGAGTCCTCGTGTCTCTGATATCCTCTGTTAAATAACAGGATAAAGTGATTTTTCCCTTCCCTCCTGTTTTAGTTAGGGTTTCTATTGTTGCAATCAAACACCATGACTGCAAAGCAAGCTGAGGAGGAAAGGGTTTATTTGGCTTCTTACCCTTCCATATCACTGTTCATCATTAAAGGAATCCAGGATAGGAACTCAAACAAGGCAGCATCCTGAATACCGGAGCCGATGCAGAGGCCACAGAGGAGTGTGCTCACTGTCTTACTCCCCGTGACATGCTTGGTCTGCTTTCTTATAGAACTCAGAACCACCAAGCCAGGGATAGCACCACCCACAGTGGCCTGGGCCCTCATGCATCTATTGCTAATTAAGAAAATATCTTAAATGAGTCTTATGGAGGCATTTTTAATTGGGGTTCCCTTCAGTGACCTCAGCTTGTGTCAAGTTGACATAAAGCTATACAGAACACCTCCTTACTGTTTTTTTTTCCTGGAAAATAAAACAATATTATTGTTAGTCATGATTTTTTTCAATATTTTAGCTAACATCCACAGTACACTTATATGCCAGACAAGAGGTTATTTGCTTTTTATGATTCTATTAATTAATCCTGACATACTCTATTTTAGAACAATAGACATTATACATTAAAACTTTGAAAATTTGAATGGTGTATAGCTCAGTGGTAGGGAACTTACCAGGCATGTACCAGGCCTGGGTTTATCCCTTGGCACTGCAAAAGGAAAAACAAAACAAAACGTGTGTGTGTGTGTGTGTGTGTCTGTGTGTGTGTAAAATTTGAATACTTTCATTAAGATTTCACCAGGAAGTAAAAGAGGTAGAATTTAAATAATCAAGAAATGAAGCCTAAGAGGCCAAATGCTCAGCCACTGCACCCCACCCTCCTCCTCAGGATCTTATCACTGCTACTGCCCACAGCATCCTACTGTGATCGCAAAGTGAGTACAAGATCTAAGATCCCAAGCCAAGTTTTAAGGTTGCTGATTCGTATTTTTCGTGCCCTTCACCAAACTGAACCTGATTATTTAGCTTCTTTCTCTGACCCAATTTTCTCAAACTGATGATGTTTCCAAACTTCTTGTCTCTTCCTGTGGACTGGAGCTCCTGTTTTGATGATCTACACAAAAGCACCCTTTGAGCTTCCTACTTGCCCAGAACTTCATTTAACTCTATCCAGTGTGCGAGCCTCCTAGATGCTTGTACTACAAAGAACTGGCAGAATCTCAGGTCTTAGAAAGAAAGAGCCACAGGCTTTCACTGCTGGGAGGGAAGTTAATGATTGATGGATGTTTTGGTCCAGGTGACAACAGACAATGGGAAAACAGAGACCAACTCTTCCTGATGCCATTTTCTCCTGAAGCCAGACAGCACTTAGCTCTATATTCTTCTATTGAAAAACTATTATCTTTAAACTATTTGTTAAAACAGTATATAAAACAACATAAACAAAATAAAAACAATATATAAAAATTGTTTTATATACATAATTAGATATATGTTTGTTTTTATATACACACAGACACACATACATGTACACACACAGGCCTCCATAGTGCCAGGACCATCACTTCCATCTCTCCTACCTTCATATCTTGTCCCATGAGAAGTCTGTCAGGGGTGCTGTAGTTTATATCTGAAAATATCTAAAGGCCTATGATGTTGAGAGCCTGGTCCCCAGCCTATGGGAGTATTGGTATATTATGTGAAAGAGGAGAAGAGATAATGCGGATTTTATCAAGTGAAACTCCTCAAGAGGAAGTTACATCGCTTGGGTGTACCCTCAGAGGAGATGCGGGGTCTTAGTTTCTTCCTCTCTCTTGGCTTCATTTGTGCCCTCTGCCATGCACTGCCAATGGGATATATTGGACTATCATGAGACCAAAGTGACAAGGACACATGGCTGTGAACTAAATCTCCTAAAACTATGAGCCAAAATAAGCCCTTTTCTTGACAAAGTTGATGACGTGGGGGTATCTGGTCACAGAGACA
The DNA here is from genome assembly GCF_018167655.1 of Microtus oregoni. Taxonomy (NCBI): domain Eukaryota; kingdom Metazoa; phylum Chordata; class Mammalia; order Rodentia; family Cricetidae; genus Microtus; species Microtus oregoni. The sequence goes on along the minus strand of NW_024543071.1, from coordinate 28,342,330 downwards.
GAAGGCTGACTACTATGGTTGGAGCTGTCATCTCCTCCAGAAAACCTCTATGAGGGCCTGCCGGAGGCTGTCATCCAAGTAACTTCTGTTTAACAAGTAGAAGATAACAGTCACTAAAACAATGACAAAGAGCCATCTAGGAAATCATCCTGCTGTTGTTATAACCAAGTGTTATGTGTGGTATGGAATCATGGTGCTCTACTTGAAAGACCGCTGTGTCCAGCTCATTTTTACCAGTAGCTCTTCAAGTTCACAAAGCATCAATACCAAACACGATATCACAATAGCTAAGAAGTCATTTGCCAATGGGAATTTTGATAGCTTTCTTTTAATCTTCCAGGCCCACGATTGCACATTTAGCGTGCTGCTGACCCAATGTCATACGACTGTGCTTTGACGTGGTTTTTCCCCACTGTTCTCTACCATTTCGAAACAGTGCGTCTCTTTTTGCCAAAATTCACTAAAAATTATTCAAAGGAAGAGATAACAGCGTGGGTCAGAGGAACACTATGTTAAAACTTCTTGAAAAGGTCCCTGAAATCCCAGAAGGCTTCCCTATGGACTTATTTCATTTACAGTAATAGGCAATGATTCATATGTATGAAAACATCATAACGCAACCCAGTGTTTGGAATACTAAAAATATCAGATGCCAACATCTCAGTGAGAGGCGGGGGAAGGGAATCCCGGAGAGTAAAGCATACATTAAAGGCCCAGGGATCTATATTTTCAAACAGTACTAGAAGAAGAGAACAGATTTGTTAACAAGATTTTTTTTCTAAAATTGTTCACATTACAAAAATCCGTATCTATTTTTAAGTTTATTGAGTTCTTAAAGTGCCACAATTTAAAAAAAAAAAAAAGTAGCTCAGCAGGTAAAAGTGTTTGCTCGGTGAACCAGAGTGCTAGAGCCCAGTCCCTGGATCCCACATGGATGGAGAGAAGCCACTCCCAAAACCTGTTCACGGACCTCCACGTACATGCTATTGTACACACACACAACAGAGTAAATAATAAAAAATAATCTTTTTAACTCCAAAGATTGCCTAAAGGCAACAAATATTCCTTAACATGAGTGACATTAAAAACTCTCAATTTGAGAGCAGTCATTAGCCCGAGGTGTTCATGACTATCAGGAGAAACAATGATTGACAGGAATAAGATGTTCAGCTCGGGTTTGAAAGAAAGGGTCCTCAGAGTTCCCATTTGTCGCCATGGTCTCAACAGGTAGTGTAGACTTCATATAAATTCTCATTTACTTCTCAGTTGTGTGACAAGAACATGTTATTCCAATGTTCTGGGCAAAGCCAGCGCAACTGGAGGTGTGTGTGAGAGAGGAGGAAGTGTGCTTTCAGTCAACTGAACACTAGATGGCTGCAGCTACAAAACCAATTCTTCCTCAAGATTCTAAACTCCTGCTCCAAACCGCTCCGAAAAACAGAAGGATTCTAACCCACTCAACCAAACTGTAATCTCCCAAAGCCTTGCAGACATTAAGAAAAACATGGAGACTTTTCATCTGAAATGCTATGTTTCCAATGAGCAAGCGTAAATCTTCAAAGTCATAGATGTTACTTGGATAAATCCTGGCAGGGATCGCACATAACCTGCTTTGGCATTATTCTACTTTCTCCTTCCACAGTATTGTGCTCTTTTCGCGCTCCTGGCACACATCCCAATTCATTTGATAAATTGTTTGTCAATAATCTGTGAGGAAGATGGATTTTTTCTCATTAAAACCAAGGCACTGAGACTTCAAGAAGGGGCAGAAACATTGTACAACCTTAAGTGACACGGCCTGGACTGGAATCCCAAGGCCTCACTCTGCCATCTGCATCCTTTCTATGTCATGAGCAGGGACATGAAGTAAGCTCTTTCCCCACATGATGTTATCTGACACAGCACTACCATTTAGCAGGCTCACTTCCAGTTAATTATATACCTGCACCCACCACACAAACAATCAAAAACTCCTAGAAACCTGAAATCAATAAAGGAAGATTTGTTCTTTTTTTTTTAGATGGGAGAGGGAGAAACAGGATATTGGAGGGGAAGGAAACTTCTTATATTAATAGTTGTTCATATTTGAGTTTTAGATTATAGTTTAGATTTTCCAAAGCTTTATGCTTTATTTTTTGCCAGTAAGAAGAAACAACAATAATTTGAAGTCTAACTGTAATGAGATAGTGAGGGCAGAATTTAAAAAAAAAAAATAAGCAGAAAACCATGAGCCAAATAATTGTCGCATGAGTGACTGGGAACAGCCTCTGCATAAGGAAGTTGTCTGATTTAGTCCACCTCTGCGAGACCTTCCCTCTGCAAATACCAGCTCAGCACACAGCATCACCACCCAGCAATTTGGGAGTTCTTAAGGGTTCCAAGGATCCCTCCCTGGGTGCCCATCCCCTTCCTATGTCTTAACACCTCCGCATTTGGCCGAACCTTGTGAATCTCATTTCCAATGCCAACACTCTCCCCTCAGCTCTTATCACCTCTCACCCCGTCTCTGAATGGTCTTTGCCACTTTTGTCTCTGAAATCCACAACGTGAAATATTCAGATAAATAAGAGTATAAGACAATTCTAATACAGCTGAAAGGGAGTTATCCAAGTTTGATTCCTGTTGCTGTAATAATCCACCTGGCAAGAAGCAGCTCAGGAGAGGGGAGAAGGGGTTTCTTTAGCTCACAAATCCAGGGAACTGTTGATCACAGCAGGGAAGTCAAGACAACAGGTAGATTAGACAGTCGGGTGTCTCACACACACTACCAAGAGCAGAGAGAAATGAATGCATGCATACTCATGATAACTTTCTCTACTCTTACACAGTCCACAGCTTCAGGCCAGGGAATGTTGCCACCTGCTATCAGGGTGGGTCTTACACATCAATTAAAACGGTAAAAACAATAACACAGAGGCATGACCATGGGCCAGCCTGATCTAGACAATCCCTCAGACTCTAGGTTGTGCCAAGCTGACAATTTAAACAATGGGGAGGAGTAGGGGTGGCAATGTTCCACATATTAAATTCTACCATAATTTTTTTTCTTTATTTTGTACTCACAGTATGAACCATATAGATGGCTAGCCTCCTTTCAATCCTTCGGGAACGTCCGTTGTCACAGAGTAACATGGAAAATTGTTAACACTCTCACAGGTCCCCTCTAATGAGTTGGCTTTGGCTCTGGCACCAACTCCTTTCTTTCTCTGACCCATTTCCCTTTGCTACTCACAATTGGCTCCACTTGTCACTTGAAGGCGCTCAACTAACTCCAGCTCAGACTTCATCTATGCTGTTTCTGCCAACTAGAAAGTTCCCTCACACTTGGATGCTGGAGTTTTCCTGAGCTATCTTACATAGTCGGGTGTTTCTCTCCCACCCACCAGTGCCCAAATAACCACTCAGAGGCATATTACTTATATACGCTCGACCAATAAATAACTCGGGCTTCTTACTAGCTGACTCTTACATTTCTATTTACGCTTTGCCACATGGCTCACATCTTGCTTCTCATTTTCTCCACCTTCTGCCTGTGTGGTGACTGGCTGGCCTCTCCCCTCTGGCTCTGCCCTTCTTCCTCCTAGTCTACTTAGCTTGGTTGTCCTGCTTAGACTTCCTGCCTGGCTTCTGGACACTCACCTCTTTATTACCCGAAGAGAATAATATATATTCACAGTGTACAGGAGGATATTTTCCTACCTTGCATTTATTTCTTACCTTTTATGTTCTGTTTAGCATACTGTGTTTCTCCTTCAGAACATTAGTTATAGATGTAATGAGTTTACTCTTGAGGTACTTCTTTATGTATGCAACCTCGATCTGGTCTGATAACCATGAAACCCCTAAAATTCAGCACAATAGCTTGTAAATTTTAAAAAAAAACCTTATGATTAATGAAAATATTAAATTATAATCCACACACATATCCTTACAGGGCAGGCACATTCCTGTCTGAACAATCTCCCTAGCCCATCACTTCCCATTTTAAATAACTATCACCCACTTACGATGAAAAAGAGAGTTCTCATAGGCACTTCCTACCCTCCCTATTTGTTACAATGTTTGGTGCAATATTAGTTCCATAATCTACTAATAGACTCCGCTCTCTCTACATCTCTGACTCTGTGTCTCTATCTGTGATTGACTAGAGTAGCTGGCCTGTGAACTGGGGGACTCGACCTATCTCCTCTTCCCAAGTACTAGAATTAGAGACATGTGCCCTGTTTCTACAAAGGTCCTGGGGATCCAAACTCAGGTCAAGGTCATCATGATTGCACAACACGTACCTCACTGTTTGAACCATCTCCTCAGACCGCCATCTCTGACATAAAACAGTTACCGTATCATGAAGGTTCCTAAGGAAAAACAGGTCTCCCATAGTTTGTAGGATAAACTAGTGGAAAATTGATATTTTTTCCAGGCACTATTTAAATTGGGGCTGTTTTGTGAAATAAAGGCAAGTGTTGCCATTGTTTGAATAGTGGATTTCCATGGTTAGACTGACAGAATCAAGGTCTTGAGTTGATTCCATTCTGATCTGGTGGACTCTTTGTCCCTTAACTACTGATGCATCACTGGCAAGGAGCCCTCGCAAAAGTCTGCTTAGATGTTTATCACTCTACTTCTGGTCAATAAATCCCAACTGTTCTAACACAATGGCCTGGAAAAGAAAAATCATAGCCTAATGATGCTGTCAAATTTATTATTGCCCCACATGAGTAGCACATGAATTATAGTTGGGCAGGAGCATATCCTGCTTTGTGAAATGTCAGGACCTACCAAAGAAGACGCTGAAATTTTTTGATGTGAAACTTTTATAAACTGAATGTTTGCTTTTTCCTTAAAATTCATGCTAAAACCTTAACCATGATGACATCTGAAATTCTTTTGAAAATAACTAGACTAGAATGGGTCATGGGCACAGGGCCTTGGATAGTATAAATGCCTTTATTAGAAAATATCTCCAGTCAACAAAACAGTCAGTTGGCAAAGGCCCCTGCCCATGTACCCAATTACTCATGGTCGATCACGATGACTCACGTGGTAAGTGAAGATGAGCTTTTCCGTTGTCTTCTGAACTCCACACTCACACTGTTGCATGCCACCCACATGGTTCCCCATATGTATAAATGGACAAAAACACGTAAATACTTTAAAAAAATCTCTTTATCAACCAGGCATGGTGGCATGCACCTTTAATTCCAGTACTGAAGAGGAAGAGGCAGGTGGATCTCTGTGACTTTGAGGCCAGCCTAGTCTACAAAGCAATTTCCAGAAAGCCTGTCTTGAAAAACTAAACCAAACAAACAAAATTTTTTTCCCATGGTCACATACCAAGTCATGCAAGACCCTGCTAGCACCCAATTTTGGAATTCCAGCCTCTAGACCCCGAGAAAGCGAGAATTGTCGAAGCCACCCACTGTGTTGTATTCCCTTATAGTAACCTGGACTGGGATGTTAGTTAAACCAGTTCTCCTTTGCTCTCATTGGCTCCACTTGGATACATCTAACACTTGCTCCTGTAAAAGTGACATGCATTCCAGGAGAAATCATACTTTGAATTTCAAATTTGGATCTTTTCCTAGTTCTGGGTTGTAGGGTACTTATTCTCCAGAGACGCTGGGCAGTGGTAGCCGGTCACAGTTTCCTTTCAGTCAGTGGACAGTCAGGCGGGAAACCAACTCTCTGCACGTCCCATGGGTTAGCCATAACAGGAAGTGCATTTTTAACTCAGGATACTTTCAACTAAGAAAGGGGTTGTTAAGAAATAATCCCAGGTCTGTTGGTCTCTCTCTATCTGTCTCTATTTCTTCCTCTCTCCAGTTTCTTCTTATGTTTTTGCTGTCTCCTCCAACTATCTAAGGGGACCTTGCTTTCCTTTGTCAAAGTTTTGAATCCTCACTTAGCACTGCCCAGGCAGCTACCACACAATCAGGAACCCCCTGCTGCCAGGACCTTCAGTCTCAAGATGATATCAACACTTGCTTGTGGGATCAGACACAAAGTGAGAATTCCTCCCTCACTGGGGAGCCAACCTAGTGCAGGTGGAGCTTCCCCTGGGCAATCAAGAAGGATCTGAGCGAGCAGAAGAAATGAGCAGAGACGTCTAGTGGTGACTGTCTATATGTGAGAAGCAGTGCGTGCTGCCGTTCCAGGACAAACCAATAGTCTCAGAGGCGCTTTAGCTAGGGCAGGTATGTACTTACTGAAAGACACGCAAGGCAATCAAGGCTTCGTGGTAGGACACGTAATGCTGTAGGCAGAATGAACACTGCTGCAGATCTTCAGGTCCCTATCCTCTCTGAGCATAGGCAAACTTCATAGGCTGTCATCCCTTGCTTGTTCTGCGGTTTCCTATAGGTAAAAAATGTCCTAAGCTGGTTCCCGGGAAACTGGACCTTTCTTACTTGACCCAGAGCCAAGGGAAAGTATCCTTTAATTTAATTTTACAAGTCTTAAGATAAAATTCACTCAAAAGTAGGGAGGTTTGGTTGTTTTTATCTTATAAATAGATTGATTAAAAAATCCCTTGAGATTTCTTATATGGACTGGTGCTCATGCTGGATAAATTAACTATAGAGCTTACATTTAAAAAAAAATACCAATTATCTGTCCTTTAAGAAAAATGGTTTGCTGACATTTCCAGCTGTGAACTGCAGCCCTGGCTCTTCCTTGAGAGCTGGCTCCCTCTTCAAATCTGAACGAGCAGCTTCTGAAATGCTAAATGTTTTTCCAAACCTGATTTGGCCTAAATTCAGCTACTTGTTTATATAAACGCTTTGTGTATTTTGTGTTTGTAAGCCAGCATTTATCTGCATACTTGACCTAAAACTCTACACTTTATTCCATGTAAAAACCGTACTAGGAAAAGTGCGGCACGACAGAACAGTCTCCTAAATTACCTTGCCTGCTAGATCACTTTGACACAGCAAATAAATAAGCTGACCACATCAAGAAATTCTTAATTTCCTAAAATGGAACGAATGCCACATTTAAATTTATTTCTAAAAGCTACGTTCAAAAAAGAATTGACCCCAATGACTGTAAATGCCAAACACATTTTCATTTTGTAAACAAGAGGGGAAGAGTTTAGTAGCTTCTGTTTAGGCCATAGTGACCCAATTACCTGGTCAAAGGGCTGCGTGGATGCAAGAGACAGGGCGAGTTAAAGTTTAACTTCCAGGAATTGTAAACCAAACCTAAAGCCACTGAACCTTTGGAGTTTGATACGGTGATTAGAATATAACCAAAGTGGCATGCTGAATTCGCCATAATCAAGGAACCTCTTTCCGGGTGGGGAACTTCAGGAATTACTCAGGTATGGCCCACGCTTTTCATATTTTCTGTTTCAATTCTGTGTTGTGGTATCTATGAGAATGCATGAAAACAGCTTGTGCTCTTTCCTACTCCTGAGTCTTAGACAGAGAATTGCCGTTTGCTTTTATACTAATGAAACCAACTAAAAAACAAAACAAAGTATTGGAAATGATCATACAGTCTCAAGACGAGACGAATGTCATGATTTACTCCTTGATTTAGTACATTCCCCAAGCTTGTGGAAAGTGGGGTGATCATCGTGTGTTCACAAGTGGAGCTCATGTGCTATAACCCCTACTTCCAGCCAAGTATCAGGGAGAGCTGTGCTTCACCGTCCGTCCTTGTACCGAGGACCTCAGGGCAGACATGCAATTAACAAAAGACATAGTCAAACACAGCGAGATTTTTTAGCTCTGTGTGTCAGTTCTCATTCCTATCGTACTTCAGACTGTACCTAATTCAACTAACTTCTGCATGCTACCACCCTAAGGAGAGAATTGGGGTGAAATCTTGCTATTTCTTCTGCCATTAACCTGCTAAGCAAAATAATATTCTAAGTCATTTGCTTTTAATTCTAGCAAGAAAAGAAAGCAAAGGCCACTATGGAAAACTGACTGCTTCTGACTGTGTTAGAGCTCAACCTCAAGGTGACTATTAGATCGCTTTCACAGACTGAGCAAACATAGAACAGCGTACATATTTTTTATTCCTATTTCTCTCACCCATGAACGATAGCTAAACACCCAAACAGGATGGTTTTAAGGAGGGAAGTAGATCAGGGCATTGTCTGTTCTAACAGAAATCTCAACTCTCTGACTGACTGAAGCTCTGTCACTTCCCCGTGATCAGAGTAGGTGCCACAGAGAGGCCCCAGGAAATACGTGTCTGTCCTGGTGACAGTTTCACATGTGACTCTCCTAGAAGATAATGAAAAATCATTTGTGCATCCCAAGAGATTAATGTTTTATAAACCAAATGTCGGTAAACTTTCAATATAAGGAGCACCAAATGAGCCAGTCTAGCCTGAAACTCTAACATGTTGAGCAGCATACAGTAAGAGAGTGAATCTGGAATAAAAGGGAAATCGTTTACTTGTTCAAGAAGTTAGCGATCCCCCTGCCAATATAGAGAAGTAGATAATTCTTGTTTACTTTTCAGGCCATTTCTAGAATAATATTGGTACTTCTCAATTTAAAAAAAATGTATACATTTTGCTGTCCAATGTACTGTGTTAAGTATAGGGGTAAAAGAATATACCATTGACAAGAAATAAGTTGTTTTAAATGACATTCATAGATTGACATAGTAGATACAAAATCATGAGTAGCCATTTTAAACTAGGCTAATGACAAGTTAATTTGTGATTTTTTTTTTTGTTTGGTTTGGTTTTTCAAAACAGGGTTTCACTGTAGTTATCAAGACTGTCCTGGACCTAGCTCTTGTTGACCAGGCTGGCCTCGAACACACAGAGATCCACCTGCCTCTGCCTCCCGAGTGCTGGGATGAAACGTGTGTGCCACCACCACCCAGCTAATCTGTGATGTTTTAAGTATCGACATTACCTGCACTGCACTTAAGGAACAGAAGGGGCCAAGAACATGTGTCTCCATAGTCAATCAAATATGTCGTATAATAAGTCATGTTAGATCATTGAAAGCAGCTCTTCTTACCATTTGGATGCTCTTCAACATAACAATATTTGCTAAGTATTAGATTATCAAGTGTATTCGTAAGCACCGTCTTTAAATTTAATCTCCTGTTATTCTTAGAACACCCCACTACTATGAATATATGATTACCATGTATCATTATATCATATTGCTGTTAGATTGAGATGCAGACAAATTACTTAACAGGCTCAATGTTAAAAGCAAGCGGCACAGCCTGGTGACCCAGTCAGGTAGTCTAATTCCAGAGCACACATGCACACTGTACTCTGTCATCAGGATTTACTACACGCACATGGGTGCTTAGCGTTGCAATTAGCCAAAGGAACAGGTCATACAGTTTCCTAACCTCACTTTATAAGAGAACTTCTTCCAAGACATGTGTCTACCAACATTGCTCCAAAATTATACCCCTTAGGCTACAGGCTGAGGAGAGATCACTCTTATAACCCATGTCTAGTGTTTGAGATGACCAGTATCAAGTATAATCACTGAGTTTTGACCGATCTAAGTCAGAACTTCCAATAACTCATATGCTTTCCTCATTCTCCACCAAGCAAAGCCATGCCCGTGCTAGAGTCTTTAAAACTAATCACAGCAAGATTGCCAGGCTCTCTTACAGACACGACCAGGCTACAATCCTCACTCCAAACCTCCCTGGCTTATGAAGCTGTAGACGGTATTTGGCTTCCCAAAAGCTCAGATTCTTTAGATGTGAAGCGGGTATGTGATCTACCCATAGAACTTTGCGAAGATTGATAAGCAGAGAGCTGGTGTTTAAGAACAAGTTGATCCCCATCTCCTATTTTCCCATGTTTTTTTTCCCCAGAAGAACTTAAACTGTCCAAACATACCACCCACCAGCTTTCTCCAAACAATCCCATTCAAGTAGAAAATCAGATAAAGAAACCCATTAATTACCGAAGCCACTGCACTTCTTCAGAACCTACAAACACACACACACACACACTCACACACACACACACACACACACACACACACACGCAGGCACACACACACTACAAGCAGGATAACTTTTAGTTTAGAAACTATTTTTTAGAACTACTAAGAAAAACTCAACTTGTTTTTATGGTTTCAGGTTGTGACGCTGTGTATGTTAACTTGACAGCAGATCTAAAACCTGTTCCAGTAACTCTCTGAAAACACCGGCATCCCTTAGGACGCTGGGTAATACTTTGGGTACTATTGCCCAATGGCTTTCATTACCACATTACTCCATGACTCAGTGAGCTCAAACAAGACTGTATTGATCGACAGAAGATAAGCTTCATTTTATCTTGTTCCTAGACACAGTAACCAGGCTTCTCTCAAGTGCAGGTCTAACAATCCAAACTCCCCCAGGAAAGGCCCTTGGGCAAGACGCCTCACCCCTGCAGTGACCGTCCACACACCCCTAAATCCCATCTGCTCTTTAGCTGAAAACGGCAAACCTAGTCATTAACAAATATTTACCGCCAAATGGATCAGGATACACGATTTATCATTTTAAGCTGCCAATCCTATTCCAACTAGGCTATAAGATTTTAACATTATTTAGAATTTTTAAAATTACATCATCCCCCCCCCCCTTTCATTTACTCCTTCCAATTCTTCCAAAATACCTCTCATGGCTCTCTCTCAAATTCATGGCCTATAATTATTTCATTGTTAATATATATGTATGCATATATGCTTATATATATATGTATAAACAGAGAAAGGAGATAGATGATAGACAGACAGATAGATAGACAGACAGACGGACAGATATTCCTAAATATATAAATACAATGTACTCAGACAGATCATATAATGTTACTTATATAAATTCAGGAATGACCATTTTAAGCTAATACACCAACGTTTGGTGTTGAATATTTTTGGTAGATTCCAATAAAAGGCTGAGCTATAGTCATACCTTGGTAATCGGTTCCAGGGGATGGACTCAGGATCTCTGTGATACCCGAATCCTCATGTATTCTAGTTCCCTACGTAAGCTCGAGTAGTATATGTTTGCTTATAACTCATGCACATCCTTTCACATACTCCAAGCTGTCTCTGGGTGACTTCCTGTCCCTTGCGCACTGTAAACACTATTATAGAGTTCCATACTGCATGTTCATATACTATTAGAGATAAATGTCTGTTTGTGTTCAATTCACATGCATTTCTTGTAAATGTTTTTAATCTGTAGTTAACTGAATCTATAAATAAGGAACCCACAAATTCAGAGGTCCAGGTATGTTTCCTTTAGTAAAAACGATTGTCTTCACTGAACTATGCTGACATCCTCCTCTCTCTAATTCAACATTTTGAAAGACATATAAACTAAGCTTCTTCTCTGTGGATTTATAGAGGAAACTTTATGTGTATCAATATTAACAATGTGAGCATGTTCCAGGCTTGCTTTTTCCTGTGGGGATTATTTTCTAGCGATATTGAGAGGAAAGAGTCATAAAAGATATGAAAACTCCCTGTGTTTGCAGAGTGTTCTGCACCAGTAAATAATATTGTCTATAGAGAATTAGCACATGACAATTTAACCAGATTAAATGTCTAAATAAAAAAATTGATTATAATTCTATTAAATCCCACTTCCAACTAGGTAGTAATGACTTTGCTTACTCCAACAATTAGGAACTAATTATTGGTTAGGCCGCTCAACTCATTTAAAGAATACTAGGTCTGAGTATGGGAGTTACATACTCTAGTACCTTATTACCACAATATATTCTAGTTTATAAATGTATTTAAGGGCCAGTAAGATGGCTCAGCAGGTAAAAGCACTCACTATAAAAGCCTGAACCCCAAGTTCAATTCCCAGAACCCATAATAGAAAGCAAGAACTAAGTTTCAAAATTTCTCCTCTGTCATATACACATCCATACTCATCCATACACCGCACACATGTATGCACACATAATTATAATATGGTTGCTTTTATCCTACCACTTAAAAAATTTGTTAATTCTTTGAAATTTTTATGCACTGTATTTTGATCATATTCACCCCCAACTTCTCCAAGACCCACTCCCACTTTCCTATGATCCCACCTTCATGTTCTTTTCTTTAGTTTAGTAACTTAGAACCCATCAAATCCATTCATTCATACACTTCTGGGTACGAGGCTATCCATGGGAGCATAGCTGACCTATCAGAAGCCGCACTCCTTTTTACAATTTTACTTATGTATTTATTCAGATATTTTTGAGAGTTTCATGAGTGCTATATTTACATCATTTCCCTCCTCACCCTCTCTTCAACTCTTCCCCATTTACTCCAACTTCATCTCAAAGTCATGACGCCCTATTCTTTAATCATTAATTAATTACACACACACACACACACACACACAAATTTGTAACTAGAACCTGCTGAGCCCCTTTAGTGTTACTCATGTGTATATGTGTTAGGGTTGACCATTTTGAGTTGGATGATGTATCAGGGCATTTATCCTTGGAAAATTATTAGCCATTAATTAGCTGTGCCTCTTCATCTAGGGATGGGATCTTGTGAGATTATATATATACATACATATATATATATATATGTATGTATATATTTGTATATGTGAGGCTTATAAAATAAGTTCCTATGTGGCTTTTCAAACCTCTCGAGTGTTAGCTATCCTCCCTCCAAATGCCTCCTTGTCCCTTCCCACTCTTTTTGTCACATTCAAGTCATTTCATATTGTTTGTGAGCCCTTGAGTTTCACCTGGGCTGTTTTTATGACAGGGAGCTTGGAAGTAACCATTGGAGCCTAGTGGGCTCAGCAATTGGCACACAACTGAAAACAGTGGCTCCCACACTCCCAGAATCTATCAGTTCATTCTATCAGTTCAGGCCCTATGAGCATCTTCCCTGTCTATTACTGGTTATGGACAGGGCTTGTCTTATGAAGGCCAAGGGCAAGTAGCTGTAGCTTCTGTGAGTTCCTGATTAAAATTGCCAAGTCATTTCTAGAGAATGGTATTTTGCCATTTTTTCTCCCTATCTTGTGGCTCCTACATTCTGCTGATACCCTCTTCTCCAATGATCCCAGAGCCATAGCAGGAGTAAGATAAATGTATTGCTTAGGGATGAATTGCCTTCAACCATCCCTGAGTCTCACAATCTTGGGCAGTCCTGAATCTCTTCATTCACTGTTATTGATGGAAAAGACAGGCTTCTCTCATTAGGACAGTAGCTCTCAAACTTCCTAATGCTGCGATCGTCAAACCATTTTTGTGATTACTTCCTAACTGTAATTCTGCTCCTGATTTAAATTGTAATGCAAACATCTAATATTTACATTATATCATATCAGGCTTTCTAATATGCAACCCCTGGGAAAAGGTCATTTAACCCCAAAAGAGTCGCAACCCACAGTTTAAGAGCCACTGCATTAGAACCAAGTATAGCATTTATCTATGTATATAAACAAACACACATGTAGAAGGCAGTTTGACGCTGTGTCTGTTTAGCTAAAGATCACTAGTGTGTTGACCCCTAGGGTCTATGACCTCTCAAGACATGGTAGTGGTTTTTCGCTTGTTTAATTTTTGTTTTTATTTTAACCAAGTTTACACAGTACCAAGAATTGTGGAACAGGCCACAAATTACAACCTGGGAGTGCTTGGTTACCCCCAGAAAAGTCATGTTACTACTGCATATGTAAGCACACTTTCTTGATAGGGTAGTATCTAACTAGACAGTAGAGTAAGACCTTTGATGCATTTTCTCCTCTAGTAATCTAAGTAGCAGTTCCTGGGACCTTCAAGCTATCTAACAGAGTGAAAGCATCTGGTTCAGTTCAAGCTTGATTTTTTTCTGTATCTTCCAACCAAAGTGTATGGTGTCATCAGCATAGAGTCTTATCATTTAGCTCTGCTGGGCAACCAAGTTGAAAGAAAGGAACCTGTGCTATTTGTGCAGACTTCTGGGGGCTCCCTAAACAACACTTTCTTAAAAAGTATTACATGCCTGGTGGTGGTGGCACATGCCTTTAATTCCAGCACTTGTGAGGCTGAGGCAGGCGGATCTCTGTGAGTTCAAGACCAGTCTGGTCTACAAGAGCTAGTTCCAGGACAGACGCCAAAGCTACAGAGAAACCCTATCTCAAAAACAACATCAACAAAAGTATCAGACAGAGGGCAGCACTGTTGTTTAGCCTCTTACTCCTTCTGCAAGCAGCAGTAACAAAGAAATATTTTGAATATATTTGCCACCTAAGAATTTAAAGAAGGTTGATGTCAAATTTCTTCATGCTCACTTTATTATGTGCTGGTTTCAGGTAACTGAGTCATGATTTATCATTCCATGGGTTCAAGACAGTTAAAGAAAATTTCACCTGTTTGTACAGAATAGAACCGATCCCTAGGTGTTCCGCTGCTCTAGTAGACATTAACTGACGTATCAACCAGCTAAAAGGCTGAATGACACAGTAAAGTCAGAACACATCAGTGTGGATGGAAAGGCAGTTCCAAGGAGGTCCCAGAAGAAAGCAGCCCTAAAACAAGCAGACCGTTATGATACTGGGGAATAAGGCAGCAGCAGGAGCAGACAATCGTAAAGTCGCCTAGCAGACAGTTGGGAGACTGCAGAGCATTGCAGACAGATGTAATTGTTTTCTGTTTCTAGCAGTGTTAGTAATCATCCCGTTAGCTGTTTTATTGGGCTTCTGCATAGCACTTATCTACTCAGCTGGGGCCGTTAGCACGAAGCAAACAGGCTTATTAGATGTACTCAAACCCTATTGCTTCTGATTATTTGTTCTGGAAGTCAGAAATCTAAATCCAATACCGTGGGGAATGAACTGTGTTGGCAGAAGAATCTCCTAATCCTTTTTTCTGAAGCTGCCGCACCCACACACGCACACTCCCAGTAGGATGCAGAGCTTTACTCCTAACCAATTAGAACTGGCAAGCTGTAATTATGAGACTAGTGGCATTAACAATATCTTAACTTTAACATTCTCCTATGGCTCTTCCCGCATGCTAAACATTTTGGTGAATCTGTTTAAACCTTCTGCAAAATAGATATTATTACCATATCATTTTTCTAGTAAAAAAGAAACCTAAGGAACATGGAGAAATATGAAGAAGGCACGCCACATGCATCAGCTTGCAAACCAAGGGTAGCTGGGTGATTCTGGAAAGTATTGAAGCTTGGAATTGGAACAAAATTGAGACCTTTTAACAGAGAAAAAACTAAGAGAATACCTTAAGAATAAAAAATGTCTATTTAAAATTAGTAAGAATCAAAGTATAAAATTCCAGCCTTCAAATGAGCCATTGCTTTGTGTACTATCCACTATACATTTCCAGTTCCACCTGATTCTCTACAAACTTTAGGAGACAAGCTAATAGACCTCTAGTTCTCAACTCTTTGTTAAGTCCCACCTTCCCCTCTATGATCAGATTCATAGACAAACAGAGACTCAGTTAAAGGAGAACCAATTGTAACTTAGGAACCAAGAGGTTCCACTCACAGAAGAAATGTGTGTGTGTGTGGGGGGGGGGTGACACACACACACACACACACACACACACACACACACAGAGGTACCATCAACACAGTGGCAAGACCAGCCACAAAGCTATCACTGAGAACATGAAGCAGTTGTCATAAAGGGCTTGACTGCCTTACATCCAAATTCTGGTTGTGTCTGGAAGATGACATAGCATCTCCTCGGGAACACATACCCTTTTCCCAGTAGGATGAATAACGGTCTGCACAGGGAGTCCTGAACCACATTCATTGGGGACTCTACATAGTCTCAAATGCTCCCAAGTATGAGCTCTATTGACCTGAATAATTTCACAAGGGAGTGAATTTTCTGCCAGATGTTTTCTGGGGAAACAAATTAGTTCGGAAGCAGAGTGAGGGTTCTAGCACACAAAACCTAAACAAAAAAGAGCCTGACAAAGCTATGAGGAAAAGGGAAGCTGGAGAGTGGAAGAGAGAAGACATGGAGGGGAGAGTGGAATGAGGGACTTGAAGAAGGTGTCTGTGTGAAGAGTTAACTTAATAAATAGTTCTTATTCATCAAAGGTGTCAGGGTATATCAAGGGTATGTTCATTACATATAGTAGACACTGAGCCCAGCACATCCCCTATTCTCTTGCTGTCACAAACACACGTTGCATTTGCAGTGACCTGAACTGCAGTCACCTTGAGAATGCTATTATATAGTTCTTTAAGAAACTCTAGTAGAAAAAAAAGCTTACCATGGGGCTGGGAAGAGTACTTGAGGGCTGGACTGATCTCCTGAATTTGATGTCTGTTTCCTAGAAGGTGGCAGGACATAGCCCACTCCTGATAAACATCCTCTGGTTCCACAAACATGCCACAACAAATGTATTCCTTGTACACACGCGCGCATACACACACAAATTAATTAATTAATTAAAATTCAAAAACCTATAATAGGACTAAAAGTGGCACAGTTAAGAGCACTGATTGTTCTTCCCAAGGACCCAGGTTCAATTCCTAGTGACTCACAATCATCTATAACATTGGTTCTAGGTAATCCAAAACACTTTTCTGACCTGTGCAAATTATACATGCAGGCAAAATACTCACAGATATTAAGTCTTAAAAATCCAATAATGTCTGTAAACTCATTATTGTTTGCCTTTCTGAAATAATACATAAAATCAAATATGTTCAATAATCATAATTCATTATCTCAGAATTTCAAATGATTAGTTAAAGTCCAATAATACATAGTGTTGACAATTTGGAAGAAAATATTATGTTAAAGCAGAAAGTTCTAGACTGAGAATGCCCAGACTCATATCCTAGCCCAATCATCTGACTTTGGTCCAATTACTTAACTTCTACTAAAACCAAGATTGTTTTGCAAACGAGAAAAAAATTATATATGAACTGTGTAAGATACTACCAAGCAAGTGTGAGCCAACCTTAGATATTAAAGTCATAATTTGCATAATATTTTATGCCAAGAACACAATGTTTTAGTGAAAGAAAATGGTTAGGAGAGAGACAGGTCATGAGATGACACACTGAGAATATTTTTTCAAGATGAAATAAGGAGGCTGAGAAACTTAGAGAATCCTCATGCCCACTCTGCAAATGTGAGCTTGTAGCCACCTCCCCCTAGTTCTGTGGTACTTTTTCCAAGGGATAAATGCTCTCTACTACTGACAGGACCTCTTGATTTGGGGGCACAGAATGACTTAAAGGATCTTCGGTAATAAGCAAAGTGGAAAGATGAATGTTTACACCAGAGTACAAATCTTGCAGGTTTTGTTATCTACATAGTTATAACCAGAAAAATCAGCACACTCAGCCACCAAAGCCACTTATAAAACTTCAGGCGATTGTTGAAGCAGACGGCTGTTAGTCACAAGTCTGACAAAACAATGGCATTAAATACATCATCCTGCCCCCCAAATCAGTCCCCAGCACAAGCATAGAAACTTCATGAAGTACATACCCCAGAAGAGAAAAACTAAGTGTGGATGGAGGATTGAAAGTGGGGCTAAGTGGAGCATCAGGATGGCACAGAAAGAATTACGGAACAGGATCCACTAAGGGACAGCAAGAAAATGTGTCCTTCTGTGTGGGACAAAGCGGTGCCACTCTGGCCTCAAGAATTCCTGCAGTTTGTCTTGCTCCAATAGTCCTAAAGACCATCTTGTGCAATCCCCGTTCCATTCCCAGATCCACATTAATTAGCAGCAGAACATTCTTGAAAAGAAGTACAGAAGGCTGATCCCCCTGTTATAAGTGATATGTGGGTGCCAACTTCTCTGTTAGATCTGAATGCTGGGCCCACCCTTGAAGAAGTTGGGGTAACTATAACAACTCACACACTGAGAATCAGTTTAATGACACGTGCTCTCACGCCATTTAAGTTCATCTTTTTCTAAGTAGAGTGTTGTATGCAGAAATTATTTTATCTTTATAAATCAACAACAATATGGAACTGTTTCCAGAGTTTGCAGACTGACTGAGATTAAATAATCACCTTTTTTCCGAAGCCTCATTTTTTTAAAAGCTGTAAAGCTATTAACTATGGTAAAGTAGTGACTTCCTAAAGGCAAAAAAATGATTCGATTCTTTTTAAGTTCTGACACCCTAGTACACTGTTAGGTGCATGTGCGCACACACACACACACACACACACACACACACACCACCTGAGAGTAGCTAACTACAAGCAAGAGTCTGTTCTTTCTTCAAAGATTGCCACAATCTCATAAGTGTTCCCAGCTGGCTCTGTTGTGGATCCACTCCAGTGGCTCGGATGGACCAGTTTAAGTAATGTGTATTAATAGTATGAGGATAAGGTCTTAAAGCAAGTATTGGAAGTCACAGTTAAGGAATTCGCTCAGGCTAGAGACAGTCTTTGTTTGAGCAGAAGATTACAGAGATATGGCTTCTGAGAGGAGACTAAAAGTAGAGGAGGCTGAGGCTCAACACTGTGAATGGCACTTGCTAACCTTTAAGCCAGTTAACTCTCCAAATCCTGCTTTCAGATTACAGAAGTTAAGGCTTCCTCTTCTTGGCGGTGAGATGTCTTTGAAGCAGATAAAGCCTGTCTCCAAATACCTGCTTAATGAGACTATGATTTAAGAAGCAGTATTTCTACTGGACCTCAGATGATACAATTTTAAACAGATATTTAAATAAGAAATCTTATTACCTAGGGCTTATGCATCCTCAAAGCCAAAAAAAATCTATGTATTGGGATTGATTTGCAAAAATGATGATGAATTGGCCAACTGATTATGTTTAATTTTTCTCACGAGTTCTGGTAACTTTTTTGGAATTAAGTTGCTTCTTATTCCCTATTTTGATGCAGCAAAAAATTTAAATAAAAATTAGAAAACATATTCTCTCTTTACTATGCATGCTTTAGAGTCTTGATTTAGAACAAATGTGTATTCATATATTTATTAACACATTTGTATATATATATAAAATATACACAAAATATCATGTCAGTGAATATCTACTCATTATCTTCCTCAATAAACTCTAAATCAATAACTCCAGTGGTCACCCTATACAGTTATCTTTCTCTGTAGATATTTTATTACTCTGATAATTCCTCAGTATGTTGGTTTCATTAACTCAAGGTACTCCCAGTAAGACTCCGAATGATTCCAAATCAGATGGTGTGTGACTCTCAAGCATTCATCAGCAAGCAATAATCAGAGTATTAATGGCCCAAAACATCTCTGCAAAAAAATAAGTTTCCTTAGAAACTTGTGTCTATCAGTGTTGTTCCTAAATAAACAATAAAATAAAATATAAAATAATTAGGTGCAGTCAGCAACTTCTTAGCCATGAGAATCAGCAAAGGAGCTGGAGCAGGAATAAGAGCAGAGGTGGGGTAAGAAAGAAGATACACAAGTGTAACTGACAATAGAGAGAAAAACCCACTCTCAAAACAGTCATGTCTGCTGTCATGACTCCTACGGTTGGAGTAACCCAACGGCACACTACTACATCAGGGATTTGGTCCATGGCTGACTTCCTTCTATCTGATTTCTGTAGACGGAGACTGCTTGTTTGTTCCTGGCCGCCCAGACCCAAAATAATCACACAGAAACTATATTAATGGAAATACTGTTTGGCCAATAGTTTAAGCATACTTCTAGATAGTTCTCACATCTTAAATTAACCCATTTCTGTTATTTTGTATTTTACCATGAGGCTTGTGGTTTACAGGTGCATCTGTTTCCTCCTATGCCTACATGGCGTTTCCCTGACTCCACCTTCTTTTCTTCTTTATCTCCGCTTGGAATTGCTCTGTTCTGCACTGCAATAGGCCCAAAGTAGCTTTTTTTATTAACCAATGGTAATAAGATATATTCATAGCATACAGAGGGGAATCCCACATTAGACTTCTATAGTCTAGAAGAGCTCAGGAGATATGGAAGGAAACTAATACTTTAATTCAAATTGAAGAATAAAAATAACTACAAAGCCATATTACATTCTGCCAAATGATATATCCCAGGATAAACCTTAAAATTACTACACAATAATAGTCAGTGTATAACAGAGGGCTGGTAATGACCATATGTTCACATTGGAACATACGCAAAGGAACTAAGGTCCTGGTCCATGTGCACCATCACACAATCTAGTCTGGCCTAGTCAAAGGAATTAATACAATAGCATATTTTCAGCTCAGTCAAATCACAAGATGCTCCAGCTGAAGAGGGTAATGTGTCCCTGTGGAGGAGAGAGTAGACTCACAGTATTACCCTTCTGAATTCCTTCATATCCCATGTTCTTCATAGTGATACTCTGAAGGAACCAAGGGAGACCATATGCTTTCTTCAACCCTTACCCACTTCTTTCATATAGAAAAACAAAAAGACAATAGGGAAAAGCTTAAGTAATTAAAGACACAGACTCTGAGTCTCTGGACATTCAGACTTAGGTTGTTTGTCTGTTCCTTGTCACCAAGAGCATCCTGGCATATCAACTAACTTCTCTTTTACTGGGCTTACTCCTTTCTACCCTAACCATAGAAATGTTATCACGTGCTTTATAGGGTTCTTACAGGGATCAAGTAAATCATGTCTTAATGTGAAACATGGCAGACAATATATGCTTAGTATATGTTGGTCTTGTTGATTATTCTTACTTATCATTTAAAATTTTGTCACATAACAGCCAAAAAAAGTTTTAACCTGCTCCTTAAAGATTTTTACATGTAAGCCTGCAGGTGGTGGCACACACCTTTAATCTCAGCACTCAGAAGGCAGAGGCAGGTGGATATCTATGAGTTCCAGGACAGGCAGGGCTACCCAGTGAAAGCTTGTCTTGAAAAACAAACAATCAAAAAATGATTATCATGTGTAAACTACTAGCTTTTAAGTTATCTCTATTTCCTCTGA
This sequence comes from Microtus oregoni, assembly GCF_018167655.1. NCBI lineage: Eukaryota > Metazoa > Chordata > Mammalia > Rodentia > Cricetidae > Microtus > Microtus oregoni. Next base: position 28,321,482 of record NW_024543071.1, on the reverse strand, counting down.
CCTATTGTGTTCTTTGCTCAAATGTCCACTGATGTGTGAGTCTCTCTGTTCATGATTTAAAAGTATTCTTTGCATTTTACAGATATAATTTGTGTCTATTATTAATATGTTAATCATTTTTATTTTCATCTCTGCTAAGGTTACATTGCAATTACATATACTTGTGATTTTCAGGTAGTTAAATCTGCCAGCCTTTTTGTTGTGAATTTTTATACTTACTTTGAAAGAACTTCTGTGCCCCAATAGTGGAATGTTCTCTCATGTTCTGGTAGTTATGTAATGTCTTTAAAGTTTATTTTCTTAGTCCTCTTAGAACTTGGACATAGGTTATGAGGTGATGGTCCAACTTTATCTCTTATTCAAATTGTCCACGACCTCCCAATGATCTAAAATAACACCTATTGGCAAATACCAATCTAAACAAAACTATGGGTCAAGGCTCTTGATTCTATGCCACTGATTTCCTGTCCTTAGGATTGTTTGATTTCTCTCTGCTAGTTAGGCTGGTTCCAGATCATTCCACATATTCAATAAATCTTGTGGCATTCATTGCATGTTTCTTACTGTCAGAAGAATTATGGAATTTGTTTCTCAAAATTTAAAATAGTGGGATCAAAATTGGAATGACAGAACATTTAAAATGGGGGTGAACAGATTTCATTGCATAATAAACTTTTTAGCTAAACAAGTCTTTAGGGCTTTCTGCTGGATTTTGGCATCTTTTTCATACGGTTTCAGGCATTTCTCCATATGCTTATTTTTATTTTCCTTTATTGTCAGTTTTTCTCCTTGCATCTTGTTTGCACTCTTGGAAAACAAGCACACTTACCTCTGCAGTGTGTTTTAATTAGCTGTGATATAGTTTTATAGAACTGTGGAAGGGGACCTGCACCACTCTAATGTGACACACACGCAGTGTCTGTACCAAGGCAAGGATATTGGACTCTACTCCTAACCCATGAAAAGTTACATTATCTTTAAACTGACGTAGATACATTTGCCTCACTATCACTTGTTCATTTACTATGAAAATCATGGGTGTTTTCAATAGTGAAGGGAATCAAGTTCACAAAATCCCTAATGTTCAAAACTCCTTATGTTTTTATAATGATGCTGTGTCGTTCTAATCTCCGTGCTGGGCCGTCAGCTCATATTTAAACTCATATGCAATCGTTTCTCTATTAGATTTCGGTTTTCTTGTACATTTGTATGGTTTATATTAGAGATGTGGTATGTCCACAGATGATAATATCATAAATTTCTATTCTTCAAAGGGTTTCCTATCATAAAAGAATTATTTCTTTCTCTTTTTCTACATTTGCTTATTTATTTGTTTGGGGTGTGTGTGTGTGTGTGTGTGTGTGTGTGTGTGTGTGTGTGTGTTGTGAGATGTGTGAGTGAACACCCAGACCCAGGAGAGGGTATCAGATCCCTCTGGAGTTGTGTGCATCCTGGCATGGGTGTTTGGAACTGAACTGAGAACATCTCTCTGTGAGAGCAGTAAATGCCCTTCAACACTGAGCCACCGCTCCAGGCCCAATTTCACTACTAATTCATGAATACATGAAGTATGTCTAATAAAACTATCTGGTTCTGGTGTTATTTGAAAAAAAAAAGCTTAAATGATTTTTCAATGTAAGTTAATTGTTATTAATTTATCTAAAACTTTAATTTATCCTTGGAACAATTTTGTAAGGAAAACCATACTTTTCTAAGTAAATACCATTGCATCCATAATTTTCAAATTACTAGAAGATATATTCTCATTTTTGAGAATTATCTAGCTTGTGATTAAAAAGTTCCTCTCATTTGAAGAATTTACTTTTCCTGATCAGGATAACCAGCAGCATTTCTGTGGACTCATCTTTCCCATAATCCTCTATCCTAGTGTCAAGTCTGTAGAATTTTTCTTTGTTAATTCTACTTTTAGCTATTAGGCCATAATTAATTTTCCTAGCTTCTTTCCTTGAGTGCACATTTGCAGTGATTTCTGTTTTTAGCAAAATGTTTTCAGATTAAAATTTTGAATCAGTTTTACAATGAAAATTCCATTTCCCCAAGTGTTCATATAGTAAAAACTTTGAATTTTTTTTTAATCTTTTAAATTTTAGAAGCCACACATCATAGAAAAGTAATAACAGCCAAATAAACAGGAATAAATAAAACATAAAGTAATCATTTCTCTACCACCCAATTTAACCAGTAAGCCTTTTATTTTTTTTTATATTTATTTATTTATTTATTTATTTATTTATTTAGGATTTCTGCCTCCTCCCCGCAACAGCTTCCCATTTCCCTCCCCCTCCCTCGATCAAGTCCCCCTCCCTCATCTGCTCGAAGAGCAATCAGGGTTCCCTGACCTGTGGGAAGCCCAAGGACCACCCACCTCTATCCAGGTCTCCTAAGGTGAGCATCCAAACTGCCTAGGCTCCCCCAAAGCCAGTATGTGCAGTAGGATCAAAAACCCACTGCGAGTGTTCTTGAAAGGAACTCAGGACCACGAGGGGTGCTCCCACACACTGAGACAATGGGGATGTTCTATCGGGAACTCACCAAGGCCAACTGGCCTAGGTCTGAAAAAGCATGGGATAAATCCGGACTAGCTGAACATAGCGGACAATGAGGAATACCAGTAAGCCTTTTATAATCAAAGATCTTATGAATGTAATCTTAACATAAATGAAATTAATCAGACACTGTTTTTACAACCTAGCTTTCAATTATAACTTAAAAAAAAAATCTACCTCCGTTATGACTCTTTTTTTCTAGACTGTTAACCTGCACTGAACCACTGTTCATTCAAGCATCTCTACCTCACTGGCTATTCAGGCAATGTCTGAGCTTCCATACAACACTAACATGCTCTGTGAGAGATGGGAAACATATTAATATGGATTTACAGACTTTCCTGGAACAAAGAAAAACACAATGTACTAATTGTTGAAGCAATTTGAGAAATTTGGCAAGACACACACAGAACTACATCTCTTCCACATTGGACAATGGCTGGCAAGGACACTAACAAATGGGGAATTCTCAAAAGGTGGTTGATTCAACCAAAGCCCTATTTGCGGAACAGAAAGGGAATACTAGATGAGAGTCTCTCAGATGCCAACCGTATGACAGGCTCTCATCACCATTACCCTATCTATTCAACCATTTTGCTGTTATTTTATCTTTTAAGCCTCCCAGTTAGGTATCAATGATCTTATACTATATTTTTTAAACTTTTGCCCGATGATCTTGTCAACTTCCAATATCCAGGAGGATAAATATATGTTTTTCTTTGGGTTCACCTTCTTATTTCACTTCTCTAGGATCACGAACTCTGGGATCCAGAAAGTTAAAATCATGGTAGAAGAACAGAAATTAAAATGTCATTGTGTTCTTCTCAGACAATATGGAATCCATGACTGAAAAAAAGATTGTTCTAGTACAATTAACATGATTCCTAAAACAACTTCAGTTTCTTTAAGATTATCTAGGCACCAACTAATGCATTGTACATTAACTGATGGCTTAATAATAGAGAGATGGTTCTGATTAATTCATTGATAATTTTTTTTAAATAATAAGGTGACACATAATGACTTTAAAAAGTGCTTTTGAGTTTTTTAAGTTAAAATGTAACATCATTTTCCCTTTCCCTTCCCTCCCCCCAAGCCTTCCCAGTACCCCCATTTACTCTCTCTCCAAATTCATGGCCTCTATTTCTTTAATCCACAGAATCACTACAGCAATCTTTTGTAATCATATGTGAATGCATATATGTATGTATATATACATTTTCTCTATTATTTTTTCTATGGTCCATAATGTATACTCAAATGAACTATTGCTTTCATTTGCAAATATTTTTCTAAGTTGAGTTCTGGAACTAATTTATACTTATTTTATTGAGCAATGCAAGGTAATATTTACCTTGCATCAACTAGAGAGTGCCTGGACTTGTATCACAAACCCTTCATTTCTGCACAATCTGGAACTCTGTAAAATTCCCAGCGGGTACTTTAAAAGTCTGAATTTCCTGCTAAAATTACTTATACATGTTTCAAAAGGGCAATTATGTATTGCTTAGTTAAATCATTCAACACTGGGCCACAACAGAACATTCGAGAAAGACGGATATAGCTTAGAGATATCCAAACAGCAGGTGAAACCTTCCCTGGCGACAAATGCACATGGATCTGGTCTCACCACAGCCATGAGGTTCCTACTCTGCGAGAAGGACTCCTCTCCACTACTGAGCAGTCACAAACGGTCTTTCTCCCCATTCAGTTTCCTCATCCAACCTCTTCCAAAGCATCAAATAAGTGAACGACACAGTACCTATAGCACCAGAATTGCTCTTTCCAAGTTCTAAATTGCCAAAGACAAGCATGTATAGTGGAAGTCCATACTTGTTGACCTGCTCATAAAAGTTGAGGACAACTGTTACAATTAACTTTTAATAAAGATGCCCGCTGACATCCACTGTCAGTACCCCCATTTGTTCTCTGCCATAAATTCTGCTTTTACTTTCCAAGCTCTTGCTTCTTTGCTCTTAAACTGCTTCTTCCTCATGTACGTTTCCAGCACTTGTCTTGTGTCTTGACTGATTTCTGTTTTAGAAACAAAAGTAAAGTTTGCTCCCCTAGTCCTCCTGTCTCCTTGGTCTCCATTGTAGGTTCCACCAGGACAATAAAATCCAAGGAACAATTCCCACTTTGAATCCTGTCCTGATTTTCCTGTGTAACTTGCAATTCTGTGTGGCACCAAATTTTGTTATCAAATAGATTTTCACTTTCTGTCATGGGCCACAGTTATAACTGCATAACAGCATGTATCTCTATCTGCGAGATATGGATTTAGAAAAGCCATTATTTCCTCCACTATACCCTTCCTTCTCTTCCTCCTCCCTCCTTCCACCTTCCCTGACCCAAGTCCCATGCACACCAGAGACCTTGAGGGAGCACGTTGCCCTGACCCTCTGGCTGAACTGTATTAACAGTCCAGCTAGGTGATAGGGGACCTATTCCAAACCTCCCTTAACTTTGAAGAAAGAAGAAATCTTGACCTACAATTTCTAGGTCTTGTTGGATCCATTGAAAATGGATATGGCAGATGAAAAGGCTTAAGTTCATAGAGGAGAAAAAATATGTCTAGTTTTAGTTACTTTGACCTTGAGAAGTATTTACTCTCATCTCTGTCATAAATACAACATGTATAGAAACTATCAAAAATCAATTTCTCATATAAGCAGGTGTATTCTAGGGTAGAACTACAGAATGTTACTTGAACTAATGAGAAATAATGAGTACTGGTACATGCCCATTTTAGTTCTAACTGAGATCAAGTCAGTTGTTGACCCCAAGTCTTCTGTTTATTCCTTATATGTTTATTGAACACTTGGCATAGCATCAAGTCTTTGGGGGCAAGCTACAAGTCCAAGATAGCCCTTTCATTTAGCAAGCTCACAGTTCGGTGAGAATGCCAGTCAAGGGCACCTTTCTGCACTGTATGTGGCAATGTAGGGCTGTACAAGCATTCCTGAGAGCACGGAAAAGAGGGCACCTAGCATTACCCAGGGAGTCAGCAAAGAAGACATCACAAAGCAAACAGCTTTCAGTCTAATCTAGATGGAATCAATAAGGCCAGTGACGCTGGAAGAGATAGGAAAGGAAAGTTGTAAGCGGTGAATCTGGCCATCTAAGGATGTGTGCTGGTGCTAAGTGGAAGGACACATGAAGGATAGGAAAGGAGACCTGGGATGTAATGCTGATAAGAGTGGACTTCATCTACCACATGGAGATATTTAGAGATATAATAGCCAACACTGTGCAGGTATTAACTGCCAGAGGCCATTTTGAGCATTTGACATCTATTTTATTGTTTAATCCTCAGAAGAACTATGACATAATGAATACTATCATCCTAATTTTACACATAAAGATATTGAGGTTCAAAGATCTACTCCTGGCGTGAAAGCAAAAGAATAAAAGGGGATGCATCCTTTTTCTTTTAATATGGGGTCTCCTTATGGCCCAAGCTAGCCTTGAACTCATGATTCTTATTGCTGCAGCCCTCTAAATAGGCATGGATTGCAGATATGACCACCACACTTTGATCAAGGAGACCATTTTTATATATTTAAGCTCAGTAGGCAATACACATCCTAGAGAATGTGGAGATATTGACCCAAGACTGTTAAATGGTAGCTGGGCAGTGCTCGTGAAGACCCCTGACATTTTATATCATGTTATCCCTTCACCATAGTTTCCAGATGAAGATGATCCAGGAAGTCTGTCCTGGTTAGTTTTTTTTCTTCTTTCTGTAATTGGACACAGCCTAGATACCTGGGAAAAGGGAACCTTATTTGAAAAGTTGCCTCCATCAGATTATCCTGTGAAGGACAATCTGTCAGAGTGTCCTCCATCAGACTGCCCTGTCAACACGGCACTTTCTTGATTGCTAATTGATATAAAAGGGGGTAAGTCCACTACGAGAAGCATCATCCCTAATCAGGTGGGCCTGCACTGTATAGAAAAGCTAGCTAAGCAGGAGTCAGTGAGCAAGCCAAGACACAGCACTCTTCCATGGTTTCGGCTTAATTTCCTGCCTGAACTCCCTAAATCAGCGGTTCTCAACTTATGGGTTCCAACCCCATTGGGAGTCACATACTAGATATCCTACATATCAGATAGTTACATTACAATTCATAACAGTAGCAAAATTGCTATGAGGTAGCCACAAAATAATTTTATGGCTGGGGTCACCACAACATGAGGAACGGTATTAAAGTGTCGTAGTATTAGGAAGGTTGAGAACCCACGCCCTAAATGATGGGCTGTAAGTTGAAATAAATTCCCTTTCTCTCCTAAATCACCTTTGGTCAGGGAGGTTATCACAGCAACAGAAAATGAGCTAGGACCAGGCCTTTCTGGAATCTCTCTGCTGCCCGCCCCTGTCTCTCACAGCTGTCCTCCATTATGAGTTATTAGCAGGAATATTACATCACATGTGCTGGGGAACATCGGAAGTATCTTCTCATTCATCTTCGCTACAACCACTCTTAGCTGTTCCTACCACAATTCACAAACGAAAAGCCTGATGCTCAGAGTGGGCGTGTACGTGTATGAATCTTCCCCACACAGCCACTGCCTGGGACCCTCTTCCGCTCTATTTTTATCTCACTCTTCTCTTTATCCAAACTGAGGAACAGGGCTGTCCATCAAACTCACCCTTTTCACAGCAGAACCCGAGAGTTGAAATTAGAGCTGCTTGGCAATTCCGTCGCGTTTCCTTCCTCCTCCCTGATGGACGCTACGCTCCGATGCCTACTGATGTTCTAACCGGTACACCAAACCCGGAGGTTTTCCAAAGCCTTATCAGTATGTGAATCTCATTACGCCCGGGTGATTGTGGAAGATCACTTCCATACTTGAGACATAGCTAAGGAACTTGTTGGAGATCACAGTGAAAAGCAGAAAGAGAACCCCCCCTCCCCCCCGTCTATCTTCCACCTCAGGCCTCTGCCTGCTTAGTAGGCCTTGGACAGCTGACCGCCCCCATTCTCAGATCTCTTTGCTTCTAAACTACCTCAAACCCTGCTTCTCTTATCCTTATACCATTCCATTTAGGTCTTCTTTGCTGAATCTTCCTTATCTCTTGGTTTCTAGAAGTTATTTATCTAGAGATCTGCCTTAGAGAATTCACCCCTCTACCCAGTCCTTACACGAGCTCATCCAGTCTCCAGACTAAACGTCTGTCAGACGTCAGCTCCAGGTCAGGGTCTCCCAGGTTGAACTCACCCTTGAAATTCAGACTCAGATCTGTCCACCTGCTGTTCAATCTAGCTGCATAGATAAAGGCACCGAGAAAATCAGCCCCCATAACAGGGCCTCTGCTTCTTCCACAACTTCCTTAACTCTATTCTTCTTTTGTCTTTCTTTTTTGTTTTGTTTAGTTTTGCTTTGTTTTTTTTTTCTGTTCTGTTTTGTTTTGTTTTGTTTTGTTTTGGGTTGGGTTAGGAGTTCTGGTGTTTATGCCTAGGACTTCACACATATTAATTGAGTGCTATGACACTGGAAAACACACCTAATCTGTAAAGTGCCTTTGGTTGAACATTGTGACTTTCATTCTGATGTACAAATTGCCAGTGATTTGAGACTTAAATATTGAAAACGACTTCTCAGAACTTCATAGTGAATTCCAAAGGAGCTGAGAGGTTTTTGTGATGTCAAAATTCCTTTAATAACCTTTAATTATTAACTCAAACTCAACGTAGGTTTTGCGAAAAACAAAACCGAATTCATCATGTCACCATGAACTCTTACCTTTTTAATGGAAATGATGAAGTTTAGAAAAGAAAAACCTGCAACTTGGCCAACAGACTATAGACTTTGCTCTCAAAGCTATTAAGGCCCAAAGAAATAACCTTATCAGATTCTCCATGTCCTTCCTGGTCCTCCAGGGTATGTAAGGCACAACAGAAGGATCTGAGAGCTTCCTGATTAAGCAGCAACTTATTTAGTAAATTTAGTAACATTTACAAAAAAAAAACTAGCATTAGACAAAATGTAATTCTTACGATAGTTTATATATCTTCAAAAATAGCTTTTACAGTTTTATTTATGTTTAAGATTACCTCACACCAATTTGCACAACTGTAAACCACCAACAGATCCACCTATATTTTACTATCCATAGAAACAGAGTGTACTCTAACAGTATGACCTAAGCTGAGTTGCCACAGAATCTCAAATCATAATTATTGGGTAAAAGACTCCAATTTCCTAACCAAGGTAGAAAAGCAAGATTAAAAACAAGGGCAGAACCTTTGGATAGATGAGCTATTTCAGAAGGTAAAGGAACTTGTTGTCAAGTCTAATTTCCTGAGTTCAGTCCCCAAGGCCCACATGGTGGAAAAAGAGAACTGCTTCCACAAGTTATCCTCTGACCTCTGTGTATGCTTCATGCCTGTATGTATACACACACATTAATTAATTAATTGATTAAAATACTTAAAAAATAAAACACCATTTTTGTAAACTGTAAACACTAAAACCTTTGAGTTTTATATATTTTTATATATATAAAAATGTGTGTGTGTGTGTGTGTGTGTGTGACAGAGAGAGACTTATGTACACGGATATATGATAAACAAGTGCACACCCAAGGTCAGAGGAAGACATCAGGCACACCGCTCCATCACTCTCCACCTCATTTTCTTGAAGCAGGGTCTTTTGCTGAACCTAGAGTTAGGTTGGTGGCAAGCAAGTTCCAGTGATGCAGGGTTGCCAGCTGTGTACATGATTCAGGGAACTTGACCTCAAGTTTTTATGCTTGAGCACCAAGCACTCTTACCTGCTAAGCCATCTCCTTTCATGTCCTTTAATTGATGGGAACTAATTTCTTTGCATATTTAGCAACATCTTAAGGTAACTGAACTCAGAATTAATGGACAGTGTTCTTATTAGAAAACAGGTACTCTTCAGTTTTCGTCTTTAAAGGTCGATCATTTTAAATTTATATATAATTATAAATGCAAGATTTAACATTTGGCAAGTCTTATTTGAATGCAGTTGCTAGCAGCTATAACCTTAATGATTCATTTATAGGTCTATCCTAAGATGCCCTTCTCATGAACTCAAATATGGACTTGGTTATAGCAATTTACTTAATTTATCTTAAATTTGGTTTCAGTGAGCAACCCTAATTAACCTGATTTTTTGGTGATAATCACTCTCAATGGAATCAAATCACAAATCCGGGGATGGATTGAGCGGCACCCAGAAGGAAGCAGCCCTCCGCGCACTGGTCCAGCGCACAGGATATAGCTTGGTCCAGGTAGGAACTTCTTATGATGTCTGCTGAGACTCAACACTGAATTCAGGGGCCTGGAAACATGAGCGCCTCTTGATGCAGAATGCTGGCAGCCCTTGTATAACAGTCACAGAGAGAAGGTGATCTTGTAAATGAAGTTCTTTCTCCCCTGGATTATCCACCCAACATTAATTTGTTGCTTGAAGATAGAACCATCACCCACAGTCATAGAGACTATTACAGTTTTGAGAGAACCTTTTATACCATAAAAAGGCAGTGAGAATCCCCAGTTCTTAGTGAAGATGAACTTAGTTGGCGTTATAGGAATTGGTGGAGAACCAAGGTCTTTGCACTTCAAGATGTAGCTTCCAAGAAGGCAACATTTTGTCAGCTTAGCTATTCCAGCTTGTTCAGTCTAAGGTACATTACAATAACTTCTGTTCATGTTGGCCCTTTTGAAAAAAAAAACAGGTCAAAATAGGGACCACATAAGAGACCTAATTGTTATGAATTATTTGCATATGATTATTGTAATTGTGACAATTTCTCTTAGGGAATATATGCTTCATATATTAAGGAGCAAGTTAGTGTTAGATACATAAAAATTATCCCACTAGACTGCACAATGCCCACTTTGTAGTAAACAACGTATTTGGATCCACCAACTATTGGTTTATCACCTACATGTATCACATAACGGTACGTAGATTTGAGTTCAATGGAAAAGCATGTGAGTAGTGACAAAATATGCCACATCCTGCTTTTAATAGCTGTTCAATTGTTAGATTATTGGACATGTCCTAGGTTTACTCGCACTAATTCTATAAATCATAAATCACAAATGCATCGTTATGCATGATACAATGCCTCAAGTATCCATATTTTTCATCCCAATAAAGACTGCTAGCCAGGCTTTTTAAATATTTCATAAGTTTTTATTATTCCATAGTTGACTTTTTAAAGCTTCATTAAGTCAAGGGAGACACTGAGATATTTGCTACCTTACTTTCTAAAAGCTGAGCTATTTTAGAATCAATGAACTGTCAACGTTTTTATCTCTAAAATCAATGGATAATTTAAATATATGTGCCTTTCCATTATACTTAAAACAATCACAGATAATTCTAAATAATTTAGTCTATAAAACAAAAGAATTTAATGTAATTTATTTTTAACATGTCTTTGGGCACAATTAGCTGTAAAGATGGTCTTTATTTATTTAAAAAGGTGTTTTTTCTTCTTTCTTTTTATCAGTAAATTCTTCCTTAAAATTATAAAATAAAAAATCATTTTTATATTAGCTTCATTATTGTTATTATTTTTAGCTCTTCTCGGGCCTGAAACTTTTACTTAGGGGATGCAGCAGTGGAGAAGCATTTCAACCCTTTTAAAGCCTATTAGTCAATCTTCATGCACAGGAGGGTTATCCACCGCTCTGTGGTATATAACATGAGAGAAGTATGTAAAGACCTATCTAAAACACCATAGATTACCTTTCCACCACACACCTAAGCAGATGAAAGTGAGGAAATGATTAAATAAACTATTACTGCACAACCACTTTCTTCAACAAGCAAAATTCAAGGGGAATCTCCTATGGCTACAGCATAACTGCCCATGTAGCTTTATTCTCTTTGAAGGCATGCGTGCGCACACCCCCACGCGCACACACACATACCAAGATAGACTATAGGCTAGGTTAAGGCTTGTGCTATTTTAGTAATATTCAGGTAATAAAAGGTTCCTCGTGAAAATGTTGAGATTTCAGTCAAGTGTAATTATGTAGAATCAACATTCTGGCCCCTTCTTTAAACATCAGAATGGAAAGGAATTTCTTTCCTATTTTCTGGTTTATTCTTTGCTCTGTCAACTGCAATTTCTCACTTGGTCTTGAAGCAGCCAGATGCATGAAGCAAAAGAGGGTATGTTTGACCAATTCTGGCTCAGGGCTCTTTCTTAGCAAAGTTTCTTAAAAGTACACTCAAAATATCCAAGAAATGAATCAAAATATTGACTCCTAGGTTGGGCGTTAAAGTAGGAGGGAATCCATATTAAACACTGAATCAAAATAGGGAACAATTGTAGGTGTAGGAACTGAAGCTGCAGGAGCCTCTGTAGGATCACAGGCACAGCCCAGTCTCCCTGCCCAGGGACCATCTCCTGACCACACTGTTCTCGACCCACGCTTCCTTCCATTGAGCTCATCTATGCAGTAGCCACCTCTTGAGAAGACAAAAGATAAGTCATGATAGTCATTGTAGAGATAAATACATCTAGGCGTTCAAAAAAACGACCTTGTTGGAAGTTGAACTTCACAGCTCTACTTGCGTAATATTTGTTAGCAGAATGATTTTTGGGTCTGAAGTTCTCCAATAACTTGGAAAACTAGCATTTCCAAAAACTAGTTGCCTAGACCTAAGTCTTCCAATCAAAGTAATAAAAATATGTGTGTGTGACGTAATAAATAGTTTTAATTGGAAATCTCTTTTGATTTGGGCTGCAAAATGTGAAAAAATGACACAATCAGAAGGCCTACACTTGTAGCTTCTCCTTATCACATGTTAAGTGCATGATCATAAACAAGTTTCCTAATTGCTGGAGACCTTAATTTCCTCTCAGGTCAGTAAGGTCCAACCCTACACTGTTAGCCTTGATTTTGTAATCGGTATCAGCTCAGTGTACTCATGGCTGGCTAACTGGGCTATTTAGGTGAAAGAGTAGGCCTGTGTATCGTGACAAACCTAAGGCTCTATGACTCAGGAAAATCTCCTTTTGTCTTCCTAATTCATCAGCATTCCCATGCTGGAATAAAGCAATGGCTGATACCATAAAAGACAGAAGACAGCATCCATTTTTGCTGTTGTTGTTTGCTTATTTGTTTGTTGGTTTTCAATCTCTGCACAAATCAAGATGTTAGTTAACGTCTGACTTAAAGGCCTTGCCTTTCTGTGTCTTTCCAGTGTGGTATGAAATTCAAAATACAGAGGTGACGGGTCTGTGTTCTCTTATCACCAGCAGGACAAACACAGTTATCAAAAATAGAAGTTTACAAGTTACTTAAGGACATAAGCTAGCACTTAATGTGGCAACTGACGCAACTTAAGAGGATTAAAAGCATAAGACATAACATCTCTTTTTATATAACTGAATATCCTTGGATATTTGTGCCTGAACATTTTATCAAAGTTCTTTGGGGACGAAGAAATTCAATACCTCATTCTTAAAACAGATTTTTTTTTCTTCTTGGTTGTTTGAGACAGAGTTTCTCTGTGTAGCAAGAAATTTTTAAATAATTGCTCCCTCTAAAAATTATAGAAAGCTAACAAGTTAAACTTTAAGCTCCGTAGCAGCATGACATGACGTAGAAATACTTGGAAACTCTGCTCCAGTATTACACTGTAAACTTATGCCTCTGGGTGCTGAGGTTTTTGAGGGTGCTTTTTTCCTTCTATTTTTCCACCCCTAATTATATTTCCTAGAATTCTAAAGTCGGCAAATATCGCTTTGAGAGTCAAAGGAAAAAAATGATATGATATGTAAAAGTGTCTACCCCTCAACATTTAGTTTTAAAATATGAATGTTTCAAATAACATGTTAAGAAATTATAAATACATAAATTTAAAACTGGAAAATCAAATAGTCTCTCTGATAAAGCACACTTTTTTATGTCTGATATTTTCTTTATTTTCCAGTCTTTCGACAGTGACTGTGAATTTTTTGAGAGGAAAAAAATCCTAAAGTAGAAAAAAAACTACAATAATTATTCAATTAGGAAAACTGGACAGTTTTCATAGAGAGAATCTCACTATCTCATCTGGATGGTGGGTATCTGGAGTCACTGGGAAAATCTTTGTTTTAATATTTGTTTCATATTGAAACCCTTTCTTCATAGTTAGACTGCCCTAGAATTACACACCTTAGACTGGCAAACAATGATTCATCAGTCAAGTATGGCTGTAGCCTGTACCTAAACTCAATATTGGATATAAATGGGTTTTACATTTCAAACAGTTAATATTTTGTTTAAAAGCCTAAACTTTCAACTATCTGGCCTTTAGCAGAAACATGCTTGCTGATCTTAAATAGCAACCTTAATCGTGAACCCTATTCTAGAAGTTAACTCACAACTCTTAAGAAAAGTTTCCAACATAAAAAAAATGTTTTCAAAGATAGTAGTGAATAAAAAGATGAAGAATAAAGAGGAGAACGAGGAGGAGAAGGAGGAGGAAAAGAACATGGAGATGGAGATGAAGGAGGAGGAGGAAGAGGAGAAAGAGGAAGAGGAAAAGGAGGAGGAGGAGGAGGGGGAAGGGGAGGAGGAGGAGGAGAAGAAGAAGAAGAAGAAGAAGAAGAAGAAGAAGAAGAAGAAGAAGAAGAAGAAGAAGAAGAAATAAAAAGGAGACTAACATGACTCCTCCTAAAGTAAGGAGATGATTTTTATTGAAGAGATAAAGGGGAAAGCAGGCAGATGGAAGAGTCCAGGTGGAACACAGTCAGCAGACTAAACTGCTAAACTGGACCATAAAAGGAGAGAAGGGAAAAGAAAGCAAGAGATAAATCATTGACCAACCAGGAGAGGTTGCCTGAGTCAAGAGACCAAGAGGGTAAATACAACCCCAGCAGCACAAACACTGAGAGAAACAATTAATAAATGGGACCTCCTGAAACTGAAAAGCTTCTTTAAAGCAAAGGACCATGGTCAACAAGACAAAATGACAACCTATAGAATGGGAAAAGATCTTCACTAACCCCACATCAGAGGTCTGATCTTCAAAATATACAAAGAACTCAAGATCTTGTTCACCAAAAGAACACATAATCCAATAAAAAAAAAAATGGAGTACAGACCTAAGCAAAGAACTCTCAACAGAGAAATCTAAAATGGCTGAAAGACACTTAAGGAAATGTTCAACATTCTTAGTCATTAGAGAAATGCAAATCAAAACATCTCTGAGATTCCATCTTACACCTGTAAGAATGGCCAAGATAAAAAAACACTGATGACAAATTATGCTAGAGGGGTTGTAGGGTAAAGGGAACACTTCTGCATTGCTAGTGCGAATGCAAGCTGGTACAACCCCTTTGGATGTTAGTGTGACAATATCTCAGAAAATTAGGAAACAACCTCCCTCAAGACCCAGTAATACCACTTTTGGGTATATATCCAAAGGATGCTCAATCATGCCACAAGGACATGTGCTCAACTATGTTCATAGCAGCTTTGTTTGTCATAGCCAGAACATGGAAACAACCTAAATGCCCCTCCACCAAAAAATGGATATAAAAAAAATGTGGTACATTTACACAATGGAGTACTACACAGCAGAAAAAAAACCAACATCTTGAATTTTGCAGGAAAATGGGTGGAGCTAGAAAACATTATTTTGAGTGAGGTAACCCAGACACAGAAAGACAATTATCACATGTACTCACTCATAGGTGGTTTTTAAACATAAAGCAAAGAAAACCAGCCTACAAATCACAATCCCAGAGAATTTAGATAACAATGAGGACACTAAGAGAGACTTACATAGATATAATCTACATGGTAAGTAGAAAAAGACAAGATCTGAGTAAATTGGGAGCATGGGGACCTTGGGGAGGGTTGGAAGGAGGAAGGGAGAGGCAGGGGATTGAAGGGGGAAGCACAGAGGAGAAAAAAATGTAAAGTTCAATAAAAATCAATTAAAAATAATCTTTAAAAAAGGAAAAAAATAGACACCCCAGTCATTTGTCCTGGGAAGTAGATGCAACCTTATGTCCCCTACTCATGCTAACTCAAACACCTAGCCTTTATCCCTCTATTGATATACTGATTGACTACACAAAGAGAAATGTACTTTCTACCTTTGTGAAGATTATTCTCATTGGAAAACAGAAAACAAGGAAGAAAAGCAGCGATAATCAAAGATTGTCAGTGCCTTAGATCTGAATCATAAACCAGGTTGCATGACAGATGCAGGTGATCTTCTTCAGACAAAATGTCACTGTTAGGAGATGGGAACAAGCAAACCTCTCAAAGAGCCACAAAGACACCAACATCCCCAGCAGAGGGAACCACATCAAACCAAAATATTTGTCAAATGCATAATGGGAAGTGAAGACACTCGTTCCAAAGACTGCCACATTTAAAATGATCGAAGTAGGCTCTCACTTCCTTTTAACTAGTAACCCACTACTGTAACAATCTCCCACCTTTAATTCTTACCCTTAAACTTTACATGTAGGCTCTCTGATTAAGAAGATTTCAATGGAATTATATGCTTTTATTCTAATTTGCAAATAATATTAAGCAGATACAGAAATGTTATATATGTATACATAAACTCCATAAAATTAAAAATGGCATATGTCAACACAAATCTGATTTCGGTACCAAGGTCCTTAGAAAGGCAACCCAGACTAAATTAACTACCCTCCTTTTAGTTAGATGTATCAAACTGTCATTGGACAGGCCAAATGGGATCCTGAAAAAGCACCAACAGAAGAATAGTACTTGAGATACAAGAGCATCGGCTGTACTTAATAGCAGAAACCTTACAAGCCAGGAGAGAGTAGAAGTATATAGCCAAAGTTCTGAAGGAATAAACTGCCAGCCAAGAATACCATGTGCAGTGAAAGCAGCCTTCAGACAGGGGCCTCAAGAGTGCCCCAAACAGAAGCAGATGGAAGTCGTCACTACCAGGCTACTCTTAGAAGAAAAAGACAGTGAAGAGAGACATGAAAACTGCTAATGGTATAAAAACTCACTGGTAAACATCTAGGACAGTTAGAATACTCTAGAAGATTGATCTACCTCCAGTTCTACAAAATAGTAATAGTTCTATTGATAGTAATAATAACAGTGATATTCGCAATGAGAAATATGTAACACACAGGTATAAATTTTAACATCAACATTTACCTTTTAAAATATGACCATAGTTATTGACTAAAAATGATATGTTAAGTCTATAGAATTGTTTTTATGAGCCTCTTGCTAATCACAAAGTAAAACTCATTACAGGAAGCTGGAGAGGTAGATGATGGCTCAGTGGTTAAGAGCACTAAGGTTTGATTCCCAACACCCAAATAGTGGTAAACGAACATCTGTTACTTCAGTTCCAGAGTATCCAATGCCCATTTCTGGCCTCTTTGGGTTCCAGGCACGCATGTGTTACACAGACATTCATGCCTTAAAAGACCCATATGCATAGGGTATTAGAGAAGTGCATATAAAATTAAAATTAATCTTTAAAAAACCCTCATTACAAAGAACTCAGGAGGCAGAGACAGGCTGATCTCTGAGTTTGAGGCCAACCTGGTCTACAGGGTGAGTTCCAGGACACCTAGGGCTACTCAGAGAAACCCTGTCTCAGAAACCAAAAACAAATAAGAAAAAAAATTATAGATACATTTAAAAACAAAAAAATGAAAATACCAGAGAAAAATCACTCAACCAAGTGGGAGAGAGTCAAAGAGGGAGTGAATAAGTGATTTACAAAACAACTAAATGGGGCTGACAAGTTTTTAACAGTCAGTAATTAACTTGGGTACAAATGGACTGGGCTTTCAGCTAAAAGGCAGTCTAGATGAAAAAACACAAGACTCAACACTATATTGATGGTAGATATTCATGTCACCTGAAGGGTGTATACGAGCAGAAAGAAAAACAATATGTCCATGCACGTAGAGCAGGGAGAAGATGTAAGAAGTCGCACAGACACCTGATAACGCACACGTGAAATCAGAAACTGTAAAAGAAGACAAAGGTCATCAAATAATGATAAAGAGTTCAATTCAACAAAAGGCTGCAAAGAGTACAATAAAAGAAGTGGTCAGCGTGGGGACCACAGAGGTGACTAGTTGCCTTTACCTGCACTGGCTCAGAAAGAGGCAAGTAGAAAAATCAGAGTAACGTTGACTTTGTTTTTTCCATCGCTGGACATCAACCATGAAGACAGAGATATAAACTGGACCTCATGGTAAAACATAGTTTGTTGGTCCTTCCCCTTCTGTTGTCTGTTCTCACTACCTCCTCCTTCCTGGACTTAGACTTAGACCACATATACGGGATGAGTCAAATTCTTGGAGACAAGAGCTTCTGCATGCTGGTGTCTCCAGGCACTCACAGGCCAATTTTAATTTAAAGCTCAGAGGAGCCTTGCTTCTTCTAGATAGAGATGATGGTGTCGTGTGGAAGCTTCCAAATGAGGGAACAGTTCTGTAAGGCCCTTTGTGAGTGGGTCCAACATCTGTGGGAACTCTATCATCCCAGGAAATACATGTGTTCCTGCCACTGTTTTCAAATAGCCATGAATAGCTCCTTAAATACCATAATAGAAACCTAGCACAAGAGATCTTCTACAGAAGAATCAACATCATCACAAGCTAGGCATTGTGGTGCTGTCCCTCAGACTAGAGGCAAAAAACTGCTCTATTTCATCAGTTTCAAAATTAGTGTGCACTTCATGACCCAAATGCTGAGACACACACACACAGGGTTTTTAACTAAGTGCTATTTATTTTTATAAAGTATGCTTTGATATACACATAACTTTATCATTGATCAAAAATGAAAGCAAACTTGATCTCTGAGCTGATGTGCTTGCTTTGCATAAAGAATTAAATCTTGGCTGAAAATTTGGAACTGAAAGGCACAGAGCATTATTAATGGTTTTCAGAATTGATTGATATTTTGATTTTGTAATTACCAGTGCTGAGAATGCCTCATCATAAACACGCATAGTACAAAATAGCAGAGATCAGGCCATTTCCGAAATGGTTGGAAATTGTGTCCCAAAAGCAAGCCAAAATTCATCTAATGATTATTTTATGAAACTTGAGTCAGTAACTCAAACAGAAATTTTAAAAGTCAAGCATTCTGACATAATAAAGTCCAAAGATATGCTGATTTAATGCTCACATGCTGAGAGATGATGGTAAGCAAATGTTGTCATTTCCCACAATTAAACCATTATGTTTTGTCAGATGAGAAAATTTTGTACATAAGTAAAAAACACTATAATTTGTAACATATAATAGTTTTGAATCTGAGCCCAGATGTATCAGGTAGTGAAAAATATTTGAAGCATTTAAACTCAAACTTTTTGTAAAAAATAACTTGTACCTTATAAAATTTTTTGGCCATCCACAGGGATATTAAATTCAATAATAGACAAAATCAGAAATCAGAAAATGTGTTCTGATCACTCAGTGGCATTGAGAGGCATGGTGGCACACACAATGGGCAGTGCATATGCTATGTGTTAGCAACCAAGGCTGCAGCAAGTTTTCAGGATGCAATGCAGGTGAGCCCTCCAAGAAACACCTAGGATTCATCACTCATTTGATTTTGAGTTTGTTTATAGTTGTTGAATGTTGAGAAACATTTTTATGCCAAATTTTTCTGTACTCCATGTTCATTGATAAAACCCCACATGTAGGTCGCTATCTGTAGTTTAACAAGCTGAGGCTACTGGCTAAATTACAGATTGTAAAAGCCCAAAGCACATGACAGTGTCTGCATGACCTTCACTGATTTGTATCTAAAATATGATAGGTATCTAGATATTGGAGAAATACATCAAGACATGTGCCCAGAACGACAGGTGAACAGAGCACAGGAAGCAATCTCAAACCTCAAAAAGAAAACACGTGGTTTGAAGCCCATCATTACACAAACTTCTCTATGGGATGTTAGCTGGTCTCTGAAGCCAGTTGGCACTTTGCATGTTCTCTTATATAGGAACAAAAACTTGTGATCAGAATACGCTTTCTGGTTTCTGATTTTGTCTGTTCTCGAATTAATATCCCTGTAGGTGGGCAAAAACTTTGTAAGGTACAAGTTATTTTTTATAGAAAATTTGACTTTGAATGCTTCAAATATTTTGCAACACATGCTCCACAAAAGTAAAGAAGTATCAAGAGATTGCATTAATAGAGCCAATTCGATTTTTTAGAGTTTTCTTCTTCCTTATGATATTACTGAAATATTATGATAAAACTTAAAATGAAGATGGGACTTTTTACCAAGGCGATGGACCTTCAGCAGCCTTCAGGCAAATAATATTTCATATTATCTTGCATATACCTTGTATGGATTATAAAAACGACTAATAAGGATAACAACACCAAAATTTATAGTATATAGGTTAATCATACACACACATACGCACACACTTGCACACACACACACACACACACACACACACACATAAAACCTCCCAGTCTAACCATAGATGGTGGTTTATACATCTAATCACAGTATTGAGGAGCCTGAGGCAGGAAGATAAAAAGTTACAGGCCAGCCTGGAATACCTAGTAGTATGTGAGACACTGTCTCACAAGAGAAAAAATAAACTATAGCAAACAAATGATTCTTATAGAGAATTAACTTTATATTGAATTATTTTTATATAGAATCACAAGACAAATATCCACTATAACACTGTTTGTTGATCCAAGGCAACAAATTTACATTTTAGTATATTTTAATTAAGACCTATAAGCCTTGCCCAGCTTATAATGAGAGACCTGTAACACAGGCAGAATATTTTAAAAAACTGTATAACAAAATCGTTTAATGGATGTTACAAATTTATATCTGGGAACATATAGTGTAGACTCATGAACCTTAGCAAGCACAATGTAGACAGATATTCTCAATGCATTGGTGCCAATGCTGGGAACCATGCAGAGGTGCTGGGAGCTAGAAATACCACCATGAATAGATCAATTGGATAACATCTGCAATAACAGGTGTGAAGATAAATACAAATGGTCAGGTGGAAAAAATATAAGATCTTAAAGCAGTTTGGTTTAAAAAGATGTGTAATTTCTTTTCTCTTAGAGTGAAGATAAAAGGTACAAAGAACCAAAGAGAACCAGAAAAAAAAATATTGCAGACAGCATAAAAATCTCCAGAGTCATTAAAAGAATTGAAATTAATAGTGACTGGGTGAAGGGTCATTCATAAATGATCTCTTTATTTATGAATGGGCTCACACCCAGGGAGAAACCATCTGGTCTACCTATTTGCTGAAGTTGTGAAGGAAAGTAGGCCCAGCAGCATAGAGAGCAAAAGGTTGATTAACCTGAAAAGAACATGGGAAGAAAGCTTTCAATAACAAATATGCCATAAATCTCACTCAGCTGAGCAACATGGCACCTTCAGCATAGTGTTTCCTGCATTTATCTAAAGTGCTGGAATTTTAGACAATTTATGTAATGTCTATGAACCCTTTTTTTCCCCATAAAATGAGGAATATGGGCTAAAAATGTATGAACCATTAGAAACAATGTTGTAACTAAAAGCATGGCTTAGGACTCACTTGTGTCTCTGCCATTAATTCTATGTGCATGAATTTAGGAGCATTCTGTGTCCGTGGTTCCTCATTCACACACAAGGAAGACTGTATGGGTTATCGTATTCGAAGATTTATGTAATACGTGACTCTATGATAGTGAATTGTTTTGTTGCCATTACTTTTATGTGTAAAAAAACAGGAGACAATTCTGGCTAATCAAACAGAAAACCTTATGTTAAAAAAGTCTATGTCTTTAAAAGTTTGTGTTTTTTTAATTTAAATTTTTTTGAGAATTTCATAAACGAGTACTGTATTGACATCATTTCTACCCTTCTCTCTCCCCTCACAAATTCTTCCATGTCTCAAAGACCAGCTCTCTCCCAAATTTATGATCTCTTCTTCATTACTGTTACATACATATATATGAGCACTGCTAAATGAACTCAATATTATATATATCATATTATATGTACATTATATATGCATATATTACATATATAACATGCTATGCTCATATGTACATGTATTCAAATTTCACAAGATTCCATACCTAGATGCTGATTAAAGTTTGGGTTTGGGATCCAGGTTAAAGGAAAACTTATATGAATGAAATCCAAAAGCACCTCACAGATTTATAATGACAAGGAAATATACCCACAATCATTGAGTGTTCAACATTCAAGTTTGAACTGTTACAAATTTTGTGCCAGAACTCAAATTTATTACTACTAAAAATTACAGCCATCCAAGCTGCAAGGAAAGCTAGAAAAGCAAAGAGCTGACATTTTCAAATCCTCCAGAAGGTAGACTTTCCCAGTACAATAGTCTCTGATGCACAGTGGACAAAATAACAGCTTACTTTCAGCATTAATTCTAAGATTTATTGTGCAGGATGACCTATTAAACAAAGATACCTAGTTTTAGCCGAGGACAAGAAGATGCTAGCCATAATTTCATCATGAAGAACTTGAACTATCTGTGGAGGAGGAAATTCTGAACACTCTTGACATAAGCTAAGTTTCTAGGCAGCCTCAGCATGCAATCCTTAAAAAAGAAACAGTATTCATAACTAGAATTGAGTTCTCAAATTTTAATTAGACAGTTCAAAGTTTTCTACCTATTTGTGTGGGTGCGGAAACAGAAAACGTTGAGAAAACCTAATTGTAAAGAAAGGTAAAAGTTCCCAGAGTTTGATAAACATCCTCTCACATTTAAAAAAAAATCCTCTAAAGTATTTCGAATCTGTTTCCTAAACTATTAATACGTTTGGGTTGCTGAGGAGAATGAGGCCTGAGGATACCAGCCAGAAGAGAAAGGCACAGTTTTAGTCTGGCTTTACTTATTATAAACTCCTCAGCTATAAAAACAGGGCCTGAAATATCAGTCCACTGTCCTTTCAGAGCAATGGACAGCTATTCTGACCCTGTGACTAATGCCTAGTGCCTGCCTCAAATTGCTCTGGGCTTCTCCTGCTGCTGCATTCCAGGCGTATTGGGTGGTTCCCAGGGCAAATGTTCCCCACTGCGTGAACTTCAGGCCATCTCTAAACTGGTTGGAATCATCAAACCCCAAGGCTATTATTGGGTATTCTTCATGTGTTTATAGAAACCACAAAAACACAATTAACAAGCTTCTAAAGCATGTAAGCAATGGAGTGCTCATACCCATAACATACACATTATTATTTTTAGCAACTACAGTGATCAAGACAATAGAAGTGAGACTTAGAAAGGTCATTCTGCTCATTGCTTATTTCTTTTCAATTCAAAGGAAACTCATGTAATCAATGATTCCAGAAGAGCCACTTTGCCATTATAGAATATGAGTTTGATCCCCTCAGTCTGAGGGGTGAAAATATTGGCCAAATTTATACTGTGTATTTTAACAATCAGTTAGGTATTATAAATATCTGAGACATACAGGAAAGAATGTAGGAAGGATAGTCATCACCCAAATGGAAAGATTTGGCCTAGGGAGGGAATGGTGACCAGAACTAAAAATACACCCCTCTGTATAAACCAGTGTGAGATATGTTCTTCCCAAAATTTTGTGTAATTGAATGACAGGATATTGGAAAGAGTTTTAAGTGAGGCAGGGCACTTTCTGATTAATGGCAGGAAAAACATTTTTATTTGTTGAGTGTAACATCTGTATTGATCATGAGCCCTAGGCTTTCCAACATTAAGGCCATAATATATAGGGATTAAGGTGATGAACCCCGGCTGATTTCCTGTGTTCAAACCCTAGCTTCTCTATTTAACAACTTTGTGACCTCTAGAAACTGCTTCCAGACCTCGTGTCTTCTAAGACAGCAATAGCTCCTGCGCCATGACCCTGCTCTGTGTGTAGGACATTACGTGCATGCAGGAGCTGATATCCATGTATTAGTTAGAACACCAGAAAATTAAGCTTTGGCCATCGTCACAAATATTAAATAGACATGTTTAGAAAACTCTCAGTGGAGAAACAGATACCACATTCTTGTGAGAGGGGGATAGTTTTTGTTGTTGTTTAAGATGAAGTATGTCATTTCTCGGGTTTGTTAGTAATATTAAAGTTTTGTTGCTAGATAATCCTTTAAGAATATAAGGTAAAATTACAAGCACTCTGTAAGCAAAACTAGAAAGATTTAGTAAGATGAAACATGCCCAGTGGCTTGAAGCAAAAAGTAACCAAGACAATACATCCTTTCATCTTATTATTTAAAGCAACATCATATAAATTAACTCCGAAATAAAAAGGTGACTCTGACTGTGGACATCATTTAAAGACTGTGAAGCAAAGAGTGTTAGATCAAATACTAACAAAATAATTGAAAGCTGGCTGGGCAGATGGTTTAGTGGTTAAGACCATGGACTGCTCTTCCAGAGGACCCAATTCCCAGCACCAACATGGCAGCTCATAACTATATGTAACTTCAGTTCCGAGGTACCCACACTTTTATACATGTATTCATGCCGGCAAAACACTATTGCTCATGAAATAAAAATAAATAAATCATTTTAAAGAATAAATAATAAATAAATAAATATTGGAAACTGAAGTTGGTATAGACAGAGCCTAGAAGTGATATCACAAGCTGCTTTATTTTCATTGTAAACAATGAGCAGGCACCTCACCAAACAAAGTCTTTAAACTGAAACACATCTTTCAAAAGTATACACAGAAAATAATTGGAAAGGAAGATCAAAGCTTCTGCCAGTAATTATTTTTGAGGATGAGGGGAGTGATCTATTGGGGCATTTTTCTTTCCACTCCATAGATTACGTTTGTTACACAACACTATACATCCTGGCACAAAACTATCTAATCTATTAACAGTGACTTTTGCAAAGAACGCCAACATCTGAGTCCTTTAAGAAAACGCAATGGTCTGGAGTACCAACCATGCTGAAGGGCATTGTAGCTTCTTCATTGTACTCCAACGAATGAGCTTCAGCAGATCTGCAGTGCCCGACTGTGCCCATACTTTGGATAGTTGACACTGGAGGAAAATGCCAGTGTCATTCCTCTAAAAAAATCTATTAGGTCTGAGAGAAGTATAAAAGCCAGTGCTCTTTGGACTGAGAACATCATTGCTCCCCACGTAAAGAGGCAGCATTAGGAAACATCTTATAAATACTGTCATCTTTGGAAAGAGGCTGAAATCTTTCAGCAGCAGTTAGCCCCCAAATTAACCACCTTTTACTGTTTAGATGGTCTTTCTCTTGTTTGGATTAGGAGAGAGAAGAAAGGAATTAATAATAGCTGAGTATTGATTACAGGCTAAGGGCCAAGGGCAGGTTACCCTCTGGGAAAAGCTACTGTCACCCCCACTTTGCACATGAGAAAACTGAGGGCTGAGGGGATATTTGCCTAAAGCTCTGCAGCTAGAGAGTGACTAATGGAATCGAAAAGCTCCAGTTCTAAGCGTGCCGACGCTGCACACAACCATGAGGCTAAATCAGAGCCCAGACCACAGTGACAGTCAGAATCCTTGATGATCTGCCTCTCAGACATTCATACAACAGCAGGACGACCTGTCTTCTCAATTGTTAAGAAACTTGGACTGAGCTATTTTACTACAGTAAAATGAAATAACAAAAATAATTTTTGAAAACAATACAAAGTCACAGACTTTGTCTCTTTGCCCAGACCTGTAGTGGGTTCTGAACCACTCCGCTGTATTAGGGCACAGCCTCTCACTCTATAACGTTGTCACTGATGAGAAATTCTGTAAAGACATCTGTGAATACCTTCGTGTGCTGCTAAGCACTTCACAGGTGTCAGTCATGTTTATCTTGAGCAAGTCTTTGAGGCAGAGAAGTGTTAAGATTCGCGTAGACACAGACAAGTCTTTAACTTTTATCTTCTTTGTCAACTACAATTACTCAACAATGACAAATATTTCCTAAATTATTCCTTAACCAAAATGGTTTTTTTTCAAAAAAAATGAGGAAAACAAGTTAAAGATTTTGATGTCTTCTTCTCTCATATACCGTCTTTCCTGGACACACAGGAAAATGGACAAAGAAAATATGGTGGTCCTCCACCAGGCTGGGATGCTGCACCCCCAGAAAGGGGCTGTGAGATTTTTATTGGAAAACTTCCCCGGGACCTTTTTGAGGATGAACTCATTCCATTGTGTGAAAAAGTAAGTCCAAATTTAATTTCTTCTTTCAGGTAAGAAATACTATTTTCTTTAGTTAGCTTTAACTATTTTTCAACTTTTTAAAAAAATCTCTCTGTGAAATGTAAGTATATAATGTGTGTGTGCATATGTTTTTGTGTGTAAGTGTGGAAGAAAGCAACAAAACACATGTGTGGTGGTCAGAAGACAGCATTAGTGTCTGTCTTCACCTTATATTTTGTTTGAGTCGGGGTCTTTAATTGTTCACTACTGCATATACAAGTCTACCTAGCTCACGAGCTTCCAGATTCTCCTGTCTCGACTTTCCAGCTCAGTGTAGACGTTCTGGGATTACAGATGTGTACTGTTGCATCTGGATTTGCCTAGGTCCTCGTACTTACAGAGCAAGCACATCACCCATTGTGCCATCTCTCCAGTGCCCAGTTTGATGATTCTCCCCCACATCCTTCACATCAGCAATAGACAGCATTAAAATGACAAGATCTCCTGCGTAAACTGTGAGCATGGAGACCATGGGAGAGGATTGAAGGGGAGGGTAGAGGAAGGAAGGGGAGCAGAGAAAATCATACAGCTCAATAAAATCAATTAAAAAAAGAAAGAAAGAAAACCTTCCCATCATCTAATGGCTGTCTCCTTATTGCTACTGCCTTTGTCCAGATCTTTGTCTTGTTGCACGGATAACTTGAATGACTATTGCTGACAGTTCTCAAATTCATATCTCTTCCCCCGTTTCTCTCCTAGCAGCTGAATTACTGCAAATCCCAAGTATCTAAGATTACAGAACAGTGGAGCATTCCATCAAACATAAGATACTGCTGCAACTTGACATCTTAATATTACTTATAAAGTGCAGCATTTCATGTAGGAAATTATGTGTGCTTGCCTGGCTTAAGTTTGTGTATTATACATATTGATTCAAGTAAAATTTTCTTCCGCAAGTAGAATTGATTATCTTAATATACTGAACAGATTAAAAACATGGTTACTCAATGTCCCTATGTGATTACTAAAGAAAATATTTCCCTAGTTCCATATGGCATTTTAATACTAAACTCAAAATTATAGAAAAATACAATCTTAAAGTTAATTTAAATATGTTGCCAGGTGTATTCTTTCCAGAAATCACATTGCACATGAGAATTTGGCTCATCCCCTAAATGGCAAAAATTAATTGCCACCATGTGCAGCCTCTGGTTCGGAGCCACTGATTTTATACAGTGAATCTCAGATAGCATAAGAAAAATCCTGAACATTCTCTTATTTCTTAACATGAAAATGAGAATGGATGACATATGAAACAGGAAAAATGTTCACTCTTCCACCAAGAAGAAATAGATGCCCCTCAGTGAGTTCTTTGGAGTGGAGTAGAGTGAGGCGAAGCAGAGGGCCATCAAGAGCTGAAGTACGTGCAGGCTTACTGGCATCTCTCCCCACGTAGCCAGTGTATGTATTTGGATCACCCTGCTTATCAAAGCTAGGGATAATAAACTGCTTAGTCTGGATTAGTTCAAGATAGTTGGAGTACAGGAGAAGGACAATAAGGACAAGCAGAAGAGTGATAGACAGGTAGATGGAAAACAAGGACTACTTTGCTAAGAGGTTCTGATCCTCTGTCAGTTGTATTGAGGATTGCATTCATTTGCAACCTAGAAACTGCTAAAATAAGAAACGTCCCTAAGAGATACACTATATTTATTCTGACATCATGGCAGTGGGAAAAGACAGCCGGGAAGTTAGTTTAGCAAGGCCCCAAATGAGTACCCTTGTTTCCTGTTTTATATGTCAGTACAGACTATAGCCAAGTAAAGGTCAATCCACAGAGACATTACAAGACAACCCAGAAGGCTTGGGTAGATCTAAGAAGAAGCTGTACTTCTAATGACAAATGCACTTTTGGCTCCTCAAGACGCTACATAAATCTCCAGATAGTTGTATGACAAAAGGTCATTTGCTCAGGCAAAAGCACATTTCGTTAGCGGAGGCTGAAATGCCATTTGTCCTTATTTTCATTATTTAACTTGGCTTTTCCCATGAGTTAGATCATTAATCTGAATCCACTATAAAAGTATGCAAACCATTCCCATGATTACAAATGCCAAACACGGCAGGAGGCAGTTCAGCAAGCATCTTGTGTGTGCCTGTGTGTGCCTGTGTGCATGTGTGTGTGTGTGCGCGCGCGCACACACACACACACACACATGCACGTACACTTGGGAGTATAAATATGTAAATAGAAATGTTCTGTTTCTCTTCATTACAGATTGGTAAAATTTATGAAATGAGAATGATGATGGATTTTAATGGCAACAATAGAGGCTATGCATTTGTAACATTCTCAAATAAGCAGGAAGCCAAGAACGCAATCAAGCAACTTAATAATTATGAAATTAGGTAAGTTCCTCATCTTCTAAACTCAAACTGGATCCAGAAATTCACCTGTGTTGAGTTTACATAATAGAGTGTGCACAAGCCAGCAAAGCTGAAATAAAATGCTAGATCATTCTTTGAGGAAAATGATCTGGCTAAACATTTATTTTAATCTTATTATTGTATGGGGTGCTAAAGTTCACAGAGATAAAATTTATTAATTAACTAATTTCATTAATATGTACAGAATACTGCTTAAGAGAATAGAAACACATCAAGGTATTCTCTGTTCCCATAGGACACAAATACAAAAGATGAATTAAAAAACTTGATAACAGAAAGCAAGGAGGAATAGATTGTGTGAAGAGAATGTTACTTGAATTTGGTTGTTTTAAGAACATGCTGCCTGAAAAAGTAAAATATGGTCTGATATTTGAATGAAAAATTCAGTCAAGACAGTCAGACCCCAAATAAGGTTATTAAAGGGAAAGGCAACAAATTGCAAGTACAAAATTCCTCAAATTAAAACAAATTTGATGTTTGACATGTTTGAAAGACAGAAAATCCAGAAGGGGAAAAGAGAGAAGATAGTTAAAAGCAGTACAGTTGGAGAACATCATCCCTACTGAAGAATCTGAATTTATTGATATAAAGATCTGGATTTGGGAAAGAATCTGAATTAGCTTTATGTGTTTTAAAGCATTGTCATGAGCATAGGGTAGACAGCGAACTGAAAGAGGGAAACCGTGTAGAAAGTTGAGGCACATTCCAGACCTAGACAAGCAATGATGGAGACTAGATGAGGAAATCACAAGTGAAAGTAACCGAAAGGGTTAAGAACTGGACTACTGGGGAAGCTGTAAGAGGGGAAAGTGAGGACTATATATGGCTTTTTGGTTTTTAGTTGGTTTTTTTTTTTTTGGTTTTCTTGTTTTTTCAGTTTTTTAAAAATTTTTTTAAAAAAGAAAACTATCTTTTTTCATTGTACAATCTAAGTTCCTACTCCCTCCTCTCCTCCCACTCCCTGCACACATCTTCCTACCCCAACCCATCCAATCCTCAGAGACGGTAAGGCACATTGCTTTGGAAAAGGTCCAAGGCCCTCTCTACTATATCTAGACTGAGCAAGGTGTCATCCAAAGAGAATAGGTTCCCAAAAAGCCAGTACATGCAGTAGGGATAAATCCTGGTGCCCAGCCGTGAAACTGTCAACCACATTCACAAGGACTAGTTTGATCCTATGCTTGTTCCTTCTCAGTCTGGCTGGAGTTGGTGGATTCCCATTAGCTCAAGTAGACTGTTTCAGTGAGTGTCCCCATCATGATCTTGACCTCTCTGCTCATATTCTCATTCCTCCCACTCTTCAACTGGACTTTAGGAGCTCAGTTCAGTGCTCCGATGCAGGTCTCTACCTCTGTTTCCATCAGTTACTAGATGAAGGTTCTATGGTGATATTTAAGATATTCATCAGTCTGACTACAGGACAAGTCAAGATAAGGCCCTCTCTCCTCTATTGCTTAGGCTCTTAGCTGGGTTTATCCTTGTGGATTCCTGGGAATTTCTCTAGAGCCAGGTTAGCCAGGTTTCTTGCTAACCCTATAATGGCTCCCTCAATCATGATATCTCTTTCCTTGTTCTCATCTCTGTCCCTTCTCTTTCTCAACTATTCCATTCCCTCAAGTTCTCCTCACCTCTCCCCTTGTCCCCTCCTCTTCCTCTCTATCCTCCTTTCTTCCCCCACCGCCATACTCCCAATTTTCTCAGGCGACCTTGCCTGTTTCCACTTTCCAGGTGGATTTATATATGTTTTTCTTAGGGTTCACCTCATTATTTAGCTTATCTAGGATCATAAACTATAGGCTCAATATCCTTTGTTTATAGCAAGTACCCACTTATGAGTGAGTACATACCATATTCATCTTTTCGGGTCTGGGTTACCTTACTCAGGATAGTGTTTTTCTAATTCCATCCATTTACTTGCAAAATTCAAGATGTCGTTGGGTTTTTTTTACTGCTAAATAGTACTCTAATGTGTAAATGTGCCACATTTTCTTTATCCATTCTTCAGTTGAGAAGTATCTAGGTTGTTTCCAGTTTCTGGCTATTACAAATAATGCTGCTATAAACATAGTTTGTAGTATGATTAAGCATCTCTTGAGTATATGCCCAAGAGTGGTATTGTTTGATCCTGATGTAGGTTGATTGCCAATTTTCTGAGAAACTGCGATAGTGATTTCCAAAGTGGTTGTACAAGTTTGAACTCCTACCAGCAATGGATGAGTGTTCCCCTTACTCCACATCCTCTCCAGCATAAGCTACATTGGTGTTTTTTATCTTAGCCATTCTGACAGGTATAAGATGGTATCTTAGAGTTGTTTTAATTTGCATTTTCCTGATGGCTAAGGATTGAATATTTCCTTAAGTATCTTTTGGGCATTTGAGGGTTTTTTGTTGAGAATTCTCTGTTTAGTTTTGTACCCCATTTTTCAACTGGGTTATTTAAAAATTTGATGTCTAATTTCTTGAGTTCTTTATATATATATTGGAGATAATTCCTCGGTATGATGTGGGCCTGGAGAAGAGCTTTTCCCTTTCAGTAGGCTGCCTTTTTGTCTTATTGATGGTGTCTTTTGCTTTACAGAAGCTCCTCAATTTCAGAAGTTCTCATTTCTTTGTTGTTGCTCTCAGTGTTTGTGCCACTGGGTTATATTTAGGAAGTGGTCTCCTGTGCCCATGCATTAAAGACCACTTCCCACTTTCTCTTCTATTAAGTTCAGTATGGTTGGATTTATATTGAGGTCTTTAATCCAATTGGACTTGAGTTTTGTGCATACAGAGAGATAGGGATCTATTTTCATTCTTCTACATGTTAACATCCAGTAATGCCCACAACATTTGTTGAGGATACTTTCTTTTTTCCATTGTATTATTTTAGCTTCTTTATCAAAAATCAGGTGTTTATAGGTGTATGGATTAATAATCTGGGTCTTCAGTTCAATTTCATTGATCAACCTCTTTGTTTTTATGCCAGTACCAAACTGTTTTCATTTCTGTAGCTCTGCAATAGTTTGGTGAAGCCTCTGGAAGTTCCTTTATTGTACAGGATTGTTTGGGCTATCCTGGATTGTTTATTTTGCCATATGAAGTTGATTGTTGTTCTTTCAAGGTCTGTGAAGATTTGTGTTGGAATTTTGATGGGGATTGCACTGAATGTATAGACTGCTTTTGGTAGGATTGCCATTTTTACTATGTTGATTCTACCCATTCAAGAGCGTGGGAGATCTTTCCATTTTCTGAGATCGTCTTCAATTTCTTTCTTTAATGACATAAAGTTTTTGTCGAATAGGTCTCTCACTTCTTTGGTTAGTGTTACCCCAAGATTTTACGTTCTTTTATGTTATTTGTAGCTATTGTGAAAGGTGATCTTTCTCGGATTTCCCTCTCAGCTTCTTTATAATTTGTATATAGGAAGGCTACTGATTTTTTTTTAGTTGAACTTATATCCTGCCAAATCACTGAAGGTGTTTATCAGCTGTATAAGTTTTCTGGTAGAGTTTTTAGGATCACTTATACACACTATCATATCATCTACAAATAATGAAACTTTGAGTTCTTCCTTTCCGATTCGAATCCCCTTGTTCTCTTTTTGTTGTCTTATTGCTATAGCCAGAACTTCAAAAAACTATGTTGAAGAGACATGGAGAGAGTGAACAGCCTTGTCTTGTTCCTGATTTTAGTGGAATCACTTTGAGTTTCTCTCCATTAATTTGATGTTGGCTGTCGACTTGCTGTATAGTGCTTTTATTATACTTAGGTATGTTCCTTGGATCCCTGACCTCTCCAAGACCTTTTTCATAAAGGGGTTTGGATTTTATCCAATGATTTTTCATCATCTAATGAAATGATCATAACGGTTTTTTTCCCTTTCAGTTTATTTATATGAAGGATTACATTGATAGATTTTCATATGTTGAACCAGCCCTGCATCTTTGGAATGAAGCTGACTTTATTATGTTGGATGATTTTTTGGTGTGTTCTTGGATTCAGTTTGCCAGTATTTTCTTGAGTATTTTTCACATCCATGTTTATGAGTGAGATTGGTCTGTAATTCTCTTTCTTGGTTGGGTATTTGTGTGGTTTGGTATAATAGTAACTGTAGCCTCATAGAAAGATTTTGGCAATGTTCCTACTGCTTCTATTATGTGGAACACTTTGAGGAGCATGGGTATTAGCTCTTTCTGGAAGTTCTGGTTGAATTCTACACTAAAACCATCTGGACCTGGGCTTTTTTGTTTTGTTTTGTTTTGTTTTGTCTGGGAGTTTCTGATGACAGCTTCTATTTCCTTGGAGTTTATAGGTTTGTTTAAATTGCTCACCTGGTCTTAATTTAATTTTGGTATATGGTATCTATCTAGAAAATTGTCCATTTCCTTCACATTTTCTAATTTTATATAGTACAGGTTTTGTAGTATGACCTAATGATTCTCTGAATTTCCTCAGTGTCTGTTGTTATATCCCCCTTTTCATTTCAGATCTTGTTAATTCAGATGTTTTCTCTCTGCCTTTTGATTAGTTTGGACAAGGATTTGTCTATCTTGTTGATTTTCTCAAAGAATCAGCTCTTTGTTTCATTGATTCTTTGTATTGTTTTATTGTTTTCTTTGTTTCTATTTTGTTGATTTCAACCCTTAATTTGATTATTTCTTTTCTTCTACTCCTCCTGGGTATGTCTGCTTCTAGAGCTTTCAGGTGTGCTGTTAAGTCACTAATGTGAGCTTTCTCCATTTTCTTTATGTGGGCACTTAGTCCTATGAACTTTCCTCTTAGCAACTGCTTTAATAGTGTCTCATAGGTTTGGTTATGTTGTGCCTTCATTTTCATTGAATTCTAGGAAGTCTTTAATTTCTTTATTTCTTCCTCGACCCAGGGGTGGTTCAGTAATTCACTGTTCAATTTCCATGAGTTTATAGGCCTTCTAAGAGTAGTATTATTGTTAAATTCTAACATTAATCCATGGTAATCTGATGAGACAAGTGGGTTACTCCAATTTTTTGTATCTGTGAAGGTTTGCTTTTTTACCGAGTATGTGACCAAATTTAGAGAAGGTTCCATGAAGTGCTGAGCAGAAGGTATATTCTTTTGTGTTTTGGTGGAATGTTCTATAGATGTCTGTTAAGTCCATTTGATTCATGAAATCTGTTAGTTCTCTTATTTCTCTGTTAAGTTTCTGTCTGGTTGACCTGTCCCTTGGTGAGAGTGGAGTGTTGAAGTCTCCCACTCTTAGTGTGTGGGGTTTGATGTGAGATTTAAGTTTTAGTAATGTTTCTTTTACATTTGTGGGTGATCTTGTATTAGGGGCATAGATATTCAGAATTGAGACTACATCTTGATGGATTGTTCCTGTTATGGGTGTAAGGTGTCCTTCTCCTTCTCTTCTGATTGATTTCAGTTTGAAATTTATATGTTAGATATTAGGATAGCTACACCTGCTTGTTTCTTAGGTCCATTTGATTGGAAAATCTTTTCCCAACTCTTTACTCTGAGGTAGTGTTTGTCTTTGAGGTTGAGGTGTGTTTCTTGTATATAACAGAATGTTGGATCTTGTTTATGTATCCATTCTCTTAGCCTGTGTCTTTTTATAGGTTAATTGAATCCATTGATATTAAGTGATATTAATGACCAGTGGTTGTTAACTCCAGTTATTTTTTTTTTGGTGGTAGTGTTTGTGTGTTTCCCTTCTTTGAGTTGTCTTGGTGGAGGGTTGTCAGATGTCTGTGCTATTGTGGGTGTTATTGGCTTCCTTAGGTTGAGGTTTTCCTTCTAGTATGTTCTGTAAGGCTGGGTTTGTGGATACATATTGTTTAAATCTGTTTTTGTCATGGAATATCTTGTTTTCTCCATCAATGGTGAAAGAGAGCTTTACTGGGTATTGCATGGATGCAAGTCTGGAGTGTCACTTAGTGTCTAAGACCTTCTGGCTTTCATGGTTTCCATTGATAAATCATGTGTAATTCTGATAGGTTTACCTTTATATGTTACTTGACCTTTTTCCTTTGCAGAACTCAATATTTTTTCTTTATTTTGTATATTTTGTGTTTTGATTATTATATGGCAAGGGGATTTTTTTTTATCCAGTCTATCTGGTGTTCTGTAAGCTTCTTGTACCTTCATAGGAATATCCTTCTTTAGGTTGGGAAAGTTTTTTTCTATAATTTTGTTGAATATATTTTCTGGGCCTTTGAGCTGGAAGTCTTTCTCATTCTTCTACCCCTATTATTCTTAGATTTGGTCTTTTCATGGTATACCAGATTTCCTGGACATTTTGTGTTAAGAATTCGTTGGATTTGCTGTTTTCTTTGATCAATGAGTCTATTTCCTCTATTGTATCCTCAGTGCCTGAGATTCCTTTTTCTATATCTTGAATTCTGTTGGTTATACTTGTCTCTGTAGTTCCTGTTCATTTACCCAGATTTTCCATATCCAGAATTCCCTTGGTTTGTGTTATCTTTATTGCCTCTATTTCAGTCTTCAAGTCTTGAACTGCTTGTTTCACCTGTTTGATTGTTTTTTTCTTGGTATTCTTGGGTTTCTTTGAAAAATTTACTAATTTCTTCCATTTTTTTGTTTGTCTTTTCCTCCATTTCTTTAAGGAAGTTTTTCGTTTTCTTTTTAAAGGTCTCCATCATTTTCACAATGTTTAAAGTTGTTTTCTTCTGCTTATTCTGGGTTAGGATGATCAAGTCTTCCTGTTGTGTGACCACTGAGTTCTGGTGTTGCCATGCTGCTTTTTAGATTGTAAAATTAATTCTTGCATTAGTGCCTACCCATCTCTTCCTTCAAATGAGGCTGGCAGTATCTTTGAACCTTGTTACAATTCTTACAATGGCTGTCTGAACGTTTGGAAATTTATCTTGGTCTGCTTTATACTGTCAATGTCTCAGGAAGCCTCTGAGATCTCTCTAAGCCTGCTTTCTTGGTCTTCTCTCCTAGTTCGCTCCCTTGGTCCTCTCTCTTGGTCCCCTCAGTGTTTTAGCAAGCTCTTGATCACCTCAGTATTGTAGCAAGCTCTTAGTCCCCTCAGTACTATAGCAGGCTCTTAAGTTCCCTCATTATTGGAGCAAGCTGTATTTCAGAGTTCCACCAAGGTTGCAGGAGGATAGGTGAGTTTGGGGGTGGGGTGGAACCCATAGCTTGGAGCATCTGGTCAATGGGGTTGAGTTTGGGGGGAGCCTACCTGCAGGAAGGTCTCCTGCTGTTTGGCTAGAAAAGCCAAGAGAGTTGGGGGAGGGGTCCCTAAATATGGCATCTGATCTACTATAGCTGAACTTACAAGTGGTTGAGAGCTCTCCTACATGGGCACTGGAAATGAAATTGGGTCCTTTGCGAGAGTACATACTCCAACCATTGACCCATCTCTCCAGCCCCAACTTTCACCTAAAATGTGGAGATTATATCCATTTTCTGGGTTTAATTGTAGAAATAATTCAAAGAGTTTTGAAAACTTTAGAACATCATAACCTATAGATAATAAAAGTTATCACAGCTCGAGCCCAAGATTCAGTTTTCCACATTTACCCCTCTTCTTTGGTGCAGGTGAGTCTTAAAATTGATGGAAACTTAAATCTGATAAATGCTGACAGAGTGGCTTTCTCTCTAATGTTTTCCTACTTATATGGAAGAACATGAGGCTACAAACATCCTCATAATCCTGTGAAACAATTAACAACTAGCCTTGGCTGTCCTGGAACTCATTCTGTAGCCCAGACTGGCAACAAATTTATAGGGATCTGTTTGCCTCCGCCTCCCAAGTGCTGGGATTAAAGGTGTGAGCCACCACCTTCCAACTTCAGCTATGTGAAAACAACTGGGTGAGGCAACCTTTACTGCTTAGCTAGTCAGTCCTAAGGTTGAGTTCTAGAACAATCTGAGAGGAAGTGCAAATAGGCCTTTCCTCCCACACATACCCCTATGAACCCAAAAGAAATCTGTGTGATGTGTAAAAGACTGTGTCCACAATAAGAAAATATATGGGCATTTTTTCCTTTGACTTCTCAGAACATCACTTTTATCCTTACACTTGGCCACATCACATAGAAATGTTCTAAATATTATACAAAAATAAAATACACTGGCAAATGTGGAAAAGGCTATGCAAAACTATACTTTAGCCTGGCTTTTTAATATGAGTTATAAGAATTCATGTTGTTAAATGAAATCACAAATAAGAACATACAGGGGTCTGGAGAGATAGCTCAGTGGTTAAAGAGCACCTGATGTTCCTGCAGCAGACCTGGGTTCGATTCCTAGCACTCACATGCAGAATAACAACTGTCTGTGACTTCAATACCAGGGAATCTGACCTTATCTTATGGCTTCATAGGCACCAGGTACAAACATGGTACACACACATACATGCAGGTATTCATACATACACATAAAATTAAATAAAAAATAAAAACAAATTTAAAACTATGCCATTTAAAAAAACAGTCCAGCTAGATTGAGGTGGTCCCTCAAATGAACTCATATTCTAGTTATATGGTCTTGGTGATGGGAAGATTCCCATCCCTTTGTCTTCTGTGACATGAACACGTTATCAGTAAAGGCTGTCCCAGAGTGCCTTTTGAGTTGAAATATCTATGGAATTGACTGATAGCTTGCTGGTTACCCATGGGGTCTGCCAAAACTATTGAAAATAGAAAATGTATGAAAAATAAAAACCATCATGCTACCAGGAAGATAGTTCATTAACAATCTCCTCTTTAATCTCACCCTCCTTTCTATAAAACTTACAGATGTCATAAAAATAAACTAAGATCACGTACTTTCTGCACCTCAGAGGACCAGGTGCTCTGTAAGCTAACTGTCAATTGTGGTAGTGGTAAGTAGGGAAAAAAGAAAGGGTAAAAAAAATATGATAAAGAACTTGGAAAGAGAAAGTGGCCAAGATCACGGGCAATTGGAAGTCAGAAGCAAGGTAAAAGAACAGAGAACGTTTACAAATTAGCAGGTGAGATGAATTCAACATGAACTACTCAAGAAGAGACCCAGAGTTTTCTTGACAATTCCACTTTGCCTTGGTCAGTCTGCCAGATAGAGAGCCTTTCTTCCAGAAAGGAACAAGAGACTGTGCTTTGCTGTCAGCCATTATTTCTCAGGGGATGAATGAGGCTATTACCCAGAAAAGACCTACGGTTATCATATCATCTTCCTCCCCATCAAATATTCACTGAGCATCCTCTGAATGCCTGGCTTCTGGAGACATTAAAGTCACGTCCTTAAGTTGTGAGAAATTGTATTTTGTCTCCAGGCAATTCTGGGAAAGGATGTTGGCGAGTCACACACTTTAGAAATTCTAGACTCTTCCTGCTGATACCAGAACAGCCTACTAACCATCAAAAATATGATCTCTAAATAAATGAGAGAGGTATTTATGCTTTATTAAGTAAAATTTAAAATACACATGACTACGGCTAGGGATGTAACTCTACTTTTTGGAGCCTAGCATGCACAAAGCCTGAATTTTAATCCAGGAACCACATCAACCAGTATGGTGGTATACAATTGTAATCCCAAAAGGGAGGCAGAATTGGGAGTTCATGGTCATTGTTGGTTATATAGTGAGTTTGGGGCTAGTAGCCCGAGCTCCTGTCTAAATAAAATAGGATGAAAAGATCAAAAAAATTTAGGAAGATCACTTTATGAACCTCTTACCCAAGAAACTGCATTCTCTGGTAAATGTCACCAAAGTGAGATGGGTCTATCGATTCTGACTCCTGTCCTTGGCTCTTCAGAAAAGGGGAAGCAATAACCAGACAGTGACCCCTGGCAATCAAGAGCCAAGTAGTTCCAAGAAAAGCAGACTGATCTTCTTCCACTTGCTTAAAGATGACCTTTTCCTCATGATGAACAAGGAGTTTTTGTTAAGGATACATTACTGTCTTCAGTAATTCAAGTTATTGATAAAGCCCACAGTCTAATATTTAACACATAGAAAACATCAGAAAGCAAACAGTATAAAAATTAAAACTATTAGTCCACAACCCTGGTGCCTAAGATACTATGTTCATATTTGACTGTCTTCCCAGACTTTCTATAATCTTTCATAAACAGAATGGCACCATGTAATTATTTTTATATTCTTTATTTAAAAAAACCTGAGTAGTGTGATGTTGGATACCTTTTAATTGCCAAACATGCTTCCATATTACTATTGTTAGTGACTGCAGAATGTCCTTCATTGTGAAAGGACACTTTTACTAGAGTTTCTCAACCAGAGGCCACAATGTTCACCCTTAAAAATACATTTAGAAAGGAAGAAGACATTTATGGATGATTTGACAATTGTTCACTGGCTTGGAGAGGTGGTACCGCAGTTAGGAGCACTTGCTGTTCTTGCTGACAGTATGATTTGGTTCCCAGCACCCACATGGCGGTTGACAACTGTCTGAAATGCCAGTCCCAGGAGACAAATCCCTCTTCTGTGCACATGCATGTGATACACACACATATGTGTGGGCAAAGTACTCCCACACATAAAACTAGGAAAGTATTTTAAAAGAGCCAGGGACAATATACCAAGGTACGCAATGAGACGTTGTCTAGGTACCAGAAAATATCATCTCAACAAAATTGCCTTAGAACAGGCCTGTGCTGGGAGACACTGCTCACTTACAGTTTGGATTTCTTAATTGATGGCAGCCATATTCATACCTATGACTTGGGCCTCACCTTAGTTTGGTAGTGTCTATTCCAGTGAAGGTCTGTTTAAGCAACAGTTACATATGCTTAAAACTTGCCAGCTACCCATGCCGGAGAAGACACCTTTCATCTTACCAAC
The DNA here is from genome assembly GCF_018167655.1 of Microtus oregoni. NCBI lineage: Eukaryota > Metazoa > Chordata > Mammalia > Rodentia > Cricetidae > Microtus > Microtus oregoni. The sequence continues at coordinate 28,282,553 of NW_024543071.1, read as the reverse complement.
AGACGACGCCGTAAAGGAGAATAAAGAGAGGCCGCAGGGCCAGTTTCACCTCTCAGAATTAATAAGACCTTATCGTTTCATTTCTGGGAATCTCAAGTTCATTTTTTGTAAAACAGAAATCACACACATTTTGCTCATCTTGCAAGCTCTTTTGTGGGGGAAAACGAACATAAGAAAACCATCTATTATAGACAAGAGACTATTTCTAGTTTATTTTTATTTACTTTGTGTGTGTGCATGTGTACTCTGAGTGTGGAGGTCAAATGACAGCTTATAAGAACAGTTTCTCTGCCTGAGGACAATATACATGAATCAGGAGGTGTGGCAAAACCCAGTGACACAGTGTACGTAGGTGACCTGAGGAATGGAGCCCAGTGTAGCAGCCTTGGTCCTGGGATACTGGGAAGTGATGAGAATGGTCTGCACGTGGTGAAACTTTTCTCTCTTTTTCTTCCCTAAAATGTTTGGAGGTCAGTGGTCAAATCTACGATGCACTGCCAGGCCCTGGTTTCAAACCAGAGGAAAGGGAACAGGTCTGTCCGTCTGTACTGAAACATCCTCTGTTACACGTGGATTGCCAACTACAAAAACTGTTTCCTCCCCCGCCCCCCCCCTTTAGGAAAGGGCGTCTCCTGGGAGTCTGTGCTAGCGTGGACAATTGCCGACTGTTTGTGGGAGGAATCCCCAAAACCAAAAAGAGGGAAGAAATCTTATCAGAGATGAAAAAGGTCACAGAAGGAGTTGTTGATGTCATCGTCTACCCCAGCGCCGCAGATAAAACCAAAAACCGGGGATTTGCCTTTGTGGAATATGAGAGTCACCGCGCAGCCGCCATGGCAAGGAGGAGGCTGCTGCCAGGTAAGCGTCCTTCCAGCTTACCTGAATTGTAATGTAGATACCTTACAAACAACCTGGTCATGACCCCAGGTTAGAACCACTGATCTAGAGTGGCATTATAGTCCACTCTTATGAAAACTACAAGAGCCACCAGATTTGGGGACAACGAAACTCTGGATTTACTTTGTCCTTGTACAGTTTTTCTTGATTGTGCTTTTTTTTAAGTGCTGTTGATTGAACAGAGTGAGCTTTCTAGGCCAACGTTCTACCACTCGGTTATGTCCTAGCCCTGCTTATGTGCTTTGTAAATTAGCAAACGAGGCATCAGATATCGTGACATTTTCAGAGTGTCTTATTAAATTCCCCTTCTTTTCCTTTACATCCTCTGGTCCCCGACATAAGCTTCCCCTAGACTTTTGCCCTCTCTCATGCCACGTGTGTCTTCTGCCCTCCCCAGCCTCCTCAGAACTCTTAATAAAAAAGAAATTGTTCTCTTTTTTAGGTTTTCAAACTTTATGCACATTTATACACATTTACAGACACATGCATACACATTCCGAACTAGGATATGTACGAGAGAGAAAACACAGTTTGTTTCTTTCTGAGTTGGATTCCCCCTGTTTAATAGATTGTTTTCCAGATTGTATCTCTGTTGCTGTGATAAAATCGTGTTCAAAACCAACTGGGGAGGAACGGGTTCATTTGGCCCAGAGGTTGCACACAGTCCATCAAAGGCAGGACCCTGGAGGTGGAAATGGAAATGGGGATCTCAGGGGGAACTTTGTTTACTAGCCTGCTTGCTAACTCATGTCCAGTTATATATCCTTTTTATATAACCTAGGACCACATGCCGAGGGGTAACACCCCCACCCACAGGGGGCTAGGCTAACGTGATAGAGACAGTTTCATAATTGAGATACCCTCTTCCCAGATGTCTCTAAGTCTCTGACAAGCGACCTCTTAATGCTCCTCAGGGTCAGACACTGTCTGAGCCCTGAATCCACTCTTAGCTCTTCTCCCCTTTTATTATCTCCCCTTAAAAACTACCCCCACCTTATAAAAGCTGTCCTGAGAGTCCAACGTGCCCACCGCTTCCTCACTTCTTCTCCATTTCAAACCACATCCTACTTCTCCTTACATCCAGTCATTATGGTAAGCCACTCATCACGCACAAGTCTCTTCTGTCCAGCTCTTGCATTATTTGAATGTCTTAAAATCAATAATAATCTTTTTTAGTGGTCCTAGCCATTTAAGACCTTGACGGTCAGTTCAATTTAAAAGGCCATCAGTGTGAGCTGAGATGATGTCGTGATTTCTAAATAATTAATCGTTCTTCTGATCATTGTCAACAGGAAGAATTCAGCTGTGGGGACATCCTATTGCAGTAGACTGGGCAGAGCCAGAAGTCGAAGTTGATGAAGACACGATGTCTTCAGTGAAAATCCTGTACGTAAGGAACCTTATGCTGTCTACCTCGGAAGAGATGATTGAGAAAGAATTCAACAGTATTAAGCCAGGTAGGACCCATGTACAACTATGTCTTCAAAATGTACTTTTAAAGCACTTGGGCCAGAGGTCATTAGCCAAGATGTTAAAGAGAACAGCTTGTATTTAGCCCCTTCTCCTAAGTGGTTGCATATTGCCCAATTATTTCTCCAGTTTGGGATCAGAAAGAGACATATAGTCCTACAGCATTTAGGAATATTATGATTTATGTTTACCTGTGTGTTATTTAATGAATACACATAACCTCTGCTAACCTACATTCTGTGAGTTCTTCTTCCTCTGATTAGCTCCTCTGTCCCCAGACCCTCAGACTAAGAACTAAGTAAATATTTACTACATTAGTGATGCCTGCCTCTAACTGGAGGTCTCACCAACACAAGGTTTCCCAACCTCTTTGTGACTGACATTTTGGAACAAATCCTCCTTGGTGATAAGAATCAGTCTGGTAGATTTCAAGGTCCATTCCGATCACATACCAGCATTAGCAACCTACCCCAGATAACAACCCAATGCATCTCTAGCCATTTCCAGCAGTATGTCCAGGAACATTCTCAGCCACCTCAGCCTGTGTTTATTATAGAAACATCTTCCCACAACTGAGAATGTCTTGGGCTTCTGGCAAGTTCTATAGGGTGCTGACAAGCGTGGGCTGTGGTGCTGTTATGTTAAGTCTCTGACAGTCTTTGCATTCTCAGGGTGTCTGTTTCTAACTGTAAGTGGACATGATGTTACATGTATAAAAGGATGATAAGCTTATGATTTGCTCTGCAGATAATTGGCAGGAATACCAATTTTTTTCCCCTTTTAATGGTTTCTCAAACATTTATCTTCCTTCAGCCTCAAGAACTCTGCCTTCCCTGACATTTAGTATCATGGTGTGGCTATATACCAACAGCTGTGAATCCATACCTAATACAGAAACTGCAAAAAAAAAAAATCCACTAGAATTAGAGTGGGCATGTTCACATCATATGCCGTTTATTCAAACTCTTAATGACCCTGTCGCGGAGGTTCCTTCACAGCATCGATTATTTTCTACACACAAAAATCAGAGCCCAGAGTAGTTAAATAGTCACACGGCTAGCAGCTGGCAGGCTCCAGATTTAACAGCTTTATGAGCCACATTCCATGCACTCATTCCTGCAGCTGCTGCTGCTTCGGTAGCTCCAACATGCCGTGCGCTGCGGAGGACATAGCAGACATGAGCTGTGTGGGGAAGGAATTTAGAGAAAGTGATAGCTAAGTCATCCTGCTCTCGGAATGCAGGGAAAAGTCGTGTTTAAGAGAAGTCCCATCTAGATGAGTGCTGAAAGCCAATGGAGTTGTGTAGGCCTAGGAACGGGTGTGTGTGTGTGTGTGTGTGTGTGTGTGTGTGTGTTTCACCCATCCTAGGTTATGTTTTGTTTTTTCAGAGTGAATAATATTTTCCCATCTAATTAAAATATTGCTTTTGTTTTGAAAGGAGGAAAAATGAGGTACTACCAAAAAACTGATTCTTTTTATAGTGAGCAGTTATTGGTCCAGTCTGCACACTTATGACAGCTATGCCTAGACACTGGTGCCCTAGAAGCTGTAAGAAAATGATGAACGCCAACTTCTTCCTTGTCTCCCTCTTCCTCTCTCCTCCTCCATCTCCTCCCAAGTCCCTAACCACTACCCCTTCCAGCATAAATGTATTAGCCTTTTTTATCGTCAGCCTAAAGAATTCCCTCGATTCCAAGGCACTTCTTGGGTCAGCGGCACAACCCTCAGGGTTCTAGAACAATGTGTATGATGTTAATATTATCCTGCTTCACCAACAGGAACAGTTAGCTGATATCTGTCCTATGACGAAAAGAAAAATAAAGTCACGAATTTCTTCTCCAGTGCAAGGATCTAGTATATTGAGGCTATATTAGAAAATTTGCAGAAAGAGAAAAGTAATATTAAATTTTTATTTTTAAAGTTTAGGTCTTTTGGAAGAATGTGAATATCCCCTGGAAATCTGACTCTGTATATATATTTTTCGAACCCTGACTGCCCTGGGGAAAATGCTACATCCATACTCTGGAAAACAAATGAAAATTGCCACAAAAACCCTGGGCCATCAATATTTTGTCCCCGTGTAGCCTGGGGTGTCTGCTGTGGTTCTGAATATAGTCATTCTATGAAATCTGATTCCTTCAACTGTTCAGCAGTAACAGACTCACCTGGAGGGCTGCTAAAAACACAGCCTGCTTACCCCATCTGGCTAAGTCCACATGTCTGTCTTTCTTAAGTTCCCAGGTGAAGCTAATGCTACTGGGTTGGGGACCACGCCTTGAGTCTGTTTTTCTAATTTCTGTGTTCAGATCCCAGATCTAGGTCTTTGCTGATAGACCACCATGAGAAAGGATCACAAGCACTAAGGAGGAGTGTGTTAAAGTGAGGTGTGCGGCCAATGCTATTACACAGATGCTTGTCTATGACCGTGCAACCCTCAATGTGCTGGTTCTTCTTTGGTCTCTAAGTATGGCTAGGCCTGGTTAGTTCTTAGATGAGAGGAATCCACATTGCGTTATTTGAACCCCTGCCTTCTAATTTACTGTGTCCAGATGTTCACAAATGAAGCTTTCCATAAAGAGAGGTGTCTGAATATTACCACTCCCAAACAGGCATAATTATTAGAATATTAGCAAGAATTTCAGAGCACCCAAATTCGTTATCAATGTAAATACTACTGGACTAACATGAGTGCTGGGAGCATATGGAAATGGACTCAAAATACTTTGGCACAGTGTGTGTTTACTGAGAGACTAGCTCTAGTATCCTTGGCACTAGGCAAGAGGTAAGTGAAGGTGATATTTTTTGCAGCTAAAGCTGCCTTCCCCCGCCCCTTGGGAAACTATAGAGCAGGGAGCAGAGTGGAGTGAAGGGACAGAGGCCATCCTGGTTAACTCCTTACTTCTCATTTACCAAGACGAGTCATGGAAAGGACCGTTGTCATCGCTCCATCTAACACAAAAGGAATAAAGAGACTGACTCGAAAGTTCAGTTTAATCATATACCCTGTGCTTCATGGGCTCACGTGGCTTTATTTAATTTTCTCTGTCTAGCCAGATAATTTTGCTCTGTATAATGATTATCATAAGAAGCCAAGGACTGACTACTAAGGGAAGAGAGAAGCTAAGCACTGCCATGTTTGAAAACTTAGATTACTGCCACCCATTGTTCCAAAGGAAGGTAATTCACAGTCATTGAACCGTGTGGCAGAGTGAAGACTCTAAATGCTTTAGCAGCGTTGAATCTGAGAGAACTAAACTTGGATAGGGAGAGGATTTTCTCCTCTTCCTCTTCATCCTGGGAATAGGATGACATCACATTGACTCTGTGAACTATGGGTAATGAAGAAAATCTAAAGGCTTAAAAGACTTAAAACCCATGCTAATGTAAATTGAAGGATAACCAGCATGCTAAAGCGGTAGTGAAACAAGTTTCCACTTACCCAAAAACTAAAGAAAAAAGCTTGCTTCGAAAACCTAGTTATCAACTACCATTAAAATATAGTGTCAACCATCCTGGTATAGCTCCCGTTTTTCCACACGTTACAGTCAACATGCACATAAAAACAGGGTATGTTGCTGTCTTGATGCCTTTATACAATGACCTAAATTGAAATGGCTAATGTTTATAAAACTGTGCCAATTAAAATGTTTTCATTTTTGGGACTGGAGAGATGGTTCGGGGGTAAAAGCTTGCACTGCTCCTGCAGAGGAGCCCAATTCAGTCCCCAGCATCCTTGCCAGCTGGCTTACAACTGCCTCTGGCCTGAGCTCCCTGGGATCTACCACCCTCTTCTGACCTCCACAGGCACCTGTACTCATGTGAACACAACTACATAAACACATACACACATATGCATACAATGAAAATAGAATAAATATTTGAAATATTTACATCCTTCCCAACACCTCTCCATCCCTGTAATAACCATTCTTAGCAGTCTGAGCTCCACCCTTCCAGGTATCTCTGGATGTAGGTATACTTGAATTTGTGTTTATTTCTATGTGGGCTGAAATACTTGGAACAGATTCTCATATTTTATCCTGTTATAAATTTTAGAAACAGACAATAGGGTTTGGATCCTTCCAAGTGAGTACATGGATGTCGACTCTGGTCTCTTTCAAAACTAAGTGGAGATTGTATAAATGTATCATATTTAATCCTTTCTGAGAAAATGGACCTTGTTTTATTTTGCTGTTTCTCCAGTGGTATTACTGGCATCTTTATAGTAAATCCTTATGTATGTGCCTTTCTTGAGGATTTTTTTTTTAAATTTTCGAGACAGGGTTTCTCCATAGCTTTTTGGTTCTTGTCCTGGAACTAGCTCTTGTAGACCAGGCTGGCCTCGAACTCACAGAGATCTGCCTGCCTCTGCCTCCCGAGTGCTGGGATTAAAGGCATGCACCACCACCGCCCAGCTGTATGTGCTTTTTTTTTAAATAAAGGTATTAATTAAGGGTATAGGACATTAATTCTAGACCTTAGCTGTGTGTTCTGTGAATTAATTATAAATCCTTTTTTGTCAAAATCATAGCTAACTAATATTTACATAAAAATAAAGTAAAATTAATTAAACATACCATATTGATAAAGTCTCCCCCAATTCTAAAGTTCTTTTATAGAAAATAAAATAGGGTATTTTCGGGGGCAACATGAATATAAGATTTCAAATAGTAGTAAGTTAGTCTTCACCTCAGTTTTCCACAGGGTCTAGAATTAGACTCCATCGAAATCATGATCACTTACCAGCAAAAGAACCTGAGAAAAGCCATCGAACACTGTTCTTTATGTCATTGTGGAAATAAAGAAAATAGTACTAACTAAATTATACAGGATACATCACAGATAGATACTACATCAGGTCGCTATGACATTGCCCATCCGCATGCCCAGAGCTTCTCTCTCTTCCTAGCAGATGTGGATGGATGCTCTAGCACAGGATTTGGGATCAGGCATTTCATACAACCACACTAACCCAGACAAGGAGGCAAAGTTTACACTCCTGGGGTGAAACTGACCAATAGGGATAGGCTGGGGAATCATTCTTTCTCTCATTTCCATGAATTATTGCACAGCAATGTTTCTTCCACAACAGAGTCTGGGGAAGACATCAGCAGCCAGTGGATACACCTGCCTCTCCTCTCCGAACATGCAGTAACATCTGCATGCAGTAGTTCCTGTTCAGAAACGCATCACCTTGCTCTAGGTCCACTTACATTTTCTTACACCTATACCTTGTTTTGAACCTCCCAGATTAACAAAGTGTTTGGGGTACCAGCCTCTTAGACCTCTCAGGGTTCAGAGAGAATACTATGGCAAGCAAGGGGCTTAGCAAGATCTGAAGGTGAAATGATTTCTCCACTATGTGTTTTTCCACATCAGTTTTGTTATTGTTCTGTTTCTATTCTAATTTTCCCGTCCTACTTCTAATTCCTCCTAGCTTCTTCTAGCTTCTTCCTTTATTCTAAAAAACTCTTCTTCTTCAGGAGTATTGAAGCAATAAAGAAATTACTCTCATTGGTAAGATATACATTGTCACAGCAAGACATAAGGAGCTGAGCTGTTTACCATGGCAACACAAGGATCCAACACCATAGAAGCAAGACCATACCAGATTGGGGCACAGTGCCCAATGACAACTTTGAGACCCAGATCCATTGTTAGTAGATTGGCAAATGAAGAATTGGCATGCTTTTCTTAGTAACCTTGGTTGGACATTTGTGACTCTGACCTTGTAAGTAGCTGTAAGGTTTCAAACTTATGATCCATTTAAACAAGTCTTTAGTCTGGTTTGAATTTGCTAATTTGAACTGAGCCAAATGGGTGCAGTTAGCCTGAGCAAAAGAACAAGGCAGGTTGTTAAGTGTCCGCAATTCTTGTAGGACAAATAGATCCAGGTATAAAGCATGTCTCAGTATATATTCTATGTATCAAAACTATACAGCTAAATGAAAAGTCATTCTTCTGACCACCCACAGATATATATGCCCAGGAGATGGAATATTTTCATGAGATAACCACATAAGCACTGGGGAAACACCCAAAGCTGTTCATGGGGAAAAGTGAAGTGGCACATGAGAGAAATTACAGATACAGGCAACCAGTTCTCAGAGTCAGTGGTCCTGTAAGCCTTGCTAAACACAGTTATCTGCATCAGAGATATGTGTTGATGCCTGAATTATCAGTTGCCCTATGCTGTATACTTCCGCAGCCTCCAACACCAGATAAAGCAGTATTTTGAAGTAAATAAGTTGAATATATGTGTACAAGATGACCAATAACTGAGTTCATGTCAATTTAATAACACTTTACCTTTATCGAGCATTATTTATTACCTTTTATATTTCATAATATGCAAAAGATGCCATTCTTGCCCTTCAATGCTGTATAATATAGGAATTAGAGTATATAATTTATAATTATTTCTAATGAATCAGATTTTAAGTATTTTAATGAGAAGCAAAAGTTAATGTTGACTATACAGAATTTTAAACCTTGACATACAAAGGGGTCTCACAGGGTGCTCACACACTTGGAAGCTAATCACATAACTGTCTCAAGTTTGCTAACGGTGCTGCCGGCATTTTATCTGCAGGAGCTGTGGAGCGGGTGAAGAAGATCCGGGACTACGCTTTCGTGCATTTCAGTACCCGAGAAGATGCAGTTGAAGCTATGAAAGCTTTAAATGGCAAGGTAATGCAGGAGAAAATAAAATGCTTACCGATTCCAGCCCAGCTTGGTATGGACATGCTATACCAAAGAGTAATTTAAGGAGTCCATCATACCCCAGCTTTGTCCATTGCTGACAGTGGTCTTGGGGATGTGCAGAAGAGAAATAACAGCTAAAGATACAAAGGAAAAAGAGGTGACTAAGTGGCAAATCCTAATTCAATTTTTTTCTGACTTGGACAAGTCATTAGTCCTCAGCTTTCTTAGAAGAAGGAATTAAAGTTTGCTTCCCCTGTCCTTGTTAGTATTCTATTGCTGTGAGGAAGCATCATGACCAAGGCAACTCTTCACAAAGAAAGCATTTAATTGGAATCTTGTTTATAGTTTCAGAGGGGAGTCCATTATCATCATGGCAAGGAACAAGCAGGGGGCAGGCAAGCATGGTCTTGGTAAAGCAGCTGAGAGTTTTGCATCTTGATCTGAGAGAGAGAGAGAGGGCCTGATGTGGACTTTAAAAACCTCAAAGCCACTCCCAGTGACACACCTCCTCCACCAAAGCCACACCTTCCAATCCTTCTAAATAGTTATCAACTGAGACTAAACATGAAAGCCTGGAAGCTTTTGGGGGGCATTCTCGTTCAAACAACGTTCCAATTATCTCTAATTATTACACTTTATTACCAGTAACTGATGATGGTTGGTGAAAAAGAAAATGTCAAGATAGCTGTCATTCTTTCCTCAATATTTGATCTTCCGAATACTGGAGGCTTAGTATGCGTCTCCTTGCAAAGAGTGGGGTCTGGGAGAAAATCACCTTCTGTATTCCTAGTGTTCATTTATTTATAGAAACCTATGTAGTATTTACAACAGTCCAATAAGCACTGAAACCTGTCTAGGGGCCATTGATCTGCTAGTTGTGTCCAGGACACAAACTAATCAAAGAAAAACTGTTTGTCAAAGAGCTGAGAGTCTAGAAAACAGGGCCACAGACACCTCTGCAAAGCAGTCAGTTCAATGTTATTAGAAAACATTTAAAAGTAGAAAATTCAAATAAAGAAATGGGTCGTTAGACATTCAGAAAACCACATAGATGAGGAGATGCTGTGCAAAAGAACCTATGAAACTTGGATATACTTTGAATAGGCAAATTATAGCTAGACAAATCTGTCCTCACAGCAGAACTTGGGTAGATCCAGAGAAAATCTGAGAAGAGAAAATTTGGTGAGAGCAAAATGCCTAAGAGACTATTATGCCCCTTGAGGCTTCTCTCAGACAAGGTTCTGGTAGATGATGTTCGGCTAGGAACTCACTCCAGAAATGTGAGAAAAGGGGATTCAAAAACACAAGGTCAGATGCTAGAGCTGGCAGGATTCTGGCAATAAAGGCACAAGAGAGGGAGCGGGAGAGTTAGTAGAATACTGAATTGAGAAGAACTGTGGAGAGCAGGGCCCTTTGAGAGGGGCATTGATCTAGAATCATGCCACTCTGAGGCTTTATCTGAAATGTCTTTGGTCAAGAATACAGTGGGCCCAAGATGACCTCTGATGGAGGGCACCAGGAAAACACAACCTAAATTCACTGTTCATACCCAGAGTTTCTTGTTGGCCAAATCCCATGACAATGCAGTGGCCCAGGAGCCCTGAAGAGAACCTTATGTGGAGCAGAGTGCGGGCTGGATATTGGTGGTGATTGGATCTGGAGGACAAGGGCGAGGCTTCTTAGCACAGATTCCTTCAAACACAAGGAAGCCTGGGGCATGTGCAGCCTCAGGGACCCAGCAATATCTTAAATCCCCTAAGGAGGGGCTGGAGAAATGGCTCAGTGGTTAAGAACACTGACTGCTCTTCCAGAGGTCCTGAGTTCAATTCCCAGTAACCACATGGTGGGTCATAGCCATCTGTAATGAGAACTAGTGCCCTCTTCTGGTGTGCAAGCATATAGACAGACAGAATACTATATACATAATAAATAAGTAAATAAATAAATCTTTAAAAAAAAAACCCTAAGGAAGGAAGTGGCAACTCTGAAGTATTTTTTTTTAAAAGAAGAGGACTAAAAACACTATAAAGTAAAATCAATTTATATTTAAATGTACCTATGACCAAAACATTATTTTTCATTGATTATCATACTAGTATCATAAAACTGTTACTACTTCAAAAACAATTTGTAAGCTAACTTTCTCTTAGCAAACTTGCCTAAATGTACTGAGAAGACCCAGCAATTATAAACTCAATGATAAATAATATGCCAGAAAAATTCCAATGGGAAACTGTTCAAGCTATTGTCGTTTTGTTTGTTGGCTTGTTTGTTTGTTTGTTTAAGGAAAGGAGCCTTTATTTTGGCTCAACATTTAAGAGACAGTCCATTGTGGTGGGGATGGGATGGTCCAATTCTCTTCTGCCTACACTGACGGAAGAGTGGCTTTCACTGTAACAGTCCCTATGCCAAGACTAACTGTAAGTCACGTGATCATACTATGTTTTGCTGTTTTAGCAAGCACATACTGAACCTTAGTGAATCTACAGAAAAATATTAACAAATAGGTAATTAAAAATGCTTTCCCCGTAACAAAATTTTAAATTGTTTGTAGACTTATCAGTCCTGCTTTCTTCCAAAGTATCTCAAGCCAATAACAGGAGCTTGGAGTAGCTGGTTACATTATGTCGAGATGGAAACTCAGTTATTACTTGTACCTAAACATTTCTATAACAATGTTTACAAATACGTAGCTAATTATGCATTATTATTACTAGTAAGTTATTTCTAGTAAATACTAACAACTGCTGTTTAATCGTAATATAAAATTTTTTTCCTAGGCTTCTTAGTACACCTATGGATATTTATATTTATTAGACAAAGTGAGAGTTTGACTGTCTACTGTAAAGTAATGATCATATTTACAATTCAAGGACACCAGTGAAATGGCACAGGGTGTCTAATAAGATGACTCAGAGGGTAAAAGTGTTCATATCAAGCCTGGTGATTCTGATTTCACTCCTCAAGACTCACACAGTGGACACAGAGAATAGTTTTCTGACCTTCATATCCACCTTTTTGTTTCTAGGTATTATAAAAGTTCTTTCCTTTTTATTTCTTTCTTTTCTAAATTATTTGCTTGTTTATTTATTTTGGTTTTTTGAGACAGGGAGGGTATCTCTATGTAGTCCTGGCTGTCAAAGAACTCACTCTTTACATCAGACTGGCCTCAAACTCACAGAGACCATCCTGTGTGCCTCCTGAGTGCTGGAATTAAAGGTGGACGTCACCACTTGGCTGCTGCAATCATTCCTACGGGCGTTGTACCTTAAGTTGTACCTGACTGGAGAGCTCTCAGCCTCCCTCTCAGCTATATCCCAACCCCTGCCACCCCTATTCATCTGCTCCCCGCTTCTCAAACATTTGCCTTACAAGGACAATGCAAGAGTTTAGCAGGTTCCTCTTCCTTAAGCCTCTACCTAGACTCCTCTCCCTCCCCAGGAAACGCTCACCTATTATGTAGCTGCTTTAGTGAGCCATTTGGATAGGCCTGATAGGACTTCATCACCATGCTATTGATAAATGATAAGATATCTTTAATGATTTCCATCACCTTCATTTATTATGCTGCTTAATTTGTTTTGCACCCATAAAGATCTCCAGCTTTTTATACTCACATAACTATGTAATTTTAAACACCTAAATCACACATAATAGAAAATACTGAGTAATTGTATGTCTCATTGATTATCTCTGTATTATAAACTCAGTAGTCAACATAGCATTGTTAAACCTGTCGACACTTGTGCAGTTTGACCAACAAAACCACCCAGAGAATAGTCAACTGATGCAGAAGCGTGAACCTAATTAAGAGACAGAAATGAAGAAAGGCAAGTCAGTAAGAATGCAGCAAATGGTAGACCCTCTGTATGGTACTGAGTTGTCAGTTTGCCTTTTCCTTGCTCTCCACACAGGTGCTGGATGGTTCCCCGATTGAGGTGACCTTGGCCAAGCCAGTGGACAAGGACAGTTATGTTAGGTACACCCGGGGCACAGGTGGCAGGAACACCATGCTGCAAGGTGAATACACCTACCCTCTGGGCCATGTTTACGACCCCACCACAGCCTACCTTGGAGCTCCTGTCTTCTATACCCCCCAAGCCTATGCGGCCATTCCAAGTCTTCATTTCCCAGCAACCAAAGGACATCTCAGCAACAGGGCCCTCATCCGGGCCCCTTCTGTCAGAGGTAACACAATTTAGTGCTGGGTTTACTGTAACTCTTACAGTTCAAATGACTGATAAACTATAGTTCTAATGGACTATAAATTACAGTTCTGTAGCCTTAGACAGATTGGATGGATTCACTGGGAGAAAAAGACTAGAAAATTATTTGTTAAAAATCAAATATTTCAGTGTCTCTTATTTTATAGGAATCTATTTTTTTTTCACATCACAACTGGCTATTGAAAACTACTTGTCAGAAGTTGGTACTAATAAGTCTGGTATACAATTAGATCCTTGCATGGACCCATAAAATACATACAGAATACAGCCTAGCGCCATACCCATCGTTCCCTGCTCTCTGTTTTAGACTACTATGTGGCACTAACATGTAATTAGACTGAGTGCAGAACTTCTAAGGGAAAGAAGCATGGCCCGACGGAAATCAGCTCAGACAGCGAAATCACTTGAAGGCCCATATGTACTTGATGGACACACTTTGCAGGCCAATCACAAATTATCATCCATACGGTTCATTTATATGAAGGATTCTCATCTGAACACTCTCCCAGATCCATGTGTTATGTTTGTCTATGTGTTGGTGACAAGGGCTTATTATCTATTCCAGGCTGGCCTTGAACTCACAACGTCTGCCTCGGCCTCCTGAGAATTGTAATGGCAGATGTACACCACTCCGGCTGTGTGTGGTAATGTTGAAGAAGTCAAACTCTTAAGGAAATTAGTGTTTCTTTAGTATATAGGAAGCCAAATAATTTCAAAATAGAAAACAAATTCAATCCCACTGCCAGACTAGAAATATTTCATGTTTGAATCTTACACAGACTCTCTGTTTGAGCAGGTTTCTGAGCTCAGGAAATTCAATATTTATATGAAGTTACTTTTCTCTGCTTTGTACTATATGTCACTGAAGTTTTCTTGGGTATGGCTAACATTATCTGGATCCCAATCCTGTTTTCCCTATATGATAGCAATCTGGAAAATAGGAACAAATGATGCATTTAAATCCACTCTTGGAAGAGCCCCGTCCAGATTTCTGTGGATACTATTACATGGCTATATTGCATTCTTTTTCAGGGAGAAATGAATTGAGCATTTTAAGACCTCTTCAATGGACTTAAAAGTTCTACGCTCACAATACAATCACCCCTACCAAAATTGCAATGTAAAAGTAATAACCAACGTCTTATCCAAAATACTTTCTACATATTATAACAAATTATATCATCGAAACCTTATGCATATAAATAATATATCACTAATTAATCCATATATCTTCCATGTTATCAACCAGTTGTGATGTAGAAGAAAGCAAACTTCATTCCAAGGGAAAAATAATACATAGCATTTACAAATATGTAATCAATGAATAATATTTATGGGTGAAGAGTAATCAACCTAATGGTTCATATTCCTTTGTGTCACCAATAGGAAATCAATGTAGCAATGTGGCAAAACAAAAATCAAAAGGAATCTGTGTATGAAACTCAACGGAAATCTAAGCCCCACATTGACAACGCATAATAGAGAGTGGTAAACTTAAAAAAGAAAAATAAATGCTTTCTAAATGTTTTTCTGATGACTCATTGGGGATGTGCCAATGAAATTCATTCTGGCTTCCTGGCAGTGTGGCAGTCACTGTGATAGTCCCTACGCCAGTCTAACTGTAATTCAAGTGGTCATATTATATTGGGACATTTTAATAACTTTATACTAAACCTTAGTGATCAAAAAAATATTAGCAAAAAGGTAATTAAAGTGCCGTTCTCTCTGGCAAAATTTGAAATGACTTGTGTTCTTATCGATCCCCTGGAATGAACTGATGTCTTCCTAAGGAGCTTTCTCCTTCCCTGATGTTGGCCCTTACCTGAAGTTGAGTTTCATTTCACCAGAGTCTGCGGTTATCTGTCCATCCTCAGGGCAGTAATCAATGTGACTTGGGCTAACTTTTCCATTACAGTAAGATTCAGGGTGATTTTCTGGTGGTTTGATTCGGTTTAATGCCTTCTTACATTCCTAGAAATTTACATGAATGTCCCTGTAGGGGCCGCGGGAGTGAGAGGACTGGGCGGCCGTGGGTATTTGGCATACACAGGCCTGGGCCGCGGATACCAGGTCAAAGCAGACAAGCGAGAAGCCAAACTCTATGACCTTCTGCCTGGGATGGAACTCACCCCGATGAATCCTGTCTCTCTAAAACCACAAGGGATTAAACTTGCTCCTCAGGTAGGTAATATTACTGCAGAGGTGGTTAAGTTGGCCCCGGACCCATTGTTTGAATGGTTGGCATTGATGCTTAATTGGGCTACTGTTCTGTGACCATCAGCTTAACAGATTCAGGAGAGCGGCTGAGGCTGGCTGCCATTCTGGCACTAAAAGGCCCTTCATTGCACTTAATCACAATCCAGCAAAAATATAAAACAAACAAAAAAAATGGAAAAAGAAAGTCAACCATAATCTTAAGTGAAAATAACATGGAATAAGACCTTTGCTCAGAATAAATGCTTATGAAGCA
The DNA here is from genome assembly GCF_018167655.1 of Microtus oregoni. NCBI lineage: Eukaryota > Metazoa > Chordata > Mammalia > Rodentia > Cricetidae > Microtus > Microtus oregoni. Next base: position 28,266,785 of record NW_024543071.1, on the reverse strand, counting down.
GGTTGGTCAAGAACAGAAGAGAAGTGGAGTCATAGCTAGGAGCATTTTGTTGACTGTTTAGGACATGTATGTATGGTATTAAAAGAACAACAACAATAGACATGACAACATGGATGGAGAAAGCCTCCTGGACTTCAACCCCCACAAAGAACTATAGGCAACTGAGTAAAGCTGGAAGCAGGAAAGGCAACCTTTCCCAGGGAGGAAAATGCCAATTGGTTGTGTGGTGTCAAGGAGTCAGCACTAAAAACATCCATACAAGTAACATCATACAGACAGAAGAGGTTATTTCAGAATATATATGTATACATACACATACTACATATACATACACAATAATAATTAATAAAGGAGGCCATGAATTTCAAGAAGAGTAGGGAAGGGCATGCAGAAGGCTTTGGAGGGAGGAAAAGGAAGGGAGAAATGTCATTATATTATAATCTCAAAAAATTAAAGGGACACAGAGAGAGAGAGAGAGAGAGAGAGAGAGAGAGAGAGAGCATTCCAGCATGGAATCTAGGTAAAAGATTAACTATAAAAATGCCATCCGTCATGTAAAGTCTTCTAGAATGCTTTTTATTGGGCAATGTCATGATGGTAAGTGTTGTTTGCTTTCATTTAATACTCTGCCTGTCCATGTTTCTGTGTAGCTGTGAGTTTTTGTTACTAGTGGGCACTGAAAGTTATAAGGTCATTCCAATAGGAAAACTAAAGACCATTTTGAAAATGAGAACCAAACAGACTCAGTCCCTGGTAAGCCCAGGTTATCCCATGCGTGGGTACCCCGTGTTGCTCCCTCTGAAGCCACTTGGCTGTGGACTTTGGGGGAAGCTTCCTTGCCCTCAGGAGGAAGGCAGAAATATAGCTTTGTTTTTCTTTCTTATACCTTTAAGTAATGCTTCTTCAAACTCTAAGCAAGCATTAAAAAAAGAAGAAGAAGAAGAAGAAAAATGTCTATTGCAGTGGTAAACAAGAACCATTTGTTTAAAAAAAATAACATTTATTGGGCTTCTCTAAGGTGCCATGTGTGCGAGACACTAGAGATGCAAAAATGAATCTAACAAAATCCTTGCAATCATAAATCATATGGCAACCCAGTGAGAAAATACTGACCCATCAAGATATAATTACAGAGAAACCAGGTACTGTGGTGAAAAAGTCATTCTGAGCAAAACTCTGCTTTTCCATTAAATGCGGGAAGAAGTCAGCCATAGTGAAAGGTATCTACCTAATCTGTCTCTGAATTTTTACGACCATAGTGGAAAAATCGAAACCATGCCACCCCAGTCACCTTGGCTAGAGACCAACCCCCATGGCAGAGGTAGGAATCTCCAACCAGTAGACAGGGTTCCAAACTGCCCTGCCCAGCCAGCAGCTGCAGAGGCCACACCCCTCAGCGTGTTTGCTCAACTGGCATAAATGGGCAGACAGCTGATCTATTAGTAAAAGCTGACAATTGCTCGGGAACCTCAGAGCATGCTCTATAAACAACAGAAGGTGACACCAAGGGCTTTTTAATAAAGAAAAATAAGCGTAATCTTTAAATTAATAAACTGGAAAACGTCGTGAGAGACAGCAGCTGGGTTAAACGTGAGAACCCTGAGCTAAGAAGCTCTGTCCGGAGAGCCGGGAGGCATTGTTGAGTTGCACTGCTCTTGTCTCCGCTTCGAGCCTGTTCCACACACATACTGAATCTGTGTGTGAAGGGCGGGTCAGGACCTCAGCAGCACCAAAACCGGCGTTAGAGTAAAAAAACCATGAATGTTTTGAGAAAAGATTCTGTTTGGGGTGCTTAAAATGGTAAAAAATAAACATGCAGATAGATAGCAAAACCAGATTGTCCGGGGCTGGAGAGATGGCTCAGCGTTTAAGAGCACTGGCTGCTCTTCCAGAGGAACCAGGTTCAATTCCCAGCACCCACGTGGAAGCTCACAACTGTCTGTAACTCCAAGGTCTAACATCCTCACACAGACATACATGTAGACAAAACACCAACGCATGTCATAAACAGCTAAAAGCGGCACATTGCCAAGTAAGTTTTTAAAAATCACCACACATAAATACCTAGTAGGGTTTATTAATAAATCCTAAATCCTGAGCCAAGGGCTGGAAAGATGGTTCAGTGGTTAAGAACACTTGCTGCTCTTACAGAAGACACAGGTCGGGTTTCCTGACACCCACATAGTGGCTCACTATCTGTAGCTCCAGTTCCAGATATGCTGACCCCTGTAGGCACCACGCAGATGCTGCACATATACACAGTCAAAACACTCACATACACAAAGTCCAAATATATGAAACAAGGCAAGAAAATGACATTTTTGAAACTTTTCAAAATCAAAATGATTTTTTTCAAAAATGTGAAGTTAAAAAGCCTACGACAAATGACACATGGCCAAGAAACCTTCTCTGGCTAATTTCCCTCAGCCACTCTGAACAAGGGCTGTGGGGGGCAGGAATATGCAGATCTGCCCTCACAGTGTATTGCACCAATTTCCTAAACCCGGAATAAACAAAATAAATAAAAATAGAACAAAAAATATGAAGAATTATTAAGTTCATAGTGCGTGAGTGCATGTGTGATGTGTGTGATGGGAGTGAATGGTGTGAAAATGATTTTATGAACTATAATAGACATTTACAGCTTAAATGGAGTTCGGATCGAGTTCCACTTAAATTTTATGAGTTGTTAAGCTACATGGCATTTTCTCTTTTCTATTAGTAAAAACTGAAGGTCAGAACTTGGAACCTAAATGCCAGAGAAGCAATGCAAATGCGACATTTGGGAGAGAAATCATTTCTTTTTCTACTCTTGTAGATACTAGAAGACATCTGTCAGAAAAATAACTGGGGACAGCCAGTGTACCAACTGCATTCTGCCATTGGACAAGACCAAAGACAATTATTCCTATACAAAGTAACTATCCCAGCACTGGCCAGCCAGAATCCTGCAATGTGCGTACTCTCCCCCAGCTCCTAGCAATAGAGATTCTAGAATGAGATTAGCCTGTGTGTTCTGTGTATTTGATCATCGCTCCAGTGGCAGTCTCAAGTCTGCTACCTACTCCTTCGTAATTAAATAAGGCAGAGAGATGCCCAGCAGGGATGTATGCCCTAGCTGTTAGATGGCTTCTAAAAACCCCAAAGTTTCATATAGCACAAGGACTCTAGGATAACTGACTAAGGGAACCGGGGCTGGTTAGAGGTCAGAGGGGAATAAAGGACTATATATAACAGGTTCCTTCTGCAGCGTTCAGGTCGACACAAGTGACCCTCAAGACGTTGCCACTTACTGCATAACCTTCTGACCTACCTTTTAATTTTATATCAAAGATATGATCTGTTAGTAGATATCACCTTCTGGATTTTACCTCCAGACTACATGTATATATTTTAGGAATGACGCATACCTAAGAAGTGTCATATAGTAAAACTTACGCATGTTCCCCAGAAATGCCATACCAAATTGCTAGATCAATTCACAAATAGTCCCATGCATGTGTATATGTAGAATTTTTATTTTTGCAGCAAACAGAATGGAGAAACCCTATAGAATCCCACCATGAATCCTCTTTAAAAGCTAAAACTGCCTTTGGTTTTTCATCTGACTGGGTGCCTAAGTTTCTGAATAATTCACGTGACCGGCTGTGTTTTCCAGCCACCCGTTCACACCTCCGAAGCTAAGTGCCTACGTGGATGAAGCAAAGACGTATGCCGCAGAGCACACGCTACAGACCTTAGGCATCCCCACAGAAGGAGGGGACGCCGCGACTACAGCAGCCACAGCCGCATCCGCCACTGTGTTCCCAGGTACTGGGGGCCCGGATCATTTGTGCCAGACATTACAGGCTGCAGAGTGTCTGGATCCCTTCTTTGTAGGAGCCTCAACTTCAATAGTTCTGACTTGCACCTTGTGCCGACGGGAAAGCTACCGGGAACTGAATCAGATTAGCCTAAGCCGGCTCCCATCTGCCTCTGTGTTAAGTGGCTGTGTGACCTTGAATGAGTCAACACCCAAGTGTGGTGCAGATTGTTTGTTGGGTTTTTTTTCTCCTAGTAAGAGATTTTGGTATTATTATTAGCAGATATTTAACTGAGCGCTTGCTAAGAGCTGGGTACTCATCGAAGCACTCAGCAAGCTTGATATTTCCCCAGGGACCCCTACGGTACTTTGCAGCCTTATGAGAATGTAATCCCCTCATATTACAGATATAGAAGCCTAAAACTGGGGAGGTTAAACAACTTGGCCACTATTGGTTAACCTTTGGTTGGCTCCTACTTTTTATGTTTTATTTGTGTCTGTATGACTGTGTGTCCATGCCAATTTGTGCATATACGTGTAATATAAATATATGTTTGTTTGCAAGTGCGTATGTGGAGGCCAGAGGTCAGGGTCAGCTGCTTTCCTCTATTAAATTTCACCTCTTTTGTTCTTTTAAGATTTATGTGTATGTGTGTGTACACATGTGTGTGTTTGTGTGTGTGTGTACATACGTGTGTGTGTGTGTGTGTGTGTGTGTGTGTGTGTGTGTGCATGCAGGTTCCTGAAGAGGCCAAAAGTGTTAGATCCACTGAAGCTGGAGTTGCAAGTGGTTGGGCACCCAGCATGAGTGCTGCAAATCAAAGTCCAACCACTGTGTGAACAATATGTGGTCAGTCACAGAGCCTTCTCTCCAGCCCCACTACCTCATCTCTTCATCTCTTGAGACAGTGTTACCAGATAAGTTGAGGTTCCCATTAAGGGTTCTTAGTCTGTTTAATGTAAGAATTTAGAAATGAAAGCTTGAGGACAGGTACATTAGAGGTTAAGATCAGATAGATAGATAGATAGATAGATAGATAGATAGATAGACAAATAGACAGGTAGACAGACAGACAGATGATAGATATACAGATAGGTAGATAGACAGACAGACAGATAGACAGATAACAGGCAAGCTGGCTATAAATCTCGGCAGCTTCCAGAAAGGAAATGGGGGAAAAGTCCAGAGTGCCAGGGAAAGCAGGCTTAGCTTTTCATCCAAAAACAGGAAGAAAAGGTGTCTTTCTGTTGGTAAAGTGAGATAGCTTTTCCAGTTCTCCACGAGTCCAAGGCTAACCCCATTAGTTACTGAACTTTTCAAACTGTTCTTGCAACATTACAACAATGGTTTGTGCCAATTTCAAAGACTTTTTATAGTGTGGTTCATGTTACTTTTCTAAAGCAAACCAAAAGTGTAATTCTCAGGGTTCTTGTGATGAGGGGTCTTTTAAGCATTTGTAATAGATAAAAATAAGCCAGTTCACAGTGTTTAACAAAAAAAAATCTTTTTAAAAAATTACTTGTGTTGTGGTGATAATTAAGCCACTGTAAAAGTAATGTAGTATCTCCTCTACTGGAATACCCGGTCTCTAGTTATTCATATTGTGTGAAGGAAGTTTTTGTTATTTATTTATTTTATTTATTTATTAATTTATTTTGAAACAGGGTCTCTCTCTCTAGCCCTGGTTGTCCAGGAACTCTCTATGTAGACCAGACTGCCTCAAACTCACAGAGATCCTCCTGCAATTGTTCTGGGCATGTTGGGATTAAAGGCATGAACCACCATGCCCTGATATTTTTAATATTTTACGTGTGAGTTTTTAGGCCAAGAGAGGTTTCAACAGAACCAGACCCAAGGAATCTACCATTAATATGCCCTGCCAGCTCCTCAACAGCCTGCGTCACATATGCATTTCTGTAGACACTTCCCTGGGAAAGTTCTGTATTGCTAGTCAGCAACATAGGGTACCTTTCTGTTCACTGGACCATCTCTCTGAGGTCTCTATTTGCTGAGGTGAAGTAAGCCTGACACAGGGAAGTTGATTCTCCCTGGAGAACGCCATCTTCAATCTTCAGATTGTATTCCAGCTAGGTGGTGTTTGTCTTTAATCCCAGCACTCAAGAGGCAGAGGCAGGTGGATCTCTATGAGTTTCAGACCAGCCTGGTCCAAGTGTGAGTTCCAGGATAGCTAGCAAGGGCTATAAAAAAGACCCTGTGTCAAAAAAACCTATAAAAGCAAAACCAAACCAAACAAACCAAACAACCCCACCATTGCTATTCTTCACAACTGCACCCTCTCAGAGTACATTTTCATCATACATATCTTTTGTTTTAAGCAAATGCCAATTTTCCATATTGCTGAAAGACACAACGTTCCAGAAAAGGAGGAAAATCTGAATTCCTCTCATAAATTCTCTCTGCCTCCTCCTCCAGGCTATGCTGTCCCCGGTGCCACTGCCCCTGTGTCTGCAGCTCAACTCAAGCAAGCAGTAACACTTGGACAAGACTTAGCGGCATATACAGCCTATGAGGTCTACCCTACTTTTGCAGTGACTACCCGAGGAGACGCGTATGGAGCCTTCTGAAGATTTCTTTCCTCTAAGAATAAGACTCCCAGAATGTTCGGTAGATGATACGAACCTCGAACCAGATCCCCTTGTGGTCATAAGTCATAACTTCCCCAAAGCAATGCCTTTCCTGAGACGACATGACTTACTGTATTACTCATGAAATGTGAATCTTATTCCTCAACAAAATCAAATCTAAGGAGCCTTTTGCTTAAAAGAAATATGAAGAGCCACTACCAGCAAAAGTTATTCTTCCAAAGATCCTGAGTGTCTCAGGAAGGTGATAAAAACCCTAACAAATTAGTGTAAGCTCTCTTAGTACCAGGAACTGGGGCCCAGGATGAGCTAGGCAGTCAGCAGCAAGGCGCAGACAGGAAAACTCGTGTCTCAGTCACTGGCTCAGAGCTGAAGCCGCACTCACGAAATCAAGAGACCATAGGAAAGCAGGAGGCTTTGTAAGAGGTATTCACCATCGCCTACGGGGTAAGCCCAGTCCTAAGCTCATGAAAACTGAAATGGTATAGATTTCATTATCACTTTTGGTCTAGAAATTCTCTCCCTTCAATATGTCAAAGATCAGCATCTTCCTATACCTGCAGCCTCCAGGACTTCCTAGAAATCAATATGGTGTGTTTCAGATATGCTTGAGACAATCTAAGCCCTGTATTTATTCAACACCATAAACCACTCTTTTGCTTCAAAATCCCTGTCCTGCCCAAGGCTGCTCGAACCATAGAAGCTATGCCAACACCAAGAACTATAGTGAAAAACGACTTTTTCTCATCTGGAAATCCTTACATGTCCATACTGTTTTCTGTGATCCCAGACTCATTTTGCTAAACTCAAACACTGGTAAAGTAAATCAGATCTACGTAATACACTATGATATTTTCATAATCAGAAACTGGCCAAAAAGTCCTTTCAAAGACAAAAGGGAACTTGGTTTGCTTTCCTCACTCTGTAGCCCAGGCTGACCTCAAATTTGTGAGCCTCCTTTCTCTCCCATCCCTGTGCTGAGAGAGTTGATGCACAACACCACACCCAGCTCCAGACAGTTATGTTAACTTGAGGTTAACGTTGAATTCTCTACCTAGTTCATATTAAATCCACCAAGCAACAGTGTCCTTCCATTCTTTTGATCTTCTTTCAATATGTGCAGAACAGCTGGGGAAGAAAGGAGAGAGAGCATGCAAGTGCTTAAGCTTGGGAGTGGGCGGAGCTTGTCTCTTAAAGGGACCTTTGCACCTGCATATAGTCAGGGAACTGGTTGCCATATGCTGAGGGGTGATTGTGCCAGGTTCCCAAAGAGCACCAGGATACTTACAATGGTTGCTAAGAGACCATCCTTTCAGAGTTTAGTAAAAGTGCTATTTGCCAAAATGTTCCTGAATATTCAGAACATCTGACAGTGATGTGATGGGGGTGATAGAGTCAGAGATGGAGAGTAAAAGGATGTGAGGCGTTGGTACAGAATATATATGTTCAAAACAGAAAGTCAAAATCCAGTACTGAATCCAAACACTACTCCCATTTCATTAGCGATTTAGGGGACATAGCACTAGAATTTCCATTTTAAAAAAAATGGCTCACATGAAAGTCTGTGGAACTCAAGGGTAAGCCAACACAAAGGTGCAGAAAATATTGTCAACTCCTTAATGGAATTCTGGAATCTAAAATCAAGACAGATTCCATTCAGAGCCAAGGCAATGTCAATCATGGTTGAATGTCTCAGAACCTTCAGGTTCTAGGAATTCCAGCAGGGCATCTAAAGCCAAGACCCGCCCGCTGAAACTCTGGAAGGCTCTGGATTTTCTGGTTTATACTTTCTTCCTCGGATCATTGTGTCACTGAGCATAGGGACACCTGAATTTGGTGGCACATCCAAAATACCTGAAGGGTCACATGTCAATTAGGTGAGAGTGTCATGGGTTCAGGCCTGACCTCTGCCTCCCTGGGGCTCATCTGTGTACTATGGAGCAGACAGATGGAATGACTTTTGGGGTGGGTGGCTATTACTTTGTTATAGCAACATATAGAGAATATTTTAAATTCCATTAGGATATATTTATAGAAAGCGTCCATGTATTGCTACCCTGATAGGCCAAGTTTGGGTGTAATGAGCTTGGATCAAGAGAGAAAATGGATTGTCGTTTTGGGTGGAGGTGTTGTTATTGGACTTTAGTTGTTTTATGTTATTGTTGTTGTTGTTGTTTTCCTTTTCTTTCTTTTTTTTTAAACAGTTTTAGGACAGACTCTATTCATGCAGCTCAGGCTAACCTCAAACACTTCAGTCTCCTGGCTTTGGCTGGCACCACAGGCTTGCACTACCACACCTGTCTCAAAGATAAGCTTGGAAAAGATCAAGTATCAAACCAAAGGCTAGTTTTGCATATCATTTATACTTTAGGTTAGTAAATAAGCAATAACACTGCCTGCCTTTCTGACTTCTAATCCATTTTCCTGGTTCATCCCTGTATACTTCTTAGTTCTTCGTAGAAAAAAACCTTCAAATCAGCAGGGCAACCAAATAAAACAGGCAAAAGACCCTGAACTAAATCATTTTGAAAAAATCTAACAAATTAGCGTTTGGTTTTTAAAAGTCTGGCAAGTAATAGGGTGTTGATAAAATCTGCTGGATGTTACTTGGAATAGAGTAAATGGAACCAGGTGAAACGGAGCCTCTCTTTGCCCCCTGTCAACTGCTCTCCATTCTGTTTTTCCATCCCACACCCTCAGTAAATCAAGAGGAGCAACAGCTACTGCAGTAAACAGAAACTGTCCTAGAGGACTTAAGGTGTGTCCTGAAGTCTACACAAGATACTGCCAAACAGACTTCTCAAAATGTGGCTGGCAAACTACCTCATCTAAGAAAACAGTAACATCGAAAAATATCCAAAAAGGAGGGTCATAAGTTGCTACATAATATAAAGGTTTTTATTTTTTTTTCAGTCACATAGAACAGCAAAATGCTTTATCTATAGTTTTCCGTTTGTATTAATTTTCAAGACATCCTGCTGTTCAGAGGGCAGGCACAGCTTGGATTAACCAGCTCAGTGGCTAACTGGTGCAGGACCACAGTGATCTAAAGGAATGAATGCATCACCTCTCTGGCCAGTTGTCTGAGAGCCACCCTCCCTCTATGGATCCCTCTCACCCGCTTGTTTCTGAGCCCCATTTTCCTCTCCCTCTCCCCGGACTGTGGACCTGAGTCCCACCTTCAAATGGCAGAACCGGCACACCTAGGCCAGGCTGGACATGGGGACAAGATAAAAGATGGCTCTTGGGAATGTTTTCTTACCCTGCCAAGATTCACAGGGTGCCAGAAGAGTCTCAGAGCTTTTGTTGATTCCTTCTTTCCCTCAATTAAGCTAATTATACCTCAAACTAGAGAGTTTCCTGTGTAAATGTTTTCATCTTCCTTTTCCCCTCTGCTTCAGGAATGTTCCCGAACACAATTTGCTTTGCATCCAACTTCAACTCATCCTGTTGCTTTTCAGCTTCCTCTCCAAACTCTTCCCCTTTTCCTATACAAGGCTTCATGACTTTGTAATGGAAAATAGCATCAACTGGTTATGTTCGTGAAACTCTTGTCCTCTGTCTATTGCCTTTACCAATGCTGAGAATTTTACGAGCTGTGCTGGCTGACTCACCTGTTCATTCATGACAGATGTGATCTCTATTTGCTGTGCTCTTTGTTTGCTATGCACCCACCCCTCCTCCAGAAACAATGAATGCAAACACGCAAGTTTCTGCTCCTCTCTGCAGTGGGCAAACAATTGGGGGCCCATTGTGCAGTTTTCAAAATTGAACATGACTGGATAAGTTAGTAGTTTCTGCCACTTGATCAGAATCCCCAAAATAAGCCAGTTCTACCCTGAACCCTTACGCTTCCAGCAGTCCCACCCAATCTGAGCAATTGATTGCTTTTTTTTTTAAGTCAAATGAGTTTTCAAGTATTTCTCCCCAGAAAAGTATCAAAAACTATACAAAAGTAGACAACAAAGGTTTAGCTCCTGGAAAACTTTTAAGTATGGCTGTGAGGGATGTACAAAGTGATCGACAGTGCCCATCAATTGGCACCAGGCTTCATTACTTGAAAGCATTTTGGACATTAAGTATTTTTATTTTCTAAGTTATTAGTGTTCTAAAATTCAAATATCTATTTAACAAGCCACATCTTCATGTTTTGCATTAAATGATTTGCAACACAGTCTTTGTACCTTTCGCAAATACACAATTTTATTTTGAAACTTGTTATTTTAATTCCTAGGAGATATTTGGGAGCTCAAACTGCAAATATGTCTATTTAAATCAATCATCATTATCTTGGTTTAAATATTTAATCACTGGTAATTTTAGTGCATTCCCTTGTAGAAATCTCTTTTTTAAATGGAGTTTCATGGCTGCAATATAGTCAGATATTATCTTCTCTTATCTTTTAGTGAAAAGGAAGCTAAGAGCAAACTGTACCTCCATTTTTCAGGTGTTAACAATCCCCTGCTTCTTTTCATTTTATTGTTATTTATATGGATTTATCTAGAGTACCAAAAGAAAGATAAATTTTAAAAAACAGTATTAAAGAGTATGCATAAAGCACTTATTTTTGTACTTTGAGTACAATGTTTTATAGAGCTAAATGATATAACTAGTATGGTAAAATTATATCATTCTCCTATTTGGAAAATGATCATTGCTTTGGAAAATACAAATATACTGGTCACCTTAGAATCATAAATCAATGAAAATGAGAAATGATGCAATTTCATGGAATTTCAGAATGGTGATATGGCTTTAATTGAATTTTTCAGTAACATAATAAAGTTTTAATAATTATCAACCTGGGTTGCTAACGTTTTTCTTCCCTGAAAACGAAAGGTTTTTTTTTTTCTCAGTAAGCATGCAATTGGTACAGAATCACATGTACACTTGCTTAGTTCTCAGCCTCCATGTTTATGTCAGTTCTTCAGAGTGCATCCTCCAGGAGTGTATGCCATTTTCCAGTCAACCAAGAAAGTGAAAGAAATACCCAGAAACTAAAAAGAGAGAGAAAGAGCCTTCAGACAGGTTAGTGTGTACTGAAGTCAACATTAGCCTGGGGGTATCTGCTAATCCTAAGTGAAAGGAAAATTTCATCAGTAAACTGTCCCCTGAGAACAAATCCTGTTTGTTGATCCCCGAGTTAAAAATGGTTCCAATTTATAAAAGACTTAGTGAGGAATGTTTCTTTCCTCCTCTTCTTTCAGGGTCGAACCAAGGATATTTTCAGCTTCTAGCCAAGGACAAGAATGGAACCATGTCTCTTGGGGGTCCTGCTCTAAACTGCTTGACCAGTTTCTATTTCCTGTTCTCTACACTATCTGGCCTACAAGTCTGCCAACCCTGTGTTAAGATAAGAACATGTATTTTGGTTTCTTTTACGTATAGCATCCCACTTATAGGCACTAAATTCTGGACTAGTTAGGACTAGGCATGGCTGGCCGTGAAAGGAAGTTCAACTAGCAATGGCATGGGGAGCTTGCTCGGGACTCTCATTAATGATCCAGCCCCTTCCATGGTCACCATTAATACAATTCAGTGAGATACCCAAAGCATAAGTAAATATAGGGATAATTTATTACAGAATAAAGTGAACTACTCATAGGGATGGGAGTGAGCAACAGCCAGAGAGACCTTTGTCCCAGTTCATATTTTGAGTGGGTTTTAATATAATTTCAGAAGTCTCTGAAGCAGACTGGCTTTCCAAGTGATCAACAAGTTTATTCGGATTAATTCTCAAGGACAGGAAGAGTGGTGTGAATTGTTCTGTACCAAAGCCTTCTGCTAAGCCGTAATAAAACAGAGCTTTAGGTGTTTATCTATCAGTGACCCTCAGGAGAATTCAGAATGACATGTCTTTATCCAAGGACAGAGAAAAGCACTCATATTCCATTTTTTTAAAAAAAATGCTTATTTTTAATTATGTGTATAAGGGGATGGGGGGCGCATGCACCTGAGTGACCTTGGACACAAAAAAAAAACAATGTCAGATCCCCGGAAACTAGTGGTTGTGAAAGCTGCCCCATGCGGACACTAGGAACTAAGTGACCCCAAGAACTCCACAGCTCCTAGTGGCTGAGCCAGGCACCTCTCTAGCCCCATCATTGACAGTAATCACAGTCCTACTGTTTCATTCTTACTTTTGTGAGCTGCTGACTATGAAGAGACCCATCCTCAGAGACCTCCCAGCCCTCTGGATACCTAACAGCGCTCACTAAGCCCCAGAAAGACAGGAGGCAAATGATGCTGGGCTCACATAGCATGTAAACATGGTTCCTTCTTGTTACTTAACTTCGTGGTTTCAAGACCATGGTCTAGGATTTATATTCCAAATAGGAGAATGAAAGAGGTACAAAGAGGAGGGAAAGCCAGCTCCCAGCATCCTGGTAGGGAGAGTTATTGGAAGCTGCTATGTGGAGCTGAGGTCTGGGCTGAATTGGTCAGAACTTTAGCATGTGGTCACTCCCTGCCACAAGAGCGAATTGGAAATGCAATCTTCAGGTGGCAGTAATAATCACGTTACTAAGACTAGAAGACGAATACTGAGGGGAAACTGCCTTCTGCCACAAAGACACCACAAGAAGTTCTTGAAAATCAAAGCAAGTGGTACCCGTGATAACGTCAGGCAGGGGACTGGACAGGTGGACAGAAACTTGTGGCTCCCGATCCTGCTTTCATCAGTGTAGAGGAAACTGCTACTCTGGGAGATTCTTAAAGTATTGTCACTTACTGAACAAGTGACCGCAGCAGGGAGGACGGCAGTGAGCCCTGCCCCACTGGCACTCGTAAGAGCACAAAAGCTCCTATTGAGAATAGCCTGGACCCGGCAGCTTAACTTCAATGGTAAAATGTGGCGAAAGTAACCATGTGTCACTTCCAAGCTTGGCTTATAGAGGGTCATAATGTCCATCTTTGCTAGCACTTCTTGCTTGCTCCCTGTAGGAAAGAAAGCCGCATGTTATAGTTATACAGAGGAAGGTATCACATGGCAGGGAGCTAATAGAAGTCTGAAGCCAAGAACCCGGAAAGCTGAGTCCCTCCAGCAACCACATAAGAGAGGTTGGGCACAGCGTGCTTCGCTGAGCCCTGAAAGCACTGTAGGCCTGGTTAAAGCGCCAAGTGCAGCCCCTGAGTCCCTGAAGCAGAGGTTGGAGCAAGCTGTGCCTGGCTCTTGCCTCATAGAAAATGAAATTACAAATGTCATTAGAAGTTGCATTTTTGCCGGGCGGTGGTGGTGCATGCCTTTAATCCCAGCACTCGGGAGGCAGAGACAGGTGGATCTCTGTGAGTTCGAGGCCAGCCTGGTCTACAAGAGCTAGTTCCAGGACAGGCTCCAAAGCCACAGAGAAACCCTGTCTCAAAAAAAAAAAGTTGCATTTTCTGGAATTTTTGCTATGAGCCATTACACTGGTACAACCAACACACATTTCTAAATTGACAATGAATTCAGATGGGTTTGTCACCTGAGAGTCACAGCAACAGGTAAGTAATACAGCAGGGGAAACTTGCCGCCGACTCAAATGTACCATTCATCTGAGCATCCTGCAAGCCGCTTCCAAACCTCTGAGAAACCAACTCAGTTTTCCAATGCATAAAGAGCTGCTGCAGATGTTCGTGGGAGGACACCGCCTGCCTCCAGGAAGATGAAAACCAAGGGAATAGTTACAGCTGATGAAGTGGGCGCTCAGATAAAAGGGATGCATGAAGAAAAGAGAAAAGGGGTGCCGACGAAGGGAGAGAGAAGGGGAGTTGGGGAAAGAGAGACCAAGAGGATTGAAGGAAGGGCAGGGCTGTAGAAAGAGAGGAAAGAAAGAGAAGGAAGAACTGACAAAAACAGAGAGAAGACAGGGGACCAGTGAAAACAATCAAGAGCTCTGAGCACTTCACAGAAGGAACCATTCTAGGTCCAGGAAAAGTTTTGCCAAAGGAGAATAAACTCTTCCAAAAGAAGATGTATAAGGATATACAAGACTCAGTGAAAAGTGGGGCTGCAGAGCCAAGAGTCCAGGATTTCTTGCTCAGATGTGTCATTGACTGGCTGTCCTTAACACCTGCCTGGGACTTTGAGAAACCATGACAGGAAATAACTACCCAAACATGGATGACAATCATCAATACTGTTTTAGCCCCCTAAAGTCAACATATTATCTTCACAATGCCTACTTCCTTGATCTTCTCAATTTCCATCTCCCTTGTATTCCCTAACAAGAAACACAATGATGGAATACAGCAGGCATAGCCATGGGGAACCTGCTGGCAGCCAGACAGTCCCCTTCCCAACCCTTTGGCAGACGCTGAAACTGACCTCAGTTGATCCCTGCTGATCTTCGCAATAACCTCGAAATCCTTCATATCTCAGGTCTTCCTTCGCACAGTCGCTAGGAACTGATCCGCACACTGCCTAAAAATGATACAATAAGTTTTTACTTTCTAGGTTTGGGAGACAACAGTCAGAAAAGTGTTTATTGTATAAGGAGGGCCTGACTTTGATGCCCTGAACCCACAAAACATACCAGATGGGATTTGCGTTTGTGATCCTGACACTGAAGAGGCAGAAGTCGATGGAACCCCGGGGATTGCTGCTCAGTTAGCCTAGCTGACTTAGCAAGTTCCAGGCCAGTGAGAGAGCCCGTCTCTCCATAAACAAATAAAATACAATCAAATCAACTTTTTTTAATTGAAGAAGACGGATACTGTTAAAAGAATGACACCCAAAACTTGTCCTCTGGGACAAGCATATTTCCCTCCATGCTTTCCCACAATGCTTTGCCTTCACTATGAATTACTCTTTCTTTTATTTCTGCCTTCCATTCCTGTCCAAGCCTTGACATTGCAACATGCCTTTGTCGTTTACACAATATCAGATAACACACAGTTGAATCTTTCAGACACACACATATACACCCTGCTTTTGTCTTTACTGTATTCCCCCCACAAAAAAAAAACTTGTTATTATTAGCAAAACTACTTACAGCTTAATTTTTAAAAATAAAACCTTTCTGCACCCAATAATCAAAGTGTCAGTCTCTTTAACTGAATACAGATGTCTTTGCTCATGTGACCGGCCAAACACTTTAGGTAATAACTTGTTTCTCTTCTCGTTGTATTTTCCCATTTCCGCAGCAAGTTCATTTGTCTCTCTTTGCCTCTGTATGTATGCATGTCTGCCAAACACGAAACTTTCTGGCTATGTTTTATCAAAAGTTTTAGTGGTTAGTATAATTTACAGTGTCCTGGCAGGTATGTCCTACCTGAGACCCACAGGCTTCATACAAAACGACTAGGAATGAAGCCCAAGACAAAACATAAACTAACTTACAGCACTACAGCTGTCGTTCTCCCATCCCCTCCCCTCCCCCCATGTGTGTGGTTGAGGGGAGGGGATGTGTCTCATTGTGTGATTCTACAGCAGGAAGTTGTAGATAACAATGGCGTGTCCACAATTTCCTAGTCTGAGCAAGACTGATAGGGGGAGTAAAAGAGAGGGGGAAAGTAATTCATCATGGAAACAAAGCATCATAGAGAAGCAATGAGGGGGGCTGGGTGGTCTAGAGCCAATCAAACCTCAAACTTCCAAAAAGAAACCCTACTGCCTCAGTCTTTCAAGTATTGGGATTACAAGCATGCACCTCCACACCCAGCTGCACTAAGAAACTTTTCATTGTGGCGAGATCAGTACATGATCTTACTCTGAGGATGATTTTGTGACAATTAACTTATCTCAAAGCTTATCAGGGCATAGATTACATGCACCTTATTATGTATCAATTATTCCCCTAAATAAAAACTAGGAATAAAATAGAAACAGTAGCAGAGCAATCAGGAAAAAAAAAACAAGAAAGAGAAGAAAGAATGAGTTCAGTACTCTGAGTACAGAATTGACTCTATAGTCATCCTCCAGTCTTCTTCCAAGCTTGAATCAATTTTCTGGTATTGTAATGTGATGTGGTCTAATACTGTATAGCTTCAAGTAAGTTATGCCACTGTATTGAATATCAACTTTTTTCCAAAGTAGACATTAAGGAGACTGCCAGTGAACTCCTGAGGAAGTTTCAAAATTTCTATTGACTAAAAGGCCAATATCGCATACCTGAAGCACTTCCTGGTCCCCAGAGAAGGTACTCGTTCCTGTATAGGTTGTGTGGCTCTCAGAACATGTGTCCCAGTTGGCAAAGTGTTTAAATAGCAAATAAGCAAACAAAAAAAAAACCCACCTGGATTATTCTTGTTTTGGTAGCTGCATCCTTTCTTCTTTTCTAATGACAGCACTACAAAGGGAAACCAAATTGGAGAGGTAATTATGGTCTCTGGCCCAATCTTTCCCACAGAGCAGCGGGGTATGGGTAATACGTTACTATGCCCTCCATTCAGCAGCTACAATGATTTAAATTATCTGTGAGAGGGAGCATGCACACACATAAATGTACTCTTATTAGAACTTGGAACTTGCTGGTTCTCAGAGGGAGCTCTTGGCTTGCTTTTTCTGATAAGAGCTGGGATAAATCATGACCCTTGGCTTGTCTTCCTGATTTCCTGTCAGAGCTTGCAGACTTCCTCGTTAGGCTAATGTGTCTTTGCTAAGTGCCTTGGGAATCATCTTCCAATGTCCAACCACAGTCTCAATCTCAATCAAGTTGATTCAGCAAAATATTCATGCGATGGAACACCCAAGCCGGGGTTGGAGTGAAGAAGGGAGCTTCTGTTGCTGTGATTAGATGGAGTTTAGACAAAGGCCGAGCAATGTAATACTTCTTCTCATCCGCTTCATTGTGTCTCATTGTGACATTTTTATACATAGATCAATTCTGTTTCTAATCATTTCCCGCAGCCCTCCCTTCTCCCTATTTTCGATCCTCTTCTGCCCAAATAGTCTACTTTAATAACACACATATTCCACTACCCTCTCAACTTTATTCCCCCTCTAGATTTCTTTTTCCCTTTTCATAGTAGCCTTCCCATTTATATAATCAGAACACGGTGCACACACAAATGCGCTCATGCACACGCTCAACTATACATTTAAATCTAGAGTTGTCATATGAGAGAGAGCATGTAATAGTTGTCATTCTATGATTTTACTTAGCATAATGACCTCCATATCCATCCATCCTTCTCCAAATGTCATAATTAGAGTCTTCTTTACAGTTGCACAGTACCGCCTATTCTTTATCTGTTAAGCTGTTTCTTGATGGGCATCAAGACAGGCTCCAGACCTTGCCTATGGTAAACAGTGCAGCGATCCCCATGAGCATGCAAGGAGCTCTGCAGTCCACTGATGGTATAATCTGCAGGAATACATCTTCTGAGGGGTAAAGTTGGATCTATGAGAATTGTAGGTTGGTGTTTTTTTAGGAACCTCCACCCTGATTCACACAGTGGATGGATCAGTTCACATTGCCACAAGCAGAGAGTAAGAGTGCTTCTTTCACTATATGTTCAGTGGCATTTATTTATGTGGCTTTCTTGGTGGTAGACATTCTAACTTGGCGGGGGGGGGGGTGGAGAAGACGGACTCTCAAGACAGTTCTGATCTGTATTTCCCTGATGCTTGAGAATTTGGAACACTTTTTCCAAATATCATTCAACATTTGTATTTCTCCGTTGAGAACTGTCTGTTCTTTGCATCAGCTTATATATTAATTGGAGGATTCAACATGAGGGTGATATTTAAAATCAGATTAATCCCCCACCAGAGCGATTCTTGGCAAAGATTTCCTCCATTCTGTACAGTTTCTCTCTGTTCTGCCTGGGCTTTGCTTTGCTGAGCAGAAACCTTTTTATTTTACGTGCTCCTATTTGTTAATCCTGGGGATTATTTCCTGTGCTACTAGAGACTGTTGCAGAAAGTCTATGCTTACACCTGGGTCTCCAAGCATTCCGCATTTTTTCAGATCTTTGATTAGCTCAGAATTAATCTCTATGCAGGATGAGAGACATGTATTCATTTTATTCTTTTATATGTGAAAATCCACTTTATCCAGAACCAGGTTTATTTAAACTTAAATCTTTTTGTTTTTTTTTAAGATTTATTTATTATGTATACAGTGTTCTGTCTGCATGTATGCCTGCAGGCCAGAAGAGGGCACCAGATGTCATTATAGACCGTTATGAGCCACCATGTGGTTGCTGGATCTTGAAGTCAGGATCTCTGGAAGGGCAGCCAGTGCTCTTAACCTCTGAGTCATTTCTCCAGCCCCCAGAACCAGTTTTTAAAGGAGATGTCTTTTTTCTCATGTGTATAATATCTGTGTAGGTCCTCTATTTTATTACATTGGCCTGAATTTCTGTTTTTATGCCCATGTCATGCTGGTCTTAATACTGTGAATCTTTAAGAGAGTTTGAATAATAAGATCTTCTCATTCCCTTCATACTCACTCTCTCTGTTTAGGATTGCCATAGTTACTTGGGGTCTTTGGTGCTTCCATGTGAACTTTGAGATTTTTTTTTCTAGTTCTGCAAGAAATACCATTGGAATTTTGATGCGTTGGTGTTGAATCTGTAGTATTATTTCTATGGATCCGTGAGCACAGCAGGCCTATCATCTAGTGTCTTCAGTAATTTTAAGTGTTTGTAGACATCTTTTACTCCTTTGGTAAGGTTTATTTCTAGATGCTTTTGGTTTTTTAGGCTGTTGAGAATTTGATGGCTTCTCTGCTTTCTTTCTTGACCAATTTGTTATTGGCATATAGAAAAGGTTCTGTTTTCTCTGTGTTGTTTTTATATCCTCCTACTTTGTTGCAAATGTTTATCGTTAACAGATGGTCTCTGGGTTTGTAGTATAGGGTCATATTCTTTGCAAACAGATCATTGCATTCCTTCCTTTCCTATTTGTATTTCTTTCACCTATTCCTTTTGTCCTTCTTCCAGATAATTCTTGAAATCCCACATCAAATAGAAGCAGAAGGAGTATGTATTCTTGTCGCCTCTGAAGAACTGCATTCAATTCTCCCTGTCTAGTTTAATATTGGCTAAAGATTTGTCATATATATCATGTTTTATATTGAGATTATATTCTTTCTATTCCTATTTCCTTCAGGACTTTCATTCTGAAGGGAGACTGAACTTTTTCAAAGCCATTTTGTGCTTTGTTTAAATGACCTTTACTTCTGCCTTTAACTTTATTGTGTTTTACACAAACATTTGTTGGGGTATAGTGAGCCATTCTTGCATTCCTGAAATGAAACCAACGTGGTCAAAGTTTCTCTGGTTTGTCTTTCCATTTGAGTTTTATTCTTGGATAAAATATGATACAAGAAGCTATTTTAATTGTTTTGTATGTGGTCATGCTTGCTTTGTGGCCAAAAATGCAAATTTTGAGAAGGTGCATGGACTACTAAAAAGAATGTTATTTTCTGTATCTATTAGGTAGAATATTCTGTAAATACGTGTTGACTCCATTTAATTGATGGCATACTTTACCTCTGAAACTTGTTCGCTGATTTTTTTTTTTAGCTGCTCTGAGTATCTGAAAATAAGTGTCAGGTGTTGAAATCACCCACGTTTATTGTATCAGGACTCATATGACTGTTTATACCCACTACTATATGTTGTAAAATTGAGAACCCCAATGTTTGGCACACATGTTTTTATAATTGTTCTATCTCAATGAATCGTTCTTTTTATTAGTGTATTGTGTCTTTCTTTGCCTCTTCTAAATTTGGTTTGAAGTCTACTTCATGAGATACTAGAATGTCTCCACGGCTTCCTTTTCTATTCCTTGTGGCTTTGTCTTTCATGTTTCTTGGGTTTCCATGTTGCTAATTGGTCTGTGGGTGTCTCATTCATGTTTCTAGAGTATCTTGATAGTGACTCAAGGATCAATCCTTAATGTCACTCAAAACAGTGAAACTAAACCATACAAGATATAGAAATGGTCTTGAAATGGATTTAGAACTACAAATAAGCCACCAATGAATATAAACAGAAAATGGTAAAATAGTGTACACTAGGAAGCTTATTATTTAGAGTAAGTATAGAAATAACTTTAAAAATGAGATGGAGGAAAGGTGAAAACTGGAGGAGAACAGTTAAACAAAAGACAGAGCAAAGAAGAATGCAAAAATACAGAAAATGGCAGAGTACAGAGCAAGAAATAAAAGGAAAAAATGAAAAAAAGATTTCCCAATAATAGTAAAACTCATAGCCAAAATTAGATAAATATAAGAAGAATTAAATGAAATAATAAAGGCATACAAGAAATCAATATGATAATGTCAAAATATTAGTTTTGAATGAGGTCCCCAACCCACCCTGACCAAGGAGTCCTATGGTTTGCACTGTGCATGCCTCACCGTTCTTCTCTGCACCATTTGCCCGTCTGCTTTCACCGCTTTCACCAACCCATCCCTCTTCTCTTTCTCTATAATAGCATCTGCGTTTCCTTATCTAGATACTTCCTCCTCACCAAAGTACACACAGGGAGCTTGGTGTTCTTTATTATACTTTTAAGTCTTAGAAATTTATTTTTAAAGATTTATTTAATAGATTCTTTTAAATTATGTGGGAGGAGCTATGTGCACATGACTGCTGGTATCCACAGAGGCCAGAGGTGCTGGATGTTCCTGCATCTGTAATTCTAGGAGGTTGTGAACTGCCAGATGTGGTCTCTCAGGTCCCTCTGAGAGAGCAGCAAGTGTTCTTAAACACTGAGCCATTTTTATAGCTCCTGCTAGAAAGTTCTTAATAGTGCATCATCTCAATGCCTCTCTGCAATGCTTCCCTCCACGCCATGGACTGACTGATACATCAAGTACCACGAGTTCTAATCTCAGCCTCACTTGTTTCCTCGTTAAAGTGTGAAAAGGGCCAGGTAGTCTCTTTCTCTGAAAGATGAGATCAACGGTTCCCACACTCCAGCTTTAAGGTAGGCCACACCAAATGAGTGGGCATCCCAACAGGAATCTAAAGTGTAGGACCCAACTGGGTCAACTCTGATCAGACTGAGGAATACGTCGTTTGTCTAAACATGTTTAAGTTTAATTAAAACAAAGGCAACAGGTGCAAAATAAAATTTTTCAATGGCTTGCTACTTCTCAAACTTGGGCCTCAGAGATCGCTAATGGTTCTTCTAGTCCTAAAGGCCTGTAACTGTCAAAGCCCTGTGTATAGGAGAGTTGATTTATAATCACTTAGATCAAGAATGACATCCAGTGGCCTAGTTAGCTAATGACACTTAGATGTGTTTAAGTAGCCTGAGGAATTCTGAGGTCTTCTGTCATTCAGTCTTGCTGATAGGGTTTTAGTCAATTGGAGAAAATCAGCCAACACAAGGATCTTTCCACTGGAAGAGGAAGTGTCCTTATTAATTTCCTCACAGCACTGCAAAGCAATAGTATCACCCGCTAATACAAAGAAACAGGAAGTGGTGTCCAAGCTAACTAGCTTGCTCATTTACTTTACTAAGCAGTTTTTTTTTTTTCAACACAATCTGACTGCTGACACCATGCAATGTGCCCCACTGGGGAATTTCAGCACCACTGTTCCCAAGTTTCTGTTTTATCCATATAGAGATAAGTCTTAGGAAGGATAAATAATACCACTCCATCAACAGAGTAAAGAATTCTTGAAGGCTGGAACTCGTGACCAGAAGCTCACTCTAGAGCAGTGGTTCTCAAACTCCCTAAAAGGGTGACCCTTTAATACAGTTCCCTATGCTGAGGTGACCCCCCCCAACCATAAAATTATTTTCATCGCTGCTTCAAAACTACAATTTTGCTACGGTTATGAGTTGTAATGTAAATATTAGATATATCAAGATATGGATATGTGACCCCTGGAAAAGGGTGGTTTGATCCTCATAGAGGTTGCAACCCTCAGGTTGAGAACTGCTGTCCTAGAAAACTCTTCAAGTCCAGGCAAGGCCTCTCAGTCTTCAACTGTAGTCACAAACACCCTTTGCCTTACTTACAAAGCACAAATTACCATTAATCCTCCGTTCTTGGAACTGGGAGAGTAGAAATGAGCACATTGCTTTAAGAACTGGTAACGGAAAGAAGAAAAAATTCTAATATATAATATATGTGTGTATATGTACACACATACATACCACATATGTACACGCACACACACACACACATATGTACAATCTTGAATGGGTAGGTAGTACCAATTAACTAGAAGACAAAAACATCTGAAAGCTTTTAAATTCCAAAGGTTTTGCCCTATATATCCTGGAGAAATAATTAATGGTCACAGTGATAGTCCTGTGGTCATTAAGGAAGATTACATTATTCTTAAGTTCTATGTTTAATTGGATAAAGAAAAACTTAATGTAATTTAGGATGGCTTAAAATGGAAGATAATGAGGGAGAATATCTCAATATAATTAAATAGCTTGTCTTGAAGCCTGGCTTGGGTTTGCCACATCTAAATCTTTGAGCATAATCAATAGACTGGTCAAAAAGCCATCTCCTGTCTGGCCAACTCGACCATTATTCATGGGGTTTAGACACAATTCTGGACCCAGAAAACTGTCTTCAGTGCACACTGCCTGATTTTCTCTGCAAAAACACGGAGTCCCTTTAAGTTCAATATCAGCGCAGAGTCACATTCAAGACGTGACTTATAAAGAAATTAGTTCTTCACTTATGTCCCCTCAAACAAACAAGAAAATTCAAAGATAAAAATATTCTATCACATGCTGGTAAACACATGTAATCCAACCTGAATGCTCAGGAGTATTTAGGAGGCTCAGGCAGGAAGATAATCAGTGTGAGGTCAGCCTCAGCTACACAGCCAAGAATTAAAGCCAAAGGGAGCTGCATAGTGAAACCCTGGAAAGAGAAAAAACAAGGGAAGGGGAAGGAGTGGGGGAGGGGGAGAGACGGGGTAAGATAGAGGGACAGGGAAGGGAGGGGATTAATTGGAGAGAGGAGAGGAAATAACTTCAGGTGGAGAAAATGCCTTACCAAGGCTTCCATGGATGCTAAGTGACACACCCACGTTTTGATCCCAGCAATGCAGACCCCAGAGCTGAGGTTATCAACTACTGGAGTGTCCACAGAGGGGAGCCCCTCATAGCCCCTTTAAGAAGAACTGCTCCCAAGAGCACCAGTAGCTCTAACCTATGTTTCAGGAGAAGTTCGTGCTTCCCTTCCCCCTAGGATGCCCAGACAAGGAGTAAACAGAGCAGAAGCATCAGCACCAGCTCATCCTTGACGAACACAGACTCCTTCACCCAACTGTCTCAAGACCATGTGGTCTAGGGACGTTTCTGTTCAACTGAGCCTCCCTCGTCTCGGTTTTCACAACTGCCTTATCACATCTCTGCTGAAATCTTAAAGCTTTGCAATCTATTTCTGGGTTTTGTGCCCAGAATCTTTTCTCTTGGCAATTAACTCTTGAAAAACACAAGAGAATCCAGAATGATTGGAGAAAATGCACAACAGTAAGACGTGGGTGGCTCCCGCCCAACCCACTCACAAGGAGGACCCCATTCCACACAAAAAATGAGGAACACAATTCATCCCTGGCACAAGAGGCAACCCAGCGACAGAAGAGTCGATGGCCTGAAGGAGGCAATATTCACGACAATTCGGTGCCTTAGGTATTTGAAGACTTTGGGGGAACACTTCCTATAAGAATGTCAGAGTAGGCAGTAGTTTATTAATCTCCAAAGAGGAATACTGTGAAGTAAAGGTGGTTGATAAAGAACTACGCGATAAGTGAGAAAAACCAGCGCACCTCTGGAATAGATAGCTTAGCTATGGCCGTGGGGAAGCAGACACAGCTGAGACATGGCTGAAAATATATTCTACATCACGGGCCAGGCATCCAGCCATTCCTTCTGGGACTGCCTATTCTTTGTGCCTGTTTCTTACTGACAAAGCACATAATCTGTGGTCTCTTCAGGAGGATAAGTTTGAAAACAGAATCTCGGAGAATTAGAATAAATTAAATCTTTCTTTCATGGCTAAGAAACCCAAAGTCTTATGTAGACCTGGGAAGGGATCAGAGGAAATACATCTTACGCATTATTCCGAATCTCCCAGGAAGCTTAGGGAGGCAGACCAAGCATAGGATGATTACCCAGCATGCACAAGGTCCTGGGAGTACTGCAGGATTTTTTTTCTAAGAAACAAAATAAGGAAAGAAAGAATGAGAGAGTGAAAGGAGGGGAAGTGAATTTTTAAGAGAATGCCCTGGCTTTTGAAGTAGGCAGATGGGCTGTTGAGGAATGAGACATAAGCCACCTTAGTCATTCATCACAGGAAGGACACTCAACTGCCAACATCCAAAACACAGCTGGAGTTGTCCCTCCAGCGAACATGAGCAGAACATGGGTCTTATATGACTCTTCTGGTCAGACAGATCTTGTCTTCGGCTGCATGAATGAAATGACCTGCGGAGTAGCTGTGTGACCTTATGGGAGCGGCGTGGTCTTACGAATCAGACAGGCCTGCCTTTCGTTCCAGTCTACAGTTCTGGGCTGTGCCTTGTGTACAGGGACCTTCTTTCAACTCCAGCTCCCTCTTCTGTGAAGCAGAGGCAAAATTGTGAGGCTGCCATGAAGTGAAGACCAGGGTACATACACAAAACGTATATAACCTCCTGTCTGGCATAGGAGAGACCAGGATTGGAAATGCTTTTTTAAAAAAGCCTGAATCCCACTACATTTGAGAGACACTGAGTTAGAAAAGGTAACTGAGATGTTTTGTTTTCTGTGCCTCAAAGCCAGAATGATCTGTGAGAAAGGGACTGAACAGTTTGTAAATTCCTAGAATTCTTGGATCATAGAGGTGTTTTGGTTTGGCTTGGATTTAGGTTTTTGTTTGTTTGTTTGTTTTCATGTGTGTGTGTGTACATCTCTCTGTGTGTTGTGTGTGTGTGTGTGTGTGTGTGTTTCATGACGTCAGTATCAACAACGCAGGCAATGTCCATTTGGAATAAAATCTATCAAGTACTGCTTACCTCCCTTCTCCCACACAGACTTCATCACCTCTTAAATGGCATTCAAATGATGCATTTTAGTTTTGTAATTTGAAAGACATCAGAAGTGGGGCTTTGAGTTTTTAACCTTCATACCTTTCATTTAAAACACTAATTCTAAGGAAAGAAACAAATGATTTAACGTACATTGACAGCAGATATAATTATACTTCATACTGAATTAAAAATAGCTGAGAGACCTTCTCAGATGGGTTAAAACAAGACATTGCCTTGCAAGTAAACTAAATTATGGGATGGGAATACGTGTTTTTAAATAAAAAGCAAAGATTTCCTATAATTTTCCCATGTCCATGTCAAAGCCTCTGTACACTTCCCTTCAGGCCCAGCAGATGGCGCTGCAGGTCCAACACAGAGCCTGACAGTGAGCGAAGGCAGGAACCATAGGGTGAGGGCTTCTCTTTTCTCTGCCCTTGCTCCAGAACAGAGATGTCCGTCTCCGAGATGGAAGCTGTCAGTTGTGCTGGAGTAGGGTATTGGGTCAAGCAGTACAAGGTATAGTTTTCTGACCCTTCTGAAATTCTATTTATATATCTGTCCCATCAGAAAACCAGAAAAATGGCTTTCATATTTATATGTCTTATTTCAACTGTACAATGATAAAATCAAAAATTAAAATTTAACCAAAATGTATGTATAAAATGTTTCCAATATTAGAAAAGTGTATCTTATACATGCTTCATTGAAATTGTATCAAAGGAGGTTATTTCCACAATGCCATGGATGGAGAAGGACAAACGTAGTCTTTCCATGGTTGGCCACTAACTCGGACCTTGCCCTTGTGAATCAACATGCTCCGATCACAGCCATCTTCCCACAGACCCAAATACCATCTCTCAAACCCTTCTTCAAGCAACTACTATATGCCAGTCAACAAAACAACCAAGGGTGAAATCTATTTATACCAACTACAGTTCACAGGCTTGCAAATCCTAGACAAGACTCAGGGCTGTTAAGAACAATCCAAAGTTTAACAAGTGGTTTGGGTCTCAGTTAGGGCTTCTTTCACTGTGATAAAAACCACAACCAAACGCAAATTGGGGGAGGAAAGAGTGTATTTGATCCTATTCTTCTGTATTACAGTCTATCATCAAAGGAAGCAAGGCAGGCTTTAATGCTTGATATTCCGTGTCAGGTAAAGAGCAATTAATGCCGCCATGTCTGCTCACTGTGAGTTGAGCAATGATACAAATGGAAAAGTGATCACTCGAAGTGAGTTATCGCAACCCACTAGAGCACAGCGAAGCCGACTTGAAATGCATGCGAGCTACCAGAACCAGAACCAAATTAGGAATGCCAATTTAATGCCAAATTAGGGATGCCAATTTAATTTTAGCAATACAGACTTGTGTATCCCTTTAAATAATCATTAGTTTATTCTTTCTAGCTTATGGTTTTTGGTGTATTCATATTTTTAAATTGATTTATACTTACAGAAGATTATTAAATCAAATGGATTTTTGCCTAATTTCTTTTCATATACTTAACAATATTTAATAGGGAGAATGTATCGGGAAATATGGCACTCATGAAGACTGTTTCTTTCTTCCATTTAATTCCCATCCCAGTCATCACTCCAGGTTAAGAAACACCAGGCTAACCTGGGCTCAGAGCTATACTGAGGCCCTGCAGTTGACTCAGAGCAAGCCTGAGCAAACACTGGAGTTCAGGGCCCAAAGACCCAGTCTTCACGGGAGCTGCCCTGAGCCCTCTGTCGAGATTTACCACACATGGCAGAAAGTTGGCTGAGCATCCATGGTTTCTAGGACACATTTTGCACCTCTAGAGATGCCACCTCACCTGCTCATA
This sequence comes from Microtus oregoni, assembly GCF_018167655.1. Lineage (NCBI taxonomy): Eukaryota > Metazoa > Chordata > Mammalia > Rodentia > Cricetidae > Microtus > Microtus oregoni. The sequence goes on along the minus strand of NW_024543071.1, from coordinate 28,239,625 downwards.
AATCTAGCGCACTGTGACAGGCAACACATTGAATGAACAACCTTGTATTTAGAGAACGGAATTCAACTTCAAAGACAAACCAAGGCTTAGGCATAAGGTTCACCAGCCTTTACTTTGGTGAACTATGAAGAAGCCACATAATGGCTACTTCCAGGCTTCCGGGAGGAAAGTGCCAAAGATAAAACAGAAATTGCAGCAGGATTCCCCTTTCCTGAAACTTGCTACCTGGGTCTCAGCACATAAAAAGACAAGTTTTTATTCATTTTAATAACTACTGGACAGAAATAGCTACCCTTCAGGTCATGGTTAGGTCAGCGTCATGAGGGAGCATTCTAGCAAGGAAATGCAGGTGGGAGACAAAAGGGAAGGGAGCTACTTTAGTGGTTAAGCAGGAACCCTCGGAGCAGGGGACACTCAGTCAATCAGTGAGCCAACAGCAGCATCAGTGTGGGCAGGGGCGGGCCACGTAGAGGAGATGGCAAATGTAAATCATTGACAAATTACGGAAACTGGAAAATACCTAAAATATAGAATATACTATTCTATATACAGCCCACCATTTAAAAATGGCAATCTGAATAAGATGGCCTAGAAAAATAATTTCTTCACAAATTAGAAGAGACAGCAAGGCTAAATAAACCAATATCTATAGGGAAATAGAGGAAATCACTAAAGAGTTATGCTAGAATTTAAAATAAAATAAAATAATAAACCCAGTGAAAGTCACCACACCCAGATGGTTTTGGAACAGAACTTCATGAGATAAGAACCGTCAACCAGTCCTGCTCACACCTTAGATCTAAGACAGTGTGGAAAAAGAAGCAGAGCTTGAAATTTAATACTTCCTTTAAAGTGAATATAATATTGCTACCAATGCCTAGCAAACACTGAAAACATACATACATACACACACACACACACACACACACACACACATTACAAAACAGAATGATGCCTTTGTTCTAGGTTCATTTCTGTTACTGTGATAAAAAAACAAATACCCTGACGAGAAACAACTTACAGGAGAGTCTATGTTAGCTGGCAGTTCCGGGCTACTGCCTATCAGTGTATTTCTGAAAGCAAGCAATGAAACCCCATAAGTACTGAGTTGGGGAGAAATAAACCCAGGAGCATTAGGCATTTCCTCTCTCCAAACAGTGGTTTCTAAGTTGCTTTTTCCAGGAAACAGAATCAAACCATTTTTGGACAAGTGCCTGACTCCACGGTTCACATGGATTTTTAAAAGAATGGATGAGACTGACAGCTCCTGAATAGGGTGTCAATCACAGCTGAAGTGAGAAATCAGGTACCAAGTGTCTCTGGCTTTGTGAAATAGAAAATAAACAGCATTTACTAACAAAGCCTTCTTGATAAAAAAGGAAAGAAATAAACTTAATGTAATTAAAATTTAAGCCAGGTGTGCTGTCACGGCGCCCATCCACAGTCCCATGGATGGTAGTTATAGGAGGCTCATGGATTCAAGGTCATCCTTGGCTATATAGTAAGTTCAATCACACACATATATACACAAAGAAGAAAGAGAGAGGAAAAAAGAAAGGAAGGAAGGAAGGAAGGAAAGAAAGAAAGAAAGAAAGATGTGTTTCCTACAAACAGTAAAGACAAGAAGAAAAAGTAAACCACAAGGAAGAAGATTGTCATAACATGGGGGGGGGAATCTAGTAGTCAACATGGTTTTCAAGACAAAAAAAAGGAGAGAAAAAAATTGAGAACTGTTCTATTATAAATTCAACGTCAGATGCAAGTAAAAATGTTAAGCACGGAGCTAGAATGGACTGATTAAATGGAACCAGTGCCAAAAGACATCCTTTAGACAACAGGGGCAATTTGGCCATCAGCTCTGCAGTAGATCAGGGGAAAGTATAAAATTTCCAAAGCTGCATGGTGAGGTAGGCAGAGTACCATCACATCGTTTTTTATAGGAGTGTATATGTTTCAAATTTTCCACAAGAAGATAATCCCGAAAACACACTTGGTGGTAGTCATCTAAAACTGGTTTCCAGACAGGGCTGTCATGGCGCTCTTCTTGTAGTATGGTGAACCACAGGAAAAATGAGGGGGACCCTAGATTCCTCTAGAAGTGTCATATCTCCCAACCATGGAGGAATACGTTATTTCTCACAGGACTCCCTTCTACGTCCAAATGTAATGGCTGAGATGTTATTTAGTTAATATAAAAACTAAAATGCTCTTGAAGATTAGAACACGATTTTTGTGATGGGGTCTCTAAAGCCTTCTCCATTCATAAAAACTTTTCTTGAAACTGAAAATACCCTAAACATGTCCTGAGTTACTAAAGGGGGAAAAGTTTACTACCATGGCTATCTGTAGTATCTTCTAAATATGGGTAAAACCATCTTCTGCCTTCATTTAAAATTGGGTCATTCAAACCTCGTTAAGTTCATTATGATTTGTTTCTGGCTTGCCTCCAGGTAAATGGAGTGATATACTGACATTTTCCTAATTGCTTTAGAGGGGATTACACAAGAAAGAAGAAGACCCAACTGGATCAATCTCAACTAAATATATTTACCCTTGACTCTGCCATCTTACTTATATATATAATAGATATTCATAGTCTTATCCATTATCGTTAAAGATCAATTCCAAAAATTTCAAACTTTCTTTCTATAAAAGTTTAGTTAGTGCTACACTCCAACTGATTCATTTGAATTTTTTTATTTTTTATTATTCATGAGAGAATTAATATGAACTATATTTTATTAGACTCTTGGGTTACCTGGTTTTCATATTGTGGGGGAATAATCTAAAACCAACAGACTTTTCACAAACTCTGACTGACCATGCAAGAATCATACAAATAATCTTTCAGGGAGCCTCCAGCCTTCAATCCACACCTGTTCTAAAGATTTAGGTTTGTGAGACAGAGTCATTATTGCCTTCTCCTCATGTATCAGTAACTCTAGTCACAATGGACATGACTGGTCCCTGGGATTGCCTTGGCATGGTGAAGTAGTTCTCTGTCTACTTAGGAAGAGACAGTCAAATTTCTGACTCTTAAAGATCATCGTTAAGAGTCAGAAATTTGAGTATGAGAAAGCAGTATGATGATCTTTAATTTTCAGATGTGTGATCCAGATGTGCAATCCAGATGTTCATTTCCAGATCACAATCCAGATGTTTATCTCCAGATGTGCGATCCAGATGTTCATTCCAGCTGTTTCATTTCCAGTTGTGCAACCCAGATGTTCATTTCCGGTTGTGCGACCCAGATGTTCATTTCCAGATGTGCGATCCAGATGTTCATTTCCAGATGTGCGACCCAGATGTTCATTTCCGGTTGTGCGACCCAGATGTTCATTTCCAGATGTGCAATCCAGATGTTCATTTCCAGATGTGTGATCCAGATGTTCATTTCCAGATGTGCGATCCAGATGTTCATTTCCAGATGTGCGATCCAGATGTTCATTTCCAGATGTGTGACCCAGATGTTCATTTCCAGATGTGCGATCCAGATGTTCATTTCCAGATGTGCGATCCGGATGATCATTTCCAGATGTGCGATCCAGATGTTCATTTCCAGATGGCAAATCCAGTAGGATCAAAACCCAGTGCCATTGTCCTTGGCTTCTCATCAGTCCACATTGTCCACCATGTTCAGAGAGTCCGGTTTTATCCCATGCTTTTTCAGTCCCAGTCCAGCTGGCCTTGGTGAGCTCCCTATAGATCAGCCCCACTGTCTCCGTGGGTGGGTGCACCCCTCGTGGTCCTGACTTCCTTGCTCATGTTCTCCCTCCTTCTGCTCCTCATTTGGACCTTGGGAGCTCAGTCCAGTGCTCCAGTGTGGGTCTCTGTCTCTATCTCCATCCATCGCCAGATGAAGGTTCCGTCCAGATGGAACTCCTCAGCACCTAAACAGGGATGCCTGGTAGCCCAATGAGCCAGGGACAAAAGGAAGAACATGGCAGGCAGGGCGGGGTCCAGTAGAGCACAGGAGACCCTGGAGCACAAGCTGAAGGTGCCCGGGCTCCCTTGCGGGGGACCCTGAGGCCTGCCCTATAGGCAGGCACTCACCGCTCTGGGTGGGGAGCCTTAGTGTAGGAGCTTAAAACTGTTCTTGAGCACAGGTCCTAGCAGACAGCAGGGCAGGCTTCTCATTTGACTTTTCATGGAAAGTAAATTAGCCTCAGATTTTACTAAAGTTCTGGACAGTGATAGGCAACCCTCATAGCTAACCAATATTATATGACATCAGTTGCTATAAAATGACCATCTTGTGGGGGCAGAGTAAAGAGCAGAATAAATTACTAAACCCTCTAAATAGGAAGGTATCCAAGAATCTCTTTTGACTGATACCCAAAGAGGAGGCGATCCATCCACTGGCCCATGTTATCGTCTGCTGTAGCTGTCCTACCCAAGCACAGTGGAGTGAGTGGCTTGGAGGATAGAAACATACTGCTCCACCGCTCCCGTTGCTGTGGAATAATCCCTCTGTACACTGGGAAAATGTGCTGCTCTCCTTATTAAGAAAAAGCTGATTGGCAGATAGCTAGGCAGGATTTTCGGGACAGACAGAATGCTGGGAAGAAGAAGGGCAGAGTCAAAAGAGTGATGAGTCAGATGCAGAAGAAGCCACATGAAGTTCATAGATGATGTAAATGAGCCTTAGAGCAGCACGCGGATAATAGAAACGGGTTCATTTACATTGTAAGAGTTAGTTAGTGATAAGCCTGAGTTGTTGGCTGAGCATTCATAATTAATATTGAGTCTCCATGTTAATTATTTGGGAACTGGTGGGTGTGAAAGAAAAGTTCACCTACAATCATGTTTGAAAGTTTAAGATCAGTGTCAGTAGGAAAGGTTTCACTTGAGAAACTGAGAGAGAGCCTCCTCTAAGCTTCTCTCCTGGCCTATTCTGGTTTGCTGGCATCTTGGGCATCCTTCACCTGTCAAGACAGCCTTGTGACCACTGCCGTCATGGTCATACTTCTTTCTCCTCACATACATTTCTTTGAAAGGGATTATTTTATAAATATTACTGGATTAGGTACTCACCCTTCTCTAGTATAACAGCTTTTAAACAAATTACACCTGGAATGACTTTGTTTCTGAATCAAGCTACATTCAAGACAGGCAGTCAGGGGAAGGACTTTACTTACCTCTTTGGGAGAAACACAATTCAGCTCATACATAACAGAGTCAAACAAATAAACAAACAAACTTACCATATCTGCCCTAGATAGGGTTCCTAGTGCTGTGATGGCCAAAAGCAAGTTGAGGAGGGAGGAGTTTTTCCAGCTTACACTTCCATATTGTAGCCCAATACAATTGGGAAGGCAGAAAAGGAGCTCACACAGGGCAGGCATCTGAAGGCAAGAGCTGATGCAGAGGCCCTGGAGAGCAGAGAGGTACTGCATACTGACTTGCTCTTCATGACTTTCTCAGCCTGCTTTCTAACAGAACCCAGAACCACCAGCCCAGGGGCAGTATCACCACAATGGACTGGGCTCTCACACAACAATCGCTAATTACGACAATGCCCTACAGGCTTGCCTACAGCCTGATTCTACAGACACATTTTCTCATTTGAGGCTCCCTCCTTTCTAATGACTCCAGCTTGTGTGAATATGACAGAAAACTAGCCAGCCACAACTGGTCACTTGTCGTCTTGACACACAAACACGAGACTATTAAGTCACAACCTTTCTTTTCTTCTTCATTCCCAAGATCACATGTTAATATCGACATCACAATATAAAACGTTTGGCTAACTTAGTTTCACAGTTGTACAAATTCAAACACTTTAAAGGTTCAGTCTCTTTTGTAAAAAAAAAAAAAATCCAAAGTCTATCAACTGTAGGCACCTAGAAAATAAAAAATAAGGAAAATACTTCTTATTTCAAGAAGGAAGAAGCAGGGAATGGTCACAATCAATTCAAAGCAGAACAGAGCTCCAAGTGCATAAATAACTTAATGTCCAACATCTTGAATATACTCATAATCTCCTAGTCTCCTCCAAAGGCCCTGGGTCCTTTTTCCTGGCTCCACATGCTGCAGCCCACACAAATCGCTTCCTAAATTCAGGCCAGTTCCACTCCATTGCTGCTGCTGTCCTTGGCAGTAGTGCCACATGACATCTCCAAAATACGGGGTCTCTTGCTGCAACTGAGCTGCACTGTCACCCATCACCTCTACTGGGCTCTCCTCAGAGACTCCAGCCCTGCCTCATAGTACCAAGCTTCATCTTCCCCATGACCCTGTCATGCCTTCAAAACTGGTACCACCTGGGTGACTTACACTACCAAGCTGGGCTGCCAGCACAAGGTACAACCATCGCCATCTCTAGAATATAGCTTCTGTGTGCTAACTCGAGATTTCCAGAAGATTCCACCTCAACAGTGCTGGCCCTCTCTTAATCACAACTGATTCTTCAGTCCCAGCTGACCAACATTCATTATCCCAGCAAAATAAAGATTTTCCTCCAGTGATTTTGGCCTCTTCTTGATCTCAGCTGCTTACTTAGCCCCAGCTGACCAGACAAGACAAATTCTTCACATAAAAAGTTCTGGTAGAGTCTTTGCTTCCCTCGGAAACTTCACAAGCCAGGCCTCCATTATCAACACTGCTCTCAGCGTTCTTATTGTTCAAGTTCCCAAAAAACAGCCCACTGAGCTCTTAGCACTCAGCGAACTAGCCTAAAGTTCCGAGGCTCTTCCCCAATCTTCCCCAAAGCATGGTAAGGTCTGTCACAGCAATACCCCCATGGTCCTGGTACCAACTTCCGTCCTAGTTAGGGTTACTATTGCTATGATGAAACACCAAAACCAAAAGCAACTTGGGGAGGGAAGGGTTTATTAGACTTAGGGTTCTATAATAAAGTCCACCATTGAAGGAAGTCTGGGAATGAATACAAATGGCAGAAATCTGGAGGCAGGGGCTGATGCAGAGGCCATGGAGAGGAGCTGCTCATTGGCTTGCTCCCCATGGCTTGCTCAGTCTGTTTTCTTGTAGGACTCAAGACCACCAGCCCCGGGGTGGTACCATCCATAATGGGATGAACCCCATTAATTAATTAATTAACTAATTAAAGCCAGAGAAGAAAACACCTCATTGACAGCTTTTCTGGAACTTTACCACACATATTAATTGAAGTTCAAGTTCCAGCTCTTGTAAGGGCGAAATGTTATTGTGAGAACTTATTTTTTTTCATCACTTTGAATTAAATGACCCAAGTGCTGAATTAAACGACAAGTTTGGATTATTTGACAATTCCAAACTCTTAGGTCCCCAAGTATTTTCTGTATCATTGTTGTCTTTAACACAAAGCTCCATCATTGTGGTTGATGGCTGCTCAAATTCTTGCTATCTTGTTACTTTTACATCTGTAAGGAAGGGAATCCGGTCAGTGGGTTATATGTCTAAAACTTCTGTGAGCATCCATGGGAACACATTGCTTATATACAATACTGGGCCTGGACACAAGCACAAACACAATGTCCCCTTCTTTCTTCTGACTAATTTCTTCATGTACTTTATGTCTTAACAAAGAGGTCATTTCCCAGGAAATCTACCAGGATATTTCCCTAAGCTATATTGAGTTGTCGTCTCTAGCATTAGGGTCTATGTTGTTTACAGTGTCTGTTGACCTGTCTGCTTTGTCCTTTAAACTTTAAGCTCACTAATAAAGAGAACAGCTGTGTGGCCTCATCATTTTTTAACTTAAAGATTAAATGTCAACCACAAAGTACACAAATGTCAAATACAAACTTGCTAAAGAAATACACACATTTTCTATGCAACTATCAGTTCTTCTTGAGGACGGTGGTTCGCATGGCTTTTCTAAAATATATTTCCTAGGATAAAACTCATTGTCATTATTTCAAAGAGAAAATAGGGTGGGGCTTTAGGGATGATCACTTCTTATGTTAGTAAACTATAGATGTGGCCATACATAAAAAAAATAAAAAGTTATATGGTAATGTCAAAAGCTGACGTATGGCTTTCCATGCCCACTTCCCCAAGTCACAGGTCCCCTTTCACAAAGACAAAAGTATCATTTTAAAATGAGCTGTGTACAGCTGAGTGCCAGGCATACATCATGGATCAAGAAGTAAATCTCCAAAGTTACAAAAGAATCCGTCTTGTTGATAAACTTTAAAAAGCTGCACTCTCCGTCTCTTCATTCTTACTATTAGGATTTGCCTTCATTTCTCAAAGGAGAAAACATCTAATGGTCTCTTTTCAAGCCTCCCTGCAGCTACGAATATCAATCACATGGCTCATATATATATATAAATATATAAATATAATGGGGATTCTTCTTGTATTCTTACTAGTTTCTACCTTCCAAAGGAAGATCCAAAATGCAATCTCCCTTCCCCCTTTACTTTTCCATGCGGCTGTACAAAGCAATCTTTTGACTGAGAGGATAAGCCAAAGAATTCATATCAATATGCTGAGAAGAGTATCGGTGATGTCACTGAGGAGCTAGAACACACCTGAATCAGTCACTTCAACAGTTAGTCCCATGTGAGGTTGCTTACCATCTGGACCACTCTTAATCAGAAATATCTTGTTACTTACAACTGGGTGCATCTTCACTCTTTGTGTGGGATAGTATCTGTCTGTTCCCTTCCCTGAAATTTTATCAGCTAAATATTCCAAAATCCAGTTTAAATAAGCAAGAAAGAAAGAATGCTCGGCAACTATGGTTATGAAGAAATCATCTAGTGATGGTAATTTATGTTTAAGAATAAAACCCACATTTTAATACCATGGAAAAGCAATACGCTTGCTTATGCTAGATGAGAAATATAAGACAGCAGGTTGGAAAAGGGTGTTCAACTGTAAATTTATTCTTGGTCTTGCTATTCAGAATCAGCTCATAACTTTATAACTAGCCACCTGCCAAGAAAACATCTCAGTTGTCCAAGAAGCTCACAAAGTGCCTGCTATACACACATTATTAGCATCAGACCATCAGAGGTTGGGAGGGAATTGGGAGTGGGTATATTCAGTTTGAGTGACTATCTATCTACGAAGCTTATAGATTCTACTCACCCCGACCTTGAATAACAGAACCACAGCCTTTTTCCATCTTTCTTCAAAGTGTCCACACTACCTCTCATTACAAAATACTTTTCCCAAACACTTTTTCCAAGTATAGTTCTTAATTTATTATTAAATATTCTCTTGAATACTGACAATTTTACAGAATAATAACTTTTACAGAATGCATAAAAATATAGACCTGGAAAAGAAATTGTTTTATGCACTCTAAAGGAATCACAGTATCCTTGAAATCAGAGTAGGCAAGGCACAACAAGTGAAATACAGACAGTTGGACAAACAGACTCTCCTCTAAAACAGTGCTCTCACCAACCCAACCACCACTTCCCACATCCTTTTCCAGAGCTTCTTCCATGCATGTTGGCTCCATGAAGCTATTTACAGACAGAGACACAAACAGGGTCTGTGGCTTTAGATGAACTGATCAGATCAGTTACCTGATGGGGTTCCTTGATGCTCAGGTAACAGGGCTTATAGAATGCAGGGACCTGGTCATGGTTTGTCTTCTTTTATAGATTGCAAAAACTAGAAGCATATTGTCTGGAAGAGAAGAAGTCTACTGAGGAACAATGTTTCTGTGGTTTATTTCCATGCAGGACTAGGCACGCAGATACATGATACAATGGTCACTATGGCATAGTTACCAATGATAAGGAGGGATTTCTAGGCAGTCTTTTTAAGGAAAGCTTCATTGGGGGAATGGTGATGGGAAATACATCCTTGTATTGTTCTGGGCCATGGGAAATACATTTTCAAATCACATCATGGGTTCTGCTATAATTTTTTATTTTGAGATAAACTATTTTCAAAATGGGTTAAGTCCTTGAATATTTACACTTAGGAGGGTGTTCTCATCAGAATAGATATTTACACAAGCCTTGACAATCCCAATTAGCTCATTCTTCAGCAGGCGTCCTCCATAGAAACACTGGAAAGCAAAGTCAGCAAACCATGCTCTAGGCTCCTTTTGGTTTGGTCTACTATGCTTAAGTACATAAGCCATAGGGAAAAAAGTGCAGGTCTGCCTTCCCATTTCTGTTTTTAAAATAAGCTTACTTTTGAAATGAAGATTCATTTTCTCTTAAAATGCTTACTTCTTTACCTACCTGCAATAATATTACATGACTCTACTAACTTAGATAATTTTAAAATGCAACTAGAACTTTTCAATTCATATTAGATTGTCCTATCTCATAGGTTAGACTATATCATAAGCACTAAAACATTACTTTCAGACTAATATTTAAAAATTATTTGGGTCTCTTTCTTCCCAATCCTAATAACTAGCATAGAAGACATCTAATAGATGATTTGAAAATGTGTGATTGTCAAAGCTCCCTCCAGAACTTAGATTTCTGGTTGACTATTTTATTCTTCAGAGGATTCATCTACACAATCATTTCAATATGACATGAATGAGTACAACACTGGATATGTATGTTTAAATTACTATTCCATAATTCAGAAGAACTGTGAGTGAGTGAGTGAGTGAGTGAGTGAGTGAGTAGTTGCTAAGAGAACATATAAATGCCTTTTAAATTTCCCCTTTGATGACTGTAGTTCCAGTCTTAATATTTTTGTTTTAAGATCTATATCCAAAGCAAAGCTTTATAGTTTGAGGTACATTTGACTGGTGAAACATTTAAAAACCATTTCTAGTAATTCTTGGGAAGACTAGACATGATCTAGCAGGATAAGGACACTTTGAGGAATACAAGGCATAATCAAAGCACTGTAAGGGACATCCACACTCTTGGACTCTGGAGGCAATCCCAGAAAAGATATGAAGATGAACCATAACCCTGAGCCAGGCAGACCCATCCCAAAGTGATTGATTGAAACGACTAAGCTCATTTGAATGCAGAAAAAATCTGGCATGCAATTTTTCTGGGTGTATTTTAGCTGGGCTCATATATTTGTAGTAAGTTTACATGATACTTTGTAAATGCAACTAGGGGAAAATATATAATAATCTTATTCTACCCTAAAGTGAATTAGACCTCGTTATACCTCTCTGGAAAATCAAGTATCAATGTAGAGGATTTCTAGAAAGTTCTCTAGAATTCTCATTCAAAAAGTCTATAAATAATAGGTTAAACATTGTTCACATATCTTCAGATACTATCATTGTATTGCTGAGATTTCGTATTAAAGGGAATTATCTCTTAAGCAACCTCAGCCTCAAGTAAAATCATGCTTTAGGATGAAGACCACAAGAAGCATGATTGCCAGACAACTTCTCTCATACATATTCTCTCATTCACTAATAACCATTCATTCATTCATTCATTCTTTCTTTCTTTCTTTCTTTCTCTCTGCCCCCCTTCTCTCCCTTCCCTGTAAGCATGCATATGCATAATCATACAAACACATAAACACGCATATCTGTCCCACCAGCAATAAACTATCTGTCCCCCAAGCAGGGACAGCCACAAAAGAAATCAAACTGATAGTTCACATTTGTGTGAAATCACTCTATAATGTACACAGAGAAGAGCTGTTTTTCAAGATCTGTCAACATTTCACTAAGTAGCTACAACTTCAAAAGGAGAAGAAATGCCTTCAAATGCAAGTATGACGGCAGGCTTTAGAAGTTCTTGCTTCCGGTTGTGTCCAAAATATCGTATTCTGTAGATTCCAGGCTGTGCAGTATCTGGAATATACCATTCAATTGTTGCATTGCTCAGACCCAGTAGTCCCTTGTGCCAATAAAGCCTGTTAATGGAAAACAAGAAAATAAAAAAAATACAACATTGTTCTTTGAAATGTTTGATTTTCATTCTGCGCAACAGCCCAGGTCCCCTTCTTACCAGATGACTTCAATCTGCCTGTACAACCTTCAACCTACAGACCCAGCCTGCAGTGTACAATTTATGACAGGACCTTGCTAGTTCACTCTTTGAACATCCTCCCCAGTCCCGAGATCAACCCAGAGTCCCACATTCAATTCCCCATCCCAGTCCAGTCAGACACATCCAATCTGTCCCCAACCCACAGCCAACATCATTCTATATGGAAAAAAACTTGAAACAATCCCACTGAAATCAGGAATGAAACAGGGCTGTCCACTATTTCCACTTCTTTCCAAAATCATATTCTAACCACTCGCTAGAGCAATAAGGCAAGAGAGGGAAATAAACGAGATATAAATTTGAAAAGAAGAAATCAAATTATTTTTCTTTGCAGATGAAATGATATTATATGTAAGAGATCTGAAATTTTCACCAGAAACAACCTGGGAACCATCAATAATTTCAACAAAATAGCAGCATGCAAAATCAGCTTACAAAAATCTAAAGCTTTTCTATACACCAACAATAAACACCTTGAATAGGAGATCACAGACACACTCCTATTCACAATAGCCTCAAAAAATATAAAATATCTAAGAATAAACCTAACCAAGCAGGTGCAGGACCTCTGCAATGAACTCTACCAAGTCATGCCAACTCCTTCACCTAGGATATTTTTCAACCAATTTACAAGAAGGCTGACTAGTTTTTCAAGAAATTCCTGTGACCATGGGAAAAAACAAAGTCAGTGCAAGATGGAGAGGGTCATAGCTCAGGGATATAGCACTTTCCCAGTGTGTACTAGGCTCTAGATTCTACCCACAAAAACACTAAAATAAAAGCCAAAAGATGTTAGTCAACATCTCATTGTACCTAATCCTAAAGAAGCCAACACTATGCTGGCTGCTCCCTGTCAATAGAGTTAAAATGGAGCCTAATAAAAAAAAATAAATGTGGCCAGAAGGAGCCTTGGAAATTTAATATCATTAATATCATGTCATGTATTAAGATGTCTTTCAGTTTGTCCTTCCTACATTTTGAAGCAACTGTTTTCAAGGCATCACGGACAAATAACACATAGACATGCTTACCTCGTCTCCCAGGAGGCATCATTATACATTATCTGCCAGTCGGCTATAGAGTCCTCATATTTCTCCACAGTGAGGAAGGTTTCATGGGTCTGAAATACAATTAACACCGTTTATCAAGCACAACACAGTCACAGAGAGATCCGGTCTGCTCTGGCTCCCTTTGCTACACACCAACCCACCAATGTCTGCTGTGCACAAGCATCAGGATTTTACCCAAATTCCTGGGCACACCCCTTCATGCAATGTCTTCAGAATAATAGTTTACCTCTTTTTTTTTTTTTAAAGGAAAGCACAAAAATTTAGAAATTTTGAGGAAGCGTAATTATGGTATTCCCAGCAAATTTGGAAGTTAGGGCTGAGAAGAAATTTAAAATGAAATGAGGTTTTAAAAAGACATAAATCAAGATCAAGAGGGCAAGCCTCTCCAGTCACTCCATGACTGGGGAGAGGAAATGGGACATCTTCCTCTCTCTCATTCTCTCTGCCTCCAGGTAACTGAATTATTCGTTACCATGCCTTCCTAAGTCAAAAAAGTTGAAAAAAAAATGCATTCGTTGTCTCTGTCCTGGGGTGTTAAAGACACTTCTACACTGTAATAATAGATGCCTAGAAACCATATCATAGGCAGAGTGTATTTCTACACCGGGAGATAACTAGAACAGAGCAATTTGTTTCAGACCAAGAATACAGCTTCAAATAAAACAAAGGTTTGGATGATGTGACAAGGTAATAAATAAAATGGCCACAAATCTCCATTACCATCAAGGTTTGTCCACTGCCTCCCTGAAAGATAGGGCTCAAAGAGCTGTGAAGATGGGGCGGTATGTAAAGTGCTTGCTGGAGAAGCATGAAGACCCACGTTGAATGCCCAGAACCCACATGTGCGTGTAGATGTGCTTAGAATCCCAGTACTGTGGAGACAGAGAGAGCCCTGAATCTCCCAGGATAGTCACCTAAAAGCTCTAAGTTCAGTGAGGGGCACTTTCTCAAATAAATAAAATAAAATAAAGATAAAGAGCAAATGAGGAAGATATGCAATGTTGGGCTTTGACCTCCACGTCTCTGCACCCAGCACATATGTGCCCACATCTACCTGAACACACACACACAAACAAGAGTTGTATCTACTTCATCTTTACTCTTCACAACCCTGTATACCTGCTATTTACAAACCTCCAGATAACTTTAATAAACAGAGGATTTATTTGTGTTTTGGCCATGTCATTTTTTAGAACAGTAATCTAACTTTTCAACTGATACATGACATTTAATAAGGAAGTGTTCATCACCATGGTGACTAATAAGGAGAGCTGTTTCTGCACGAGGGCACGGTGGTGTTGTGGGGGCCTTAGACAGAGTAGGAAGTATGATGGTCCCTAATAACTAGGTCTAGAATACAGCTTGTAAAACATGTCTAAGTCCCCAAAATATCAGGACAAAACATGTGACTACTTCCTCTCTATTTCCCTATCATAATATCTTCCAGGTACATATTTATTAAAAAGTAATCTCTCTGCCAATGAGTTTACTTATATACAAAGTAAGGACAATAAAACAAGCCACTGGATAGTAGAGAGGATTAGTTAAATGCATGTAGCAGTATATATAAATCATCTAGCTTAATATTTGGAGACAACAATTGTTCAGTAATTAGGGGTAGTAACAATATGATTCCTGGTAATAGAGAGCACTAGAGATTGCTGTGCACTCTTTCAGAGAGTTCTGAGGAGTGCCATCATGATGCTGTTAGCATCCTGTCCTCACAGCACTCGTGAGATGAGTGCTCTGAGGATGTCAAGCATCATACAGCATTTTGATATCTTCAGAAAGGAATGTTCTGACCGTGCAAATGTTCTGGAGGAACTTGACCACAGGTGCACACTGACTGTCAAAATATTGGAATATCTCTCCCAAAACTTGATGTGATCGTATCATATTGCCACAACTCTATCATGGAGCAATAGCATTTGAATAGACCGAAAGGACGCAGCTCATTTGGCAGGAAGGTGTTTTGGATTACAAGTGATTTTGGACCCTAGGAAGAATGACTCAATATAATGGCTATATCCACAGTCAGGGTAGAAAAGTGACCTAAAAACCACTTTTATAGGTCTACTTTCCTCCAAAAATTTCTACAGATTTTGTGTTTGTGGTTTTGGCGGTTACCTTCTTTTATTTAGTTAGTATTTTTAAAATTTTGTTATTTATGTCATTGAGCATGTACTCCGGGGAATGTATGAATGACACAACACACATGTTGAAGTCAGTTCTCTCCTTCCTCCCTGTGGGATGCTGGGACTGAACTCAGGTTCCTCGGGATTGGTGACAAATTTCTTCACAAACTGAGTCACCTTACCAAACCAGTTTTCTTTAGTTTTTGAGACAAAGCCTTGCTGTATAGGGCAGGCTGGCATACAACTCTTGGTTATCTAGCCTCTACTTCCCACATCCTGGGATTTCAACTGTGAGTCACTACGTCTAGTTTGATTAGGCACTTGGAGTCAGAACCTATACCACTGTTGTTCGTTTGGATACAAGATTACTCTATGGAAATTGCAGAAGACTACAGTCATTTATTTCTAGGCATGATATATGTATATGTGTGTGTGTGTGTGTGTGTGTGTGTGTGGTTTATCATATATATCACCAAAGAAAAAAACAGGACATGTTTAGTAACAAATTTTTAACAGTAATTAACTCTAAAAAACAGATTTGTGGGAAGAGGTACTTCCATGTCCTACTTTATTAATTTTTGGGCTGTTTGTTTTTACATCAGGCATGTTATTTCTTATGTAATTTTTCCATTGTGTCAACGTGAAACCGGCCATTGTAAAGCACATGGAACAGACCACTTAGGGCATGTACCAGTGTGCGATCTTTCCAAGGCAAAAAAGGTCTGGAGTATCTATGCTGGAGGGGTCAGAAAGGTCCCTGAAAGGAGGGGAAATCACCTTCTTATTTTTTTTGCCCCTTTCACTATGCAAACACACTTAGTTAGTTCTAAATTTAAATGTGTAAATGAGAATGTCTCTGAGTCTGTGTCTTCTGGAAACAGTTTGCCCCTGCAGGAATTGTTCTACACATGACATTCTGAAGGGTCCAGGACAGTCTCCCTGTGTGCTGTGTTCCACATTCAATTCCTCACCAGCTGTACCCACTGAACATTTTCCCACCTCCAAAAATAAAGTAAGAAAAATCTGATATATTTTTGAATATGTGCGATGCTCCTGTAAAGTGAAGGGAAACTTTAAAAGTGGATTTAAATTTAGAAGACAATGAAGCTCACCTGATTTTCTGCTGAATTCTTTGGGTTAGCACCTACAAATGTAACTTCAACCACTTCTCCCTGCAAATAAAAATGACACCTAATTAAATCTAATACATGCCTCTTGGCTGTATTTGGATTTGAAACATTATCTCCTATACATCCTAGCATCATATATATATATATATGGTTGTATATATGTATATATGAATGTATATATTCCATATACATTCCTGTATGCATGCTCTACTTAATTAAGTGGTGCCCTTCTAAGTTTGTTGAAAATTGGAGCCAAAGAATTTTATTTTGGCAGATTCTTTCCAGAGCTACAGGTTTTAATGGGGTAACACATTGAAATGACTTCAGATTGTGTACAGAGCCCTATCATGAAAGAACACTCCCATACACCACAGAGAAATCAGAAGTTAACCACACAGTTAGAACCACGCAGTCATTAACAAAGTTGTCAAAACCTTAATTGGAGAAAAGACAGTTTTGACAATGATCTCCGACAGCACGGGGAATGATCTGAAACTAACAAATAGGATTGCATGAAATTAGAATGTTTCTTCAGTCCAGCAGAAGAAGCCATCAACAGAGTGAAGGGTATCTACAGGATGCCCTAAATCTTTGCCAACTGTTTGTCCATCTTAGCTTCTTTTCTTATTCCTATGATAAAATACCCTGACAGGAGCAACCTACGGGAGAAAGGGCTTGCTCTGGCTCACATTTCAAAGGTCAAGGCAGCACCGAGCTCATTTTCTACATTTTCTTAAAGATTTATTTCATTTTTAATTATGTGTGCACATGTATGTCCATTTTGTAGACATCTGACCAAGTGTGGGTGCTGTCCGAGGCCAGATGCCTCAGATCCCTCTAGCAGTGGAGTTACAGCTGGCTAGGAGCCTCTGACATGGGTGCTGGGAGCCACACTCCTGTTCCCTGGAAGAGGAGTGCACCGCCTCAACCCCTAGATTTCTCCCTTTTATACAGACCTGGATCTTCTTTCTAAAAAAAAAAAAATCGCCAATCAAGAAAATGCCCACAGATACCCCCACAGACGGATCTGAGGAGGGAAAGTCCTCAGTCGAGAGTCCCTCTTTCTAGGCGACTCCGGTGTGTGTCAGCTTGACAAAATCTAACCAGCAAAGCATACCAGAAACATATTTGCATGTCTATGTTTATTACAGAACTAGGGACAAGAGCTAAGATAGGAAACTGTTGGACATGTTCATTAACATATGAATAGGTAAAGAAAATGTAGCAAATAGAACTTTATGCTGTGATGAAGGATAATTAAATTAGCAGGAAATGTAATAAAACTGGTGATCACTGAATTTAAAAAAAAAAGGTAAGACTCAGAAAGACAAATACTGCAAGCTTGGCCTCACATGTAAATGTCACATATACATATGTGACGTGACAGTAGAAAAAAGCTATGGCGTTTCAAATAGATAGGAACTAGGTTTCTTTGTGACCCTGGGATAAATATATGTACTTATTGTCTGTTTCTGTCCACTCCCCACAATTCCCTGTGCCCCATTTCACCCTATTGCTGTCTCCTTCTTCCCAGCTAGCCCCCACTTCTGCCCTGATGACTTGTATATTCTACTACTCTCCCTTGGTGCCACTTCCACCCTCCCTTCAAACCTCTTTCTCTCAATTTCTTTGGATGCTAACAAAAAGATATTTTAAAAGCCAAATCTGGACATCACAGAAGTAGACAAAAATGCTCATCCCCAAGCTCCATATTTGTCTAAGCTCCGTCTAATCACAACCACAGCAGATTTTCTTCTTCACTCCAGACCAGCCTTAGGTGTTCCATCGCATGAATATTTTGTTGCATCAGCTTGTTGGGATTGAGACTGTGGTTAGACATTGGAATATGATTTCCAAGGCACTTAGCAGAGACACATTAGCCTAGTGAGGAAGTCTGCAAGTTCTGACAGGAAATCGGCAAAGCAAGGGTCATGATTTATCCCAGCTTTTATCAGAAAAAGCAAATTTGAGGTGACTTAGGGGAAGGAAATGAAAAAACAAATAAGAAATAATATGACACTATATATAGATATAATTGTGAAAATATAAAAACAAAACCCACTTCTTTGCATACTAACTAAAAACAATATAAAAATGCAAAGAAGATGAATATGTATAAAGTATATAATATATAGTATATATGGCCTTTGAGTAGAAAGGGGACTATGGTGGGGTGGAGAGCGTGCCTAAAGTGGGGGCAGAAGGGAAGAGAGGGTAATGGGGTTGATAAACAAACATTGCCTGTTTTCTCTAGATTTAAACAGATATAGGAGGTGAAAACAGGCAGGGACCAAGGCACCAAGGAAGCCAAGCAGAGGAGCCAAATACTATGACATACATGTGGCCTGGCTAGTTTTTTTCAACCTGAGGCAAGCTAGGGCCATCTGGGGAAAAGGAAACTTAATCAAGAAAATGCCTACATAGGATTGGCTTGTAACCAAGTCTGTAGGGCATTTTCTTGATTAATGATTTATATGGTAGGGGTTAGCCCACCGTCTGTTGTACTAACCTTGTCCTCTGCATTAATTCCTGCCTCGGGTTCCAGCTCTAGTTGCCCTGGATGATGGACATCAAGCTATAAGATGAAATAAACCCTTTCCTTTCCAAGATGCTTTTGGTCACAGTGTTTTGACACAGCAATAGAAACTCTAACTAAAAAAAAAAAAAAAAATGGATGAAAATGCCCTGAGGAAACTCCTTACTCCTTATGCAAACTAAAAACTTTAATAAAACAAATTGGCCATGAGGAGCAGCAGTGGCGCATGTCTTTAACCCCAGCACTCGGGAGGCAGAGGCAGGTGGATCTTTGTGAGTTCAATGCCAGTCCAGACTACAGAGCTAGTGACAGGACAGGCTCTATACCGCTAGCATTCAGATGCCATCATCGTCTTCTTTCATCTATGGGTACCCATACATATGTAGCGAACACTCTTACACACACACACACACACACACACACACACACACACACACACAAATAAATTAACAGGGGAACTCTGAATACTTGTCTCCTAAGATCAGAGACAAGCCATGGCTACCAAGTCTCACAAATTCTAGTCCAGATTTGTTGTGGTTTAAATGTGATGTGTCCTCCCTCCTACAGTGGTTTACTGTATTGAAGGTTGGGGCTCCAGGAATTAGAACTGTTCAGAGATGGTAGGAGTATGAGGGCACTAACATCATAATGGGTTTGTCCATTTTTACCCACTATGAACTTGTACATAATGAATCTCAAGCAGGTCACTTGGAACATGGCTTTGAAGCCTCTATCTTCTCCCTGGTCCTTCCTCGTGTTTCCCTACACTTCTCAGACACTGCAGTGGGAAGATAATCCCATCACACCTTTCCCTCCACCTCACCACGCAGAAGCCCAAGGCGATGTAGCCAAGTGATATGGTTGAAACCTCTGAAACCATGAACCAAAATAAATCCTCTCCTTAGTCATGATACTTAACACTCAGCACCAACTTGGTAAGATTAGAATCACCAAGGAAACATATGTCTAGGGTCTTTATGAAGATGTTCCAGGGAGGTTAACTGACAAAGGAAGTCTCACGCTAATGTGAGTGGCACTATCCCATGGGCTAGAAGACTAGACTGAATAAAAAGGAAAAGAGCAAACAGAACACTAGCATTTGCCTCTCTGTTGTGACTATGGAGGTAGTATGACCAGCTGCCTCACATGCCTGTGGCTATGGCTTCCCCACAGCGGGCAGCTTGCATCCTCCATTTGGGAGCCAAGAACATACTCTTCCATCCTTTGATCTCGTCAGATACGTTGTCAGAGCAGTGGGAAAATTAGCTGACACACCTGCCTTCAGTCGCTTTCTCAACTGTTCTATCACAGCAACGAGAAACTAACACTGCATCCTAGAGCATTTCATACTTAATGAAGCCCGACTACGAAACTTCGTCATGCTTCACTGGATAAAAAGAGAAATCCAGAAATGGATACTTTAGTAGCATTTCACTTGTGTTTTAATAAATAAAGCTGGCCTGAAGAAAGTAAATAAAGCAGGCCCACTGGTCGGCCATACAGGCCAGGCAGTGATAACACACACCTTTAATCCCAGTAGCCATACTAGTTGCCATAGAAACCGGGCAGTGCAAACCTTTAATCCCAGTGGTGCACGCCTTTAATCCCAGAACTAGAGAGGATTATAAAACAGGAAGAAACAACTCTCAGGCTTAATCTCATTCTGAGATGCCAGGAAGCAGGATTGCCATTTTGGACCGAAGCAGAGGTAAGAGTTAGTGGCTGACTGTTTTGTTTTTCTGACCTTTAGGTTGAGCCTAGTTTCTACCTCTGAGTTTTTATTAATCGTGGTTCATGAAAAAGTAAATTTATTTAATTTACTGATTATATAATAAACGTGGAATTTCCTAAGGAATTCATTACAAAAAATAACCTTTCAGAATTAATACATTTTTCAGCGAGGATGAAAAACACCTAATCAACATAAAACGTAGTGGTGTGGATCCTAGCTCATTTCTGCGTGCTTTTTCATCCCTTGTTCTAAAAGAACAACTTGGCCTAACTCCTGTGCACAGTTCTTTGACCATCTATTTAATAAAAAGAATAATTTGCATTTTAGAAAACCAATTTTATATAGTTAACCATTAGGGGGAAAAGCAGTGTTTCCCATTTCCCTCACTTTTGCAAAACCTCTGTAGAGATGGAAATAGATGTCAACATCATCACTGCTGAAGCTAGCCTGTCTGTGGTACTGTCAACATCATCACTGCTGAAGCTAGCTTCTGGTACCATCAACATCATCACTGCTGAAGCTGGCCTGTGGTACCATCAATATCATCACTGCTGAAACAGTAATATGGTACCTCTAGAAGAAGGTTACGACATTAAGCAACACCCTTCCTTTTACCTCCAGAAGCAAATTCCTAACCCATTATAGAATTCCCCATGAATCTTACCACTCTGTATTCAGGTTTTGCTGCCTGCAGGACTTCCCCAAACTGTCTGCCTATCGGTGCTCTATCCGCAATATTAGGGATAAGTGTAGCTATCAAGTTCTCGAAGAATGGAGGCTCAGGACCACTGCTCATGTTGGCTACTGTGTCCTGAAACAGAGAGCATTTGTTAAAAAAAAATTCCCTACCCCAATCATATCCCAAGAAATGTCCTTATTAAAGGAGGCTCACATATATCTACACACAGGCACTCCAAAAAGCCAACAACATTTAGCAAAATGTGAGGCACCCTTGCTAAAATGAGAGCTTAAATATTTGTAATTTAAAGTTTTTGTTAGAATAAAGTTTTTGTTGAAGGAGGTTGCTTTGCTGGTATAATCCAAAGATCACAAAGCAAATACAGAAGCACACTATTATGGTGAGATTCTGGGCAGCCATTGATTTCATTGTGTGGCTCAGGGTGGGGACCTAGCACACAGTATAACTTCATGAAATGATACTGAAATTATGCTTAAATTTTCCAGCATTGAAACCCATGAATGTGTTTCTTTATGTTCTTGTGCATATGTGTATGTAGTCAGAAGTCAACACCAAGTGTCATTCCTATTCAGGTACCACCTACTTTGGTTATTGTGACAAGTGTCTCTCATTGATTTAACTAAATAACTTGTAATCAAGCCTGGGGGATGCTCATGTCTCTATCTGCCCAGCACTGGGATTACGAGCACCTAGTGTAGTAAGCAGCATTTCTGTTCAGATGCTAAAAATTGACCATGGATCATCATGCTTGGAATCAGAAGTTATTTCTCTGCTTCTAAGATGTTACTTTGGTTGGTTGGTTGGTTGGTTGGTTGCTTGCTTGCTTGCTTTTTTTTTAAGTGGGTCTTAGCAATGCAACTTGGACTTACCTGGAAATTGTTGCATATCCCAAGCTGTCCTGAACTTCATGATTCTACTACCCTAGTAGCCCAAGTGCAAAGGTTACAGCAACTACCAACATGCTTGGCTTAAACTGTGGGTAATCTTTTACCCAAAGTCACTACCAAGGTTCTCTTCTGGTCCCAAATCTGAGCTAAATAATATAATAAATATATCTTTATTTAAAAATTAAGATTACCCTGACTGGTATAATGTTTTCCACAAGATTTACCAACTTAAATGGGGGCATCAAAAACAATAATCTCATTTTTTTCAATATCCTTTGATGTTTTTTAACCCTTACATTGGACTATTAATTTTTATAGCAATACATAGAGTGGGGGATGTATGATCACTCTTACTCTGCAAGCAAGAAGATAAAATTGAATATACTCAGTTGGTTCTCAAGATCATATAGTCAGTCTTAAACTAAGTGACCATAATATAGACCAAGAACCAAGTGTCATTGGTCTATATGAACAAATGACTAAAAAAAATGAGTAAGCAAAGTATATTCAAGTCCCCAGATTGTATTAAAATTTCAAATATAATAGACAGCACAAGTCAGAGGTGTATGAAATTGTCTTAGTTTGTCTACAGCATGTAGGTTTCCTCTGTTTCAATCCAGTACATCCGGACTCTTTCTTTAAAGGGTGTATAGTACTTACTATGCTGCAATGTCACAGCTTTTACTATTATAAGGCTATCATGACGCAAGTAATATACTTACAATTATAAAGTTTACATGTATTATATGCATATCTGTTTATTATTTTAAGTTCTTTGTTCTACTTGCCAACTAATTGTCTGTTCCACAACTGCAGTTATATAAATAACTGTATCCTAATGGGACTTTTTTTATACTAAGAATCTTTAAATCAGTTGTACACATTCCAGAAACACACACATGTGAATGCCAAAGCAATATTAGAGTTCAACAAACCTAAGCCTCCATTCATCAGAACAATTTATAGTATTTTGAACCATCAAGAATTTTAAAATGCTACTTGTTAAAAGGGTAAGAGTCCTCTGAATGGAAGATACATCTCAATTTCAGAGATGTTATAATGAAGAAAATGAGCATCTTAAACATTCTGTATCTGTGTGGTCTACTCAACTCTCTGAATAGGAGTAGAGAATCTGGAAAGTGAACGCTGGCTATAGTTATAATACAGATGGCCACTTACCACCTTCAAGAAATTTTAACCATCTAAAATATGGAAAAAATAATATCTCCTTATTTCAAAAGATAGCTTCATGTTTATAAGATATATAAATGCATATTATCTTATACATTTTATATATGAATACACATATGAAATATATATGCAAAAGACTGTGATTACTAAATGGTAGTGATTAAACTTGAGTATTGCTATCAGTAAACTTTGAATTACTTTCTCAATGATACCAAGTAGTTCAGCTTTCTTCCCTAAAGAAAACTGCATAGAATTTAAAATTTGTCAAATAACATCTGCCGGGCAGTGGTGGCGCATGCCTTTAATCCCAGCACTCAGGAGGCAGAGGCAGGCAGATCTCTGTGAGTTTGAGGTCAGCCTGGACTACAAGAGCTAGTTCCAGGACAGGAACCAAAAAGCTATGGAGAAACCGTGTCTCGAAAAATCAAAAAAAAAAAAAATAATAACATGTATATGAGGTTTCTTTCTTGATTCTGTGCCTCCTTCTCCTGAAGATAATCATAGACATACAAACACACACACACACACACACACACACACACACGATTTCCATTACCGTAGCAATTGCTTTAGCAAGGTCACTGAAGAGCTGGATATATGCAGACAGAGTGTGTGGTCCATAAATTGTAGATGCTGCTTCATACCGCTGAGCCTACAGAAAAAAACAAGAAGAGGTGTAGACATTTTGTATACACCAATCTGTTTATAGAAGTATAGCATTTTCGGCAAAGAGATGTCCGAACCACTCACATAATCTAATACCAGCAAATTACTCAGTGTTTTTTGTGAAATCAGAATGTGAACATTTTCCACTAATCAGCCTAAGTGAATGAATGACTGTGCCTAGTCATTGTAAAGGCAATGGGATATTTTGCTTATGTCATTTAGGCCACAATTTCTTTTGCTCTAAAAGATGTTACAGACTTCCACCACTTGTGCCCGTGGCTATTTTAAGTTTTTGCAATATTAGTGATCTCCCCCAGGCTGAAAGAAAATGAGGGTAGAAAGGATTCTACTTAGTAACTCCTAGATAAGTTGACTGCTAATGGTCCCCTCTGTGGAAGGACTTCTATTTCACCACAGAGCTAAGAAATAGAGCCAAATGCATCTCAGCATCTCATTATGAACTCCCTGCCTTTAGTGACTCTACAGGAACCTCAAGGCCATCAGTATGCAGGGTCCTCATCATTACAGAAACAGCAGTATTCTGCATGACACCCTTCCAGTATCTCTACTGCGATCACTTGGCCATCATATTAGACCCCTCTTCCTACCTCGTCCTACATTCTGTAAGTCTGCAGATTGTTTCATAATTGGCCTTACCAAAGCATAAGACAGCAAATGCATTCTGGGTAGTCATTTGCATGTCACAACTCTGGTTTCTTATCAGTGCTCCCAACAAAGCAAGTTTCAGGAGAAGGTGGAAGTCAATGAGACTATTATGCTGACATATAATTGGAAGTGATAAGTGCCAAACCAAATATAATCTTTGGCTTATTCTCATTGAATCTCCACCAAAAACCAAGTCACCTCTCAGAATCATGGCTGAAGAAGTCCAGAAAGAATGTGCATAGAAAAAGAAAAAGAAAAATAAAAAGCCATGAGAACTTTTTACTTTACCTGGTATTCTTCATACGTAGTGATATAATGTGTGTAAACATTGCATAGACCCGAAACAACAACGGTCATATCCTTCATCCCATACAATTCAAACTCCTAGGAGGGAAAAGTAAAAGACGTATACCACTTAAGGCTGTTGTTGTCTGAGCTCCACATAAGGTGCACATTGCTATGAGTTATTAACAGAAGACATATCTCTTTTTTTCATTTTTTATTGATTTTATTTGGCTATACATTTTTCTCTGCTCCCCTCCCCTTCAACCCTCTCCCATGGTCCCCATGCTCCCAATTTACTCAGGAGATCTTGTCCTTTTCTACTTCCCATGTAGATTAGATCCATGCAAGTCTCCCTGAGGGTCCTCATTGTTGTCTAGGTTTTCTGGGTTTATGAATTATAGGCTGGTTTTCTTTGCTTTGTGTCTAAAAGCCACTTATGAGTGAGTACATATGATATTTGAGGAAACATACATCCTAAGGAAAATCTTCCCAATGACCAAGACCACTGAGGAAGAGAGAGATGTCAAAAGAGTACTTTGTAAATTAGACCTGATCTCCATTAGAGTTGGACAAATCAATGGTGCTATGGAAATCTTAATAATCATATCAGCGGGTGTAGATTCCTATTATTAAAGGGTAATTGCCCCAAAACTATATTGAGTTTATGCTATATAATTCAGACATGTTATTAGACCCAACTAATAAGACAAGACATTTATTAGGTTGTCATTTTGCAACTATTCTTAATACATCCTGACTCTCAAGAAAATATAGGGAAGAAACAAAATTCTCCTAGTGAGAGGGTTTTATTTAAACCATTCAGGGGGTTCTAAGCAACTTCTAGACATAATTTACTATTTATGTCATGTAAGTATTAACAATTTTAGTTATTAAAATGTAAATGCCAATAAAATTTTTACCTTGGTTATAATTACCTTACTGACATTTCTATTCATCTCTATCATGACCTTCAAGAATTGCAAACTTTAGCCATTTTAGGAAAGAATAATTCGATAGGGAATTTCTTCCTTTTCAAATACAAATGTGTAAGCATTGTAGTTCACATCTAACTTACTTTTTTAACTGCCTCTCGAAATCGTCGTCCTGACATGGTTCTGTGGCAAGAAAGCAGAGTTATGTAAACATCCTCCCATTTGGAATGTGTGGGAACGATTCAGAAAGGCTTTTCGTAAATGCCAAGAAACTTAGCCTATCTCACCCACAGCAGTAAAATATGTAGGAAGTCGATGGTGGGGGAAAAAAGGCTTAGCTTTTTTTTCTTGACTGGCCTATCTTCAAAGAAAATCCTGAACACAACTGCCCCAAAGACGGAAATGAACTCAATGAACAACACCAAGAGAGGAAGATCATCAAGGGTTGGGGTGGAGCTCAATGATGAAGTACTTTCCTGACAGGAACAAAGCCCAGAGCTCCTCCCCTGGTGCCACAAAAAAAAAAAAAAATGACAACACCATTTCCTATTCATGGTTTCGACACAATGGGTTTGTTGCATTCTACAAATGAGAGCTTGGGCAGAGAGAAAAGTTTGATGGTTGGCCCTACCTACAAGTAGGTACTTTTTCATTTTCATATTTATTCCTCCAATATCATCTTGAATATCTGCTGCTTACCAGGACCACTTTTACATGCTGATGATTTAATGGAAGGGAAATCACATTCCAAGAATGGAAGGTGACCACCGCATAAACGAGGAAGTGAGCTGAAGAAAAAGGGAGAATAATAAAGCCGAGTAATGGAAGGGGGTGGTGGGAGGGGTGGAGGTAGTAATGGTGCTGATGCTGGTGCTGGCGCGGAAGGGAGAGCGACAGTGATGGGTTCTTGCTGGTAAAGATGATTTTAGGTAGTGTGAAAAGAATTGGCATCTCTATTCAAGATTCGAGCAGAGGAGATAAAAAAAAAAAATTAAAAGACTTGGCCATGAGACTAACCAGAGAGAATGTGTTTCATGCAGAAAGAACCAGGAATTTAAATCCCTGAGCTCAGAACATGCTTAGTGAATCTAACGAGTGTATTCGTAGTTCTAGCTGTACAAAAAACCTTGACAATGGTGCGGCCTGACTGAATCCTGACTGAAGCAGGGCGAACAAGAGGCAAAGTCCAAAGATACCAAGACAGGGGGCTTCGTGAGACACAGACTGCGTGGGAACCTGAAGGAAATCGGGATGATCCGAGGATTACCTGGAATAAGGTGGGAAAGGACGGGAAGGTTTTGGACAGAGGAGTGGCATACTGGAGTCCTGGTTTAAAGCAATGGTTCCCAACCTGGGGTCATGACACCCTTGGCAAACCTCGAGCTCCAAAAAAATTTACATTATGATGCAAAACATTAGCAAAAATTAGAGTTATGAAGTAAACATAAAATATGAAAGAAAATAATGGTACAGCCACCACAGCATGAGAAACTGTGTTAAAGGGTCACAGCCTCAGGAAGGTTGAGCACCACTTTTTAAAAGAAATGCAAGAGACTGCTGCATTGAGAAAGGACTACAGAGGACTAATGAAGGAACCCAAATTGGAGGTTACTGAAACAATCTGAGCAGAAGATAACGATGATGGGGAATGAAAGAATGCGCTGGGTAAAATGTAAGAACTTGATGTATTCCTGAAAGAGGTAAAAAGAAAACCCAGGGACTATTTCAACAACTCCCTCTAATGAAAATAAGAAAGATTGTAAAATATACAGGCTTAGAACATTCTTCAGTCTTTCCAATATCTAAACTGATGTGTCCAAATCTTTTCCTGTTGTTTCAAGTCCGTGTACCAACACAATTTATTGCACCTCTCTACCTTTGGAACGCCACGTTTGTGGGTTTTTCACGCTTTCCCCATCGTTTTCGTGGGTGAGAAGTCAGCATAGATAGATTTATTCTTCAGAGGCCCCGTGGGAAAAAAGGAAAAATTATTTGTCACTGCTGCCAAACACAGTACAAGAGATCAGCAGAAAACTCTCTTCCCTATGAATTAGGCCCAGGGACAAGGAGATGCCTCAGTAGGGAAAGGTGCTGGCCACCACCGAGCTTGATGGCCCAAGTTCTGTCTCCGGAACCCATATGGTGACTTGTGGGATCAATCCTCTGACCTCCACAGGTATGTCAAGACCTATATGTCCCACCCACAAATACACAACAACAGATAAATGATTTTAAAAAGAATTAATCCCGACAGAAATCCATTTGTTTAGTATAAAACACTTTCTAAAGAACTTACGTAAATTCCCCAGGGATAGCAGCTATGGCCAACGACCCAAGAGTCACAATCTGAACATCAACAATATCTGGGTGCCAAGGATGAGGTTTCGTCAGCTGAGACCCAATACAAGAAAATGACATTCGGTATAAATTAACCTTTCCATTGCCAACTGTCATACAAGTGTCTTAATTAACAATTTCACATGTTTGAAGCTAGTTTTGTCTTTCTCACCACATCCATAGGATCCATTTCTAGCTATGCTGTAACATTAAATACATCATGTGCATGTTTATGTCCTGGCTGTAGCATGTGAATCTCAAATGCAAGCTTCCTTGGTAAGTTCAGGGTGCTAAAGCATTTGAAGGAGCTTTGGGGGGCTCCTCATTCTGTGCAGGGTAAATGACGGCCTCCTCAATGGATATAGAAAGCCATCTCTAATAGTTTATTGCAATCATTTCTATTTTTACCCTGGCATTGTTTTAAGTTGAGAACGTTCAAGTCTGGCTTTATCTTCCAAGGTTCCTTCAAGAGAATCTATTCTTTTCCATACTCTGACTAGTGGAAACTGTCTCTCCATCCCTTCCTTCCCTCTTTCTCCTACCCTAACAATTTTAATAGGATACTGGAAGAGTCTACTTTATAAATACTTAACACTCCAACAATCACGCTTCTGTGAATAGTGGGATGAATTTTTAACACTGCAAATGTTAAAAAAAATTACATTGTGAAGTAGTGTTAAAAGAAAAATACTTTAGCTGGACAGTGGTAGTGTATGCCTTTAATCCTCTGCCCTTTATAAACATTCCCCTATATTTATTACATATGCATGAGATAGTAATAAATATGTAATCATAATAATAAATTATTTAAGAATATCTAAAGAAGCTCTTTAATAAATGGTCAGTGTCTACATTGACACTGACCATTTATTATCTGACCATTATTATACTGACCACTTATTATAGCTCAGACACCACAAAGCATAATATTCTCACTCCATTATGACAAGCAAATGCCTCACCTCTCCAGTGTGAAGCAGAATTGGCTTGGGTTTATGGCATTCTATGATTTCTTCAGATGGTTTGCCCAAGAGCTGGTCCCGAATAGTGTCCCAAAATAGATCCCCTTCTGTTGTTCCTATTAGGGTTATTATGATTAATAAGATCCCTGTGCCAGCACTCTGCGGATGCTATGATTTAGATAGTATTACACACAATCATTTTAGACATATCAAATATTTTGTTAAGGTCACTGTTCAATAGCTACAACAATTTGGGCAATGAAAGGAGGAGTGTTTTCTGCATGTCAAAAAATAATAGCCCTTAATTAGATTGTCACTTTTATAAAAGATAATAGAATACATTTTGTGTGATAATCTCAATGTTTGGTTTATATTAACCTAACTAATTTATGTCATAAACAAAGACAGTTTTATAATCCACATATTTGTGAACTGCATCATCTTTTTCTCATTTTAAAAATTAACAAGGATGACTTCAACATGTAATACCAGCTGTCTGGCACGTGGACTAAAATAGTAAAACTTTTGGAATTATAGGGTAAGCCTTAATGATGATGCATGGTTCTTGGGTGTGATGGTAAGCCACTAGTCACAAAAAGGAAACTGATCTAGACATTTTTGTCTCAAAGAATATAATCATAAAATTGCAAAGACAACCTATCAAAGTAGGGAATTTTTTTCAAATAATTTATCTGATGAGGGGTTTGTACACAAAAATATATTTTAGAAAACCTCATAACTCATAGTTACAACCAAAAACCCAAACTTAAGGAAGAATATATAAATCAATACTTTTAAAAAATATAGATGAAGGCCAATAATCACACAAAAAGACCTATGACATTATCAAGCAGATGCAAATCTAAAATACAATAAGAGACATCATTCCACATACATGCTGACTAGAATCAGCATACTAGATAACAAGTATTGATGAAGATGTGGAAAAACTGAATGGCTATATTGAGGGCGCAGACATAAAACAACATAGCTATTCTAGAGCTTATATGATAGACACAGTTAGTATATGACCAGCAAGCTCTCCTCTAGATACACACCCAAGAAGAAAACTGCAAATATAGACCCACCCAAGCCCTTGGACATACGTACTAAGGACCTCATTATTCATAATGTATTTTTAAAAAGTGGAGCAACCCCAAGATCCATCAACTAAGAAACTGGCAAGTAACATCTGTTATATTATGTTATATTATATTATATTATGTTATATTATATTATGTTATATTATATTATGTTATATTATATTATGTTATATTATATTATATTATATTATGTTATATTATATTATATTATGTTATATTATATTATGTTATATTATATTATATTATGTTATGTTATGTTATGTTATATTATGTTATGTTATGTTATGTTATGTTATATTATATTATATTATGTTATGTTATACCATGAACTAATTCGGCCATAATAAAGAATGGTATGTGTCCACAGTTATAGCTCCATGTACCTTAAAAGCACAACGCTACATAAAAGATGCAACAAAAAATCCAGATATTGTGTGTTTCCATTCATATGAAATATCTAAAATAGAAAAATGTAAAGATGGGAGGCTTATTGGTTGCTTATACAGTGGCAGAGATGTGGCAGCTAACAGTCAGATTTTCTGCTGGAGTGATGGAAATTCCAAAGTTGACTATGGGAAGAGCGTATGCCTGTCAACATATTAAAATCCATCCGATGTACTTTAAATGGCTGACTTATATGGCTTGTCAATTATTTCTCAGTAGTAACTGTTATTGTTGAGTTAGAGGAGGTTTTCTAAAGTATATTTTCTGTACAATTCCCTTAAATTATTTGGAAACATTTTCTCTCATTCTCATGGGTTTTTTTTTCCACTTTCTTCAGTATAGTCTTGGCACACTGCCATCACAAGGAAATCATGACTGCCTAAAGCAACGAATAACCTGGGGCCAGAAAGATGGTTCAGTGAGTGAAGTCCTTGCTTCCAAAGGGTGAAGATCTGAGTTCAAATACATGCACACACACACACACACACACACACACACACACACTAAATGCATTACCAAGGTTCATCAATATACTGAAATGCCAAGAGAATTTGTTTCTGCTTCTATTTGCATTAACAAAGCTAAGGGGTAAAAGACACCTATCCCTGGGAGATCGAGACATCACAGCCAAACTTGGCCAGCCTGAAGCCTCCTGAGTCAGACACGGGAGTCAAAAACACACTGACCACAGTTAAGCTTCATTAGGAAACAGAAGCCTGATGCCTCCGAACCTGGAAGCATGCATTCTATCCTCCCTCTCACCCTGTGTAATATTGAGGCCCGAAACTCCGTCAATTGTGCCTGCCGCAAAACTGTAGCCCAGGGCAGGTTTACATGTCTTCGCCTGAAACAGGGATCATAAAACAAAAACAAAGACACAGAAGGTCAGCAGTAAGTAACAATGGGCTGTGCTCTGCCCCTGTAAGAAGGTCAGGGCCCTCTGTCATACTCACTACGTGTGTGGCATTGATCTGCACGCTCACATCTGTCATGTTCACCCACTGATGAGCTGCAAACACTGGTCCAGTCACCTCCTGGGAGGCAGAATCGTGCAGCTCCTAGAAAACCCATATAAACTCACTGTCATGAAGGGAAAAAAACTGGAGAGAAACGAACACTAACACAGGCACCTAGCACTTTCTGCACCAAGACACCTTCCTCTTACTCACTGCTTGAGAGCATCCTCAGCCCCTTTCCCCCCACGTTCTCTCATAGTTTCCAGGGCTTTCCAGAACCTGAAACCTCCAGGAATGTGGACCTGCGTCTATTCATCCCAAATAAGAACTTAACATGAATGAAGCAGATCATGACGTAAAAGCTCCAACCTCACACTCGCTGGAATGCCAGGCTGCCAGCAGACAGGCTTGGCATAAAGCGTCCTCTTAGGACCCCTGAGCTCTCCAACGACAGGAGCCAGGTAGTGGCTCAAAGACACTGTGTCCCTCAAATATCATCTAGTCTTTGGCATTCTTGTATTTTTTTTTAAAAAAAATCAAGTGATATTTTTCCCAAAAGTACAGGAAATGTAAGTTTAATACTTTTGGAGACAGTTGTGCTTATTCGTCTGTGTCGTACAATACAGGAAAATCCTGCTTCAGCACAATGACGCTGGCCTGACACCTAGGCCACTTCCATAACAGCCACCTGTGGCCTTTTAAGATAAGCAACTGGAGTCCCAGCTGCAGCCTGCCTCCCCTGATAAGCAGGGAAGTTGTGCCTCCCTGAAAAGAGAGCCTAGAATCTCTCTGCTCTGATTCTTTCTGCTCTCAGGCCAAGGACAGAAACAAAATTTCGGATACCAAAGTGTGTCACAGGCACACCCTGAAAAGAATCTGTTCATTTAGAATAATCCACTGATAATACCACAGTAAATAAAAATAAAGTACAGCAATTAGCCTGCCTGTGGTTATAGATTTTATGTCTGATTATTTTAAAGGCACTTTGGATCTTCTTAATTGCTTCTGAAACATTTTAGAACTCAGAAGAAATTATCTATTTAAACACAAGTAGGCAATGTAGATGTGTACATACGCACGCACGCACACACACACACATGTATGTGTAAGCCATGAAAACAAGGGCATTTAACACTATCATGGACATAGCAGTTAAAAGCCATTTATCTTCATCATTTCCTTTCAGATACAACTCTGTAGAAGCAGATACAAAAATGGGGACAGAATAGAAGACAAAATTTAGCACATCACTGGGGATATGGCTCTGTCCATAATGTGTCTGTCACACAAACATGGAGGTCTCAGTCCATTCCCAGTTCCTGTGCAAAGCTGGGTGGAGAGGCACATTTCTAGAACTCCAGTAGGGTAGAGAGGCAAGCTTCTAGAATCCCAGTAGGGTAGAGAAGCAAGCTTCTAGAACCCAAGTACTATGGAGATAGTGACAGGATTCCTAGGGCTTGTTGACCAGTCAGTCTAGCCAATTAGTAAGTTCCAAGTTCAATGAGACATCTCCTCTCAAATAACAAGATAGAGAGCAATTCAGCAAGACTCCCAACCCCAACATTGGGTCTCTGCATACATGTGTACACATGCATGTATATACATGCACCCCACAGACCAAAGCACAAAGCTATACATACATACATCACACACATGAAACAAAAATTTTAGGAGCAGGAGGAAGGTGGAATCATTCATAGCAATCCCATTGAAAGCCAGATTCTCCCTTCAACACAAGGGGGAAAAGAGATGTGACCTTTGCCCTTTCAAAGAAGTATACAAATAAATGGGAATTCGTGGTGCCAGAGATGCTCAGCTCAGCTTTGTCGCTGAAGGCCAAGTTCAGAAGTGGTCAGGTGCCTTTAGCCAGGCAATGACTGGAGAGGTTTCTGAGAATCCTCACGAGGCCACATTAACCGAGCACTTTACAATCTATCTGTCAGCTCAGTCGGAGCTGCGTGCTCAGGCTTTCTAACATCCTAAAATAGAATGTTTTCCTGCCTGCTTGGTTTTAAGTGCACTAGGAAGTCTGACCAGATGAGACAGAGTCCTGCGTGGCTCCCAAGGGCAACCTCCCAAACCCAAGTCTTTCAGACTTCCTGGCCAGGCTGAGCTCTAGCATACGGACTTCCTAATAAATGATGTCTGTGGGTTTTAAAGAACAACACAAAACAAAGATGCAAAGCGTTGGGCTCGTGCCTACCTTGGCTCTTTGATAGATGGCCCGTCCTATAATCTGTGCGCTGTCAAACATATCTTGCCCAGGTCCACTGGCCATGCACATGCTAGGCTGCAGCAAAATGAGACAATATGATCCATAGGGCGATGACGGATGG
The DNA here is from genome assembly GCF_018167655.1 of Microtus oregoni. Classification (NCBI taxonomy): domain Eukaryota; kingdom Metazoa; phylum Chordata; class Mammalia; order Rodentia; family Cricetidae; genus Microtus; species Microtus oregoni. Next base: position 28,205,657 of record NW_024543071.1, on the reverse strand, counting down.
TTTTAACAACTGGAAAATTACAACTGAATCCAACCAACTATGTGTGCTAAGTCAATTCTAGCTTTTCTCTTGAAACATTTTCTCCATTTACAGGCGAGGGCAACCAGAATCGTACATGCATTAGTAGCAGGGAGTGCTTTTAGAATGCATCTATTCCAGGCACTTCCTTCTAAAATTAGAAAACAGAGCTTCGGCTTGGTTGAGAAATTGGCTGGACATTACTAACTCTGAACTGGGACTGGAAGGTAGGCATTACCCTCTGTCGCTGCCTTCTTACTTGTTCTTGCTTGCCTGGGACTCTTGCTCTTACTGTCCTATAGGGAAACTCATTTGGATTACATTAGAACAGTTAGTAATCCTTGAAGGAAAAGGAACAACTCCAGCTTTATATCCTGTTTCCAAGAGCAGAAAAGCCAAGATTGACCAAATACTTAAATACAATGAATGTCATAAAAACACATGGAAAGAAACTACAGGTGAATAAATGATAAATAAGTGTGAGAAATAAAAAAAGACTTAAAAATAATAATAATAAACGTCTTAGTAAATTTGACATCTTAAGCATTTAAAAAATCTATATAGGAGGGATGACCTAAATAAGGCTGAGAGAGAATCGATAGACGAAGGAATTTTTGTACTATTATGACAAATGTTTTAAGAATTAATGTATTAGGGATCTTAAGATTCTCCATAAGGGAAAACATACTGCTTTTACATATGCAAAAGAGATGAACTCATTATACTCATTTCTTACACGTCTTTCCTTGCTCTAACACTATCCATAACAGCTCCCATCAACCACAGTGCCCACCAGTGGATCACTAGCATGCGTACCCACTAGAAGGCTTCTCAGCAATGAAAAGGGGTGGAATCCCTTCATTTGCAACAATGTGCATGGAACTGGAGATCTTCTGTTCAGTGAAATAACCCAGGCACACAAACTCAAACACCACGTACTCTCTTTCACTTGTAAAAGCTAGAAAGTTGATCGCATGCAAGAATGGGATGGAATAGGAGTCAACAGAGACCAGGAAAGGTGGAGAGGAAAGGGGTGGAGAGAAGTCAGATAAGGGCATCAGAACAATGCTAGACAGAATTTGTTCTGGGTTTCTGTAGCACAGTAGGGCAACTGTTGGCAATAATGCATGCTATATTCAAAATAACAAGAAAGGTGCAAAACGCCCAACATGTAAAAACAATTAATGTCTGAAGAGGTAGGTGTGCATATTATCCTAATATCATTGTGCAGATTTGACTTCACAGTGGAAAACTCAGAAAACCCACTTAAAATTTAGAGGACTTGGGTTAATGCTTCAGAGCACAGTGCAGATTGGAGACCAATGGGCCAGCGTGTACTTGGAAACAACACATTTGCATGTCATTGATGAATATTCAAACACGAAGTACGTGCCCTTACTACCTACCCCGCCGACGGGACAGGTGCTTTTCTCATTGTCACAAGACTCTCCTGTGTTGGTGCAATGTGGACCGAGGATGTTGGGGGACACGTCTCCGAGATTTGATGAAGCAAAGCCTGCTACGAATGGTCCCTGCCAAAATAAATGCACATTGCCTTTTATTTGTTTCTTTAGTAATATTAAAGAATATATACAGTTTTAATGTTTAAATAAACTTACAGAACCGAGGTTCCCGCGTAGCACAGGAGGTAGGAAAGAAAAGGGAGGAGCCGCCTCCCTGGCGCCCATTTATCGGTACGCATTCGCCCGAAGCAAACCCGCCCCCTAAAGGGGCTGGCTTAACCCTACATTTACTAACTGAACTATCCCTCCAGCCCTCAAACATAATCACGTACAGACAATAAAAAGATAAACAATATTCTGAGAATTTTTTATTTTATTTTCTGAACAAAATTTATTTTATCATATTTATTTTTATTTTATTTTCTAATTTTTTGTTTCCTGAAAAGGCTCATGTTTTGATCATATTGCTGAAAATAATCCAATTACATACAAAGTTTTCAAAGCAGCCCTTCAAAGGCACACCTCCCTCTAATACACAATTTGACAAGAAATGCAGACTACACCATGTGACAAAATGTGGAGTCATCTATCTAGTGTCTGGGGCTTTACCTGAAACCCAGAAGTCTACATGCCCTTGACAGTCACCACCTAGAGCGGGCCTCCTGTGAGCTCCTCCTTTCTTCAACCAGATTAGAGATAGACTGGACATCAGTCTGGACCCACCTCATCCACCATCTTCAATAAACATCTTCAGTCTTCTTAGAGAAAGACACAAATCTATGGCCTTTTTAGGTATAAAGAGGAACCCCTTCCCCCAGATTGCATGGTAGTACCCACTTGGAATCCTGACAACTGGGGGGGGGGGGCTAAAGATGGAAGATCACAAATTCAAGGTTAGCCTAGACTACATAGCAAGGCCTTTTCAAAAACAGGGGGAAAAAGTGGGGGGGAAGGGATGAGTGGGAGGAAGAAAGAAAGGAAGGGGAAAAGGGATGGGAGCAGGGAGAAAAAAGGGGAAAGTAAGGCAAAAGTCAATGCTAACTAAAAAAGAGAAAGAGAGTTTTGTCTAAAAAGAGGCTAAAAGATCAGTTTTTAAAACGAGGTTACTATCTATATAATAGAACCATCACCGTCCACTATGGGCCTTTGATTCTTATCATCTTTATCCATCTACATCTGGTGCCTGCATCCAATGGCCAAGCAGAGCATTGTCTCTCCTCCATTGTCTATCTGTAGACACTAGTTACACGTAGCTTAAGAGGTTCCTACTGTAAGTCAATTGGCTGGCTGGTTTCACATCTCATTATTAGATGAGTTTCAGGGTCACAGATGTCTAGAGTTTCTGCTGGCTTAGGTTTATTTTTAACGTGTTTGGGTATTTTGCCTGCATGTATGTTCATGTACCATGTGCATGCAGGTGCCTGTGGAAGCCAGACGATGATGCTGGATTCCCTGAGACTGGAGTAACACACAGCTGTGAGCTGCAGTGTGAGTGCTGGGAATGGAGTCTGGTTCCTCTGGAAAATCAACAATGCTCTTAACGGATGAGGCACCTCCCCAGGTCCTTGGGTTTTGTTGGATAAATAAGGTCCTTGGGAGGAATGTTTTCTCTAGAAAACCCCTGAATCATTAAAAAAAAAACCATTCATGGTTTTACACCATCAAGAAGGTGCGCAATACTCTCCATCACCAAGGATGAACGTTAGCGTCAGCGAAGTGAATTGTATTACCTGCTTGTCCACAGACTATTACAGGCTACGGAAGTACAAATCTGATCTTTCTCATATAATTGGTTGTAAATTTACGAAGCCATCAAATAAGAGACATCTGCTACCAAGAACAAATGGTGCCTTGATTATTTGAAACATTTCTTTCCGCAATGGGAGAAAATAGATAGACAGACAAGTAGATATCTCTTTGTGTGTTGGGGGAGGGGCAGGTAAAGCACTTCCCATATAGGCCAGAAGAGGGGTCAAATCTCCTGAAACTGGAGTCGTAGGTGGTTGTGAGGCTCCTGATATAAGTGCTAGGAATCAAGCCCTGTCCTCTGTAAGAGTAGCAAATACTCTTAAAAATGAGTCATTTAACCAGGCCAGTGAATTCTTCCTATCCATGAAAACACTTTACTCTTGACATTTGAATCAACGTGAAGATTTCAGGGACGTTGATTCTCACCTGTCCAGGTAGATATCCTCTGTTCTTCTCTTGCTCAAACAGGTAGGCTGCATAGCCCATATTGTCGCTGTTCACAAGGTGGTTGCTATTGTTCATGCTGACGGGGTGGATGGCAAACCAGCTATAAAAGAGCAGAGAGTTCCAAGTTAATCAAGAGAGTCCAAGGAGTGGGACAAAAGGTGACGTCTTCTCTCAAAGGTTTAAGTCTTTTCCAGCAAGTAAAAGCACTTTGTGAGACCGACCTGCTACCTACTGCCCCAGTGAAGTGCATTAAAGTGTCTTAAATTCTAAGCAGCCTACATTCAGATTCTTTTACTGTTGGTCAGATAAAATTGCCAATATGCCCAAGAGTTCTGATCATTCACATCAGAAAAATACAGGACTTCATTTTCATGAATATTGCATCATGATTATCGTCATAAAAGCTTTAACAACTTCCAAGGTGGTCAGTTACTAGAGAATAGTCCAAATAATTGGATAGACATAGACTTTGTCGTTCAGGACAGACACAAAGCTGATAACTATCCCAATTAACCCAATCCAATTCAGTAGACTCTTAGTGAGAGTTAGCAGCATGCCACGCCTGGAATAAATGGAGGTTTCTCTTAGACTCTCACAGAAGACAGAGATGTAGACAAAACGCCCTTAATGTGATATGACAAATGATATAAAAAGGCTTTTCAGACACAGATGACTAGCAATTAATTTGAAAGGCATCACAGAGATAGAAACAGCAGAGGAAGTGCATGAAGGCCTAAGAGAAGATGTTATGCATAAGTCAGCATGTCCTTCTGCATTGTAGTACCTCGTTTAAATATAGACCTATGCACTTTACAAGCTGATTACACATCTGTTACTTTATTTCACAACGCTGGCAGGCCATTTGCCTCCATCTGCACAGGTGTCACAGAGAAGCAAAATGATGCCCCGTATGTCATAGAAGACTGGTGTCCTCTGACAGCTTGTCTGGAAACCATCACACATCAGACCTTCGCACAGGGGAAAGAAGCTGTTGCTGTGATTTGGCTGTGAAATTTCTCCCACCGAGTCTTGTGTCCAAAAGCTTCATCCCTAACTGGCGGTACGGTTCGAGAGAGAACAGAACTCTTTGGCTATGGAGCCTAGCTCACCGACGTAGAATTGTAGGCACCTGGTTTGAAGTCGTTAACTTGTGCTTTGCCGTGAAATGAAGCCGCAGCTGTCCCCTGTTAGCCATTCTGTGGCAATTTCCCTGACAAACTATGAGCAAACCACATCGTTCCCGAAGTTCTTTTCGGACATGTTGTCAACGTGGTAGGGAAAACTAGCTATGCGAAATGTCGGTGGAATGAGGGAGCAGAAAAGCGGCTGAACCAAAATGCTCAAGCAAAGAGAAATGATGATTCATGGAGTCTCAGGTTAATTTAGGAGCTTTCAAACTCCTGAGGATATGCTGGGGAAAAGGTTTAAATGTTTAGCTTACATCACTACCTAAGTGAAAACAGCACATAAAACGAAACATTTATTTAAAGACTTGGGTCATTTTAGGACTTTGAGATCCACTTAAATCCTCCATTCTCATTGTGTAATAGTGGAAGCAGGGTTAGGGATGATGGCTTGAAGCTCTGTGTACGAGGCCAGCAGCATAAAGAGATTGCTTTGATTGGTGCAGTGCAGTGTGGTCTGGTTTGGATTACAAAGGACTGGGAGAGACTACAGGAGCTGAAAGCCTCCAACCAGCAGAAGCCCAATGGTGCTCTATGGGAGGAAGGCCAATGTGGCCAGCTCTTTCACCACATATACAAATCTCTCTCTCTCTCTCTCTCTCTCTCTCTCTCTCTCTTCCTCCCTCCCTCCCTCTCTCTTTCTGTGTGTGTGTCTGTGTAAAATAGTATATAGTATGTATTATGTAGATATATAATAATCATTATATAGTAATTGACTTTACAATTCTTCAGGTAGTAAATAGCACAGAAACAGAATTGTCACATATTAAGCATAATAAACAATACGCATAGTCAAAATCCAGCCAGTGTATTGTTTTCATATTCTAATTTAAGGAGATAGGAAATAGACTTCATTGGGCTGTCAATATAACACAGCGGTAGAGCACTTACTTAGCATGTGCACGGCCCTAAACTATACACAAACTCACATGCATGCACAAAAATCAATTAAACTCATACATTTCAAAACTTTATCCAATACAGACTGGTTATTAAACCCTTATAAAAATTATTTTATTTTAATTTCAAGAATGAGATGTTAGAACTGGGCTGCTACCTTGCACAGCTCCCCTTTTTCAGTTACTGACATATGCCCTTCGGGGAGAGTGTCTTTAGCCTGAGCTGGACATCTCACCCGAAGTGACTTTATATCAAGGGACGCACCACATCCTGTACCCCACCCCTCCCCTACCTCCTGCCAGGGAATCTGAGAGACTGAGTACAGCTCTGCCTGTGAACCCAGGAGAGCTGTAGAAGGAGGCTCTTTCCTGTGGTACATGGGACTGATTCGCCTCAGAGATGCTCCCATCCCAGACCCTGGCCAATCCTCCGAGTCCGCCATGTTGCTGCATCTCTGTCTATCCATGGCATCGATAACCTTGCTAATGCACTCCTCGCTCCCTTGGTAAGTCTTTCAGTCTCTCCTGAACCCTCACTACATCCGGAGACCTACCCACAGTGAGCTGTAGTTACCTATGTTTCTAAAAACAAGGACTTTGCTGAATAGAGCTGTACACTGAAATATTTATGAATGGAATATAAGCTTCCTGCTGTTGGCTGTAAAAATACTCTAGTAGAACAAACAAAAACGAGAGTGGAAGAATGAAACAGAATGGCAGGATGTTGCCATTTATATCAAAGCTGATTGTCACTGCATGGAGATTGTCCTACGAGTGACCCTGATTAAACTTTTCCAGTGTAGCTTTTTCCTTTCATTAAAAAATAATAATAACAAGATCCTTCTGCCTAAGGTTCCCAATTGATTCCAAAAATTACTAAATACAGTAAGTTTCTGGAGCAATCATCAGTCTGTAAAAATAATTCTGTCCCTAAGGTGTCTACTAGTAACTGTGCAAGGGTGTGGACATGGAAGACGGCCTAAGCTCACCCTCCAGAAGCCACCTTACAGAGTCTATATCTGAAAAAACCCTACCTTGGTCTCTTCCTTCGACTCCCTTTTTATCCCTCCCCACTTTCTCCCTCTATCTGTCCCTTGATTTCCATCTGCCTCTTAAAACATGAAATAAATTCAAATAAACTATTTCACTATTAGATATATTTTGCTGTTTTAATACTTGATTTATTGGGTTTGGAAGAAAAAACATTGCTGATGTTCACAGTAGGCTCATGGTTTCTCAACCATGATCTATTGACAATGAGGTGCGCCGGATTCAACCACTACACAATAGAAAAAAAAAAGGCCCAGAACAATTGTCTCAATCTTGACTGTTATTTCTCTCCATGTTCGAGGCAAAGGACTTCAAATACATCTTTAGTCAGATTATTTTTCAGAAGTAATGATCATTCTCCTTTTCAAATAATTAAACTAAGCCTCCGAGTGACACAAGAGCCTGACCAAGTTCACAGTCACGCATCGAGGCAGGTCCCCATTGTGGAACCCTGGCTCTTCCCCTCTATTCATTCTCTTGCTCATCGATACAAAACAGGGCATCATCTCGCCTTGAGAAAGGATGTAATATTTACCTTCAAGGTAAAGAACTCATGAGAGAAGAAGTAGAGGAAGTAGTGCCTGCAAAGGCTACAGATGGGAAGAGATGTGTTCGGAGAATGGATAGATGGCCAGGGGCCTGAGCCGAAGCAGCTGAGCAAAGAGGAACAAGCCACTGGACAAGGCATTTCGCCGATGTCAAGTCACTGGAGCATGAAATGTAACTGCTACTGAGCTGATTCCCACGGAACACACGTTTTGGTGTGTTTCCATACTAAAGAAGTCATAATTACACAAATTAATGTCTGTGGGGAAATCAAATGCTGAGAATTTCTCCTGATTAGACAACAAACTTAATCTATTTATTTCATCTACTTTACAGATTAGGAAAATCAATTGCTCACTTGCAATACCTACTCAAGATGTCACTTGAACTACAGAAAAAGGGAATACATCTTCCTGCTCTTCTGTTTGAAAGGTATGCCCTGAAAATTTTGGGCACGTCACAATGTCTAAGGAACTATGGTAGTGGTGAATATTGAGTCACAGTCACATTAATTTTAAAAGATTATGGTTATGATTCATTTTTTCTGTTTGAAGTAATATTCCTCAAAGCAAATTTCCAAAGAGTGGAGGAAAGACTTAGTATCTCAGAAGGAGTTCAAATGAAGACCTAAAAGGACAAACATGCCCCTGATGACACTTTATGCATAAGGGTGATATCATACCTCACTGTAATAAAGGACCCGGAGCTCTATTTCACGTCAGTGCAAAACAATCAAGAAAGTAAGCCAAATCAGAGACCATTTACACTACAAAGGTTACTACAAAATTCCAGAGACTGAAAAGCAGTACATGTCAACAGAATGTGTGAATAAATAAGCAGCACAATAAGATAGACAAGTATAATGAAGGTTTCCTGCTGTATAAATAAGACATTGGAGGAGGAAGATTCCTAGGGCCAATGATTGAATACAAAATGTGTTTTTTCTTTGAAAAAATTCCTAGCTCTTCTAAAACAAATAGCAAGCCTACCACTGGTTCCATGCACAGCTCTGAGCCTAATAAAGAAACATAATATGAACTGTACCCTTTGTAGGAGGTACAGAAATGTGGTCACTGGGAACATAACCCAGTGGCTGCTCAGTTCACTGAGCCAGGTACTTCAGTCATTCTAGAATCAAAGACTGGCTTGGTGATACACCTTGCAAGGGCCCCTGTGCTAGCTGTAGCCCCCACCCAGCTCAAATGTCCACAGACAAGGAAATAGAACAGTGTTAGTACATTCAAAAGTGGTACTCACAGAGTCTAGTGGGGACACGGAAACTCTTTGGGTGAACAGTACAAAAAGCTATCTTGGTTTCATAATCAAAGTAAAGCTTAAATCAGATCATACCTGCTTAACATTGGCCCTAACTCTAATTGCTGACATTCATGAAGAGGAGAAAACAGAGTAAATAAACAACAAGGACAAAGAGGGATGCCTAGAGCTGAAGAGAAAAGGTGATGTGAGGATGGAGTCGGCCTGAACGGTGTGCCCGCAGCATGAGGAAGCCAAGGGTTGAGGACAATCACTATAAGCTAAGAATAACACTGCACAGACTCTCCCTCAAAGGACAGCATTAACCCTGTCGATGCCTTGATTTTAGACTTCTGGTCTCTTTATGCATGAGAGGACAAACTGCTGTTATTTGAAGCCCTTTCTATCTGTGAGTAATATCCCAGAGAAACTAACACACAGCACACAAAGATATATAAGAATGGCTAAGAGCAGGGTGGTGGTGGCGCACGCCTTTAATCCCAGCACTTGGGAGGCAGAGGCAGGCGGATCTCTGGGAGTTCAAGGCCAGCCTGGTCTACAAGAGCTAGTTCTGGGACAGGCACCAAAGCTACAGAGAAACCCCATCTTGAAAAACCAAAAACCAAAAAAAAAAAAAAAAGAAAGAAAAAGAAAAAGAAAAAAGGCTAAGACTACCAACTCATCAACTCCAAAAGGGTTGTAGTGACTTTCTAATGTGGGATTCCCCTCTTTACCATTAATGAATAAAGAAAACTGGCTTGGCCTGATAGGGTAGAACAGAGCTAGGTGGGGAAAACTAAACTGAATGCTGGGAGAAAGAAGGAGGAGTTAGGGAGAAGCTATGTAACTCTGCAGGACACAGACGCCGGAACTTTACCAGGTAAGCCACAGCATCATGGCGATATACAGATTAATAGAAATGGGTTAAATTAAGATATAAGAGTTGGCCAATAAGAAACTAGAGCTAATCGGCCAAGCAGTGTTTTAAATAATAAAGTTTCCGTATGATTATTTCAGGGCTGAGCAGTCAGGAACCAACTAGTGGTCTAATCACAACAACTTTCACCTATTTGAGCTGCAGCGTTTAATATCTGTAAAACAAAACAAAACAAAAAAAAAAAAAACCACAGCAGCAATCAGTTACAGGAACTAACACAAGTAAAGTACTGAGCATCTAGACTGGCCTAGAGTAAGAATGGAATATGAATGTGTGTGTGTGTGTGTGTGTGTGTGTGTGTTCATTGTCATGGCATTGATGGGTCTACTGATATTCTAACAAGGATGCTCATGAAGAAAGCATAAGATTCTGTAAGCATAAATATTCATAGTAGTAATAGTATTAATGCAACGTTAAAATAAAAGAGCGGATGACTCACACATGCAGCCCATGCACGTTAAGCCAATAGATGAGCTTGAAATGATTAAGTGGGGAAACTCTGCCCTCTAGTGGCAGAGAGAGGATGCTCATTAAATACCCATATGCATATCAATTTCCCACGCCCCCTCAAAGGGTGGGGCATGTGAACAGTTCTGACTTAATGACATGCTTGCAGAAGGACTAACAAATAGCCAATCCTCTGAATTTCCACAAACCTTCACTATGTTAAGCTACTGGAGTTTCATGTTCTGCCTGCTGTGGTATTTGGCATGAATCATTGTAATGAACACACCTGGGTCACCTCCCTTACAATCTTTCTTACCTCATCCCATTGGAAACTTTGGGGGAAAAAGAAGGAAAGAGGTCTGATTGAATTATACTGGAAGCATTATTCAGCCCATAATTTGACCCCAATGGAATCTGAATCTTTCTAAAAGGCTCAGAGAGAGGAAAGACAGTGGTGCTCAGCCAAAGGAGGTTTTCTGGGCGGGCAGCATCCTCAGAAGAATGTCCCTATCCCTGTACCCAAGAAGAGATGAACGTTCTCTCTTCCTCATTCTCAAAAATCCTGCCCAAGAAAGTTCTTTGCTGTAACGATACTGGGGAGATACTCTGGGTGGATTCCATGCAGTCATGACAAACAAAAGTCTATCTTTACAGTCTGACCAAGAAATCAACAGTAGAAAAACAGGACATTATCAACAACGGTGTTCTGTGAAAACTCAGCCTAATTAGGAAGTGAAAAACTTCAAAGGAAACCAATAGCACTTTGATTTTCCTAAGTCTGTTTCTGGCCGGGCACAGTGATGGATGATACCATCGGGGCTAGCCGGAGTCTGAGAGGGAACACTGCTCACTTTTACAGCGAGAGCATCAGGAAAGCAACACATAGTTAATGCTTTACAGTTAAGTATTCCCTTGGTTCAGAGTCCCAGCTTCAAGAAAGCAGCTGGAAGAATCTCTGGCAAATGCAGATTTGTGGAGGAATTATTATGACAATGGCGAGTCAAGCATATTCCCACAATGTGAAGTTTACATTCGAATTGCAAGATACAATGGAATGCAGCATGGAGTACTACGAAACAGGTTTAAATGGTAATATGAAAATCATTAATACTGAAACATATCCATAAGGTATTGCTAAATAAAAAATAAAACTTTACAAATAATAAAGCCCCACTTTATAAAGAACTTCTAGCATTTTTGGCAAAAGTTAAAATGACCATGCCATAAAATGTCTCTAGATGTTAACTCGGATCCTCAATATCAACAGATGACTTTTATTCGCAAATTTTTCCTTGGAGTTCACAATTTGAAAACTGTGTGAATATGAAAGTCTTTTAAATAACAGGAAACTATGGCCATCACTAGGACAATGTCATTGCTAAAATCACAGGACCAGGATGGAGATTGTCAAATATGAAACAAAAAATGGCCTGGAGGTGATGGTGCAGGCCTTTAATCCCAGCACTTGGGAAGCAGAGGCAGGTGGGTCTCTGTGAGTTCAAGGCCAACCTGGTCTATAAGAGCTAGTTCCAGGTCAGTCAAGGCTATACAGAGAAACCTTGTCTCAAAAATAAATAAATATACAACGTTTCCAAGCTGCACCCTCCTCAAACCAAAGAACAAAGGAAGATTGAAGAAATGATTTTTAAAAATGCATTGAGACCGCTCCCCTGCAAAGAGTTGAATTCGTTTTATTTAATAAAACTGCACCGACTTTGAGTCAAAAAGTATTTAAAGATAGGAAGAGAGATGCCACAAAATCAAACAAGCAACCAAGAATTGGTTTGACTGTCTCAGTGTGAGAAGGTAACATCTTGATATTTTTCATGCTATTTTGACTTAGTGCTTTGTGGGGGGAAGTGAGTGAGCATGATCAGCCACCCTCACTGAGTGTTCTCTCATTCACACTTACTTACAACTATTTCTGTATGGGAAGATTAACTCTTAACCACAGCGGGCTTACAGTGGGATAATTGTATGGTTGATTTTATTTTTCCTGTCTACACTGCTAAATTTTCCATGTTTTTTATTCACATGCTGGAAAACAAAATTTGGATTAGAAAAAAAAAATAGCCCTATGGCTAGAGAGATGGCTCAGAGATTAAGAGCACTGGCTGTTCTTCTAGAGGACCTCGGTTCAATTCCCAGCAACCAGGGGGTGACTCACAAATGTCTGTAATGAGATCTAGTATCCTCTTCTGGCCTGCAGGCATGCATACAACTAGAACACCAAATACATAGTAAATTAATAAAAAGTCTTTAAAAAACAAAAAGAAAGAAGGGAAAGAAAAGAAAAAAATAATAATTCCATAGATTTCTTTTGGTTAAGAACTTTCCAGGTACTCAACAATCAAACAAGTTCAAGGTCTTCTGCCTGGTTTTTATGGTTTTATTTTCCAAAGCTGAGATACAGGAATGTTATCAGGCAAGGGTCATTACTTTGGCACATGAAAGGCCTTATCAAGCACCTTTCCTTTCCAAGAAGAAGTACCAGATCTAGCAGGAGGCACAGGGCCATCTCAAGTTCCCTGGAGAAAAACAAAGCACAGCTGGAAGGAAGATCAGGGCTGAGAGGCAGCAGTGGCTGTCAGAGCAACTCAGAAAGAGCAGGACAGGAAAGGCCCATAGGGACAGGGACCAGAGCCTCCCAAAGCAGAGCTAATGCTGGTGGAGAAAACAAGGATGGGGTGAAATGGAGAAAAAAAAAGACAAGATGCAGACTTGTCTAACTAAACCACGGTGGTACATGCCTGTAATTGCAGCACTGGGGACTTTGGGCTGGGACATCATCTGTCTATGGACAGTGTTACACCATGGGACCCTGCTTCAGTGTTTTATAAATAGTTTCTTGAAAAGTTGCTACTGAAATTTTAGCCTTTGTTATGTGAGTGATGTCAAGTGAACAGGATGGGGGGAAGTGGACAGGGTAGAAAAGAGGGAGCCACTGAGAACAGAGAGTCAGGCACAGTGACTTACACAGTCACAGTCGTAGAAGGCCATATGTAATATTTACACAAACATACCTTGTCTCTGAGTCCTAGAAAGCCACATGCTTCGGGCATTTCCACACAATGGACTTTGCTAGAATCCTATACAAGTTATTCCAAGGATTTTCACACATCAGTACCCTTGTTGTTTCTCAAATGTTCCTTCAAAGGCCACCCTTACCGGGTCCCTTTTGGCAAGAACTGAAGGATTTGCAAGATACAAGATAGAAGGCAAGGGAGAAACTACTCACAGGGAGGGAAGGGGGAACCCGTGGAAGACTAGGAAAGAAAAGGGGTGGCATAGGGGAGGGGCTAGGGAATAAATGGGGCTAGGGAAAAGAGGGGAGGGAGGGAGGGAGGGAAGGAGGGAGGGAGGAGAGAAAGGAGAGAGCACTCTACTGCACAAAGGGAAGGAAGGCAAGCTCAAGCCTGCTCCTTTGTATTTTTCCTGAGGGAAGAAGTCCAAGTTTTCTCAGCTGCCACTCCCAGCCATGTTCAAAGGGACCTGTGTGTCAGGAAGGGCTGGTCCTTTCCCTCTCTAGAACTGGCACTCCGGCTATCTGTTCTGCCCTTGTAAGGCTGTCTCATTTGGTTTAGAAGTAAGAGACATGGTTTTCCTTTCTTCCCTCACAGGCTCTGACATCAGGATTTCTTAACCCTCCACCATATTTCCTGCCCTGAATGACAGACAGATATGACTTCCAGAATCCATCAAGTGGCTCTTACAGATGCCGCACAGCTTCTGTCTCACTTCATGGTTCAGAACAGCCCAGATATGCTTCTTTGTCCAGAGGACAATCAGTGCTTTTCCTTGGTGGTTGGGGACATGGACAAACCAGAGCAATGGAGGCTGACAGGTACAGAATATCGTGTGGCTTGTGGACCAGTTTGGCTCCTATAACTTCATTTCCTGCTCAAGTCCCAACTCTTCCTAACTCTTCAAGTCCTGGCTCCTGACCTCACAGTAAAATACTTGAATGAACAATTTTCTTGGCCTTAACCCCAAATTTCTCCTGGTTTTGTTGCTATTTTATTTTTGTTTTGTTTTTAGTTTGACTTTTAGAGATAAGGTCTCAATATGTAGTCTGGACTGGAATGGAACTTTGGACTGCTTTCCTGAGTGCTGAGATGAGCTGTATGCACCAACGACACTGGACAAGATAAAAAATATTTACTTTGTATCTAATCTGTGACTCTTGTCTCATATGCCCTGACCCTTTGTCCTCTGGTCTCCAGATACCAGATATCCTATCAGTTGTGCAAATGGAACAGCCCGTGCCTCTCCATGGATACTAAACATTTCTCTCATCCCCCATTTTGTCATTAATAATTGGTTTTCAGTACCGCTACTACTTCCTCTGGGAAATATGTTCCAATCTTTCTGGCAGGGTCAAATTCCCTTAGGAAAGCCCCATACCTATTCCTTTCTAAACATGTAAGCCAGCTAGGATTAATTATACAATGCCTAGCATCTAGCTGAATCATTTTATGTGTATTTTATGCTACTTAAAGGCCTTCTGTTTCCATCAGTGGGCTGAAGGTCCTATGACAACAGTGGCTCATGTCTATCTTGTATTATTTTTATTGTATTCAAAGGACAGTTATCACTATGCGGCAAGAGGCAGGAATCAATAGCAAGTTACTGTAGGATGTCAAGCATAGCAGATGGAGAAGCTTTGCTAAGATCTTGACAGTTGACTCTGGGACTTTCAGATCTGCAATATGGTGACTTAGAAAGCATCACAGAACATCTTGGTCCTAAAACTAGGTGTTTCAATTGCCTGATACCATTGCTGAATGATTCAAAGCTAGTAAGACGCAATTATAAGAGACTTCAATCGTTGAGACAGAGCTAAATCGAAAGAGTAAAGGCGAGACCCTATGCCTACCAATTGTGGGCTACTCCGAAAAACTAAGTAGAGGTGCATGTTCTGGTGCTAATCTTCTCCTAAATAGTTCATACTAATGTACTCTACAACTTGAGCTTGAAGCTCAGTTCCCTTCGTCACCCTGTCCTGGACACACACTGTAACCCAACTCACTGTTTTTCAAGTCTTCCTGAGAAATCTTTAACTCCTTCCAAGTTCAGTTCAAGAAACACTCTTGAAACAACTCAGTACCATATACTCCAATGCCTCGCAGCATTAATGAACACAATACATTAATTCATTCATCATTCCTTATTGAACAACACTTGTGATCTTATCTTATGGTCCTTTGCCTGTTTTATCTCTTATGAAAGGACTCACTTTAACCCATAGTAAGCTTGGGATAAGACAGTCACATAATGGATCTCTAAAGTCACATAGCTGAGAACATGACAGCCCAGAGGTAACCCAAGATACTTTACTGTAACACCAAGCATTCCCAGAAACTTTCTGAGGGCATTTTTATAGCTCTTAAGTCCAAAGGTCAAAGTGTTTAGACCAATGCTAGACCACCTACTCAATTCCTAGATCAGTTCAAATGCAGTGAGCAAAAATGGTATATGAAGACAAACGCCTTCTCTTTGAAGAAAACTAGGTCTATCCTTTCCTGCATGGTGTCCCTTTCACAAAACCATGTCAAAATCTGGACGAAGCTGCAGTTTTGCCTACTTTCCAGCCTTGGGTGATGTCAGAAGGTGATGTCACCTTCTGTCCCTGGGGCGGGGGGGGGGCACTGTCTTGTATTAAATTTTATTCTTTTAGGAAAATACATCACAGAAGTTCACATGTTAGATCTTGAGAAAGTGAGAAACAATAACATTTACTGTGTTACTAGCCATGGTAGCACACACCAGCCCTCAGGTTGAGACAAGAGGATGGTTATTTCATGACCAGCCTGGGCTACACAGGAAGACAAAGCCAGCCTGAACTATGGAATAAAGTCCTGTCTTAGAACCTTAAAGGCTAGGGGTGCAGCTTTGTGGTAGAGCAAGCCTAATATGCGTAAGACCCTGGGCTCCGTCTCCATCCAGCACCATGAAAATCAAAGCAAAACGACTCTACTTGGTCTTTATATCATGAGACAGGAACATATATGCTGAGATTACCACTAAAATCCCTCACTTGAGTCATTTTTCTTTTGATTAATTTATAAGCAGTATGCTTAGCACTTAGAGGCTAAGAACCATGCCCAAGTTCTCATGGCTGAATCCATCCATATGTGCTTGATGCCAAGCCTGGATTTCTATCCACACAACTAATTCTCAGCGCTTAATGCCACCCATCAAGCATCTTTTTATTCTCCCTGTAATTATGAAAAGACATTCATATAGAGAGGGAGAGAGGAAGGGAAGGGAGTGAGGGAAGGAAGAAGGGAGGGAGAGTGGGAAAGAAAGAGGATGGATTACCTGATAAGGCCCAAGTCTTCTCCTTTCAAATCTACCATTTTCAAGACTACCATTTCCTTGTCTGTGTCTGAAGAATACCTGTCAGTCAAATAAAAAAAACTTGGTCAGTATTTGTTAGAAACTGATCCTAAGCTCCTACCGACAACAGACGCAGACACAAAAACTAACAAAATAGGGGTGGGGGAGATGGCTCCATGGATAAGGGCATTGGCCAGGTAAGTCTGAAGACTTGAAATTGGTCTCTGGAATTCATAAAAAAGAAAGGAGAGAACAAGCTCCCAGAAGGTGTCCTCTGGCTACCTTAGACGTGCTATGGTATGAATTCTTTCAACACACATATGTACGCGTGTGCATGCACACACACACACACACACATACATACACACTAATAAAAATAAATAAATAAAATTTAATGCTTCTTCGTGAACTCCAGAGTAAAGAGCACACAGCTGTACACTGCAGCCATGATCTCATTCCTCAGCTAAATAAGTAGTTTACAGTTATGATCAGTGGTAGGGGCACTAGATCAACTAACTAAAGCTAAAATACATTTTTACACCATATGCATGGTATTATATGATGTGGATGTGTCTCTTACAAACTGAATTTATGTTTGAACTGCCTACTAATACCAACTTTCAATAGAATCTCTTCAGAAGGACACAGATTGCAAACGAAGATCAGTCAAGACCTGAAACTCCAGAATTCTCCATCTTTTCAAGGGAAATCGGATTATAACTTCTAAAAATAAGTAGCCTTGGCAACTAGACTGATGTAATCTGTCAAGCAGCCGAGGTAGAACTGAGATGTCACTGTAAGCTGCCACAGTGCCCACGCATCTCTTCTCATCGTTCACAAGCCTGGCTCATCACTATAAAAGCACAGAGCCCTCGCGTCCACTTGCTGCTCCGTTTAGTTACGATTGTGTCCTATCTGGCTCTTTCTCTCAATTCTCTCACCTTCCATGTTCAGCTCAGGTAGACTAAGGTGATGCATCTGGACAACACATAATAATAAGATGGAATAAGCCCTGCTCCTTAAATGATGTGCTCTACACATTGGAATCTCCATTTTATAGACGGAGCAACCAAGACCCAACAAAGGGGGTGAGAAGTCTCCAAAGGCGACACAGTAGAAAACAGTAACTCCCTGCAGGGTCACAGTCTCATAAGCCTTCACGGGGTTTCCCACGGACAACAATATGCGGGGATGGTGAAAAGATTCCATGTCTGTCTCTACATTTATTTCTTGCTTCTTCTTGCCTGAGACAAACATGTTAAAGTTATCTTCTTTATTACTCTTCTGGGATCCCACTACACCCTAAAACTTACCAGCTCTGCCCTTAGATTTTGTTGCTGTTCAGTGAAAAACACACAGTTACACCGTCTGCATGATTCCCACTGACCTCGCTCTTTCTGACGGTGGGTTCTGAAGGTAAGAAGAGGGGCTTCGGTTGATCTGCACATTAGCAACGTTTCCTTTGTTGATAAAGATTTTGCCTGGTTTAAGATTTGTGTGTGCTATCTCAATGCTCTGAAAGTCCAAAAAATAAAGGAATAAAGAGTTGTGAGTTCATGCATTTTTTGTGGAGATGATAAGCAAGGCCAATAGAAGATGTCGCTGACACCCTTCATTGTTTCTTATGTGCCCCCAATGTAGGGAAAGGCTGCAGACTCACGGGACCAGCATCATTCTGGAGGGAAGGGAAGGGAAGTGATGGGTAAGGATGTTTGGTACTTAGAAGTCACACCCCACAAGAGTTCCCTCTCTTGGGCTCTGTGGTCTGCTAGGTCATGAAAAATTTTATAATTTTAGGGCCAAAATGGGAGACTTGACTTCTACCACTCTGGAACAAAATGTATTCAATTTTCCCCTTGATCTCATCATCCTCTTTGTTTTCAATCATCTTTAACTGGAAGCCATGAAGGGACATTTTTATCACAACTTAGTATATATTAACTTACATTCACTAAAACAAAAGTTCACAAAACACACTATACTCTCATAAGGTGTGTAGCGTGTAGTTCCCAATCTACTTTACTGGGATCTTTTATAATTAATATTTCTTACAAACCATGACATTTATTTTATAAACCTTTAACACATTACTAAACACAGTATAAAAATATTGTAAAGGAAAGCCTGTCTTTGTGGGGTTAATTTTGTGGAGGAAAAAGAGAAAGAGAGCCGGGCGGTGGTGGTGCACGCCTTTAATCCCAGCACTCGGGAGACAGAGGCAGGCGGATCTCTGTGAGTTCGAGGCCAGCCTGGTTTACAAGAGCTAGTTCCAGGACAGGCACCAAAAGCTACGGAGAAACCCTGTCTCGAAAAAAATCAAAAAAAAAAAAAAAGAGAGAAAGAGAGAGAGAGAGAGAGAGAGAGAGAGAGAGAGAACACTGATAGAATCTCACACAAGAAATGATTGCAAGCTTGAAGACAACTAGGGAGGAAGGAGTAAAGAGCCCAGGTCAGGAATGGGAGAGGAATTGGGGAGGTGGGGGCTGATGAAGGATGGGAGTAAGCAAAGGGAAGGAGACAAAAGGAACCGAATAGGGTCATGCAAGAGTGAGCGTCAATCAGTGCCCGAAAAGCTACTCCTGAAGGATTAAGAAATGAACTGCTAAAGGATATTTCTTTGCATCAATACGATGCCCAATGGCCATCAGGTAATCCTACCTTTTTGTTTTTGTTAATTCTGAGTACTAACTAACACAAACCATGACAATTCCTATGCTGTTTAACTTACAGAAAGTAGTATATTATCTGCAGCAGTTTCTCTAGCCACAAGGGATGTCTGGATGACAAAGTCCCGACTTGCTTAGCATGTGGACTTTCTGCATACTGGCCCCCACCCCACAGCACCTCCTTTCCCTCCTTATAAAAACCCTGTCACAGCTGAGTCCCTTAGGTGTTCTCTCTCCTTTTGGGGGAGAAGACTATAGCATCCTCCTCTCCACCGATCTATCATTTCCTGAATATTAGTTTCTGAGTTGTATAGAGACAGATCTCCCTCAGGTAACACTGGAAAAGAGAAAGAAAGGCAGACACCAAAAGTGAATTCAGACCCCAATCCTCCAGGGAATTTCTCTGCCTAACACTAAACCAGTTCTGAAACATCCCTGTGAACAGTGAACTACAGCCAGTAGGGAGCTCTTCACCTACCTTCACAATGCCAGACACCAGGTATTGAAAGGTTCGATTGCTGAAGCCTTCACTGGCTAGTATATAGAGTGTGTATTGGAAATATCCTGCTGGACCTGAGTGTGTATGAGTGCCACTCAGAATAACATTGTCTCTTCGGTACAGAGAGCCATATTTACTCTGTAGCCTCTTCAGGACCTTGAAAGAAAGCAAAACATAGAACTAAGAAGAATCCATGTCATCTCAGCAAGAAATTGGGTTCTGAAGAGCCCAAGCACAGGTCTGCCCCGACCACCTCCTTTTCAAGCGGCCCCTCCCTCCACATTGCTCATCGTAGTAACAAGTGCAATGATGCCAACAAATGCCAACATTTTGCAGGGGCCTGCAATGTGCTAGTATAGCATTGGCTAGACATTTTATGTACATTATACTATTTAAAATATTCATAGCAACCCCCAAAGCAGTTATTATCAACCTTTTTTTTCAGCTGAGAAACACTGATATACAAAAGTTAATTTTCCCACTAATCTAAGGAGTAGCAGAGATCAAACTCCAGGTCTAAGACTTTGAAATACAACTCTCATCTATTCCTCTTTCAAAATCTAGCATTTCTCACAGACAGAAATATATTGTTTTAACCTCGAAGGTGTTTTCTTATAATGAAAGAGAAAGCCAAAAATAATTATGTGCTGTTAATCCACACAGTGATGAACTCTGTGCAGGAAAACATTGCAGGGTAAGGGAAATAGTGAGGGGTAAAGAGGGGTCTCCCTAAAGAGCGGCTCTGTTTGCCAGGTGTTTAAATGAAAGAAAAGAAGCTGCTTGTGCCAGGAAAAGCATCCCAGAGTCAGCAAAGGCCTCACAGCCTAGCTTTGCAAGATAGCAAATCCTCTGTTCTTTGACACAGACTATTGCATTTGTTGGTCAACATTAAACCACCTACCGCGTGTGAGGTCACCCCAGGAATCTAGCGGAGGACTTGCATAGGAAGGAACCATCCTGTCGGCACTAACATGTGAAATATATGAGTGAGAAGCCCCCCCATTCACAGCATCTAAACACACAGACACCGACTGCAGCCAAACCAGATGGGTACTGCTTTGAGCCACGGGGTTTCTGAATTTCCTTGTTTAGCAGTAGATAAAGGAACTTTAGCAAATGTTCACTACATTAGTCAATGAACACACACATATGTACACACACACATGAAGAAAACACAGAAAAAATGGTAATACGATGCTGAACAGCTAATCATGATTCTGTTTAATCACCTGCCAACTGACAGTCGCTATTACTGTTACTTCTCAGTGGCACATCATTACAATGACACCATAAAAGTGTCAATCACTGCTGGGTCGCCTCATCCAGTCTTAACAGGAAAGGAGGTGCCCAGTCTTGCTGCAACTTGATTTTCCATGGCTGGCTGATATACATGGAAGGCCTGCACTTTGGAAGGAGAGGGAAAAGGAAGGAATGGAGCTGAAGTTGGGGGTGGAAAAGGGGGCAGAGGGAAGGAATGGAAGGAGAGAAGGGGCGGGGACTGGTTGGGCCAGGGGAAAAGTCATTATTGTTTAATTCATAATAAAAAATTTTAAACAAACAGAATAATAAATTTTTTAGAGTATCAATCACAAAGCACCAACTAGCGGTGCCTCTCAAGAACTAGTGCCTTCCGGTTTCAGCACACCATTGGCCTAACAGGGAAGGAGTGTGTGCACTGTGATGCATTTAATCTGCAGAGATAACAATTTACTGTCTTCTTCCCTAACTAAAGCATTCTATCAGCCTTGCTCCCATTTGTGGTCATCAAAGAAAAACAGAAGACCATGTGAAGTATTTTGCCTCATTAGCCTATCTATACCCCCAAGGTTACCATATATGATGACTGCTTAAACATCAACTTGCCACAAATTAGAATTACCAGAATAGGGAGCTGGAGAGCTTGCTCAGTGGTTAAGGGCACCTGCAACTCTTGCAGAGGACTCTGGTTCCGTTCCCAGCACCCCATGACTGCTCATAACAGTCTATAACTGTTTCAGGAGAGCTTGTGTCCTCTTCTGGCCTCTTTAGGTACTGTGCATATATGTTTCCATACATACAGGCAAACACTCACTCATATAAAATAAAATATATAAACCTAAAGAAGAAGAAATAATTACCGGAGAGAGCCTCAACCGAGAAGTTGTCTTAATTGCCTTTACTTATATAGGAAGACCTACACCAAATGTGAGCAGGACCTTTGGGTAGCAGCCCAGACAAGGAAATGTTTCCACCTTTTTCTCTCATTGTTGAATTAATCTACCCTGTTTGCTGTTGCTCCAGAGTCCTCTGTTGGTGTTAGAACCAGTGTTCCCAGGCTCCCATCACTGACTGAGGATCAGTAGCTCTCCCAGAACCTTACAGGACCTCAGTGCCAGATGGAGACTGCTGATACATCCAGAAATTATCAGTCTCTCTCGTGTGAGTCAATTACTGTGGAGCTGGCTACTCCTACTGCAGAGGCTCCCTGCCTCAAGGGCCCAGTGATCACCAGGTTCTCAGCCTCTGGGCTGTGAGACAACTGTTGTTACGGTTTCAAAGGAAGGTGATTTAATAAAATACATTTTTAAAAAAATATTTTCCAATCTATCAGTTCTTTTCTTCTAGAGAACCCTAACTATGCCGCATTCACCTAAGCAATACCGTAGAAAGAAAATGACAAGCTTTAACTAGCAACCCTCTGACCAAGCAGCCTTCGGCTCCATCCCAGCGAGTTTCTGTCTCTTTTGTTTGACTTTGACACTAGTACCAAGGCCTCATTCCTCCGCTATATTCCCCTAGTAACTATCACAGTCATTGAGGAAAAAAAAATCTATCAGAAGGGAAGACGATCAATGACTGGACCACCATGTAGCTGGATTAAAACCAAAAACCATTGTTCTCACAGTTCTCCAGTAGGACAAGAAAATGGGAAAACACAGAGTGAAAGTCAAGTTTAAAGTCCCCCCCACTCCATTCATCTCATCCCTAATAAACTCTAATTTAGAATTAAATACATTTCTTCATGCTGAGTCAAGTCTGAGCTTTTAAGAAAGATAGTAATTATTAATCTTGGATTGTTGAACAATGAACTGCTCACAGCCGTCTTAAAGCGCAGCCTCTGGTAGAGACTGAAAGGAAAGAACTAAGATACTGACATGCTAGCATGCCTGCAAGTAACTCTTACAGACAACCGTGGTCTGCTTTCAAGAAAGGAAGGCTGTATTTGCCCGGAACAAAGCAGTTACAGTCCTGTCTACTGCTTACTTCTTTGTCTTCCCTTTCTGTTCCACCCTGCTGTGAATGCTCTTGAGAACACTAGCAGAAGAGGGAGAAAGGCGTTCTGTCTCCTGGCCGGCCACACTGCTTACAGATTGCCCCTGTCTTCATTCCACTCTGGAAATGTCTTCAGTCTTAGAGCCGAGAAAGAGACTTGACTAAAACCCTGCATCATAAATACGCTTAAGGCACGTACTTAGCTGTTTTTATTTTTCTCCTTAGATCGGCTTGTGAAAACTAAGTGGGGAGTATAAAGGCCTTTGCCCAGACCTCAGATTGCAGGGGGAGTAAAAACAGAAAGCCATGGTTAAACCAAAGCCACTATTGACCTAAGAGCATCTAGATCACACCCATCACCTCCCTGCATTCCTCTCTGCATCTCCAGTGTCTGTCCTTTGCTCAGGACTCTGCCAAAGATGCCCACTATAGGCAACTTGGATTCCTCAGAAGAGCAGTGTGATGCAGGGCTAATGAGCCCAGCCTGTGTAATGAGAACAGGGAGGTCTAAGTTTGGACCCTAGCTCTGACAATTCCTCGCCACGTAACCTTGGATAAGTTATTCTGTCCTATGCAACTTGGTTTCTCTCTTTCTAATCCCATAATAATAACACCTCTCTCAAGGAGTTGGAGGGTCGCTAATACCGATGGATTATTCTAACAGTACCTGGCCTACCATGATCACTAGGTTGCCGTTCCCTCTGTTGACATTAGAACCGGGTTTCCAGGTTTCTGTCATTGACTGAGGACTAGTAGCTCTCCCAGAACCTTACAGGACTTCAGTGACAGATTGAGGCTGCGTAGACACCCAGAAACTACCAAGTTCCCAGTCTCTCAGGTATGAGGCAGCTTATTGTGGGACTGGCTACTCCCAAGGCCCAGGCTCCCTGCATCAAGGATCGGGCGATCACCAGGTTCTCCCTCTTGGCTGCGAAATAGCTGTTGTCACAGTTTCAACTGGCTTACCATGAGTTCTAGTTAGTGTTTATGCCATTTATTGTCACAGGTCATCGTATTTATCTTGTTCTAGAACCTGTAGTCTCACTGTCAACCCATTGGATTCAGACCAGTTTTGTGTGTTACAGAGGAAATTGCCAGGAAGAGGCTGCCAACTCCTCCCAAAACCCTAACTTTCTTTCAGTCATCCAACACCTTCTAATACACTAAATACTTTCTGTTTGACATAGCTAGTGTAACTATTGTTTTCCTGCCTGGATTCTCACCAATTGACTCTCCATGTTAAAGAATCTACTATTCTGTGACTTCCTCTCTAGTTCCCCTGTATTCCAGTAAGCATCACTGTTTAATTAAACATCCTGTATAAAACTGTGTTGATATTACTCCACCCAAACATTCCCTAAGATTCCACATTACCCTCATAATTAAAATCAATCTAGGCACATACATGACTCCATATTTTCTATGGATTTCTTCTGTTCCCTCCAATGACATCTGTATCCCTCCTTTACAACTCTTTGTTTATTCTGTCCCTTGTATTTGGTCTCTCCCTATTATAGTTTGTCTTCTGTTGCTGTGATAAAAACACAGAGATCAAAAGCAATTTGTGAAGGAGGAAATGGTTAATTTTGGCTTAACGTTGCACTCCATTGTGAAGCGAAGGTAGAAGAAGAACTCAAGGCAGGAACCTAATGGCAGGAAGAGAAGCCAGGCCATGGAGGAACACTGCTCACTGGTTTTCTTCCCCCTCCCCAAAGACTTACGTGGGCTACTCTTTTTATATAACCCAGAACCATCTGTTCAGGTGTGGAGCTATCCATCATAGGCTGCTCCCTATCCACATCAATCATTAATTTAGAAAATGCTCCCTCAGATTTGAGGACCAAGAAGATGGGGACAATTTCTCAATTCAAGTCAACCTCTTTCCAAATAAGCCAAGCTTGTATACAACTGGCAAAAATCTAACCAACATACTTCCTCTGCACTTTAGCCATTTAGAATTCTACTCAGTCAAGTATTACTCCTACTGAGAAAAGACTTCCCTGATTCTCATTTTCCATATCTCTTTGCCTCCTGTGATAGTCTTGAAAGACTGTACATCCATAAATTCTTAAATAGCACCTACTTCAAAGAGTAAAGCCTATCTAATCATGGCGGCAAGGATCTATAATCCCAGAACTTGGGAGTTTGGGGCAGAAGGTAGCAAAAATGAGCTAAATAGTCTTTTTCATAGATAGGATTTTTCTATGTAGCTTTGGGTGTCCTAGAACTCACTTTGTAGACCAGGCTGGCCTCTGACTCACAGAGATCCACCCACCTCTGCCTCCCGCATCCTAGAATTAAAGGTGTGCACTGTCACTGCCCATCAAATTGAATAGTTTTAAGCAACATACTGAGACACTGCCCCAAAACTAAACAAACCACAGTACTAAAGCTAAATTTCCTAACTCTAAGCTTGGATGGACTTGATTAATATACAGAACAGTAGGGTAATTGTGTGTAACTTCTGGAAATGGGTCAGAAAATCACCGTGCCATCCACCCTGAAAGAATTCATGAGGATTGGAGTGGAGACCTGAAGCTTCCTGCCAACAAACACACTAATGAACCACCTGTCATGTGAATCTTCCTCCTCAGTCAAGCCTTCAATGTATCTGTTCTTTGCCGTCCTCATAATTGCAAGAGAACCAAGCCAGAACCATGTAGCTAAGCTAGTCCTGAATTTCAGTTCCACAGAACAAGTAAGATAGTAAATATCATTTTAGGCCACTGAATTACGTGGAAATAGATAATTACTAGAGAACTATACTCCAGTGATTCATGCTTACTTGTATGCTTCTGTGACAGTCTTTCCCCCTAAGACCCAACTAGATGGTGGCCATGTGGGGGCATGGATTGGAACTTATTTAGTTGTGTCCTTTAGTTGTAAGCACTAGCAAAATACCTTAAAGAAAGTGGGTGATGGGGGCCCTTTATCTCTAAAAGAATGATGCCTTTCTTAGTTGAATAGAGTACTTGTACAGTGTATAGAAATCCCTGTGCGCAATCCCCAACACCACAGAAACCACAAGTAGTCCTGGTATGCAGAGGATGTAGAGGCAGAAAAATCATGAGTTCAAAGTTATCCTTAGCTATCCAGTGACTTTATGGCCCTCACAGTCTACATGAGACACTGTCTGAGATAAAGGGTCTGAAGTTATGTCTCTTTTGAGAATGCAGTTTTTTTCATAACCCAGCTCTAGCATTTGCTAAGGACTGCCTTAATTTTGGAAGGTGACTCCCCTCCTCTAAGATTCTGTCTGGGGATAATAGCAGAGCCAGCTCAGGGTTGTATTGTTCGTGTAGGAGGGAGGAAAATACTTAACTCCCTCCTCCTGTCTACACATGAAAGAGGCTCCCACTACACTCGCAATAGTAACAACACCAGACGGTACCTTCGGGCTGTGTCATCACTACCCTCCACACAGCACAGCAGCAAAACTTTCAACATGAGAGAGTGACAGAACACCAGCCTACATGACTGATCCCTGGTCACTTCTCTGGTCGGCCTTACACCTCTCTCCCTCTTTCTCATGCTGGTGAGTCTGCACACACTCCCAGGTCATAGTCACCACTAGATCTAAGCCTACATAGAAAGTACCTCTGGGTCAGGCCTTTAAAACTGGTTAGGAGTCTGGCAAGGGACCTATGACTGCACTGGATTCCCCCCTCCTTCCTCTCCTGCCTGGGGTCCTTGCTCTTCTTCCTTCTTCCTCTTTCTCTGCTCATAAGGCCTCAAGCAACTCAGGACCCTTTATGTGCCTCTCTGCTCACCTCAACCGTCTACACAGGTAAGTATCAATCTCTACATTCAGAGGAGGGGGCATCAAATTCTGTCACATTCTACAGTAGGGTAAGGATGAAGATTCTTTAAACAACCAAAGCAATTTTCCAACTCATCTTACAATAACCAGACTGGCATAACAGCCCCTTCATGTGACCATCAACCATTTCCTTCCATTAACAGTTCATGGTCAACCTCCTTGCAAAGCTTAATTTCAGTCCTCAACTGATTCCTTACACGAATCCTCAATCGTGTACAAACTAGAGAAGGAGGCGAGTGACCAGGCGGTGCTCTGGGGTGTCTGACAAGGATGACTGCGTGTGAAAGGAAGTGGTCAATAGCAAGCTTTCAGAGAACATTTGCATTCTTAACAATGAGGAGCCATCAGCATAACCAGGAGCCGGTTTTAGAAAGGAACAAACACTTAGACTTCAATAACAAAGGGCATCTGCCTGTGTAATTGTCCTTACATTGAAGATGGGAGATACTCTTTAGTTGAGAGGGCAAGCCTGTGGAGTTCCCACTGTGGGCATTCACAGACTATCCCCTACCCCCACCCCCTGCCCCGCCATTTCATCTCTTACCTCCAGCCTGAGTCTTTGGGAAATCATACATAGTTCAACACTGACAAATGCCATCCGATTTGACCCATCTGAATCGGCCAAGATGAAAGCGCGGCTGTATAGCCTGGTGAGGAGGCCCTGTGCGTTCTGGCCGCTTTTGCCATAGCCCATCTGAAAGGAGAGAAAGTCACTGAGCTTCTCTAGGATGCAGGTGCAGTAATACCAGGAGAGACCGCTCGGACACACAAAGAGAAAATCATTGCGACTCTGTGGTTCAGTGAGTGTGTGTGTGTGTGTGTGTGTGTGTGTGTATGTGTGTGTGTGTTCCCAAAAATGCAAAGAAGACAAACTCGAGATAGAGTACTGATCAGACTGTCAGTCCTTTTCTGTGAGGAGTGAGCAGGTGGCTGCACCTTCAGGGGCCTTTCCAAGCCTTTGATGAGATGCTTTTCTGCTAAGGTCTTAGAAGAAAGGCACTGCTTCCCCTCCCCCACCTTCACTCAGCTTTTTCCCGGGTCATCATTCTCTAGACTAAGCCAAGTAAGACTGTGCACTCTGCGACCCTTCTCTCACCATCCGTTGGGACTACACCCAAGTCTTCCGATGGCCACCTCTACTCTTCGCCTTCCCATTCATTCGAGTGTTCAGTTAGGGTTTATAGTTCAGGGTTACTCTTCCAAACAGACAGCTGGGCATAAGCCATAGAGCATTAAGAGTATTTGCTAGAAGGGAGCAAATTCCAGCAGACCACTTCCTGCTCTTGTTTCCTGGGCAAGCAGCGAGGTGAGTGGGTACTTCCACCATTGGTATGCTGCATACGACAGGCTGTCTCTGAGTCACAGAAGCACTTGATGCTGGCCCCTTCTCAAGTTACAGTTTTAGCTGTTTTTGTCTATGCTGACATAGCGACCCTTGCCTTTAATTCCAACACTGAGAGGGCAAAAGTGGGTGGATTTTCACGAGTTCAAGGTCAGCCTGGTCTACCTGGTGAGTTCCAGGTCAGCCAAAATTCACTTGGCAAAACCTTGTCTCAAAACAAATAAATAAATATAAAAACAAAAACAAACAAGCAAAAACCAAAATCTATATTTGTCTATATTTTAAAAGTGGGAGATTTCTAATCTCAAATCTTCAGAGATCTTCTGGCTTCTCACCCCAAAACTAGCTAATAGGAAAGGTCAGAATGTATGGATCCACTCACAAAAAAAAATATCAGTTGACTTTAAAAAAGACTTGTAGGATGGACACAGATGGTACCCCCTCAAATCCCAGACTTTAAGGTCTGTGGGGATGCTCTGTGCCCAGTGCCGGAGGTACCATCATACCAAGTGCTGCCAGAGGTCTCTAGACCTGGGCATGGCAAAGAGAAAAGGCAACAACTCCATGCCATCCCTTGTGGCTAGTATGGGCAGTGTTTAGTCAAGTGCCCCCAGTGACCCAATCAAGAGCCCTGATGTTGGACAGTTGGTCACCACTGTGCTGAGAGAGTACAAGGCGGAGCAGCTGCAGCAGGACCATGGTCCTTGGTAGCAGCCCAGGTCAGGTTGCCACCATGGCCTCAGGTGAATGAGTGCAGGCTATCCAGTTGGTGTCCCCCACAGCAGTGAAACACCCCAACAAACGACCCCCTACGGTGGTCCAGACCACAGGCTCTTGTGGGGCCCCCAGTGATGACAGAAGTGACAGACATCAACACATGCCCACTGGGTGTGCCAGGGCCTGAGATCAAGACCTGGCCCTTGTTTACAGCCCAGGCCAAGGAATCTCCCTGGACTTGGGTGGCCAGCTGGCCAGTCCCATAAGGCCATTCCTCACCACCCTCACCTCTCCAGATCTGCCTCTTTCCCCAGCCCACAAGCCCCCACTGTGGCATCCAGACCAAAGGCCGCATCTGGATCCATGGCCCAGTTGCAGCTGTGGGCTGTAGTAATTCCCACGGCTTGTGTTATCACTGGGGTCATTAGTACCATGCTGTGCTGAGTCGGCCCCACCCTTCACTGGCCCTGGTATCACCTGCCCCTTGATGGGTATTGTCACAGGTACGCCCCACCCTTCAGGAGAGAACTCAACTCCACACTTGAGAAAGATGACCCCACCCCTTACCTGGGAATCACACTAGAGTTGACCTTGTGGACTGGGGCACAGATGAGTGAACCCTGAGGGTGTGAGGGCAGGAGAACTGACCCAGCTCCCCCCTAGTCTGCCATGTAATGGCATGGGAGAGGCAAAGATGCCCTTCCGTCCTCTGCCCATTGCTACCAGAGGCAGGTGAAAGGGCTGGCCCTGGGGTCACAAGAGTAGGACAGCTAGCCCTGATCCTCATCGACTGCAGTGCAGGAGAAAGCAGGCTCTGCTTCCCGTCCAGGTCAGGACAGTACACTAAAGCTAACCCTCCGCCACACTTTGCTACCTGCGGCAAGAGAGAGTGCTAACCCAGGGCCATGAGAAGGAAAGAACTAGCCCTGTCCGACACAAGCCATGGCACACAGCAAAGTGAGTTCTGCGTTCTGCCTGGGCAGCACACTACAGCTTATCCTGTTGTTCAGGATCCCAAGTGAGCCAGTTCTGAGGGCGTGAGTGTGGGAGAGTTGATCCCACTCCCACCTCATGTGGCCCCTACAGCAAACAGGAGAGAGGACCCCCTACCTTGCCTGGCCCTGGTGATATGAGTGAGGGGGACTGCTGTGGGATTATGCTCTTGTGCACTGTAAAGATTTGTCACTTGTACTAGCTTCATATAATACTTATTGGCCAGTAGTCAGACAGGAAGTATAGGTGGGGCAACCAAACTAGGAGAATGGGAAGAGGAAAGGCAAAGAGTCAGTTATCTACCAGATGCAGAGGAAGCAAAATTAGAATGCCTTACTGAGAAAAGGTACCAAGTCACGTGGTTAAACATAGACAAGAATTGTGGGTGAATTTAAGTCATAAGAGCTAGTTAGTAATAAACCTGAGCAATAGGCCAAACAGTGTATAATTAATATAAGTCTCTGTGTGTTTTGGGGGGACTGAATGGCTACAGGACTGGGTGGGACAGAAACTTCCATCTACAGGGGACTCAGATCTGATGGCCTGAAAGCAGGAGAACTGCCCCTGCTCCTTGTTGTAGTCTGCATTGGATTAGCCAGCCTGGGCAGTGCTGGCTGGAGAGCTCAGCCAGGTAGTGACAATGACAGAAAGCTAGAGAGTTGACCAACGCAGCCACCACCCAGGCCCAGAACCAGGGCTATGAGTTGGTCCACCCCAGCATCCACCAAATCTATGAACAATTGGAGCATGTGAAGGGGATGAACCTACAGATCCCAAACAGCAGGATCTCCATGACACAGGACAACAACAGGGTCTCCAAAAGGAGCCCCAGTAAGAGCCCATTATTGGTGGAGTTGAGCAACCAGAGGACTTGAGCCAGACCAGTGACTTGTGGTAACGAACACTTGCAAGTAAGGATGAGGAGACTAAAGGGTAAACTGTGTGTCTCAACAGGCCACACTACACCTTCAGTAAGATTCTTCCTTCTTCTTTTGTTTTGTTTGCTTTGGTTTTAGTTCTTTGTTTCGTTTGTGT